>NC_038050.1:33118752-33765141 GCF_002211085.1 Panicum hallii
TGCGTTCTTAGACACTTGAAAACTTGTTTTTGAAAAATGCTTTTAAAACGAACCCTTGCATATAATTGTGTTTCCGCAAAAGAAACCGTAACTTTATCCTTGATTATCCCGTGCATCTAATTCTGTTATAACCCCCCCGTGGGTGTGATTGGACTTGCTGAGTAACGTTTGTACTCACCCCGTTATTACTTTACAGTGGAGGATCCCGACTACAACCCCGAGAAACGACGAGTAGGTCCCGTCCTGCACCCAGTCTTGCCTGTGGGTGAGGTCACCGTTGGAGCTCCGCATGGCGCAAGACTCTGATGATCCTTTGTTCGTAGCTAGTGTAGTTGTGTGGGTTCTGGTTGTAATCCTCGCGATAGTGGCGCTTCACTGCCCATTACCGCGTAGAGTTGTACGGTGATGTACCATCTGATGTAATAAAAGTGTTATCAGCCTCCTGGGACTGATAAAGTGACACTTTTAAGTCTTCCCTGATGGGGGGACGCTTCAGTGGTATAGAGCCGTAGGCTGGCCGTAGGACGTGACCCTAGGAGCGAAACCCCTTTTTAAACCCTAGGACTTGTTCTGACTTCGATATTTTTCTGCACGAACACTCACCACTGGTTTTTACCCTGTTCCAGATGGCTGACAACGGATGGGTCAACGGAGTCCTGTTACGCAGAGCCTGCCTTCCTAAGTTATTGTTGCTCAGCCTGGAACGTGTTGGGGTATGGAGACGCCGGAGTACGCCTACCGAGAATACATCTCCGGTGGCACCCTTCGGTGCGACACGATGATTTTGTGGAGAGAAGCACCCGCTACCCGGATGTGGACCCTTGGTTCATCTCCACCACTGGCTTTCGCTTCCCCCGACACGTACCGAAAAGCCCGCTCGTAAAGCCCTGCGACGGCTGCGTGTACTCTACAAGCACCACCTCAGCGGACCCCTATGGGATTTTTCCCACCCGCGGAAAGAGGTGGACGCGCTTGGATTGCCCGAATGAGGAGATTTGGACGAGAAGAAGAAGACTTAGAAGATGCGGTCTCCCACCTATCCATCTACCTTACTGGCTTGGATGCACTCTGCCGCGAACAGTCGGCACAACTGAAGAAGCTAATCCAGGGGATTGAAAAGATAACCCAGGAGCTGGAGAACAACAGACAAGAGCCGCGAACGCCGAGTATTCCTTAGCCGCCCTCCAAGCCCAGATGCAAGAGTACGAGAGCCGCAACGGAATAGGTGGATGGATAGAGGAAGAAGAAGAAGAAGGCCTATGGAGACTCATGGGATAAGGTACGCAGACCGAAAACGAGATGGATCGGTTCCTTCCAATAAAGAAGCGCTCTATCAGACCGAGGAAGAATCCCCATGATAGGATTAGCACCCTAGCAAAAACCCTACCCGAATGACCACGTATCCATAAAAACTGTACCACTCTTGTTGTAATAATAAATATCATCTACTCCCGTTGCACCTGTACCAGATCGTTACCCTGTTTCTGTTTCAGATGGCTGAGGAAGGATGGACCTAGGGCGATTGCCAAGCTGCACCTGGATTCCCCAGTCTTTAATCAACACCCTGGAAGACCTTGGCGTTACGGAGCGCCCAAGGTACTACAGCCGAGAGTACAGCACCATGGTACCCTCCGCTGCAGGGTGATCCTGGTCATCGGCCAGGAGCAACCGCTACCCCGACATCCAGCCGTGGCCGCGACCGGCCACAGGTTTAGACACCTAGACACCTACCCTTGGCCATCAGGAAAGCACTCGTTACTTGTGCCGGATTTTTGAAAACACCTCGCCCCCACGCCAGCGAAGTTCTTCCCGCCGCCATCAGGACCCCAGTCTGGAAAGCACGCATGAGAAACCTGGAGCGACGTCGCACAAAGAAGGCCCCCTGTACCAGTGGCTACTTACCTAGCCGCCCTGGACCAACTCTTTGACGAGCAAGCCAACCTTCTGAGGGAGCAGACTCACCGAGCTGAGCAAGCAGAGCTCGCAGTGAGGATACACAGATCCGAGCCGCCCATGCCGAGGCGAGAGCCGCCCGCGGTCAGTAGCGAAGCGGTCGCCCAAGAGAGCCTCAGCAGGCCCGAGATCGGCGTATGCAAGATTGGACCCAAAGCGGAACACCAGTCCCGGCGATAGGGGAGGACCATGTTTTACTCGGGACACCCGTCATAGGATGGGGACACTCTTCAGAAACACACAAGCCCCACCCGAGAACCCTGAAAGTTCCGCTCTGCCGGCTGAAGAAAATGCTGCGGCGCAACCCTCGACCGATGGAAATCCAGAGGATGGCGACCAAGGATCCCTCACGCTTTCCGTCCAGAAGAAGCACTCCCGCGAGTAGAATGCCGACGCCACCCTAGTAATGTGTCCCCAGCCACTTTTGTTGTGGTACCTGATCCCAGACGAAGTAGTAACGATACCCCAGCCTTACCTTAAGTTGTAACCCCCCTTTTGCAGTAATAAAATGGTTGTGCTTGTTGTTTGTGATGTCGTGTGCTAGTTTGTTGTGTGCTGATTATTTATATGAGTACCGGCAGGAGGTAGATTCTGCCTTATATAATATACGAATTAAACAACTTAAACATCACATAAACGTAACCCCGATTTACCCGATCAACAGGTGACCCCCCGGAACGTCGCGAGGCCTCCCGTGGCCGGAACCCCGTAGCCGCTAGTGTCGGAGCACATCCCGTTGAACAAGATCTTCCCCAAGGAGAACAAGAAGTAAGCCAGAACCGAGGGGGAAGTCAAGAAGGAGAACAACTACCACCACCCCCACCCCTCGGAGACCTGGCGCAGATCATCCATAACCAGACCCTCATACTGGAGACTCTGGCTTAATGCCCTCATTAACCGGCAGCCACGAGGGCAGAGTATGAACGACAAGCTGACGGCCTTCCTAAGGACCAAGCCACCTACCTTCGCCGGGTCATGCAACCCTTTGGACGCAGATGACTGGCTACGAGTGATTCAGAGGAAGCTCGAGCCGTTCGAATGCCAGGACCGGGATAAAGTCCTTCTGGCGGCCCATCAGCTCACCGGAACGGCATTATCCTGGTGGGAAAACTATTGTGCTGCAGCCGAAGACGCCTCTACCATCACCTGGGGAGAATTTGTAAGGGAGTTCCGCCGCTACCACATTCCCTCAGCCACCATGAAGCGCAAGGCGGATGAATTCCGCGCACTACAACAGGGGAGTATGACGTGGAAGAATACACCCACCGGTTCATAGAATTGGCCCGATATGCGCCGGAAGAGGTGAATGACGACGACAAAAAGCAAGACATGTTCAAGAAAGGGTTAAGCCCAGAGCTCCGGACTTTGCTTACTCCCCAGATCTATCCAGACTTCAACCACCCTGATGAACAAGGCCATCCTCACAGAAAGAGCCAAGGCCGAAGAGAGAAAGGACAATAAACGCAAATTCTTGGAAAGTAAGGCTCGCCAGCAGGACCGCTTCCAAAAGTCGAGGAACTCCAACTACACTGCACCAAGATCCCAGGCCCCAATGCAGTATAGGACTCAGTCCCAAGTGACCGGGTCACGAGCCTCTGAAGCACAGCCCAAGGGTCAAAACACCATGAGGACCCCGCAGAGCAACACAAGTCTGGCCGCCTCCGACAACAACAATGTTAGGGCTTGTTTCAACTGCCGGGAGACAGGGCACTTCATCGCCAACTGCCCTTACGCCAAGAATAAGCCGGCAACATCGGCCTTCTCCAACACAGTGAGTGGGCCCAGACCAGCCCTGACCGGTGCCAACCGAGTGCCCGTCCGCAACAACGACGGCAGCCAGCAGGTGAAGCAGCAATCATTTGGACGAGCCCGCGTCAACCACATCGACGCGCAGGAGGCTCAAGAAGCCCAGGGCGTAGTGCTCGGTGAGTATTTAGTCAACTCAGCTCTGGCGACAGTATTATTTGATTCTGGAGCATCACACTCGTTTATATCCTCGAGCTATGTGGAGAAGCACAAAATACCTACAGTACTACTAAAAACACCCCTATTAACCCGGACGCCTGGAGGCGACATCAATTGTCAATTAGGTTGTCCCGGGTAAGGATCAGTTTAAGTGGGGTAGACTTTCTAGCAGATTTAGTAGTACTTAAGCCTGGGGGAATAGATGTGATCCTTGGGATGGATTGGTTAAGCCGACATAATGGTCTCATAGGCTGTACCGACAAAGTGGTACACTTAACAAACCACGAGGGAGTACAAGTGGTCTGCCGTACCCGAGATAGTAAGTTTGATCCAATGGTGTTTAGCGTGGAAATCAAGCCCTTAGAAGGAGTCCCGGTAGTAAACGAATACCCAGATGTGTTCCCCGAAGAGCTTCCCGGTATGCCGCCAGATAGGGATATAGAGTTCGTCATAGACCTTATCCCCGGAACATCTCCGATAGCCAAGAGACCCTATAGGATGGCAGCCTCTGAATTGACGGAATTAAAGAAGCAACTAGAGGAACTGCAGAGGATTGGCTTCATCAGACCAAGCTCATCGCCATGGGGAGCCCCAGTGCTGTTTGTCAAGAAGAAAGATGGGAGTATGAGGTTGTGCGTGGACTACCGAGCACTGAATGAGGTTACCATTAAAACAAGTACCCTCTCCCCAGGATTGATGACCTTTTCAATCAGCTAAAAGGAGCCAAGTACTTTTCCAAGATCGATCTAAGATCAGGATATTTTCAGCTCAAGATTAAGGAAGGTGACATCCCTAAGACAGCTTTTGTCACCCGCTACGGGCAGTTTGAGTTCACCGTAATGTCCTTCGGACTAACCAATGCCCCTGCTTACTTTATGAACCTCATGAACAAGGTGTTTATGGACGAGCTGGATAAGTTTGTCGTAGTCTTTATCGACGACATACTTATTTACTCCAAGAGTGTTCAGGAACATGAACAACATCTGCGGGTAGTGTTGGAAAAATTAAGGGTACACAAACTATATGCAAAATTCAGCAAATGCGAATTCTGGCTGGAGAGAGTAGCTTTCCTTGGTCACATTCTGACCGCGGAGGGAGTAGCAGTGGACCCAGAGAAGGTTGAAGCCGTATCCAATGGCAGCGACCAACTAACGTCAGTGAAATCAGGAGCTTCCTTGGGCTAGCCGGGTATTATCGGAGATTTATTGAGGGATTCTCCAAGTTAGCCCGACCTATGACGGAACTTCTTAAGAAAGAGAAAAAGTTTGCTTGGACAGAATCCTGTGAGAGGAGTTTTCAAGAACTGAAGCGAAGACTGACAACCGCCCCAGTGCTGACCCTACCGGACATTCATCGGGACTTTGTCATCTATTGTGACGCATCCCGACAAGGATTAGGGTGCGTACTGATGCAAGACGGGAAAGTCGTTGCATATGCCTCCCGCCAACTCAAGACTCATGAGCAGAACTATCCGACCCATGATTTGGAACTAGCAGCCGTAGTGCATGCCCTTAAAATTTGGAGACACTACCTGATCGGAAATAAGTGTGAGGTTTACACCGACCACAAGAGTCTAAAGTACATCTTTACTCAGCCAGATTTAAATTTAAGGCAGAGAAGATGGTTGGAGTTGGTCAAGGACTATAATCTGGAAATTCAGTATCACCCCGGAAAGGCGAACGTGGTAGCCGATGCCTTAAGTCGGAAATCCTATGGGCCCACGAATGACCATCTGCAAGAGGAAATGGCACGATTAAATGTGCACATTATACCTCGAGGTTCCAGCCAAGTGCTAGACGTCCAATCAACATTAGAGGATAAGATTAGAGAAGCCCAAAGCTCGGATCAAGAGTTAGTAAAAATTCGCAAACAAACTGGA
Organism: Panicum hallii; assembly: GCF_002211085.1. Lineage (NCBI taxonomy): Eukaryota > Viridiplantae > Streptophyta > Magnoliopsida > Poales > Poaceae > Panicum > Panicum hallii. Next base: position 33,124,550 of record NC_038050.1, read on the forward strand.
GAAAACAAAGCACCGGGCTTCAGAGTGGACGATAAGGGAACATTATGGTACGAGGATAGAATTGTGTACCCCAGAATGGAGATTTCCGGCAATTGATCATGGACGAAGCCCATAACTCGGCCTACTCTATCCACCCGGGATCCACCAAAATGTATATGGACATAAAGCAAAAATATTGGTGGAATGGAATGAAGGCGGATATTGCACGATTTGTGGCTCATTGTGATACTTGCCAAAGGATCAAGGCCGAACATCAGAAACCTGCGGGATTACTGCAACCCTTGCCTATTCCGGTGTGGAAGTGGGATGAGATAGGAATGGACTTTGTAGTGGGACTACCCCGTACACAGAAGGGACACGATTCCATATGGGTAATTGTGGATCGACTCACTAAATCGGCACATTTCATACCCGTAAGGACCACTTATGGCGGAGAAAAGCTGGCAAAACTTTACGTGGAAAATATAGTAAAGTTACATGGAGTGCCTAGCAGAATTGTCTCAGATAGAGGGACCCAATTTACATCTAGGTTTTGGAAAAGCCTGCACAAAGCCATGGGCACGAAGTTAGATTTTAGCTCCGCGTACCACCCACAGACGGATGGTCAAACCGAAAGGGTGAATCAGATCATGGAAGATATGCTGAGAGCATGTGTACTAACCTATGGGAATGATTGGGAACAGAGTCTGCCCTATGCGGAATTCTCGTACAATAATGGCTATCAAGCCAGCCTGGGTATGTCGCCGTTCGAAGCCCTCTATGGAAGAAAGTGCAAGACTCCCTTGATGTGGTCGGAAGTTGGAGAGCGTGCACTAGTGGGACCCGCACTTATAAAAGAGGCAGAAGAAAAGGTAGCGGAGATCCGCGAGAAATTGAAAGCAGCTCAGTCCCGACAGAAGAGTTACGCAGACAGAAAGAGGCGAGAGATAAGTTTCCACCCAGGAGATTTTGTTTATCTCAAAATCTCACCCATTCGAGGAACGCGAAGGTTTCAAGTACAAGGAAAATTGGCCCCTCGATACATTGGGCCGTATCGAGTTCTAAAGAAAGTCGGAGCCGTGGCATATCAACTGGAGTTACCAGAAGAAATGTCGGATATACACCCAGTATTTCATATCTCGCAATTAAGAAGGTGTCTAAGGGTACCCGAGGGAGAACATGTGCCGGTGGAAACAATAGACCTGCAGCCGGATTTGCGATATCAGGAAGTGCCGGTCAAGATTCTAGACACTGTCACTAGGAGGACCAGAAATTCCGAAGTACGGATATGCAGAGTTCAGTGGAGCAGACACGGAGTAGAAGAAGCAACCTGGGAACGCGAGGAGGCTCTGAAGAAGGAATTTCCCCATTTGTTTAGAAGCCAGCCGAATCTCGAGGACGAGATTCATTTAAGTGGGGTAGGTTTGTAACGCCCTGAAAATCCACCAAATTAAAACACGCGCTAGGGTGCTTCATTCAGAGACCACCCGACGACGAAACCCTAACCCTAACCAGGTCCTCCACCGCTCGGTAGCTTGTCGACGCGCGCGACCGCTTTCCTCGATTAGCGCCGGCACGATTCGGCGCACGAATGCCGCGCACGCGTGGCCGACCAGCCGCGGCCGCCGCCGCGATTGGCGCCGACGCGTCTTTCTTTTCCCTCGCTGTTTCCCCTCGCACCGCGCGCTTCCCCGCGTGGCCGACCGGCCGCGGTCACCGCCGCGACCGGCGCCGGCCCTTCTCCCTCCCTCTTTTTCTTTTCTCTCCTTTCCCCTTTTCCTTTTTCCTTTTCTCCCCTTTTCTTTTCTTCCTTTTCTCCCTTCCTCCCTTTTCTTTCTCCTCCCTTCCTTCCTGTTTCCCCTTTCCCCCCCCCTGCTCCCGAGCACGGCACAGCCGTGCGCCAGCCCCGTGCGCCGCGCCCGCGCTACCCCCGGCCGTGCCGCGTGCACGCGCACGCACCCGCCCGCGCGCCCCGCGTGCCCCGCGTGCTCACGCGCCGCGCGCCGCGGCGCCCGTCACCCGTGCCTCGCCCCTGGCCCGCGCCGCGCGTGCCGTGCGCGCACACGCCCGCACCCGGCGCCGCTATGCCGCGCCGCCCGCTGAGCCGCCGCCGCTGCCGCGCCGGGCCGTCCGCCGCTGCCGCACCCGCCCCGACGCGCCGCACGCCGCCACAGCCCCGTGCTCGCCCGCACGCCACGCCACGACGAAAGAAAGCGGCCGGGACGCCATTAATGGCGCCCGCACCGCCCGCCGGCCGCCTCAATTCCCCCACCTCACCGCCCCTCCCCTCGGCCTATAAATAGGCCGCCCGCGTGGCTCACCACCACCACGACCACCTCCACCACCCGGCCCCTCGCCTCCCCCAGCCCGGCGCCGCCCCCACGGACACCTCTGCCCGCCGCCGCAAGCCCCCGTGGGCAGCCCCCCTCGCTGCAGCCCGAGCCAAGGTGAGGCCGGGGATGGGTTCCCCGCGCCCCCCTCCCTCTTTTCCCCCACCCCCCCGGACCGCCGCCGTGCCCTGCCGGCCGGGATTGGGCCGCCGGCGCCCCCCCAATCCCTCCTCTGTTTCTGTCACGGGGGAGGAGAGGAGGAAGAAACCATTTTGCCCAAAACCCCCTGCTGTTTTTCTGTTTTCCAAAGAAAACCCCCCCCTCTCTAAGAGTACCCTTATCCGTTCCCGTTTTACAAATGAAACCTCGCCTGTTTTGTATTTCAATTCAAACCCTCCAATGCATACATCTAGATATACTTGACAACCTTTTAGCATGCCTAGAATATTTTTAAGATTCGCAAATAGATCCCTACTCTTTTCTGATATTTACGAACAAGCCCTCGAACCCCCGTTTGAGCCCGGAAACCACCTTTAGCGCGTCATTTTATGTGCGAAACGACCTCCGATTGACCCGAAACTTTACCACATCCTTTCTAGTATAGTTTTAGCCATGCCATTAAGATACCACCTAGAGATACCACCCCTAACTCCGTAACTAAATTATTTCCGATTCAAGCCCAACGATAAAAGCTTTTAGTTCTTTCGCTTGATTGGGTGTCTGTTTGTTTGCGTCGTAGGACACGGAGTGAACGATGAGGTTCCCGACCGCGACCAAGCAACTGAGGACCAGTTCGGCGACCCCGAACCCGAAGGACAGTGCTTCGATCAGGACTTCTCGCAAGGGTTTGACGATGGCAAGTTCAATTCCGCCCTTTGATGCATATTTTCGTCCTAGTTTTTATAAACACAACCCAGTGGCCTGTTTTATAAAATTGCATGGATTTGCGTGCTTGAAACCTGGTAGGATAGCCACCCTGGTTTGAAATACCCATGCTTTGACCGCTTGATTTATAAAGGAAATGTGTGTGTGTGGGAAGGGATAAAATGTAGTTTTGGAAAGCGAGTTAGACGGGATGGATGGCATTTCTGTGTGAATTGCCGTTGGTGTGCTCGTACCTGTGTGGTTGAGCGTGGAAGGGAGATGTCCGTCCTGTCACCCCTAAGGACCGAGTTGTTGTGACATCTCACCTAGCTTCCTGTCGTGCAAACCACTTGACCGTTGTATGGGCAACGGCGTGGCCTAACCCCACTAGTTAGTCTGATAGCCATCAGGAGAGCTGGGAGCAACGGGTGATCAAGGAGACGGGATAAGCTCTGTGTGACTTATGCCCCGGTTAAACCTCGGTGTTAGGTCGAATGACCCCTTGATAGATCCCGTGGTGGCTAGTCAGGTCTAGCTACGGTGGGTAAGGGTTTCGATGGGATCTGCACCGGCACTAAGGTGTTCGTGCTGTGGTACCCCACCTGTGGGTAAAGTTGCACACCTCTGCAGAGTTAAAATCTATTCGAATAGCCGTGCCCACGGTACTGGGCAGGTTACGGTGTGGTCACATAACTAGTGTTTCTCCCTGGGAAATGGTTGAACTGGTGTGAGTTGTTTGAAAAGTATCCGGCAATGGTGCTGTGCGCTACGACGGACGGGGAGTCCGGTAGCGGCTTGAAACTTGGATCTGTGAGGATCGACATTGTGCGTTCTTAGACACTTGAAAACTTGTTTTGAAAAATGCTTTTAAAACGAACCCTTGCATATAATTGTGTTTCCGCAAAAGAACCGTAACTTTATCCTTGGATTATCCCGTGCATCTAATTCTGTTATAACCCCCCCGTGGGTGTGATTGGACTTGCTGAGTACGTTTGTACTCACCCCGTTATTACTTTACAGTGGAGGATCCCGACTACAACCCCGAGAACGACGAGTAGGGTCCCGTCCTGCACCCAGTCTTGCCTGTGGGTGAGGTCACCGTTGGAGCTCCGCATGGCGCAAGACTCTGATGATCCTTTGTTCGTAGCTAGTGTAGTTGTGTGGGTTCTGGTTGTAATCCTCGCGATAGTGGCGCTTCACTGCCCATTACCGCGTAGAGTTGTACGGTGATGTACCATCTGATGTAATAAAAGTGTTATCAGCCTCCTGGGACTGATAAAGTGACACTTTTAAGTCTTCCCTGATGGGGGGACGCTTCATCTAGCAGGAGGCCCAACGATGCAACCTTACAAGACTTGATAAGAATCGATAATTGGTAGGCGACTATACCAACCGAACCGGAGCAATCCAAGAGATCGAAACGATGCAGCCTTCAACAACACCAATATAGCCGATACAATTGCCAGGGCTGGCGGAACTTAGGACTTACCCCTTCACCGGAGATCGAAGCGATGCAGCCCCGTGTCAGGTGTCAAGTTCCTCTGGTGATGAAAACGTCGGAAAAGAGGGTAGCGATGCACTTAAAGTTGTGTTGTATTGATCAAAATGATGAATTATAATGACCCAGGGTGTACATATTTATACCTATAGGTGGATACTAGTCTTTATTGGATAGGACACAAACTTCCAAAAAAGAAAAATGTAAAAAAAATTTAAGATATATGGATTCTAATTTCTCTTTTAGAATCCTTACTAATAAGCTTCCTTATCAGCTCCTTTCCATATACTTCATTGGCCATAAAATTATCAAATTTTGATGGGAATATAACCTTCTGCTAGGTCTATAGTTGGTGGTGATTGGTTGCAGAGCTTAGTCTAAATCTGGCTATAGGTAAACCCTGGCCGACCTTAATCAGCTGGAGCAATACTAAGAGCTTGTTGGAAGCACTCCGCTTAAAAAAAAAAATCAGCTTCACTCCACCAGAGCACCTCCACCATGGAGCTAGAGTAGGAAAATGAAGTGTTTGGCTTAGATTTTGACTCGGCTCCAAGAACAGAAGGATTTGGTATGAATTGTCCATTATGCCTCTTGAGATTTTATATGAATACTATTTTTTGAATGTAAAAGCATCAGTGAGTAATTTGGATGTAAATGCATTGACTTTGTTACCCTAGCTCCAAGCAGATGAAGAAGTGCTACAGAAAGCATAGAGCTGCCTGAAATTACATGTAGTTTTTAGCACAAATTGAGCAAATGCATTCCAAAACACGATGGATGAGCTACAGCAATCGGCAACAATAGCAAGGGATGCTCGAATCTTTTTGCAACCGAAAGCTTGCTGCGACAGCTTTGATTTTATTAGATGGCTAAACAAACAAACTATCTATTATATCTGCAAAAAAAATTATCTCCGACGAAATTACATATGGACGACGAAATTGAGCGGTTTTGGTGTAGTGATATACATGACTAAGTGACCGGGGTCGTGGTCTTAGTGGCAGATAAAACTCAAGCACGATCAACAAACATGCCAACTCCTAAAGACTAGGAAACAACATTGACCGGATCAACTTTACAGACTCCGAAGAAAGAGAAACTCTGTCAAAACTGAAACTTGACACCGAAACACTGATGAAACTGAAACACTCCTAAACACATGGTTTATTCTGAGAGAATCAACCAAGAAGGGCAAGATTTCCTACAGGGTTAAATCCTGGGGCGATGTTGATGGAGAGAATCATGTCACCTTGGCATTCGTCTCCTCCAAGACATTAAATCCAAATATTAATGTTCCCAAAAATAATGAAAAAGTTCTGTGCCTTTCAGAATTGTTCCTAAAAATTGTTTCAAAACAATAAAAAGTTTCGAATGTTTCAAGCATTTCAGATTGTTCAGAATTCCCAAAAAGTTCTGTGCGACTAAGAAATGTCAAAAACAATTCAGAATGTTTGAAAACTATTTAAACTGTTCTGAAAAATTATTTAAAAATAAAATTCTGTACCATTTCAAATAGTTCAAAAAATTGTTAATTATTAGCGTTTTGAATTTTTCTAATTGTTTTGAAAACACTTCAAATTACCTACAACGACGAAATCCTAACTCGAATAGCCTGCAGTCACCTCGTTGATAGTTGTTGGTCTGGAGAAGTGAACCTGCGATGGAACGAACGATCCGAAAAAAACATAGGATACTAACGTGGCCCGCCCTTCTTAACGTGCCTCCAAAATCATGAGGATGAATCAGCGTGGCAGGCGAGGCGCTCCAGCGACAAGCAACGCGACAAATGGACTTCCCGATAAAAATAAGAGGATTATTGTTATTCTCACAAACTATACAAGACCATTGGACACCCTCATGTTGTTATGCTATAGAAGAGATAATGCCAATAATTCGAGAAAACATTGGCGGATGAGTCGATTCGCGTGATCAGTGCTACGTTATCAGGTTGTTATGCTATAGAAGAGGAAACAGAGATAGCACTGATTAGGGGGACAACTTGAGGGGGCTCCTATCCACCTTCCGTGCGATAACAGCGAGTCCGAACTCTTCTGGCTAATAGCAGGCTAGTGATCCCTCCATCTTTTTCGCTGCCCCCGACAAACGATGCTGGAAGGCCAGGGCATGCACTCATGACTTCATGAGTCATGAGCACGGTCCTTTGTTTTCATTATTTTCTTTTGTTTCTCTACTCTAATTCTGGTAATACCTTATTCAACATTTTTTTAAACCGATTCAATATTTTAAAACAACTAACTCAACACTTTGGGAAAACTAATTCAACTATTTAGAAATTAATGTTGAAATATTATATTACAAATGTTGAAGTTATATAGTGAAAATGTTGAACTAGTATATTAAAATGTTGAAATGCTAAATAAAAAATAATACTAACATATTGGATTTCATTTTGTAGCATTAACTCCAGTGAATAATATGCTTCAACCAGATTTTTAAAAAGATAAATGATCTAAGAGAAAATTTCATTTGAAATTTAAGATCGGAAGTAGACATGCCCTCACGTCTCCCAGGCTCACACCGTCGCACGCACATATGCTTCGCCGCATGCTGCTGCCTCGGCCCGCGACGCCTCGGCCCACGCGTCTGCACCCGGTCAGCGCTTAGCCGTTTAGATCTAGCCATTTTTTTTGCACGAATCTCTAACAGTGAAATATGTATAAGCTCCTTTCTTCCAGAAGATGAATAGAAATATCCCCAACTTAAGAGGTTGAGGTGTCGAGTGGCAAGTCGTCAAAAGGGCCGGTGCGGTTGAGGAAGGAGTTTAGGAATTCGTTCCGACTGTCTTGGGCCTGCAGCAACTTTGAGACCCATTTAATGTTGGATACGTATTATAGTCTTGCTTGGGTCTGCATAACCTATAATGGTTTCCTAAAAGAAAAAACCCTATAATGGTTGGCTAATTTGGGGGGCCCGGGCAGGTGAGTACCCTGTGTGATCGCACGGCCCGCACATGCCTAGGGATGAATATTGACGGTTTAGCATAGGTTCAGCTCAGACATCCATGCTTAAGATCATATCAATTGCCCTGTCCGTCTGAAATTAGAAACACGGAGGGGAAAGAGTTTCACTCGCTGGTCCAGAAAAAGAATCAAAATCATATGTCTTGATAGAGTTTTGCGCTCTACCATCAAAATGCCATAGAGGTGTTATTAGTTGGAGTCAAGTGTGATCAGTTACAAAGTTTTCAAGTAACAATACAAACTTTTAAGACGGCTGCAGATGCAACCGACCATTGTGACTCTATGAGTTCGGAGCTCATTGTTAGTCTGATGCTGCATCTTCTTATTCTCTTCTTGCCGCAATAATACATAACTGCGATGTGTTCAGTTCAGCTTCCAACCCGACAACTCTCAATGCCATGTCTCTAACAAGGTCTCGGTTTGATGAGTTTATCGCACCTCAGGTATATTGGACCCAGGACTAATGTGGATATTAATCCCGGTTCCAATAGCTAGTCCCGGGTGGAGCCACCCACCGGCACTAATGCAGACCGTCATCATTTGTCCCGGTGGGTGGCTCCAACCGGAACCAAAAGCAGCGTTTTAATCCCGGATCGAGCCAGCCACCGGGACTGAAAACGGCTGACTCTTTTTTTCTTTTTTTCCACGTCCGCGTCTACATCTCTCTCTCTCTCTCTCTCTCTCTCTCTTACTCTCGTCTCGATCTCTCCCGTGACTTTCTACCTTATTCTCTTCCTCTCCCTCTCTTTTGGAGCTGGAAAGATCGAGGGGCGCAGCGTGCAGCGGGTGGTGGAGCTGGAGAGAGGGCCGCGGCCGGCCGAAGATGCAGGCCCGGCCAAGCGTGTGGGCAGCGGGCTTGGGAATTGGTGGCGGTGTCAGACCGGGACTACGGGACTGTGTACATAACGTAGTTCATACAGGAATAGGGGATATGACATGTCATCTATCTTATCTGTGTTGTATTCTACTCGCATACGAAGTAGGACTAGCCGATACAGAAGGAATCTACTCGAGTTGTACTCGAGTACGATTCCTAGGCTAGTGTCAGACTAGGATCATGTAACCCTGTCCTCCCAGATATATAAGGGCGGGCAGGGACCCCCTCAAAACACATCAACACCCAAGACAATACAAACCACCAAACAGGACGTAGGGTATTACGCACACCGCGGTCTGAACCTGTCTAAACCTTGTGTTGCTTGCACCTTCGAGTTTCTGATCTCGGCGTCACCCTACCTAAAACTCACCACCTCGGGTATACCCCTCGGTGGGCAGGCGGTAAAACACCGACAGCTGGCACGCCAGGTAGGGGTCCGCATCGAAGATCCACCAGCGAACTCGATAGCATCATTTAAGTTCACCAGTGCCGTGCCCCCCGAGGGCATGACGTTCATTTTCGGCTCATGGGTCTGCATCGCAGACGACGCGGGCAATTTCCGTCGATTCACCATCGACGTTATGAAGCCAAAAACTGTCGCAGCAAGTTTTCATAGCGAGCTCGACGAGTTCGTCGACAATCTCGATGACTTGTTGACCCATGGCTCCGCCAGGAGGATCGAAGAGGAGTCCATTTTCAACGCGACTCGGCCCCGTGATGCAACGACCACGCTCGGATTGGACTCGCTCCAATCTGAGGGCTTGCGTAGCCGATCACGACTCAGTCTACGCAATTCGGCCACTGAACCTCAGGAGGCCAACAATTCCGAGTCCCTCTCCGCATTGGAAAAGGACTTGGACCTTTTACTCCAAATCGGAAAACCCGAAGCCACTGCATGTCGGGGGGCTGCGGGTTGCCTTGGTGACGATGGTCTGATGATCACCTCCACCCCAGAAGGTCATTTCGTGCATTGGAAGGGCATGAAACTCTCCGATCTACTCGAAGATGAAGACCGACTCATGGCACACCTCGAGCCCTTGCCTTTTCAGGAGGGCAAGCCATTAGCCACCATGGCAGAAGAATCGACCGAGTGAGTCGAAGCGAGCTCCGACGAACTCATATCACGCCAAGTGTTGATGGCAGAAGAGGGTGGGGACGATGGCATTTCACCCAACGAAGCACTTGACATGATATCCGAAGACGAGGCCACAGCCAACGCCGGTGACGAAAACAAGACCGAGCATGAGGCACGAAGGGCCAGGAACAGAGCCCGCGCAGCCCGGCGAAGGAGGGTCAACGAGCGCATGCGATCTATGCATCGTGAGTTAGACGCCGAATTCGCTGCCGTGAGCGAGTGGGACTTCAGAACCCCCGTGGCTAACATCACCAGGGTAACCGCCATACTCGAATGCAGCAACGATCCAAACCTGCGCCAAGCACTTCGCTACACGTAGAGAGCATGGATCCAGCTCGATCGACAAAACCCAGCATCAGCCATTGGAGCAGAACACATGGGCGAAAGCCGCAGCCAAGATAACAGTCGAACGGCAGGCGGCCGTCTTTGACATCAACGAAGCACTAATAATGACAACTCTCGCGGAAGTTAGGCCACTAGCGGGAGGCAGCAGCCACCTCCAGGAAGCAACCCGCGACAACCTAATCATCCTAACCATCGGAATCCTCAAGAAGACCTACGCCAGAAAATCAATGATGGATGCGATGCGCGATCCATAATTTATTCCAGACGCAGAGAGCGTGAAGTAGCCGATCCAGAGGGTACCGACTGCAGAGATCGCTTTCCAGCGTTCACAGCATGGTTCAGCAGTTACTAGTACCCTGAGGGCTTCAAGCTGATTGGGATCACCAAGTACGATGGCAAACAAGCTCATCAGCAATGACTACGATATTACTCTACCACCATAGAAGTCGTAGGAGGCTCTAACATCACCAAGGTCGTCTACTTCCCGATGGCTTTGGACCCTGTACCGCTCACATGGCTGAAGAGCCTCAGAAACAACTCGATCGACTCCTGGGAGCGGCTCAAGAAGGTCTTCATCGACAACTTCCAGGGGGCGATCGCCCACGCAGGTACTCGTCATGACCTTGCTCAATGTAAACAGGAACGCAACAAGCTCCTACGGTCATACACACGCTGTTTCTTCGATGTGTGAGCCACCATTGCGAACATCTCCGAAGAGGACATCATCAACTGCTTCTACAATGGCCTCACCGACCCAGGCATCTATAGAGACTTTGGGCGGAATAGACCAAAAACTGTTGTAGGACTTCGTGACATGATGCACGATTGGTCCGAGCAAGAGAAGATGTTTGAGCGGTTCTCGAGGCGCAATGACAACAACCTGAGGCGTACAAATGACAACCATACCGACAAGAGCCAGCGGGACTACTCGGGTTCATTCCGAAAGCGCAAGCCAGATGACCTCGTCGCGGCTGTTGATCGTCCTTTGCGAGGCAGGAAGACAACGATGTAGGAGGAGTTCGAAAAACACTTGCAGAAGAAATGCCCATGGCATCCAGGTGCCAATCATGCGGCAATTGATTGCTACCACCTCCGGAGGACATTCAGCAATCCCAGTAGCAACAAGAAGAACAAGTCAGCGGATAAAAGAGCCCAAAGAGGATGACCAAGGGGACAAATCGCACAACGCGAAGTTCCAAGATGACTCAAAAACCATCAACATTATCTTTGGAGGTGATGATGAGTTCAGTTCCAGGACGCAGAAACTACTACTTCGAGAAATCATGTTCGTTGAGCTAGCGGTACCATGACCACTCCGGTGGTCGGAGGTCCCCATCTCGTTCTCACGAGACGATCAATGGACCAGGTTTTCGGAGCCCGGCAAATTCCCCCTGGTCCTGGACCCGTTGGTGGCAGAGGTCAAGCTCACCAGAGTACTCATCGACGGCGGAAGCGGTCTCAACCTCATCTTCGCCAACACATTGAGAAAGATGGGCTTGGACTTAACGGACATGCTCGTCCCAAGCAAGTCTCCCTTCTACGACATTATCCCAGGCAACGCAGTGCATCCACTTGGCACGGTGGTCCTTCCAGTCACCTTCGGCACGAGGGAGAACTACCGTACTGAGTTCATCAAATTCGAAATTGCCAACTTCGAATCTTCATATCATGCCATACTGGGCAGGCCGGCACTGGCCAAATTTATGGCAGTGCCGCACTATGTTTATTTACTTCTCAAGATGCTAGGACGAAGTGGGGTACTCACTCTCCGAGGTGACTTGAAGAAGTCATATGACTGCAACCAAGAAGCCATCCAGTACGCTTCGACTACGCGTGTGCCAGATGCTTTAGGAGAAGTACTCGCGGCCGCGCAACAACTCTCCCAAGCCGGGCTAGAAATCCCAATGAGGAAGGCAAGCAAGTCGAGCATCCAGTCGACCGGCGACGTGGCCCTCAAGACGATCCAGCTCTAGGAGGGCGACTCATCTAAGACCGCTGTCATCGGTGCATGCTTAGGTGAGAAATAGGAAATCACGCTCGTCAGTTTCCTTCGGGCTAACCGAGACATATTTGCGTGGAAACCAGCGGATATGCCAGAGGTGCCCAAGGAACTGATCGAGCATAGCCTAAATGTACATGCACAAGCTGTGCCCAAAAAGCAACGCCATCGTAGGTTTGCTTAAGACAAACGAGAGGCAATCAAAAGGGAAATAGCTAAACTCCTCGTGGCTGGCTTCATTAAAGAAGTAATCCATCCAGAGTGAGTAGCTAATCCCATCCTTGTACAGAAAAAGAACAATGAATGGAGAATGTGCGTTGTTTACACCGATCTCAATAAGCATTGCCCAAAGGACCACTTCGGGCTACCGCGCATTGATCAAGTTGTCGACTCGACGGCGGGTTGTGTCCTCCTCTATTTCCTGGACTGCTATTCGGGGTACCACCAAACCGCGCTCAAGGAGGAAGATCAAATAAGGACCGTGTTTATCATCCCGTTTGGGACATATGCCTATAAAACTATGTCTTTCGGGTTGAAAAACGCAGGTGCAACCTATCAACGTGCAATTCAAATGTGCTTCGCCGATGAGCTGCATCGGAATGTTGAGGCCTACATGGATGACATGATCATCAAGACCAGGAATCCCGAGGACCTGATCACAGACTTGGAAGAAACGTTTAACAGTTTACAAAGGTTCCGATGGAAGCTCAACCCAACAAAGTGCGTATTCGGAGTACCATCGGGGAAATTGCTCAAGTTCATTGTCAGCAACCGGGGAATTGAAGCCAATCCTATGAAGATCTCGGCCATCACCGACATGGAGGCTCCGACCACAATCAAGGATGTGAAGAAAGTAACAGGATGTATGGCAGCCCTGAACAGGTTCATCTCCCGACTCGGGGAGAGAGGACTACTCTTCTTCAAACTCCTGAAGCGCCAAGACAAGTTCCAGTGGACGAAAGAGGCTGAGCGGGCCCTGCAGGATCTGAAACAATATCTACAGTCACCCCCGGTCCTCATAGCACCACTTCTAGAAGAAGATCTACTACTCTATATTGCGGCGACAACTCATGTCATCAGCAGTGCCATCGTCATCGAGCGCAGTGAGGAGGGCCATGCGTTTGGAGTGCAGAGGCCCGTGTACTTCATCAGCGAGGTACTCTTCGAATCTAAGGTACGATACCCGGCAGTTCAGAAACTTCTATATGCAATACTGATCACATCAAGAAAGCTACACCATTACTTCGACGAGTACAAGATCACTGTGATTACGGATTTTCCGTTGGCAGATATTCTACACAATCAAGATGCCACGGGACGTAGATCAAAGTGGGCAGTGGAACTGGGGGGCTCTGTCAGTCGACTTCAAGCCACGCACTGCAATTAAGTCTCAAGCTCTAGTCGATTTTATGGCCGAGTGGAGAGAGAACCAAATTCCAACTCCAGTCGACAAGCCAGAGCACTGGACCATGTATTTCGATGGATCTCTTAAGCTCGATGGCGGAAGTTCTGGAGTATGTCCTCCAGATCCTTTGGGAGGTATCCAATAACGAAGCCGAGTATGAAGCCTTGCTTCACGGGCTACGTTTGGCGATATCACTAGGCATCAAGCGACTACTTGTATACAGCGATTCACTTCTAGTCGTTCAACAAGTCAACAAAGAGTGGGACTGCAATAAGGAGACAATGGACGCCTACGTACAAGAAGTGCGCAAGCTGGAAAATAAATTTTCTGGACTGGAGGTTCATCACGTGATACGGGAACACAATGTCGGCGCAGATATACTATCCAAGCTGGGATCCACCCATGCACAAGTCCCAGCGGGAGTTTTCATCCAGAAGCTAAAGCAACCATCCATCAAGTCCTCACCTCAGATAACCACTGATACCGGTCTTTAGAAGCCCGATCGGGAGGTTATGATGCTCGGTGAGGACTAGAGAGAAACTTACATCGACTTCATCCGGGGCTAAAGACTACCAGCGGGGATGGACGCAAAAAGTGCAGCAGCAGCTTGTGTCATGCGCAGAAGCAAAGGTTTTGTCCTAGTCGACAATAAACTCTACCGGCATGGCACACGATCAGGCGTACTCATGGAATGCGTCACGGGAGAAGACGGCTATGACATACTGCGGGAGATACATGAGGGCATATGCGGTAACCACGCAGCTTCAAGAACGCTAGTTGGGAAAGCATATAGAGCTGGTTTTTGGTGGCCCACCGTAGTGTCAGATGCTGAGGACCTGGTGCGGAGATGCCAAAACTGCCAATTCTTTGGCAAGCAATCTCATGTCCCATCCCACAATCTTATCACCATACCGCCATCATGGTTATTTGCCTGTTGCAGTCTTGATATGATTGGGCCATTTATAACGGCGCCAGGTGGTTTCACCCACGTATTGGTATCAATCGACAAGTTTACCAAGTGGATCGAGTACAAGCCGATAACCAAGCTCACACCAGACAGAGTCGTTGATTTCATCTCTGACATCTTGCATCACTTGAGCTTCCCAAATACCATCATCACAAAGCTAGGATCAAATTTCACGGCTAACCAGTTCTAGGATTTCTGTGAAAATGCGTGCATCAAAGTCAAATACGTCTCCGTTGCGCACCCAAGAGCCAATGGTCAATTCGAGAGGGCGAACGTCATGATAATTGAGGGCCTCAAGAAAAGACTATGATAAAAATAGCAAGAAAGGCGGAAAGTGGATCCACGAGTTGCCGCATGTCGTCTGGGGGCTCAGGACTCAACCGTCCAAAGCCACAGGACAAACATTGTTCTTTCTTGTCTACGGCTCCGAAGCAATCTTACTGGCTGACATCATGTGAAAATCCCCAAGGGTCAAAATGTACAATGAAGGCGAGGTGGACGAAGCAAGGCGGCTAGAGCTTGACTCTGTCGAACAGGCTCACTGCACTGCTCTTGTTCAGTCAGCACGATACCTATAGGGGATCCGACGATATCACGATCACAGTGTCAGAGAATGGTCGTTCAGTATAGGCGATTTGGTCCTGCGCCGCATCCAAGATGAGTCAGGGTTACACAAGCTCAATTCGAGGTGGGAAGGACCGTTCATCGTCAAGCAGATTATAAGACTGGGGTCTTATTGACTACAATACCCCGAGGGCCAAGACGTCCCAAACTCCTGGAACATGCAGAACCTACGCAAGTTTTACCCATAAGAAGACACGCCGTGATAGCTATTCTTCGAGCGTCAAGGCATTTTCTTTCCGATTCAATTTGGAGGCCACGTACCACAGAATCAGGAATGTAAATTTTCTATTAAAATTCGGAGGCTACAGCCATGTTCAAGTTTTATATAAATCGACTTCTTGCCATGAGCATAGCTATCGCTGCGATGATGATCACGTTTTTTCAAACAGGCTAGATCCGCTCGATCGGACTCAATCTAACTTGTTTGATGGGCTCACTTGAGGAGCTATATCGACTATTCCTAGGGTCACTGCACCCGGGGTAGTATCAACTACTTGCTATGAGCATGATAGTCATTGTGATGGTGATCACATTTTTCCAAACAGGTTGGATCCACTCGATCGGATTCTATCTAACTTGTTTGACGGGCTCACTTGCGGAGCTATATCGACTACTTCCAGAGTCGCTGCACTCGGGGTAGTATCGACTACTTGCTACGAGCATGATAGTCATTGCGATGGTGATCGCATTTTTCCAAACAGGTAGATCCGCTCGATCGGATTCTATCTAACTTGTTTGACGACCTCACTTGAGGAGCTATATCGACTACTCCCAGGGTCGTTGCACCCGGGGTAGTGTCTATTACTTAGCCTATGAACATGGATGGCAATCCTGATATCACAAGGCAATGATAGTAAAGACAGCACTGACAGATATATTACAAGGAGAAGAGTACTTTATAATAACTCAATCCTGTTCTATACTCTCTACTATTTTTTCAGTTACAGGCCTGGCCTCTAGAAGGTACTCACTGAACTGCTCTTCAGAGCAGTCCGCAGCTACACCCTGTGCAAGTACTTCTAGTCGAGCCTTGGGCCAAAATGACTTCACAAGACCTAAGGCGTGGCTAACATATGTGGTGGGGTCCTCATTGATCGGGCATCGCGCCCCTCATTGATCTTCTGACGAAGATCAGGTTGGTGACGTGGAGGATTGGGCTGCCTCGGGTTGTTTGCCGGAGGTGGCTGTCGCCTCCCACCGGTGATCTGGCTTCCACCCACGCCATCATTGTTGTTGCTGCGTTGGGGTCGCGGGCGATGACCCGTTGTTCGACTTGGGGCCTGGCTTCGGCTGTCTCCGACGTGTTCGCCCCTGACGAGCGATGCCGGAGCCTGCTGGTCCAACTGGACCCACGCTCGTTGGGCGTAGATGAGTGCTTGTCGGACGTTGGGGTCGTTGCTTCGCTCGAGTAGTGCTGTTACCCGAGCAATGTTGGCCACAGGAGTCCTGAAACCACGTTCATCTGCCGCGGCGAATTCGGCGTCGAGTTCGCGCTGTGCAGAATGTATGCGCTCGTTGGCGCGCCTTCTGCGAACCGCACGAGCTCTGTTCCTTGCACGTCGCGCGTCGCGCTCGGCGTCGTTCTCGTTGTCGGCTTCTGCGGTGTCTTCATCTTCCGATATGCCGTCAAGTGCGCCAATGGGGATGAGGGCGTCGTCGTCCCCTTCTTCCGCCATCAGGACTTGGCGAGTTGCGAGTTCTTCGGAAGGGGCTTCGACTAGCTCAGTCGAGCCCTCGGATATGGCAGCCAACGCCCTGCCCTCCTGAAAAGGCAAAGGCTCTAGATGGGCTACCAATCGGTCTTCACGTCCGAGTGGGTCGGACAAGTTCATCCCCCTCCAATGAACAATTCGTCCTTCGGAGGTGGTGGTGATCATCAGCCCGCAAGCGGCCAGGTGGTCCTCAGCCTCCCGACATGCGGTGGCCTCGGAGCCTCTAGCCTGGAGCAAAGAGTCCAAGTCCTTTTCCGACATGGAAAAAGGAACAGTAGAGATAGACGCTGCCTCGGTTTCCCTGGCAGAGTCAGAAAACTGCAACTCGTCGAGATTATCGACAAAGTCATCGAGCCTTGCGGCAAGTGTTTTTAGCTTGAAGGTGTCGTCGACGGTGTGCCGACGGAAACCGCCTGCGCCGTTAGCAACGCAAACCCACGAGCCAAAAACAAAGGTTGTGCCCTCAGGGAGCACGGGACTGGGGAACTTGAAAATCGCCATCGAGTTCTCCAGTGGATCTCTGACGCGCACCCCTACCTGGCGCGCCAGCTGTCGGGTTTTATCCGGCTGCCGACCAAGGGGTATACCCAAGGTGGTAGGTTTTAGGTTGGGATGCGCCGAGATCAGGAACTCGAAGGTGCAGACAACACAAGATTTAGACAGGTTCAGGCCGCAATATGCGTAATGCCCTACGTCCTGTATGATGGTTTGTATTGCCTTGATGTTGATTTGGTGATCTTATGTTTTGAGGGGGTCCCTGCCCGCCCTTATATATCCGGGGGGACAGGGTTACATGAATCCTAGCCTGATACTAGCTTAGGAATCGTACTCAAGTACAACTCGAGTAGTTTCCTTCTGTATCGACTAGTTCTACTCCGCATGCGGGTAGAATACAACATAAATAAGGTATAGGACATGTCCTATCCCCTAGCCCAATACGGACTCCTTAATGTACACAGCCCCGTGGCCCCGGGTCTGACAGCGATAAAGCTCAGGACTTTCTGCGGAGCCCCGCGGAGTCAATCCAGCAAGGATCGCCCATCTGCTGCACCGTCTTCCTGCGGATCCACCACTTCACCCAGCTGTTGGGCGGCCACCCTTAGGTCCTCCAGCTCTTTTTGGTGATGTTCCTTCTCTTCGCCTAGCGTCTTGATCTGCTGAAGGCACTCAACGAACTGCTGCTCAGTATCGGCGATCACCTTCTGCAGCTTCTCGATGTCATTTGTACAGTGATACAGCATATTATTTACGTCAGTAACTCTTCTTTATATGTTAAGAGTTTCTTAACCTCTGCGGTGAAGACAATGTTTCAGAACACAAGACCAAATGCTAGAGAAAATACTCGAGCAAGGAAGGGACTTGCCTTGATGCGCTTTTTTCTGTTCCTTGAGCTGTTCTTGGAGCTCGGAGTTGGACTTCTCAAGATTATGAATGTCGTTCTTGAGCAGCCATGTTTCCCGTGTCCACTCCTGCTTCAGCTTGTCGATCTCCTTGCGAAGATAGATGTTCTTTCAGAGTTCTTCGTTGATGCGTCAATCCTTCGCTTGGAGCTCCTGGAGGCCACTCTCGATTGCTTTCAGCTTCTCAGATTTTTCTTGAGAGCATTTGGCCACATCCTGTACAAGGGGGAAGACTGAGAAGATGAAACAACTTGACAAAACATAATGGCAGAAGAGCAGTCATGCCTTACCAGGGTAAATTTGTACATCTCCTTGGAGATCTTCTGGAAATACTGCATGTTGTCAATCATGAGGAGAGGATCATCCAACAGATCTTTGGTGATGATGTTCTTGTATCCTCTCCTGGACATCAACAAAGCTCCAGGGCTGCCAGAAGTACCCGTAGCCTCTTCAGTTGATGGCTGCGGGGCACCTGCAAGTCGAACAAGCGTTCAATACATGAAGCCTGTGATCTAAGAAGTTAGCCGTAGGGGGTCAGACACTTACCTGTGCCATCCGCAGGAGCGGCATTGGTGGCCTCGACTTGTTCACCATCACCAGTGCTGGATTCGAGTTGCTCGGGCTCGGGAGGTGGTGGGTCGGGCAGCGTCGCGTCCTCATCCCCGGAGGCTGGCGGCTCGGGGGCTAGAGTAGCCGTGATAGGCTCTGGCTCATCCAACCCCAAAGCAGATGAAGTCCTAACAAAGCATAGTCAGATATGTCATCAAACAAGTCACAGAGCAGAAGATACATTATGAACAAGGAGCTGCACTCATAGAGAGGATTTCTTTATGCCGGACTTCTTCAGTCTCAGTGCCCGTGGTTTTACAACCATGGTACTCATTGCCGGTGGCGGGGTCACACCAGCCGAGGGTGCGGGATGTCCCAGCGAGCTACCCGCCACGGCAATGGTCACGGCCCCTGCAGAAGTAGTCGACGGGTCCATCCCAGAAGTTTCTGCAGAACCACCTGCTGGAACATCATCCCCAGCAAATGCGGTCCCGACCACCTTTTGGCACTTGGGGTCGGGAGAAGAAGAAGGACTACAGCACAGATAAAGTAAGCATCCAACAAACACAAGATTTGATAATTCTACAAGATGGCGGCCCCATACCTAGTGGGTTCGAACCAACTGCACGGATGATCCAGGGGAGTTGTTCTTGTTCGCCTTCCCTTCAGTTGCCTGATCCGGCAGGGGGATCTCGCTTTCAGTTGTCTCGCCACTGGGCAGATCGTCAGACGATTAAGCTTTTTTTGCTTCAGCTGCGGCACTGGGAAGAAGGTGGTATGGTCGGGGGATATCGACTTGTGGTGGATAACTCCGGTACAACGCCGTGTGTCCCTGCAGAGGATTTTCAGTCAACGGAAGTTCCAGAACAACAGAAATTTTTCCAAGTAGTAGAAACCTTACTAGCTCTGGAGGATTTTGTGCTGAGAACAGCTCCGGGATGTAGGGCACTGTGTTGACATCCAGCAGCACCCGCTTGACTCGGATGAGCGCGGCATCGTCGATTAGTTCCTCTGCGCACATCCGAGAGGGTCTTCAGCACCCATGTACTCGAAGCCTAGCATATGGCGTTGCTGGATGGGTTGGATTCAGCGTTTGAAGAATGACAACATTACAGATGTGCCGCTCACCCCCATTTCCGTATGGGCTGCTATGAGAGCTAGCAGCTCATCGACTTAGTCCATGTCCCTCTTGGCGAGCTTGGTGTTCCACTCCGGCCGCAGAACAGGGGGCTTACCCGACCTTTTGGGGAGTTGGGGGCATGGTTTCCGATGTAGAACCAATGGTTTCTCCATCCAGGGATGTTGGAGGGGAATTTGTAGGAAAGATATCTGTCACCGGCCTGTTGCCTAAGCTGGATGCC
This sequence comes from Panicum hallii, assembly GCF_002211085.1. NCBI lineage: Eukaryota > Viridiplantae > Streptophyta > Magnoliopsida > Poales > Poaceae > Panicum > Panicum hallii. The sequence goes on from NC_038050.1 coordinate 33,144,576, forward strand.
GGCGCCCCCTATAACGGATGGATTTTTGGAGGTAGGTTGCTGTCGGTGTTTTACCGGCTGCCCACCGAGGGGTATACCAAAGGTGGTATGTTTAGGTGAGGAGACGCCGAGATCAGGAACTCGAAGGTGCAAGGAACCCAAGATTTAGACAGGTTTGGGCCGCGATGTGCGTAATACCCTACGTCCTATATGGTGGTTTGTATTGCCTTGGGTGTTGATGTTGTGATTTGAGGGGGTCCCTGCCCCCCTTATATATCCGGGAGGACAGGGTTACATGAATCCTAGTCCAGTACTAGCCAAGGAATCGTACCCGAGTACAACTCGAGTAGTTTCCTTCTGTACCGACTAGTCCTACTCTCATATGAGTAGAAAACAACATAAATAAGAGATAAAGCAAGCCTTATCTCCTAATCCTGTTTAAACTACGTTATGTACACAGTCCCGTAGCCCCGGGTCTGACAAGCCCCCGAGCTCTTCGTAACTGAGTACTGCAGGCTTCTCGAGTACTTTTCGAACTAGTCTTCGGCTTCTTTTGAAGCTCCGTCCTGAAGTTCTTCTTCGAGTACTTTCTTAGCTGCATCGAAGCTATGACGTGCTCATGTCCCGAATTACTTCTTTGGTATGGTGTGCGATTAAAAAATCGCACTCCATATGGAGTAGCCCCCGAGCCTTAGGTTGAATCGGAGAATAAGGCTGAGGGTAACATTAGTCTTGAATCTTCCTTACTTACTTTTTAAATAAATTTGAAAAAATAAGTAGTCGATGCCCCGTATCCCGCAGCCCCCGAGCCTTGAATCCAAATCTCATAGGTTTGGAAATAAGGATCCAAATGTCATAGCATGTAGTGAAAAAATGTTCCTGTGATAAATAATTAGTGTGATGGTATGAATGATGGAAGTTAGATTTGAAAAACCCCTTTTTTCGGAACAATTAACCCTAAAAAAATGGTTAATCAAATATTTTATCTAAACCATCCACCAAACAATCCCTCGTCTTCCGAATATTCCCTAAAATGACTCTTGAACTTCGAAACGGTAAAACTGTATCCTGCCGCTGGCTATTTAACCCCGCGGTAACACCAGGTAAAATCTGTGCTTCCAATCTGCAATCCGCCAAGAAATTTCCAAATCCCCCAATCAGAGCCGCACACCGCCTTCACCCCCTTGAAAAAACCCCAATCTAGCAAAATCTCTCCACCCCTTTCTCCGCAGCCCCCGAGCAACTCGTGGCGAGCGGATCCAAAAATGGTGCCCAAAAGATCCAACGAGAAAGATGGGAAGGGGAAGGAGTCACAGCCGTCGTCTGGGGAATGGAATCATAGTAAGTGCTCCAACAATGATCTCATGAAACTTGTTTTCGAGGGTTTGCTCCAAGAAAAAAGTCTTGTTAACTAGCGCCCCTCTTTTCGCGAACCTCTTCCCATGGAAAATGTAGACGAAATCGTCACATTTTACCATTTTGCCAAACGGGGTTTGGCCCTCCCCTCTTGCTCTTTCTTCTGAGGCCTTCTTTATTTCTACGGGCTTGAGCTCCACACCTCAACCCGAATTCCATTTGCCACATTGCCATCTTCATCCATTTCTGCGAAGCTTTCCTTAGAACTGAACCCCACCAGGATCTTTTCTGCTTCCTTTTCCGAGTGAAACTGCAACCCACAGCCAAAAATCCATCCATCGTAGGGGGTGCCAGCATCCAACTTAGACAACAAGCTGGCGATAGGTACATTTCCTACAAGTTCCTCTCTAATATTCCCGGATGGAAAAACATTGGTTCTACATCGGGAACCATGCCCCCCACCTACATGAAAAATCCGGGAAACCCCCTGTCATTAGGCCAGAGTGGAACACCGAACTCTCCATAGGAGACCTGGACCAAGTCGACGAGTTGCTAGCCATCATAGCAGCTCACAAAGAAATAGGAGTGACCGGAGCGTCTGTGATGTTTTCCTTCTTCAAACGCCAGATCCAGTCAATCCAACAACGCCACACACTAGGATTCGAGTACATAGGTGCTGAAGATCCCTCTTGGATGTGCGCAGAGGAAGTGACTGACGACGCTGCACTCATCCGGGTCAGGCGAGTGCTGCTGGACGTGGACGCAGTTCCCTACGTCCCGCAGTTATTTTCTGCGCAAAATCCTCCGAAACCAGTAAGTAATCAACTACTTTTTTAAAAAAACAAGTTCTGCTGTTCTGCCACTGCTAACTGAAAATCTTCTGCAGGGACACACAGAGTTGTACCGGAGCTATCCACCACAACCCGATATCCCCCGACCAGACCACCTTCTCCCCAGCGCCGCAGCCAAAGCGAAAAGGGCTCAAGCAGCCGAGGCTCTGCCCGACAGCGAGACCACTGAAAGCGGGAGCCCCCTGGTGGAAAGGGAAGTCAAAGGGAAGGCGAGAAGGAAACAGTCCACCGGACCATCCGTGGAGTTGACCGAAATTCTGCCTTTGGTCCCGCAGGGTCGTCGGGTAGTACGCAAACAGAAAGCGCATGTAGTCGAATCCTCCAGGTATGAAGTTGCTGCCTTGTTGAATTGTCAAATATCGGTATTGTTGCATGCTAACACTGTCCTTTTGCAGTCCGTCTGCTTCTTCTCCCGACCCCAAGTGCCAAGAGGTCAGAACGGACCCATCGACTATTTCAACAGGGATGGTCACCATTGCCGTGGCGGGCATCGTGTAATCAGCTGGTGTGAGCCCGTCGCCGGCAACGAGCACCGTGGTTGAAATACTACGGGGCCTTAAGAATAAAGAATGCTGTCATGAAGAAATCATCGCTATAAGTGCAGATCCTTTTTACATAATGAACATTCTGTTCTTCTCGACTTGTGTAATAATATAACTGATTCTACTTCATTAGGTCTGTAACCGACATGAGGTACAAGCCAAAGCCTGCCGCAGCTACCCTAGCCCCCGAGCCACCAGCCCTAGAGGAGCCCGCACCCGAGGAGCCAACCCCCGAGGAGGACACAACACTGCCCGACCTGCCACCCCCCGAGCCCCAGCAACCCGAAGCCAGAGCTAGTGGTGAAGAACAAGTCAAGGCCACTGATGCCACTCCTGCAGATGGCACAAGTGTCGGACCACCCACGACTAGCTGCTTAGACCACAGACATTATGTACTGAATGCATCTTGACTTGCAGGTACCCAACAACCATCAACTAAAGATGCTGCAGGGACCACAAGGAGCACTGACGAGCTGCTGGTGTCCGGGAGCGGATACCAGAATATCATCACCATAGATCTAGTGGATGATCCGATCATGACGGACAACAACATACGGTACTTCAAGAAGATCTCCAAAGAGATGTACAATTTTACCTTGGTAAGGCATGAATACTCTTCTGCCAGAATATGTTGTCGAGTTGCTTGTCTTAATCTTCCCCCTTATGCAGGATGTGATCAAGCACTCGCAAAAGAAAATCGAAAAACTGAAGGCAGTCGTGAGTGGCCACCAGGAGCTCATTGCAAAAGAAAACACATATCAGAAGAGTTGACGAAGAATATATATCTTGAGAGAGAGCTTGACAAACTGAAGCTGGAGCGGACGCGAGAGACGTGGCTCCTCAAGAATGATCTCCACAATCTTAAGAAGGCAAACTCCTAGCTCCAGGAACAACTCAAAGAACAGAAGAAGGCGCACCAAGGCTAGCCCTTTCTTCCCTCGAGTACTTTCACTTAACAATTTATCTTGAATTCTGAAAATATCTTCACCGCAGAGCTTAGGAAAATCTTAACATATAAAGAAGAGCTGCTTACTGATGTGAAGAATATATTGTATTGCCACACAGATGACATCGAGAGGCTGCAGAAGGTGATTGCCGACACCGAACAATAGTTCACCGACTGCCTTCAGCAAATCAAGACGCTGGGCGAAGAGAAGGAGCGGCGACAGAAGGAGCTGGAGGACCTCAAGGGAGTCGCTCAAAAGCTTGTGGACATGGTGGACCCACAAGAAGGCGGCGAAGCAGACAAGCGGCCCTTGCTGGAGTGACTTCTCGGAGCACCACAGAAGGTCCTCAGTTTCCTCACTGAAGCCCCGATCGCGTGTGTCAGCCATGCTCTAAGCTTTGTGAAATCCTTTTGGCCGGAGCCTCGACTAGAGGCGTTCGCGCAGGGTGCGGCTGCGGAGTGCTCTGAAGAACAATTCAACGAGTATCTCCAAGAAGCCCAACCTGTAGCAGAAAAGATAGTAAAAAGTGTACTACAGGATTGAGATGTAGTAAAAACAAGTACTCGTTTTCTTGTATATATTTTTCTTTGATGTCTCCACTTGTATGTGCCTTATGACTGAATTATCATCCAAGTTCAAAGGCTAAGTAGTAGACACTACCACGGGTGTAGCGACCCTGGAAGTAGTCGAAGTAGCTCCGAGTAGGAACCCAGCCAACAAGTTAGATAGAACCCGATCGAGCAAGTCTAACCAGTTAGGAAAGAACGCGAGCATCGTCGCGCGACTGCCGTGCTTATGGCAAGAAGTCGAAACTACCCTGAGTGCAACGACTCTGGGCGTAGTCGAAATAGCTCCTCATGTGAGCCCGTCCAACAAGTTAGGTATAAACCGGTCGAACGGATCTAACTTGTTGGGAAAAATGCGATCGTCATCGCGAACGACCATCAAAGGTCATGGCAAGAAGTCGATTCATCTAAATCATGAACGTGGCCATAGCCTCTGTCAAAACTCATGACAAGAAGTCAATTTATATAAAATATGAACGTGGCTACAGCCTCCGTATGTTAACAGAAAAAATTTACATTCCGAATTTTGTGACACGTAGCCTCCAAATTGATTCGGAAGAAAAAAGGCCGCCTGGGTGCCCGGAGAACAGCTATCCCTGCATGTTTTCTCATGGGTAGAACTTGCACAGGTTCTGAACATTCCAAGAATTCGGGATATCTTGGCCCTCAGGGTATTGTAGTCGATAAGGCCCTGGTCTTGTAACCTGCTTGACGACGAACGGCCCTTCCTACCTCAAGTTGAGCTTGTGTAAGCCGAACTCATCTTGGATGCGGCGTAGGACCAAATCGCCTATACTGAATGACCGTTCCCTCACGTTGTGATCGTGATATCACCGGATCCCCTGCAGGTATCTGCTGACTGAACAAGAGCGGTGCAGCGAGCCTCTTCGACAGAGTCGAGCTCTAACTGCCTTGCTTCGTCCACCTCGCCTTCATTGTACATTTCAACCCTTGGGAATTTCCACATGATGTCGGCTGGTAAGATAGCTTCAGAGCCGTAGACAAGGAAGAATAGTGTTTGTCCTGTGGCTTTGGACGGCTGAGGTCTGAGCCCTCAGACGACATGTGGCAAATCGTGTATCCACTTTCCTCCTTTCTTACTGTTTTCATCATAGAGTCTTTTCTTGAGGCCATCGATTATCATGCTGTTCGCCCTCTCAACTTGCCCATTGGCCCTTGGGTGTGCAACAGAGACATATTTGACCTCAATGCACGCATTTTCACAGAATTCCCAAAACTGGTTGGCTGTGAAATTTGAACCCAGGTCTATGATGATGGTATTCAGGAAGTCGAAGCGATGCAAGATATCAGAGATGAAATCAACAACTCGATCTGGTGTGAGCTTGGCTATCGGCTTGTACTCAATCCACGTGGTAAACTTGTTGATAGCCACCAATACATGGGTGAAACCGTCTGGCGCCGTTGTGAAGGGCCCAATCATATCAAGGCTCCAGCAAGCGAACGGCCAGGATGGCGTATGGTGATGAGACTGTGAGCTGGGATGTGAGATTGCTTGCCAAAGAATTGGCAGTTTTGGCATCTCCGCACGAGATCCTCAGCATCAGACACTGCGGTGGGCCACCAAAAACCAGCTCTGTACGCTTTCCCCACTAGCATTCTTGAAGCTGCATGGTTGCCGCAAATGCCCTCATGAATCTCCCGCAGTATGTCATAGCCGTCTTCTCTCGTGACGCACTTCATGAGCACCCCTGATCGTGCGTCATGCCGGTAGAGCTTACTGTCGACTAGGACGAAACCCTTGCTTCTGCGCATGACACGAGCTGCCTCTGCGCTTGTTGCGTCCATCCCCGCTGGTAGTCTTTGATCCCGGATAAAATCGATATAAGCCTCTCTCCAGTCCTCTCCAAGCATCATAACCTCCCGATCAGGCTGTTGAAGGCCAGCATCAGTGGTTACCTGAGGTGAGGGCTTGATGGATAGCTGCTTTAACTCCTGGACAAAAACCCCCGCTGGAACCTGTGCACGGGTGGACCCCAGCTTGGACAGTATATCTGCGCCAACATTATGCTCCCGTACCACATGATGAACCTCCAGGCCTTAAAATTTGTTTTCCAGCTTGCGCACTTCTTGTACGTAAGCGTCCATCGTCTCCTTGTTGCAGTCCCACTCTTTATTGACTTGCTAAATGACTAGAAGTGAATCACCATATACAAGAAGTCACTTGATGCCTAGTGATATCGCCAAACGTAGCCCGTGAAGCAGTGCTTCATATTCGGCTTCATTATTGAATACCTCCCAAAGGATCTGGAGGACATACTTCAGTTGTTCGCCTCTTGGAGAAATAATTAGGACTCCAGCACCGCTGCCATCGAGCTTAAAAGACCTATCAAAGTACATGGTCCAGTGCTCTGGCTTGTCGACTGGAGTTGGAATTTGATTCTCTCTCCACTCAGCCATAAAATCGACTAGAGCTTGAGACTTTATTGAAGTGCGCGGCTTGAAGTCGATAGACAAAGCCCCCAGTTCCACTGCCCACTTTGACATACGCCCCGTGGCATCTTGATTGTGAAGAATATCCACCAACAAAAAATCCGTAATTACAGTGATCTTATACTCGTCGAAATAATAGCGCAACTTTCTCGATGTAATCAGAATTGCATATAAGAGTTTCTGAACTGCCGGGTATCGTACCTTGGATTCGGAGAGTACCTCGCTGACAAAGTACACGGGCCTCTGCACGCTAAACGCATGGCCTTCCTCGCTGCGCTCGACTACAATAGCACTGCTGACAACATGAGTTGTCGCCGCAATGTAGAGTAGTAGATCTTCTCCCGATAATGGTGCTGTAAGGACCGGAGGAGACTGAAGGTGATGTTTTAGATTTTGCAAGGCTTGCTCAGCCTCCTCCATCCACTGGAACTTGACTTGGCGTTCCAAGAGCTTGAAGAAGGGTAGTCCTCTCTCCCTGAGCCGGGAGATGAACCTATTCAGGGCTGCCATACATCCTGTTAGCTTGTGCACATCTTTGATTGTGGCCGGAGCCCCCATATCATTGATGGCCGTAATCTTCATAGGATTGGCTTCTATTCCCCAGTTGCTGACGATGAACCCAAGCAATTTCCCTGATGGTACTCTGAAAACGCATTTAGTTGGGTTGAGCTTCCACCGAAACCTGCGTAGGCTGCTGAACGTCTCTTCCAAGTCTGCAATCAGGTCGTCGGGATTCCTGGTCTTGATGACCATGTCATCCACATAGGCTTTAACGTTCCGATGCAGCTGATTAGCAAAACACATCTGAATCGCGCGCTGATAGGTTGCTCCTACGTTTTTCAACCCGAAAGACATAGTTTTGTAAGCGTACATCCTAAACGGGGTGATGAATGCGGTTTTGATTTGATCCACCTCCTTGAGCGCAATTTGGTGAAATCCTGAATAACAATCAAGGAAGTAGAGGAGAACACAACCCGTCATCGAGTCGACGACTTGATCAATGCGCGGTAGCCCGAAGTGATACTTTGAGCAATGCCTGTTGAGATCGGTGTAATCAACGCACATTGTCCATTCATTATTCTTTTTCCTTACAAGGACGGGATTAGCTACCCACTCTGGATGGATTACTTCTTTAATGAAGCCAGCCGTGAGGAGTTTAGCTATTTCCTGTTTAATTGCCTCACGCTTGTCGTGAGCAAACCTTCAAAGGCATTGCTTTTTGGGCACAGCCTGTGCGTGTACATTCAGACTATGCTCGATCAGTTCCCTAGGCACCCCTAGCATACCCACTAGTTTTCACGCAAATATGTCTCGGTTAGCCTGAAGAAAACTGATGAGCGCGAGTTCCTATTTCTCATCTAAGCCTGCGCTGATGACGGCGGTCTTGGATGAGTCACCCTCCTGGAGCTGGATCGACTTGAGAGCCACGTCGTCAATCGACTGGATGCTCGACTTGCTGGCCTTTCTTGAAGGGATCTCCAACCCGTCTTGGGAGAGCTGCTGCGCGGCCGCGAGTACTTCCCCTGAAGCATCTGGCACACGCGTAGTTGAAGCATATTGGATCGCCTCCTGGTTGCAATCATATGACTTCTTCAAGTCACCTCAGAGAGTGAGTACCCTACTTTGTCCTGGCATCTTGAGAAGCAGATAAACATAATACAACACTGCCATGAATTTGGCGAGTGCCGGTCGGCCCAGTATGACATGATAAGAAGATTCGAAGTTAGCAACTTTGAATTTAATGAACTCGGTGCGGTAGTTCTCCCTCGTACTGAAGGTGACTGGAAGAACCACCGTGCTAAGTGGGTGCGTCGCATTACCTGGTACAATGCTGTAGAAAGGAGACTTGCTTGGAACTAGCATATCCGTGAAGTCCAGACCCATCTTTCTCAAAGTGTTGGTGAAGATGAGGTTGAGACCACTCCCGCCGTCGATGAGCACCTTGGTGAGCCTGACTTCTGCCACCACTGGATCCAGGACCAGGGGAAACTTACCGGGCTCCGAGAAGCTTGTCCACTGATCATCGCGGGAGAATGAGATGGGAACCTCTGACCAACAGAGTGGTCATGGTGCCGCCGGCTCGATGGATATGATCTCTCGGAGAAGCAGTTTTTGTTCCCGCCTGGAACCGAAGTCTCCATCTCCCCCGAAGATGACATTGACGGTCTTTGAGGCATCCTGGAACTTCGCGTTGTGCGCTTGGTCCCCTTGGTCATCGTCTTTGGGTTCTTTGTCCACTGGCTTCTTGTTCTTCTTGCCGCCATCGGGATTGCTAAATGTCCTCCGGAGGTGATAGCAATCAATTGCCGCATGATTGGCATCTGGATGCCATGGGCATTTCCTCTGCAGGAGCTTCTCCAACTCTTCCCGCGTTGTTGTCTTCTTGCCTCGCGAGGGACGATCCACAATCACGATGAGATCATCTGGCTTGCGCTTTTGGGATGGACCCGAGTAGTCCCGCTGGCTCTTGTCGTTGCGGTTGTCATTTAGATGCCTCAGGTTGCTATCATTGCACCTCGGGAACTGCTCCCGCATCTTTTCTTCCTGCTCAGACCAGTCGTGCATCATATCATGAAGCCCTGCAACAGTTTTCGGTCTGTTCCGCCCAAAGTCTCTGTAGATGCCTGGGTCGGTGATGCTGTTGTAGAAGCAATCGATGATGTCTTCCTCCGAGATATTCGCAATGGTAGCGCGGACGTCGAAGAAACGACGTGTATAGGACCGTAGGAGCTCGTTACGTTCCTGTTTACATTGAGCAAGATCGTGACGAGTACCTGCACGAGTGATCGCCCCCTGGAAGTTGTCGATGAAGACCTTCTTGAGTTGCTCCCAAGAGTCGATCGAGTTGTTGCTGAGGCTCTCCAGCCACGTGAGCGGCGCAGGATCCAAAGCCATCAGGAAGTAGACGACCTTGGTGATGTTGGAGCCCCGTGCGACTTCAATGGCGGTGGAGTAACAACGTAGCCATTGCTGAGGAGCTTGCTTGCCATCATACTTGGTGATGCCAATTGGCTTGAAGCCCTCAGGGTACTTGTAACAGCTAAACCATGCGGAGAAAGCTGGAAAATGGTCGCTGCAGTCAGTACCCTCTGTCTCGGCTACTTCGCGCTCTTTGCGCCTGGAATCGATTACGGACCGTGCATCGCATCCTTCATTGATTTGCTGGCGCAGGTCTTCTGGCGGAGGCCGATGATTGGCCTATCACGGGTTACCCCCTGGAGGTGGCTGCTGCCTCCCGCCAGGGGCCTGACTCCCGTGAGCTTTGTTGTTGTTGTTGCTGCGCTGAGGTCGGGGACGGCCGCCTGCCGTTCGACTGTGAGCCTGGCTTCGGCTTTCGCCCACGCGCTCCTCCCTGAGGGTAGACGCCGGGTTTTGTTGATCAAGCTGAATCCAAGCCCTCTATGCATAACGAAGTGCTTGACGCACGTTTGGATCGTTACTGCGCTCGAGTATAGCCGTTACCCTGGTGATGTTGGCCACCGGAGTCCAGAAGCCCCGCTCGCTTACGGCAGCGAATTCAGCGTCAAGCTCACGATGCATAGATCACATGCGCTCATTGACCCTCCTTCGGTGGGCTGTGTGAGCTCTGTTCCTGGTCCTTCGTGCTTCACGATCGGCGTCCTTTTCATCGCCGGCGTTGGCTGTGGCCTCATCTTCAGATACCGCATCAAATTCAACGATGGGCAAGTCGCCATCATCCTCGCCTTCTTCCGCCATCAGCACCTAGCGTGAGATGAGCTCATCAGAGCTCGCGTCGACTAGCTCGGTTGACTCCTCTGCCACGGTGGCTAATGGCCTGCCCTCCTAAAAAGGCAAAGGCTCGAGGTGTGTCACAAGTCGGTCTTCGTCCTCGAGTAGATCTGAAAGTTTATGCCCTTCCAATGCACGAAACGCCCCTCCGGAGTGGAGGTGATCATCAGATCGTTGGCACCAAAACAACCCGAAGCCCCCCGACATGCGGTGGCTTCGGGCTTTCCGAGTTGGAGTAAAGAGTCCAAATCCTTCTCCAATGCGGAAAGGGACTCAGATATGTTGGCCTCCTGAAGATTAGTGGCCAAATTGCGTAGACCGAGTCTTGATTGGCTACGTGAGTCCTCAGATTGGAACGAGTCCAACCCAAGGAAGGTTCTTGCAGCGCTGGATGAAGTCGCACCGGAAGCAGACTCCTCCTCGGTCCTCGTAGCGGATCCATGGATTGACAAGTCGTCGAGATTATCAACGAACTTGTCGAGGTCGCTATGAGAACCCGCCGCGGGAGTTTTCGACTTTATGTTGATGAGGAATCGACAGAAACTGCCCGCACCATCTGCGACGCAGACCCACGAGCCAAAAACAAACATCGTGCCCTGAGAGGATACTGACCTGGTGAACTGGAAAGATGCCATCGAGTTCGCCGGTGGATCTTCGATGCACTCCCCTACCTGGCGCGCCAGCTGTCGGTGTTTTATCGGCTGCCCACCGAGAGGTATACCCAAGGTGGTAAGTTTTGGTGAGGAGACGCCGAGATCAGGTACTCAAAGGTGCAAGGAACACAAGATTTAGACAAGTTCGGGCCGTGATGTGCGTAATACCCTACGTCCTGTATGGTGGTTTGTATTGCCTTGGGTGTTGATGTTGTGTTTTGAGGGGGTCCCTGCCCCCCCCTTATATATCCAGGAGGACAGGGTTCCATGAATCCTAGTCCAGTACTAGCGAAGGAATCGTACCCGAGTACAACTCGAGTAGTTTCCTTCTGTACCGACTAGTCCTACTCTCATACGAGTAGAAAATAACATAAATAAGAGACAAAGCAAGCCTTATCTTTTAATCCTGTTTAAACTACATTATGTACACAGTCCCGTAGTCCCGGGTCTGACAGTTGCGGTTTTACCCGGAAAAGATAGCGGAAAAGATCCCAATGGGGTTCAATTCCAAGGAAAACTTCACAAAAGTGAATGAAAATAGCAATATGGCAAATCGAGTTCGGGGTGAGATGATAGAGCTCAAGCCCATAGAAGTAAAGAAGGCCACGGAAGAAGGAACAGGTGGGGAGAGGCAAACCCCGTTCAGAGAAATGGTAGAATGAGACGATTTCGTCTACATTCTCCATGGGAAGAGATTGGCGAAAAGAAGGGTGCCAGTTAATGAGATTTTTCCCCTGAAGCAAACCCTCAGAAACAAGATGCAGGAGGTCGTTATTGGAGCACTTACTGTAAGTCCACTCCCCAGAAGGCAGCTGCGATTCCTTCCCCTTCCCATCTTTCTCGTTGGATCTCTTGGGCGCCATTCTAGATCTGTTTGCCACGAGTTGCTTTACTCGCATGCGCTCGGGGGCTGCAGAGAAGGGGCGGAGAGATTCGGCTAGCTTAGGGCTTGTCAAAGGGGGTGAAGGCGGAGCACGGATCTGATTGGGGATTTGAAAATTTCTTGGCGGATTGAAGATTGGAAGCACGGATTTTACCCTAAGTTACCACGGGGATTAAATAACCAGCGGCCGGATACAGGTTTACTGTTCTAAAGTTGAAGAGTCGACACAGGGAATATTCGGAAGACGAGGGGTCATTTGGTGGATTTTTAGATAAATTATTTGATTAATTATTTTTCAGGGTTAATTGTCCCAAAAAAGGAGTTTTTTTCGAATTCCAAATCTAACTTCTATCATCTGTACCATCACACCAATTATTTTTTAAGGGAATATTTTTCACTGCATGTCACGACCATTGGATCCTTTTTTCCAAACTTGAGAGATTTGGATTCAAGGCTCGGGGGCTACGGGATAGGTGGCATCGACTACTTATTTTTTGAATATATTCGAAGAGTAAGCAAGGAAGATTCAAGACTAATGTGAACCTCAGCCTGATTCTTCGATTCAACCTAAGGCTCGGGGGCTACTCCATATGGAGTGCGATTTTCCATCGCACACCATAACAAAGAAGTAATTCGGGGCATGAGCACCTCATAGCTTTGATGCAGCCAAGGAAGTACTTGAAGAAGAACTTTAAGACGGAGCTTCAAAAAAAGCTGAAGACTACTTCGGAAGTACTCGAGGGGCCTACAGTACTCAGCTACGAAGAGCTCGGGGGCTTATCAGACGCGGGACTACGGGACTGTGTACATATCGTAGTTCATATAGAAATAGGGGATAGGACATGTCTTATACCTTATCTGTGTTGTATTCTACTCGTATGTGAAGTAGGACTAGCCAATACAGAAGGAAGCTACTCGAATTGTACTCGAGTACGATTCCTAGGCTAGTGTCGGACTAGGATTCATGTAACCCTGTCCTCCCGGATATATAAGGGCGGGCAGGGACCCCTTCAAAACACATCAACACCCAAGGCAATACAAACCACCAAACAGGACTTAGGGTATTACGCACACCATGGCCCGAACCTGTCTAAACCTTGTGTTGCTTGCACCTTCGAGTTTCTGATCTCGGCGTCACCCTACCTAAAACTCACCACCTCGGGTATACCACTCGGTGGGCAGGCGCTAAAACACCGACAGGCGGCTCACGCCGTGAGCGTTGCTCGCTCGCGGCGAGCAGCAGGCTCGAGATGCAGTAGTGGCTCACGCCGCGAGCGTTGCTCGCTCACGGCGATCGGCAGGTGACAAATCCGGAGGGAGGGGTGCCGCCAGAGTAGCATGCGGCAGGAGGGAGGTGCACCGCCGGCCGGAGCAGCGGGCCAGGCCAAGCGCCCGGGAAGCAGGCTCAGGATGCGGCGGCCGAGTCGAGCGGCAAGCGATGGAGCCGGAGGACGAGGGGCGCTTGCCTGCCAGAGCGGCGGAGCCGGAGGGCGAGGTCGGCCTGAGCAGCGACAGCGTCTCGGGCGCACGGGACAGCAGCGCCCGCGGCGAGCAATGGCCGCTCGGCCCTCAGCAAGTTGAGGTCCCATGGGTGTGGTGTTTTTTTTCATCAATGATTTGATTTTCTTATTCTTTTCTCAGCCGTGGGAGGAATTGCAGATGGGATTGGGTGTTTGTGGTATTGTTGTAGTGTTGTAGCATCACTGTAGCAAATTATGGATTAATTAGGCTCATTAAATTTGTCTCGCGAATTAGCACCCAGCTGTGCAAAAAGTTTTATAAACAGATTTTATTTAATACTTCTAAATAGCAAGATTCTTTTTGATGTGATGGGTCTAAAGTTTAGATGGTAGGAAACGAACAGTCCCTAAATGGACGTGTGCAACAGCGTGATAAAAGCAATTTTTTAGCATGATTATGTGGCAGGGCTAAGCTAAGCTGCTAGGTAATTACTCCAGTAATTAACAAGCTTGCTTGCATAATACTGTAAATAAATACTAACCTAGAGTTGCGACCAGAAGCTCTGCTGCGTGCAGCAACGGTCGGGAAGTTTCAAACTTGTTGGAATGCAACGGAACCCAACCAAGTGGGTCCGGTCCGGTCCGTTGGAAATTTGGAATCCGAGGCCCACCAAGAAGGAAGTCCCATTTATTCGTCGTGCCGGCGGCCGGCCACCGTACCCTGTCTTTGCGACGCTCCCCCCATTCAAAATCAAACCAATCCCCCCATTTCCCATCTCCGATTCGATCGATCGGCCGGGCCGTCCTCGCCTCCCCTCCCCTCCACCGACGAGTCCATGGAGTCCTCCGCCTCCGCCTCCACCCCTCGTCGAGGAGGAGCAGCCGTCGACTACGTCTCCATGTCCCCGTCGCCATCCCACACGCCCAGGAGCTCCTCCTCCCACAAGCCCACCCCAAGGCATCGGGACCGGGATCGGGCCGCTCCGCTCTTCAACAACGGCGGCATCAACGCTGCCCAGGCCACCCAGCAGCAAGAATCCTCCACCCCCAAAGCCGCCACCGCCACCTCCAAGGGGCCCGGGTCCGGAGGCGTCAACGTCCAGGTCGTCCTCAGATGCAGGTAATTGCCCATACGTTATTTCAATATCGGTTCATCCACCGGTTCCTAATTGATAATGCATCCGTTAGTGTTCTAGGCAGGATCAAGGATCGACTAGTATGTATATTATCTTGTCTGTGATGTCACCAATGCGATGCAAGCCCCACTGCTACTGTTCATTGCTCCGCTTTATCGTTAATCTCACTCACTACTTGCTCATCAATTCAACCTCACTGCATCGAATAGGCCATTGAGCGAGGAGGAACGACGCACAGGCACCCCCGTGGTCATCACTTGCAATGACCAGAGGCGAGAGGTTTCCGTAGCCCAGAACATTGCAAACAAGCAGATTGATCGCACTTTTGTATTCGACAAGGTCACCGTTAACACTACTTGTTATTCATGCAAACTGTCTCCCTCTCGGTCTTTTACTTCACGCTCTTTGTTTCCTACATACGACATTAGCTTAATCAGCTCATGATAAATACACACAGGTGTTTGGACCAAAGTCTCAACAGCAGGATGTCTTCAACCATGCTGTTGTGCCGCTTGTCAATGAGGTTTTGGACGGTTACAACTGCACAATATTTGCATATGGCCAGACCGGAACTGGCAAAACATACACCATGGAAGGAGGAGGGGGCAAAGCACTGGTAACTATTATTATATTCACATCTCAAACATGTTCCTGATGACACAATTTGTTGCTTCAATTGAGTTCATATATAACTCCACCTGCATTTCTCTAGAATGGTGACTTGCCATCTGATGCTGGTGTCATTCCAAGGGCTGTCAAGTGCATATTTGATATCCTCGAGGCACAGAGCGCTGAGTACAGCATGAAGGTTTCTTTTCTTGAGCTGTATAATGAGGAACTCACTGACCTTCTCGCTCCAGAGGAATCTAAATTCTCTGACGACAAATCCAAGAAGCCTATGGCACTTATGGAGGATGGCAAGGGAGGAGTACTTGTTAGGGGACTCGAGGAAGAGCTAGTTTCTTCAGCTGCCGAGATCTACAGGATACTGGACAGAGGCTCTGCAAAGAGAAAAACTGCTGAAACTCTCCTCAACAAACAAAGCAGTCGCTCACACTCTATTTTCTCTATCACCATCCACATTAAGGAATGCACGCCTGAGGGTGAGGAAATGATCAAGTGTGGAAAGCTTAATCTCGTTGACCTTGCTGGCTCTGAAAACATATCTAGGTCTGGTGCTAGAGATGTAAGTTTGGTTCTTTAGTTTTCCTCTCCTTGCCTAAATGCCATGATCAAGTTCCACTAGTGAGAAATACTTACACTGTTGCCATCTGTTTTGCAGGGGCGGGCACGCGAAGCAGGAGAAATTAACAAGAGTTTGCTTACACTTGGGCGTGTCATTAATACTCTCGTTGAGCACTCCGGACACATACCATACAGGTCGAGCTATCATTAGCTTTTCTGATGGTTCCTTGTGAAGCTGTTCAGTCATCTGATATTTGGGTCTTATTCATGCAGGGATAGCAAGTTAACAAGATTGTTAAGAGATTCCTTGGGAGGGAAGACAAAGACTTGCATCATAGCAACCATTGCACCTTCGGTACACTGCCTCGAGGAGACACTAAGCACGCTGGATTATGCACATCGTGCAAAACATATCAAGAATAAGCCAGAGGTTGTGGTTTTCTTTGATATGTCAAATTAACATTAATGGCAAAGCAATCCTTTATTTTCGGTAGTTGAATTTTAGTAACATGCCCATGATTTCCAGGTCAATCAGAAGATGATGAAATCTGCGCTCATTAGAGATTTGTACTTTGAGATGGACCGTATCAAGCAAGGTATCCTTCTCTTCTTACAAGCGTTCATCATTGCTTGATGTTGAGAACTTCAGAAAATTACAACACGGCCATTTCCTATATAAGCATGTGCAAAAGTTAATCTTGCCCTGTTGAAATAAAGATGAATTGAAGAATAGCTGATTCTGTGAAACATGGTCACTGCTGGATGAAAGTTTTCTTACTGTCCAATCCACCAAATTTAGTGAATGCTTCATTCTGTCTTATTTACCTCTTCTGGTTCAGAATTCTTTCACTCCACGTATCTGAACACTGTTAACAAAATAATCACCTACATTACTTGGCACATGAATATACATGAATATCCATGTCATTGAATATACATGAATATCCATGTCGTTGAATTGCTTGGCACATCCCCAAATGCAGTGATCTCGGATGGCATAAATGCTAGGCCTAGACAGGATGTTTCTAGATTTTGGCTCTTCCTTATAGATACACTAAAATCTGCAATCATTCTCTTTAATCTTCTTGTCCATTAATTTTAAAATCTTCTGAAAGCCACATACTTCGAGTTGCTATATTACTAAATTTATTCCCCTTTTGAACAGAACTATTTGCTGCGAGGGAGAAAAATGGTGTTTATATTCCGAGGGAACAATACTTAGCAGATGAAGCTGAAAAGAAGGTACTACGCTCTGTATCACTTATGCACACACTAGGTTCTGCATATTCTTCTGTAGTATGTGACTCAGAAAATTTTCAGGCTATGTCGGAGAAACTGGATCGTTTGGAGCTTGTTTTGGAATCAAAAGATAAGGTATACCTTTAGTTCTGTTGGAGAATGTGCAGCTTGCTGAAAAACTAATGCTACAATTCGGAATCTGTACTTGTAACAGCAATTAGATGAACTTCAAGGACTATATGAATCTCAGAAACTTTTGAGTGCAGATCTAAGTGATAAAATTCAGAGATTACAGGTACATGTGTTGTCCTCTATTATTGTCCTCTGATGGTTTAATATTTAATGATGATTGTATTTATTTACAATGTCCCATCGTTGTGCAGAAAACGATGAAAGAAACTGAGTGCACCCTAGCTGATCTTGAAGAGAGATACATGCAGGCAAATGATACAATTAAGGAGAAGCAGTATCTGATAGAAAATCTTCTTAAATCAGGTTAGAATTTGTCTCATCAAGGTTGAATCTTATCATAATAAAGACAATTGATTCTGTATTAGTGTGCATATGAAATAAGGTATCTTCTAAGCTCAATTAAACATTCGACAGATTCTCTAGCTTGCAATATAGAGAATGCTTGTGAGTAATAAAATGCAGCACTATTTGTTTCATTCCAGTTTGCCTAGAGATAGTTGCACGGTATTCTTTTATAGTTCCAGAATATGTTCAGGCTTTTGTCTGAAGATATTATACTTACTAGTTCTCCTTTTTCCTTCCTTTTTTAATCTCTTCAGAAAAAGTTCTTGTTGGTGAAGCACAAACACTTCGATCTGAGTTGGAGAATACAGCAGGCGATCTGTATGGGTTATTTTCAAAACTAGGTTTGTCTCCATTTCCCATTCCTTGCCTTGTCAATTTAGATATTGTGATTTACATGCATGCATGTCATCGATTTTCAGAAAGGAAGGAAAAGATTGAAGATGCAAATAGAAGTATAGTTCAACATTTCCATTCTCAGCTAACTCAAGACATTAGTCTCTTGCATAGAACAGTCTCAACCTCGGTCTATCAACAGGAGAGCCTACTAAACTCACTCGAAGAAGAGATGAAAGCTTTTCTTTCCTCAAAGGGCAAGGTACATTAACAAGCGAACATGTGGTCATCAGAGTAATCTCTATTTCTACATGTTTAAACATGCCACATTTTCTTAGGTTGCTGGTGAACTTCAAGAGCATGTAAGAAAGCTCAAAGAGACCATCGATTCTAGGATAGTAGAATTGCATGGTTTTGCAAATGAACTCAAGCACAAATCTCAGTTGAGCTTTGAAAACCTTAATTCGCAAGTTATCACACACACATCTGGCCTTGAGGATGTAAGTGTACTTAATTATCCAGTCATTCTCTTACATTGTGCTGACCATCTTGATTGTTATTCCCTTCAAAATTATTTTATGAACACATATTAATAATCCTTGGTGCAGTGCATGAAGGGCATGTTGGTTGATGCTGACCAATTACTCGTTGAACTTCAAAATGGGCTTTCTCAGCAAGAAATGAACTTTGGTACATTTATTGAGCAGCAGCATGAGGTTCATCATTAATCACAATGCTTGCTTTTTACACATTTACTATTTTCTACTGTTGATTTCAGTAGTTTTAAGAAAAAAAATTGAACTCATACAGGAACTCTCCAGAAACTTAGAGAGAATGAAGTCTGTTTCTGCAACTACAATGAACTTCTTCAGAACAATAGACTCGCATGCTTTGGAGCTCAAGAAGGTTTTGGAAGAATCACAGATGGCACATCAGAAGCAACTCTTCCAGCTTCAGAAGAAGTTTGAGGTAATCTTCTGTTGCAGTCACATACTTTATAGGTTTCTTACTAGTATGTAAAGACATTTTTACGATTTGTTATCTGATGACATGAAATTGATTCAGGTCGTTGTTGCTGATGAAGAGAAGTACTTGATGGAGAAGGTAGCAGGGTTACTGGCAGAATCAAATGCTAGAAAGAAAAATGTGGTATGCATATTCTGCTCCACAGTATTAGCATGATTTTTCTCCATGAGTTCAATTTCTTCTCAAACTTGTGGCCATAAGCCAATACATATTTGCATATTGTTATTGGATCATACTAGTCAAATTTCTTCAAAGAGAATCATCCCTCTACTTGTTAACTGCTGAAAACCAGCTAGTGATATGAGTTTGATATGTGTGCCATTTCACTAGGTTCGAGATGATATATGCAGCCTCAATACAACTGCTTCTGAGCATTATGACAACTTACAAACTGAAACTACCAAGCTTCAAGATTTCACATCTTCTATGAATGAGCAATGGGAAGCCTACATGCAGAGAGCTGAAGAGGTATTCCAGCAAAATGTATCGTCTATTGAACAGAAGAGGTGCTTCTTGGCAGAGAATCTTGAGCAATGGTAAGAATCTGTTTTGACACTTAACTTGTTGTTTTCATCAGAATCTTGAAACACGCCAACCAACACATCACACATATGATTTATTCTACAGCAAGACAAAGGTAGAATCGTGTTCAGGACAATGGAGTACTGCTCAAAATTTAGTATTGGCCCTTGCAAGAAGCCATGCAGAAGCCACTAGTTCACTCGTAAGGTAATTAATACTAACAATCTAAACTGTTCTGTTGTTTAATAAATTGTTTGAAGAGAAGCAACTTGAAATTGCTGTATTGCTAAACATGCGCATACTACTTTTTTATGAAGTGATGGAACCGAGGAGAGCAACCAACTTAATGCAAGATTTTCATCTGCTGTCATGGCTGGATTTGAAGATAACAATGTTTCAAGCAAATATCTCCTTTGTTCTATTGACGGTACTATTTCTACTGTGTTGCCTCTTTTGTCGCAAACTAGTATGTCGTATGCGTATTGGGTTGTCTAAATTTTCTATATATGCTTATTCATTTTGTTTTGTCAGATTCATTAAAGTTCGACCATGGCATTTGTGAGAATGTGAAATCTATCACGATGACATCCAGAGCAGAACTCCATGACTTGCAACGTGGTCACTGTGAGAAGACTACAGTAATCGCGGGGAATGCTGACACATCTCTAGGAGATGATTATACGGTTAGCAATGTTAGCCTGTTTGGCATATATATCCGCAGATATATAATAGTTGTTTGTTTACTTTGTCGCACATGGTCCCTTACTTTTCTAATAACGAGCACTCTGTGTTTATGAATCAGGTGGATGAAGTGACTTGTTCAACACTGAGAAGGCGTGAGATTAAGATTCCGAGCAGCCAATCGATCGGGGAGTTGGTAACCCCCCCTCTTGAGGATCTGGTGAAGACATTCTGGGACAGCAGAACACCGATGAAGCTTGACCTAAATGGAAATGGGAAGCAGAGCCTGTTAGGATCGATGACACCAGAAACCCCGAGAACCCCTCTCGCCGCAATTAATTAGAAGGAGTATACTACTGTATACATAAGATAGATGCGGTAATGTTCAAGTGTTGGTCTCGTATGGGTTCTTGGGGACAAATTAAAATGCATAGTAATGGGAAGATCAATTAATTCTGGAGCCTTCCGTGGGTGGTTAGGCTTGATGAATTTTGCTACGAGTCTGAGAGAGATGATCAAGTGACATAATGTTGCTAATAGATTGCAGTCATGTTATATGAGGACGGGAGTAGAAGTACTATCACGTGGGGATTACATTATGCCTGGCACAAGAGCAGGTTCCAGCAGGCGGATCAAACTTCAAACACGTTCCAATGCTTAGAGACAAAGAAAATTAGGGTTGGTTTGGTAGAACTTTTCCAAAAGTTCCATTACTGGCTTCACCTGAAGCCCCAGCAAACACCCATCCGTAAAACGGCTACGAGGTCGAAGCCCATCTGAAGCCGGAGCTGAAATAGTACTACACAGGCGAAGCTCAAAAAATAGCTCTCCCCGGCTCTCTCTCTCTCTACGCATGAAAGAGTAGTCGAGTAACAATTGTCCCTTGAGTTTGCAAATATTAAGGCAAAAATGCCACTCTCTACCACAGCTGCCGTAGCCCTTACCTTCTCCGCAAGTTCAGATTGACGCAGATGCTATTTAACAGCTCGCAACTATTCAAGTGTTGATTTCTTTTTTTTTCTTGAACAACTTTTTGTTGAACCTCCAAATTTGTGTAACGATGTTTGATTTTATGGTCTATCTGTTCATATTTTTGGATGAATCTTTTATGCACGGTTTAGGTATTACTTCTGTTTAGCATAGTTGCAACAAAATCCGCAGTATCACCGAATGTTCTCCAATCAAACAAATGAAGGTCGCTCAACCCTGCTTGTTTAGAATGCAAGCCCACGAATCTAAAGGGCATTACGAGTGTAATTTGTCTGGCTCTAGCCTGGAAAAACAGAGTGAGTGGTCCGCAACGGATGTCTTGCTACTAGCCAGACTCTATTGCCTCCTCCACTCAAAGAAAAATTGACTCCATTGCCTCCCACCTAAAACGAATCAGTGCTCGTAGTCTAAGAAAAGAAGGTGAAAATTAGGTAAACTAGAAACCTTATGGCTCAAACTAGTTAGCACAAAACATAATCAAGAACATGCTATTTAGATGTGCAACTAGTTTTGCAACATATTGCCAATCCTACCAAAATACTACAGAAACGTAAAGAAAGGGATGAGAGGAAGCAAACTCTTGCTGCGAGGATTTATCCTGTGGTATCGGTAGACACTAAGACATCCTTATTCCATGTTGTTGAAGCACTCACAAAGAGTATTGCTTTCCGATCACCAAGTCTCATCCAGAGCTCCTCTTGACTTACCATAAAAGCTTGCCACTGAGGCTCATGCCAAGTCTTCCGGTCACCTTGATGCCGCTTTCACTACCGACTTCCCACGAAGGAGGGGTCTCCTTATCCCCGCACAAAACTGTCGTCGCCACTCCACGCTAAGCCGGCACTAGTGGAAATCAACGCTTCAGTGATGAGCGACTATCATCACTGTAAAGATAAAATACGTCAGGAAGTTCTGTAATGAATTTGTGATGAATATTCTTTCATCAAAGAACTCTCGTCCAGTTAGTTCTACCGTGATAAAATTTCTAAAAACATCACGGAAAGAATTTTATCTATCATGAAAAAACTTTCATCGCGGAAGAAAAATGTCACAAATCATCGCCACATAGAATAGCTCAACATCACAGATTAAATCACGAACGCCACGTGGCAGTACGCGGACGCCACATGGTAGTGATGTTCATCCAAGCTGGCAAATCACGTGGAAAAGAAAGGCCCACGGGCCATGTCCAATTTTTAAGTCCCAATTTGGCCTAATTATATATGGGCCAAGCCCAAGTAACAATTAATACAATTGAAAGAAATTTATACACCGTCAACACGATTTCATGTCCATATCTATCAAAAACCAGCAAACCAGCACACACTTTAGTACACCACATATCTACTTCTGATGCTAACTTGGTTAACTTTATACTCTCTCTGACAATTGAATTGCTCCATTTGTAATAAGCCAGCTTCGAGTTTCAACTCTAAAGATCGATTAGGATGGCATGTGGCCTACAAGAATCAAAACTGATCAGAACATAAACATAACCATTAAAAATTAGGCTTAGTGTATAGAAGGACTAGAAACAAATTATTCATGTCAATGTCAGATTAACAAATACATCTTTGGATGCCAACAACTTTGAAAGCTAAAAACATGCAGCCCAAAGATTAGTAAGAACAAGCTCACTTCATAAAACACCTATAGCTACTGCAGCTCAAGCAACAAGCAACAAGTCACTAACAGGAGCTCAAGTTCATTTTGTGAAAAAGCTAATCAATTTCTCAATCTACCAGCCAAGGCAAGCAAGCAAGCAAGCAATAAATATAGCTGTTGCATGAAAGAGACACTTAAAAAGGAATATAGCTGAGCTATTTCAGTACTAAAAGCACCGGCCAAACAAGCATGAGATAGCAGCTAAAAGAATTAAACTATCATCTCAAACAGTAAACTACCTCAACCTGTCTCTGAACAAATTCGACGAACTATTGCTGTTGCACTGAATCGAGAGCAGAGTATATGAGCTGTAGAAACAGAAGCTCACCGTTGTGTAAATCTGGCCGGACCGTGCTGTGCTGCTAGTGCTGCTTCCTTGGGCCTCGTGCACCTGCCTGCGTGCGCATGCGGCAGTCCCGAGCTGGCACAGGCCTGGCCTGCCTGCCGGCCTCTGCCACTGGCGGCCTGCTCGCCCGGTGCAAAGCCGCGCTAGGGCTGCCTCGCCCTGCCTGGGCCTGAGCACGCCCTCCTGGGCCGTGTGCGCGCCTCTGTGCTGGCCCAGCAAGCGAGCGCCGCCGCACGCCCCAAGCGCTCGCGTGCCCGAGCGCCTGGCGCTGCGCCGCCGCGCGAGCCGCCTGCTCGCGTTGCGCCGTTGCCGGGCCTGGGGCCGCGCGCTCCCCGCACACCGCCTGGGCGAGCGCCGCGTGCCTCGCGCTGCGCACCGCGGTGCTACCACCGGCGAGCACATCGATGACGGCACTGGTGAAGTAGGCGAACCTGGGTACATCGAGGACGAAGAACCGCCCCTACATGCTGCGTCGTCGGATCCGCCGCTGCGGCCGCTCGCTTCACCGGATCGCCCAGCTCGCTCCACCGGAGGGCCGGTACGCTGCCGCCATGCCAGCTCGCGCCACGAGCTCGGCGGAGCTGCAGAGGCTGCCGCGGGCCACGGCCGCTGCTAGGGGGGCTGCAGGGCGCCGAGATCCACGCGGAGCACTGGCCGGAGGGGTGGCCACGGAGGAGGGGGAGAGAGCGGCGGCCACGGAGGAGGCGTCGGCACTGAGGTGGGGATGGGGAGGGAGAGAGATAGGGGAAAGGATGCGGATGAAGCTAGATGGGCAGCCGAGCGCGATCATGACCATTCTTTCTTTCTCTGTTTATTAGGTTATTTGAGCTAAAATGGACTTGATTCATTCTTTCTCTGTTTATTATTTTTCCTTTTTTCCATTTTATTATACCATTGTAAAGTAACACACAAAAATGATTATCTTAAATACACCAATATATTTTTAGAATGTAATAAACAACATCTAATTTGTCATGTAGGAATTTATTAATTTTTGAAAATATTTATTATTTTCTATCATATAAATAAATTTCTACACGGTTATAAAAAATAATTCCAAATTGAACTACATGTCCATTCCAGTACGTGTCCTGGAGATAGATGAAAAATTCAATTATCGTCTAGAGACAATTCAAACTTAAATAGTTACAATAATATCTTAATATGATCCAAAAATTCTAAAAATTGACATGATAGTATATTTTTGGTCCATAAGCTTTCCATAAAAAACTTCAATAGTTTTCATAAAGTGTGACCATACATTGTTCATAAAAGAATACATCTCTTACATAGTTTCTTATAACTCAAGAAACTTTGAGATTTGAATACCTCATAATATTTTTTGACCTCGTATGCTCCTCAAATTTGGACACAACCTTATGTTTTGTATAATATTAGTGATTATGAAGTTAGATTAATAATTGCTCAACAAAAACATGCTTTTCTATTATCTAATAAAGTGCAAGAAAATAAGCCATATAAAGCCGACCCAAGAAGGAGCAATTAGTATACAAACAAAGGCAATTAAAGGAAAGACATTGATTTTAGAAAAATTTAGAAAAAAGAACTATCAAATTCAGAGTTCTTATGAGGTAGAAATACTAATTATAAATTTTCATTCCGATTAAAAAGATAAAGATGAACTATATATATGTGTTCTTCGTCACACTCCACGAGGTGCAAAGAATAATATATTTTAATGTCGAATATTTCTCACAACCCTTTAATGATGCAGTGGTAAATCATGCTTTCCGTTCATGGGTTCGAATCCCCACAAGAGCCATGGTTTTGTTCCATTTTAGCTGTGGGGCCCACTTGTCAGTCCCTCCTCCCTCCCTTCCCAGCTCTCTCCCCCCTCTCATCCCCTCCAACGACGGCGTTGTACATGGGGTTCGCCGCCTCCCTTCGCTCGTCGGCCGTCCACTGCCTCCTTCCTGCGCACCGGCCCATGCACCGCTGATGGCGCCTTCACGTCCGCCCACCTCCACCTCCCTCTCCTCCACGGACGAAGGACTCCTTGGCTCCGCACCGCGAACAGGCCGCCGCCGCGCAGGCCTGCGAGCCTCGCCCGACGGGTCGCCGCCTGTTGCCCACGGGTCTGCCGCCGCGCTGCTCACTGGGGTCCGCCGCCACGCCCGGCGCCCGTTTCCCGCGGATCCGCCGCCGCGCATGCCGGTGCCCGTTGCCCGCGGAGCCGCCGTCGAGCCTCACCTGCGCGGTTGCCACCGCGCAAGCCGGGCAGCCTCGCCCGCGTGGTCGCCGCTGCGGAAGCCGAGCAACCTCGCCCGAGAGAGATTGCAGAGGGAGAGAGGGGACGCCGCACGCTCCCCAGCAACCTGAGGCCAGCGTCCACAACGCCTGCATCACCTGTATGGAGAGAGAGAGGGGAAAGGAGGGAGAGAGAAAGTGTTGACAAGCAGGCCCCACCTGTCAGGTCCATGTTATTGCCCAGTCAGCATGCCACTCGGACGATTAATGGAAGTTCTGAATATTATTTGGATCCATATGACACAATTAACAAGTTTTCAGCATATGAATATATATTTTAAAAGTCTAGGGATCTAGATGACATAGCCGGACAAGTTTGTGTAGCGCACATGCATTTTGCTCATTTTTTTACGCAATACGGATAGATAGTTCTACTTAAAAAATAACGCCTAGAATATTGTGAATCAAGGTATAGCTCATTGGTAAGCCATATTTTAGTGATCTTTGAGATCAGGTTTCGATTCTCATATGTCAATATTTTTGCTTTTTTTAGATGAGCTCGGTTCAATACTTGGAGGAGGCAAAAACGAGTTGAACTTGATAGGAGACAAAAAAGAGATTATCCTAATAAAAAAAGCTATGCCAGACATTACATTAAATCACGTCGAAACGGATTAATGAAATAAAAAAGAGCAATTGCCATGCAAAAGATATTTTTTCCCCTACTTGGAAGAAAACAAGTTGTACATGTGGATCGGCGGATCCAGATCGCTACACGTGGCAGCCACGTAGATACATTGGACCCTCTATCATCACATGTGGTATATGGGTTCTAACGCTACATGTGTCTCATCAATTCTACGATGACTCGCGGTCATCACAGATAAGAGGAGTTGACGGTGCACCATTTTTTTACGATATGAGATGTTATTTTGTGACGCGCATTTTACTTTCGTCATAGTTCCGTAGGGGCTGAGGGCTGCCGCCGAAGAATTATGACGAAATTGGAATTTTCATCATAGATGTGGTCTGTTTAATGATGAAGTTTTAAACGTCACGCGGAAAAATATTATGGAAGCTACTAGTGCGGAGGGTCGAGGACTTGCCGACGAGTCATAATGACTCTAAGGGGCCGGCACACCAAGATACAAGCTTGAGGTTCACTCAAGAACCACCACAAAGTCACAACACGTTGCTCTCACACTCTCTCTAGAGCTAGCCTAGCATTGTACCTCACAAAGCTTGTGTTAATGAGCTCTTTTGTTGGTTTGAAGAATTTCAGCAAAGTTTCTGTAGCATCGCACGAACTCCAGCAGCCTCAAATGACCGGGGGTGAGGCCTTATATAGGCTAGAGGGCAGCTCATAGCAATTGCCTGTTTTTACCCAGAAAAGCATAAAGCGCCAATTGAACCAGTCGTCACCGTTGGTTTAACCGATCACACTAGACCTGCCTGCTAGCTATTGAATTCCAACTGTCTTCTTCTGCTGACGTCATTGCACCGACGCCTTGCACCGATGGGTATTGGTTCAACTGGTGCTGAAAACCTTGAGGCTTCTCCAACTCTAAACGCTTGTGCATCACTAAACTACCAATAATACACCGATGCTTAACTCTAGGGTGTCGGTTCAACCGGTGACTCTGATACTTTCCTACTTCGTCATGCTTTCTCCTCATTGCACCGACACCTTCCTTTTTATAGCGTCGGTTCAACTGGTGCTACTAACTTGGTCACGGTAGCAATTCCTAATGCACCGGTCAGTTTATTTTTAAGGGCGTCGGTTTAACCGGTCGCCTATTTTCTACTGCATCTTATCCAATTCATCTCTGCATTTTCACTACAAATTGAGCATCTTGACAGCAATTTGAACTATCTTGTATAGGATCTAGAAATCCTACAAACTTGAGCTCCCAAACTCGTTAGTCTCATTAACTATATTATCACGCAATCACCAAAATCACAATTATAGTTTAATAAAATTATATTTCTTACACCACCGGTTACCAAACCAACACCCCCGCCCCCACACCCCCCTCCAAGCCAAATCCCTCCAGCTCACTCGCACGCCCTCGGTGTCCCCACTCGCCCACTCGCTCGAAGCTAAAGCTCGAGCTCTCTCTGCCTCTCTGCGCCCACAATGCCCTCACGCGCCATGGCGGCGCTTCTCCATCTCCTGCCAGCCTTGCTCCTCCTGCTCCCGTCCACCCCAGAGGCCACGTCCTCGGCGCTGCTGGGCATCAGCTACGGCCGCGTTGGCAACAACCTCCCGCCTGCCACCTCCGTACCGCGGATCCTCGTCTCCCTCGGCGTCGGCCGCGTCCGCCTCTACGACGCCGACCCCGCCACCATCCGCGCCTTCGCCAACACGGGCGTCGAGCTCGTCGTCGGCGTCCCGGACGAGTGCCTCTCGGCGGTGTCCACCCCCGCCGGCGCCGCCTCCTGGGTTCGCTCCAACATTGCCCCCGCGCTCCCGGCCACCAAGATCGCCTTCCTCACCGTCGGCAACGAGGTGCTCACCGGCGCCAACAGCTCCTTGCTGTCCAGGTACCTCCTCCCGGCGATGCAGTGCCTCCACGACGCACTCGCGCAGGCCGGCCTTGACAAGCAGATCGCCGTCACCACCGCACACAACCTCGGCGTGCTGGCGACGTCGTACCCGCCCTCCTTGGCCTACTTCCGCAAGGACCTCCTCCCGGTGCTCTGCCCCATCCTCGACTTCCACGCGCGCGCCGGCTCGCCGTTCCTCGTAAATGCGTACCCGTACTTCGCTTACGCCGAGGAGCCCACCGGCGTGGAGCTCGAGTACGCGCTGCTGGAGCTCGGCCACGCCGGCGTCGCCGACCCGGGCTCCGGGCTGCACTACACCAACATGCTCGCCGCGCAGGTGGACGCCGTGTACCACGCTATCGGGGCGGCCAACAGCGCGGCGGCGCGGGCCGTGGAGGTGCGCGTGTCCGAGACCGGGTGGCCGTCGGCGGGCGACGCCAACGAGACCGGCGCCACGCCGCAGAACGCCGCGAGGTACAACGGCAACGTGATGCGGCTCGTCGCCCAGGGGAAGGGCACGCCGCTGCGGCCGTCGGTGCCGCTGCGCGTCTACATGTTCGCGCTCTTCAACGAGAACTTGAAGCCCGGGCCGACCTCCGAGCGCAACTACGGGCTCTTCAAGCCCGACGGCACGCCGGCGTACGAGCTCTCCTACCGCCTGCCGCAGGACAACACCACCACCTCCTCCTCCGGCGGCGGCGTTGCCGGCGGCGGAGTGTACAATGGCCACGGCTACGGATCGGAGAACGGTGGATACTACAGCATCTCGACCGCCGGCAAGGCAACAATGGTGAGCTCTGCCGTTTCTATACTCTGCTATCTAGGTAATCATAGCTTCGACATGCTTGTTTTGGTATGATGAAACATTTTAAGAAAAGGTTAGCTGATTTGTTGGAAAGGTTCTTTGCATTAGGATGATATTGACTTCGTTTTAGTGCAACATTGTTTTAAGAAAAACCTTAATCAAATTTTAAAAAGATCGCGTTATGACTAATGCTTCGCATAGCACTAGAGAATGACATAAAGGAACATTCCACAAGTTACAACATTGTGTGATTGAAAACTTGACTTCAAAACAGTAATCTGGGATTTTGCATATTTGGTTACGACCAACCAGAGAATGAATATGGTCTCAAGCAATGTGATTAGATGTGACATTTTGCATCGCTATCCACATGATTCTCTCTGGTATTCCTGTGAAAGCACAGCCATTAACGGTCGCCGAAACACGGGACCGCAGATAAATAGGTAATCGCAAACTGATAAGCAGAACCTGTTTACGGAGCGATCAACCAGGGATACCCTGTAATCATGAAAGTGGAGAGCAATTCTCCAGTGGCCTATCTGTCTGATGTCCTTCCAACTGGAACTTTGCCCCAAGTTTTTCTCATCTGCTGAGGTGTTGCCCCTTGTCTGTGCTTGTGCTTGCTCTTGCTAGGGTTGGTGGAGATGGAGACAGGCAGCTGTGGCAGCATGTGTAGCTGTCCTGGTGATGCAATTGTGGCTGTGAGCAGATCACACGATGTGCTTGGATGGATGGAAGCCTCTGGTTTCTAATGGAGTCTGAGGCTGGTAGGGCCATAGTGGTGAAGAGCTGCTGCTGCTGTAGGCAATGGCATTGGTCATGGTGATGTACTGAACCTCAATTTCTTTTTCTTGTTCCTCACTCCCATGTTGTTGTAATTGAGGTGCCCTTGTAGTTGGCGGTAAGCTAATGCGTTTGGCCGGTGTCATTAAACTACTCGATCTTTTATTATATGTTATTTTGAGATTCAGAATTTTTCTTTGAGTGAGTGAGGGTATTAATACGACGGGAATGAAGTATTCCACTTGGAATTGTTTAAAAGTGGCTTGGTAACTGGCTCACTAAAAAATGGATCATATGGAGAACATGTATTACCAGTCTTTTTGTTTCAAACAGCTCCACGTAACTACTTTTGCATTTTTTGTAATAGTTGCTATAGCAGGCTACTAAAATCCAATTACCGGAGGATATGGTAGAGATATAAATTCTCTTCATTTAGATAAGATGGAGGTGTATTTTTGGTGATCATAAAAATATTTTGATAATAGAGATTGGATTGGTAATTTTCTGTAGCATCTACAATTTTTTTTAAAAAAACAGTTTTTGGTATTGGAAATAGAGCTTCTGAACCCTTGACAAACCCAAAAAAATAGAAAAGAAAAGAAAGAAGGATTTTTTATGTAGGCTAAACTGAAGCGACGGAATCGATACTGTGCCTTTTACTTATCAGCTATGAGTCGAATCTTTTTGTACTTCTCATTAAAGGTGTGATTTAAGATAACTTTACAAACTAGCTTAATAGAAAAGAAGACATTAGTAACATCATATGGAAAGCTTGCCTCTGCCACCCTTTTTGTTTGAAACATTAGCATAAAAAAGGATGCTAATGCTTTTGAGGTGTAGCCTGAACTGAACTGGAGGAATATATGCTCTGATGCTCTGCCTTTTGCTTGCTCGTCAGCAGGAAAATGAACCCGCTACTTCAGGAGTGTATCATAGTGATAAAAGAAACTCAGCTTTAACCTTTATGTGCTTGTTTTTAACGAATTCTAAGAAAGCTACTGCTAGTACTTGTTTTTTTGGCAACTTTGGATCCGGACAACGGCCATCCATCTACTGTAGAAACAGATAATAGTTTAGGAACAGAGAATAGTTTATTTTAGAGTCTGTTTGGATCCATATCCTAAAGCAAAGTGACTAAACTTTAGTCCTAAAAGTGACTAAAAATATTTTAGTCACATTAGCCTCCAAAGAGAAGCTAAAAGGAGCTAAAAAGAGAAGTTGAGAGGGTATGGCCCTCATTTTAGTCACTTTATTTGGAACTTTCACTTTTACTTACTTTTACTTTTAGTCACTTGATCTAAATAAGGTGACTAAAATTTAATCACTGCTTTTAGTTTTTTGCTTTTAATTATTTGATCCAAACGCGATTAGAGAGGTGTAATAAAGAGGTGTAAGTTGCCGACGAAGGGGCGCCGGCTTCGCAAAGGCTGACACACTGAATCCTTGGGATGAGATGGCCCGTCACGTGCGTTGTCTCCTGTCTGCGGTCGCTGCTTTCTCCTTTTGAATCCCGATGGCGCTGTCCTCCTGTACAGCGGATCGTCCCGGTTACTGATGATGTACCTGTGCACTGACTGACTGTACGAGCACAAATCAACCTGGATCTCTCTTGCACTGCAGCAGCCTGCAGGTGCAGGCCGTGCTCACCGCGTGCGTGCCATGCCATGACGTCTAATCTCTCCGGATCTGCTCCAAAGAGTCTTGTTTAGGGTAATCTCTGCACTATTTTATTGTGCTTGACAGTGCTGAAAGTATCTAAGAGCCTCTTTAGCATGGCTTTGCTGGGATGGCTTCAGCTCCGTGCTACAGTAAACAGCATTGTAGCGATACTGTGCAGTACTGTTTTGTGAAGCTGAAACGCAAATCGAAGCCCAAAATGAAATAGGAAGAGGGTGGAACTGATGGAGCTGGGAAAAAGTAGCTCTACCATCTCCGGAGTGCTACGACGGACGATACCATCTCCGGAGTGCTACAATATAGGTGGATGGAGTCTGGGCAAACAACGGACGAACAAGAAAGGCAAGTCACATCGATGAGCACAATTCAGCGAATGTGCTTAGAATACACTGTTCATAACACTGGAACATTCGGTGCGCTTTGCGCGCCTGTGACAATTCGTATATTTGTAATGTTAGGCATATAATTTGTTAGTGTAAAGTATGTGCTTGTGAGTGTAAAAGCTTGTGCGTGTATATGTGAAGCTTTTGAAAATTTAAAGTGCAAATAAAAAGGTATTTTTGTAATTACAGAAAAACTTAGGATTGTTTTTGCAAAATGTACCTGGATAAAGGTAATTTCAAAATGAGTAGAGGATGGTTTTGTAAATATGCTTTTCTTATTTATCCCTTGTAAAAAAAATACATATATATATATATATATTCATCCAAAAGTTGCATTAGAAATGCAAGTGTTGAATTGTGTAAAAATTTTGGGTAAAATGGTAAAAATTAAGGGTGTTTACGTAATTTTATAAAAGTACAAGTCCTTTTATGCAAATGTATGATTTACAAAAGTAACTTTCAAATTTACTCAGGGCTAAAGTGTAAAAGTGCAAGTCATCATGACATGTCATAAATGCTTGCATTTAAGTCCTGAATTTTATAAAATTACACTTTTAGGACAAAAGCAATTCAAATCCGATTTTTATTCAAAAATTCACATGTTAAAATATAAGTTTTGAGTTTTTGAACTTGAGCCCTAAATCAATGTTGTAGAGTTTGAAAAACTCTCCAACTTTCGTTTTGGGCATTTCTTCATTTGGATTTTAAATCAACGGGAAATTTTACTTTACAAACAAGTCCCTGCAGTTTTCTGATTTTGCGCTTAAGTCCTTGGGAAGTTCTAATTCCCTTTCTCCTCCCTCTGCCTTATCTCTTCCCTGGCGTCCCCTTCCTTCTTTCTCCACCAGGCAGCGCTTCTTTTCCCTGCCTCTTTTTCTCTTCTCCACACGCCACCAAGTCAAGCGAGCAGCATAGCACACAGGGGGCGGCACAGGCGCGCCGCGTGGCGCGGGCCGGCGCGGCGGCTGCGGGGCGGTTGCGGCCCACGCGGAGCGGGGACGGTCCAGGCGGGCGGCAGGTGGCACTGTGCGGGCGGCTGGCGGCGCCGGGCTCGGGCGTGCGCGAGAGCCAGCGGCGCGAGCAGCGGCTTGGCGTGCGGCAGGCGCCAGGCGGCGCGGGCCAGGCGGGCTAGGCGGGCCGAGCGGCGCGCAGGCACTGGAGCGCGCGGAGGAGCGAGCGCGCGGGCAGCAGGCGAGCCGGTGCGGAACGCGGCTTCAAGCGGCGACGGCGGGCGGCGCGCGGCGCATGGGGGCCCAGCAGCGGCAGGAGGCCGTGACTTGGGCCGAGCAGTGCGCGAACGCGTGCGGCAGGTGGATGCGGAGCGCGCAGAGTGGGGAGGTGCAGTGCAGGCGGGCCGCGGGAGCCGGAGGCGCGGCGTTGTGGGCAGCGCAGGCGCGGCTCGGACCGAGCGGCGTGCGGCCCGGCAAGGGCGAGCGGAGGCGCGAATGCGGAGCGAGCAGAGGCGCGAACGCGGAGCGAGCAGGAGCAACTGGCGACGATGTGCAAGGAAGTTGCGTGCGCGCGGGTGACGTGCGTGAGCCGAGCGCAGGAGCGAAGCCGACGGCTTCAGGCGAACAGATGGCGCTAGCTCGCGGGCGTTGGGCAGACAGGAGCTGGAGCGCAGTGCAGTGGAAGCAGCGCGTCGGTTCGGGAGTGGCGCGGATAGGAGCGAAGGCTGGTTATGCGGACGCACGGATCGAGTAGCACGTGCGCGGCGGAGCAGAGTGGGCGCTGGTGCGTGGATGCGCGGGAATGACACGGCAAGGCCGGAATAAGCACGGCACAGATGCAGGCGGCGTAGGCGTGTGAGTGCAGGAGCAGAACTCGAGCGGAGGTGAACGGCCCGGAGCGAGCAGTGACGTGCAGGGCGGTTTCAGACGCGTGAGCAGCAGCGCGATGCGGGCCAAGAACGCGCGCGGTTCGGGCGTGCGCGGGCGGAAGTGAGGCGTGGCGGATCGGGACAGACCCACACGAAGGGCGACGAGGTCGCGCACGGCATTACCTTGGCAAGGACGGTCGCGGAGGGACCTGCGATGCGGCAAGGCCGAGGCGAGTGCGGGCTCGGCAACAGGAGGAAGAAGAATAACCATGCAGGGCGACGACGTACAGAGCGATGATGTGTGGAGGTGGCGACCGGATGTGGTGAGCTCAGAGGAACCACGCACGGTGAGCTCCCTCAATCCTAGCGGAGGCGGAGAAGCGCTTATGGCGCGGCCAGTCAGAAGGAGAAGTTGCGGAGCGAAGGTGGCGGTCGGGCGTGACGAGCTCAGAGGAGTCTCGGTGCAGCCAAGCATGGTAGTTCAGCAGGGAGCTACGCGGGTGTGCCGGCCATGTTTCAGTGGCACACGTGCGTGAGCAGAGGAAGTTCAACCGTGAGCAGGAGGACCTTGAGGTTCGCGGAGGAGTTGGCCTAGCGAATCAATTCGGCTCCATCGTCTCGTCCCATGATCCACGACATCTAGCAACTTCTGCTCTTCGTCACCCACGGGGATTACCCTTTCAACCATCTTCCACCTACGACAACCCTTCCCGGCAAACTTCTTCGTCATCTGCGGAATCTCGTCATCGTCAAGTACTTCTCATCACCGATTCTATTCACCGCGGGAATTCACTTTCCACGTGTTCTCCTCCATAACCAAGGTTTGCCCTAATCCGCTGAATCTTCTTAATGCCGGCGACTCCTTTGCCGGAATATCGTCGTTAACTTCCTGTTATCTGTCTTCCCGGATCGGGGACTTGATTGCTATGTTTTAAAAAGTTCTAGGGTGTTTTATGTAAGATTTCCAGAACTTTATTTATTTCAAATCAATGAACTTCTACATTTTATAGATGTTTGTAAGGAGTTCATAAAAGTGTAAAATCAGTTTTATTTGAAACCCTAGGTCGAAATCTGCAAGTTTTATGTTATGATCTTGAGTGAAAGTCTTTGAATTGTGATCTAGGTTAAATGTTAGGGAATGAATGTTTTGTTGTGCTTTATATTGTATGCTTGTGTTATAACTAAAAAGTAAGCCATAGAATATAGATCTTAAATAGAAATATGTGATGTTTCATTAAAACCTTTCACATGAGTGCTCACAGCCCTGCCATCAAGACATTGTTCTCGTCTTGATTGCAATCTTCTTAAGGCCCTTTTTGTAAAAGGATTCCTGTTGGTCCATGTATATCTGCTGTTTAGCTAATACGTCTCGACAGCTATGCTTCAGTGTCAGGTTATCAACCCAACCACTTAGCATCCGTTTTCTTTAAGCCTATGATGTTTCTGCGTAACAGCTGTCAGTCGATACTTCTACCATCGGCTGGTTAGCTGATACGGTTGATACCTTTCTAGTATCGACTACTGCCGATACAAGTCTATTGTTCTGTCCTACATTGACTGTACAGAGTCGATGTATCGGAGAAACACACACGATTCTAAGATTCTTGTTATCGGCCGATCCAAGCCGATTCTAGCTGTCTTCCCTAACAATCTAATATGGCCGATCAATCCTTAGTTTTCCCATCCTTATCCACACACTTCTATCAGTCGATCTATCGACTGAGAGGTCGGCCTTATACTTATCGGTCATATACCCTTAACCACACTCCATTCGGCTATACGTCACTCAATTGCTGTGCTGACGTAATCGAGTCGATACAACCACACCTAGTTACCTAGAATAATACTTAAGCATGTCTCAGTTAAGACAACTGCTTTAGGAATCATCCTTCTGCCAAGATAATCGATGCTTTCATCGATCATCTAGAAACCTAATGCATCTTTCCATCAGCTAAACCTCCGTTGTTTCCAATCGGCTCTGTTGTAACCATCAACAAGTAGCCAGTTCTAATTAGTTGTCCTCCTAAAGCTCTGTCTAAGTTTAGTTCAGATCTTTTTGGTTGTTATGTGAATAGTGTGTTAGATAAGTGCTGTATTGTAACTTTGTTGTGAAATAAAATAGTTTTGTGTGCACGCTTGAATGTAATGTTGCATTACATGTAGATACGACTACTTCGGCAATGGTACCTACGAGATTCCCCGGAGTCTACGGAGGATGTTCCTGAAGATCAAGTGAACGTCACCAAGGAATTAACTGAAGCCCCGAACCAAAGTTCGGAAGATATTGACATTTCTGACTTCAGTCCCACCAGTAAAGGCAAGCCCCGGACATATCCCACTACTTTATTTACACTGCAATCTATGTCTATCTATATTATACCTTGCATTAAGTCTAGGAGTTGAAGTGAAACCCTAGATGCATGAATCCTAGGAATCCAATGTATTGAACCTGAGTCCTTATCGCTTAGATGCTTCGCTAAAAAGGACCGGTAAAAGTTGGGTGATTTCCTGTCACTCGCGTGATATAGGAATTGCATGTTTACAATTCTGCTACCATTATAAGGATGACGGACAGGGTTATGTGTTGTATCATGACCTGAAGGTTTAACCTGTCTGTTTCGTTAAAAGTGGATAAGGTCGCAGCGTGTGGTAGTGGTGGCTAAGCGTTTGAAAGTACTAGCCACATACCGCGAAATATGGTAAGCGGTAAGCCTAGTACCCGAGTGGCCCGGCAAATGGACTTGTCTCCACCACTCGACTTTTATTTTATGTTTACACACACCGACGTGTGGGAGTACGTTCTGCATGGCAGACAGGAATACGGGTTTTGTAGCCGCGCTACAGACGTATGTCCTGCACGAGTGATGTGCGTACGGTCCTGCAGTCGCTTGTGGTGGCCCCGATCCATAACCCGGAATATGAGGGAAACAGTTGCTTGGAACGCCCTGTTGGTATTCCGAGCGTGTGAGTTAGGTTTACCTTGCAAGGTTAAATTCAATTCGGATCGTCCGCCTCTCACGAGGATTGAGACTGCTTATTCCTTCTGCCACATCGAGTAAAAAGTGTAATTGTTAATGGAATAATCTTGATGGATGATAATCTCTATCTTGCTTATTTAGTATAGGTGCTTAACTAGAATGGCTAATCAAACTAGAATCTGAAAGCTAAAACTTGAAGGTAAGTTATACTCTCTGTTGCTTTTCAGCTGAAAATAAACCCAAAGCCTCTACAATGCCTTCATGAGTCTAGTTACGGGCTAAAGTATACCCAAACCCGGGTAAGCCTTGCTGAGTATTAATATACTCAGCCTGGCTAGTTATATATTTTTCAGGTGATGTCTCTGAAGACCCTACTCTTTCCCTGCCTTGGTCCTGTGCTCTCCCAGATGGTTGGTCCGTGGAGTGGGATCCGTCCCCGGCCAACGCTGAGGATACCGAGTGATGTCGTGCCCGGGCTTAGCATGACATCCATCTTGACGGCGTGTTGTGAATCGTCGCGTATGTTTTCCGCTGCTAAAAACCATAACTTTAACAGTTTGTAATGTTTTCTCTAAATTTGAAACTTTGCACTATTGTTGGAAACTCTTGTAACGTAATTCTCTGTGATGTAAAATATGGTGGTGACTGTATCTCTGGACTCACCTTCGTGTGAGGTAACCTTATTGATCCTGTGTTCGGTGGTTTATCGGGACGTTACCCGACAGGCCAAGGGATTATACCGTTTGAAGCACGTTGGAGCCCTCGGGAATGGACTCACGTACTTGAGCCAGTATAATTCAGGTTGGTTCTGCCACAGCTGGTATCAGAGCTATAAGGTTACCCTGGAGATACATTTTACCTTAAAAATGCTTTCAGTATAAAAATTTGACCAACAAAATGTTTGGCAAAACTACATTGGATTCGTTAAGGATTGTGTTTAGTACGTAAAGCCCTAGGGTAATGTGTATAAGGGAAATAGAGGTGGCTATAGTATATATATATATATATATATATATATATATATATAACTCTAACTACCAGCATTACTTTTCTGTCAAAACTTAAATTCATGCACAACCCAACCTTACTTTCTATAACGACACCTTCGACGATGAGGTAAGAAGGTAAGGATCCTCAGCTAACTGGGGAGTTAGCCTTCCCGTCGGTGATGCGAACCAAACGCTGTTTCTCAAGCAGTGGCCTACTTGAGATGCTGCCAATATACCAACTTCAGTTGACTATATTGGGAGTATATAGTTAGGTATGGGGTATGAACAGCGACACCCCCGCATTTTGCGGTACCCCCGTGAATACGTTGTTTCGACGACGTATGTTAACGTTGTCTATACGGTGGTAATTGTACAGATGCTGTTTCTATAGTGAACAGTAATGTTTGGAGACGCTTTCATGACATGCTGGCATGAAAGGTTCAATATATACATATTGTGTTTTCTGCAGGAATGCTAACCACGATTCGATAGGTTTTGAACGGTTAGGATTATCGACTAGCTATTACAGGGAGAGACGTATTTATATTGTGCCACCGTAACTAACCACGTAAGACCAAGATTACTTGGCAGTTATTTTTGTTTGTGAGGATGTGTAGAACGTGCATACATCATGATATCTTGGATTGACCTGATTGTCTTGTTTGTTATGTTGATGTACTGAAATGTATTGCTTATACCTGAATGCCTGCCTAAACTTGGTGATGTAGGAGTTAACGTAATCTGCCAGGCTAACTTAGAGTTAACACAGTCTTTTATGAATCAAGTGGATTGGGTTATGTTTGAACCCTATCACCGATCTTAGCTTGACAGTCAAATCAAATCCTTGATTTTGCTTTAAATCTGTTTCGGCAGAAACATTAAGCTTCTCCTTTGATGATTGAACCTTGATAACTATCATCAAATCCTTCAATCCATCATCTAGTGATCTATCTATCCTCTCTTGGTGTTGTACCTTATATCGTTGGTTATTCTGGTTACAACATCTGAGAGCTGCATCTTCAATTTTTGCTCAGATGATTTTAGATAAATTAAAAAGGATTTATGATGATAATTACTTTTAAATACCATTCTGTTAACAAAAAGACATGCATCATAACTTATACCATCTTTGGTCAGTGCATGGTGTTGCATCATCATCGAAAACCCGTAGACTAACTAACGGGTGTGCCTTCGATACAACCTCGGGTTATCTTGGGTTTCTTAAAGACCTATCTTGTTGCTGTTGGCACTACAAGGTTGCTATCCCTCTTTTGTGGTGGTGTTTAATCACATGACCATGATGCCGTGTCGGGACCTAAGGCCTCAGGTGTGCTGCAGCCACATGATTAAGCCATTAGGAGCGCACTGGTGACTAGGTCCATGTGACGTAACCCCACTGCAATCTCTTCTTATGCAACCTTACTAGTGTCCTAACTATTGATCCTCGCTTAAGGATATAGAACTACCCAGGTGTTAGTTATGAGAGAACGGTTGCAGG
Organism: Panicum hallii; assembly: GCF_002211085.1. Lineage (NCBI taxonomy): Eukaryota > Viridiplantae > Streptophyta > Magnoliopsida > Poales > Poaceae > Panicum > Panicum hallii. Next base: position 33,183,361 of record NC_038050.1, read on the forward strand.
GTGCGAGTCGTGTGCATCATCAACTCATGATAGCAGTATGCATCATACTTCATGCATTTCTTACGTGCATACATTGCAAGTATCATCATCCTTGCATCATAGTGTATGCATCATTTGGTCAACATCATGGTAATTGCATTGTGTCATATGCATCATCTCGGTCATGCATGGGATCCCTCATCCACATTGCAATCATGCATCTCAACAGTGCATCACATTCATGGTTATATATCGAGCATTGCACTCTGAACAGAGCATTTTGTCATTATCCCTTGATTGCATCAGTCTAAATAGGCATGTTTTGCATTCAACATCATCTAAAATTATTAAGGTAATAAACTCCGAGCAAGAATAATTCAAACATCACTTTATCAATCCCTTGTACTATCCTTACTTGTTATCCATGAGTTTTGTGATAAATGTCACCGACATTTATCGTCCTCATGTACAATCTCTTGTCTTGTCAAACTCATCTATGTATAATCTCTTCATACCCTCGTTATACTCATCTCGCCATGCTCTCGTCATCAACTTCAATCTTCTCTGGTGTGATTGCTTTTTGCCACTATTGATGTATGATTTGCTTTTCTTCCCTTTAGAGTCTTTCGTCCGAATCTCGGGACAAGATTCTTTTTAGGGGGGAAGGCTGTGACAATTCGTATATTTGTAATGTTAGGCATATAATTTGTTAGTGTAAAGTATGTGCTTGTGAGTGTAAAAGCTTGTGCGTGTATATGTGAAGCTTTTGAAAATTTAAAGTGCAAATAAAAAGGTATTTTTGTAATTACAGAAAAACTTAGGATTGTTTTTGCAAAATGTACCTGGATAAAGGTAATTTCAAAATGAGTAGAGGATGGTTTTGTAAATATGCTTTTCTTATTTATCCCTTGTAAAAAAAATACATATATATATATATATATTCATCCAAAATTTGCATTAGAAATGCAAGTGTTGAATTGTGTAAAAATTTTGGGTAAAATGGTAAAAATTAAGGGTGTTTACGTAATTTTATAAAAGTACAAGTCCTTTTATGCAAATGTATGATTTACAAAAGTAACTTTCAAATTTACTCAGGGCTAAAGTGTAAAAGTGCAAGTCATCATGACATGCCATAAATGCTTGCATTTAAGTCCTGAATTTTATAAAATTACACTTTTAGGACAAAAGCAATTCAAATCCGATTTTTATTCAAAAATTCACATGTTAAAATATAAGTTTTGAGTTTTTGAACTCGAGCCCTAAAGCAATGTTGTAGAGTTTGAAAAACTCTCCAACTTTCGTTTTGGGCATTTCTTCATTTGGATTTTAAATCAACGGGAAATTTTACTTTACAAACAAGTCCCTGCAGTTTTCTGATTTTGCGCTTAAGTCCTTGGGAAGTTCTAATTCCCTTTCTCCTCCCTCTGCCTTATCTCTTCCCTGGCGTCCCCTTCCTTCTTTCTCCACCAGGCAGCGCTTCTTTTCCCTGCCTCTTTTTCTCTTCTCCACACGCCACCAAGTCAAGCGAGCAGCATAGCACACAGGGGGCGGCACAGGCGCGCCGCATGGCGCGGGCTGGCGTGGCGGCTACAGGCGGCGCAGCGGCAGCGGGCCGGCGTGGCGGCTGCGGGCGGCGCGGCTCGCGAGCGCGCGGACGCGGGGCGGTTGCGGCCCACGCGGAGCGGGGACGGCCCAGGCGGGCGGCAGGTGGCACCGTGCGGGCGGCTGGCGGCGCCGAGCTCGGGCGTGCGCGAGAGCCAGCGGCACGAGTGGCGGTTTGGCGTGCGGCAGGTGCCAGGCGGCGCGGGCCAGGCGGGCCGAGCGGCGCGCAGGCACTGGAGCGCGCGGGCAGCAGGCGAGCCGGTGCGGAACACGGCTTCAAGCGGCGACGGCGGGCGGCGCGCGGCGCATGGGGGCCCAGCAGTGGCAGGCGGCCTTGACTTGGGCTGAGCAGTGCGCGAACGCGCGTGGCAGGTGGATGCGGAGCGCGTAGAGTGGGGAGGTGCAGTGCAGGCGGGCCGCGGGAGCCGGAGGCGCGTGGCTGGCGGACCGGAGGCGCGGCGTGGTGGGCAGCGCAAGCGCGGCTCGGATCGAGCGGCGTGCGGCCCGGCAAGGGCGAGCGGAGGCGCGAACGCGGAGCGAGCAGAGGCGGGAACGCGGAGCGAGCAGGAGCAACTGGCGACGATGTGCAAGGAAGTTGCGTGCGCGCGGGTGACGCGCGTGAGCCGAGCGCAGGAGCGAAGCCGACGGCTTCAGGCGAACAGATGGCGCTAGCTCGCGGGCGTTGGGCGGACAGGAGCTGGAGCGCAGCGCAGTGGAAGCAGCGCGTCGGTTCGGGAGTGGCGCGGATAGGAGCGAAGTCTGGTTATGCGGACGCACGGATCGAGTAGCACGTGCGCGGCGGAGCAGAGTGGGCGCTGGTGCGTGGATGCGCGGGAATGACACGGCAAGGCCGGAATAAGCACGGCACAGATGCAGGCGGCGTAGGCGTGTGAGTGCAGGAGCAGAACTCGAGCGGAGGTGAACGGCCCGGAGCGAGCAGTGACATGCAGGGCGGTTTCAGACGCGTGAGCAGCAGCGCGATGCGGGCCAAGAACGCGCGCGGTTCGGGCGTGCGCGGGCGGAAGTGAGGCGTGGCGGATCGGGACAGACCCACACGAAGGGCGACGAGGTCGCGCACGGCATTACCTTGGCAAGGACGGTCGCGGAGGGACCTGCGATGCGGCAAGGCCGAGGCGAGTGCGGGCTCGGCAACAGAAGGAAGAAGAATAACCATGCAGGGCGACGACGTACAGAGCGATGATGTGTGGAGGTGGCGACCGGATGTGGTGAGCTCAGAGGAACCACGCACGGTGAGCTCCCTCAATCCTAGCGGAGGCGGAGAAGCGCTTATGGCGCGGCCAGTCAGAAGGAGAAGTTGCGGAGCGAAGGTGGCGGTCGGGCGTGACGAGCTCAAAGGAGTCTCGGTGCAGCCAAGCACGGTAGTTCAGCAGGGAGCTACGCGGGTGTGCCGGCCATGTTTCAGTGGCACACGTGCGTGAGCAGAGGAAGTTCAACCGTGAGCAGGAGGACCTTGAGGTTCGCGGAGGAGTTGGCCTAGCGAATCAATTCGGCTCCATCGTCTCGTCCCATGATCCACGACATCTAGCAACTTCTGCTCTTCGTCACCCACGGGGATTACCCTTTCGACCATCTTCCACCTACGACAACCCTTCCCGGCAAACTTCTTCGTCATCTGCGGAATCTCGTCATCGTCAAGTACTTCTCATCACCGATTCTATTCACCGCGGGAATTCACTTTCCACGTGTTCTCCTCCATAACCAAGGTTTGCCCTAATCCGCTGAATCTTCTTAATGCCGGCGACTCCTTTGCCGGAATATCGTCGTTAACTTCCTGTTATCTGTCTTCCCGGATCGGGGACTTGATTGCTATGTTTTAAAAAGTTCTAGGGTGTTTTATGTAAGATTTCCAGAACTTTATTTATTTCAAATCAATGAACTTCTACATTTTATAGATGTTTGTAAGGAGTTCATAAAAGTGTAAAGTCAGTTTTATTTGAAACCCTAGGTCGAAATCTGCAAGTTTTATGTTATGATCTTGAGTGAAAGTCTTTGAATTGTGATCTAGGTTAAATGTTAGGGAATGAATGTTTTGTTGTGCTTTATATTGTATGCTTGTGTTATAACTAAAAAGTAAGCCATAGAATATAGATCTTAAATAGAAATATGTGATGTTTCATTAAAACCTTTCACATGAGTGCTCACAGCCCTGCCATCAAGACATTGTTCTCGTCTTGATTGCAATCTTCTTAAGGCCCTTTTTGTAAAACGATTCCTGTTGGTCCATGTATATCTGCTGTTTAGCTAATACGTCTCGACAGCTATGCTTCAGTGTCAGGTTATCAACCCAACCACTTAGCATCCGTTTTCTTTAAGCCTATGATGTTTCTGCGTAACAGCTGTCAGTCGATACTTCTACCATCGGCTGGTTAGCTGATACGGTTGATACCTTTCTAGTATCGACTACTGCCGATACAAGTCTATTGTTCTGTCCTACATTGACTGTACAGAGTCGATGTATCGGAGAAACACACACGATTCTAAGATTCTTGTTATCGGCCGATCCAAGCCGATTCTAGCTGTCTTCCCTAACAATCTAATATGGCCGATCAATCCTTAGTTTTCCCATCCTTATCCACACACTTCTATCAGTCGATCTATCGACTGAGAGGTCGGCCTTATACTTATCGGTCATATACCCTTAACCACACTCCATTCGGCTATACGTCACTCAATTGCTGTGCTGACGTAATCGAGTCGATACAACCACACCTAGTTACCTAGAATAACACTTAAGCACGTCTCAGTTAAGACAACTGCTTTAGGAATCATCCTTCTGCCAAGATAATCGATGCTTTCATCAATCATCTAGAAACCTAATGCATCTTTCCATCAGCTAAACCTCCGTTGTTTCCAATCGGCTCTGTTGTAACCATCAACAAGTAGCCAGTTCTAATTAGTTGTCCTCCTAAAGCTCTGTCTAAGTTTAGTTCAGATCTTTTTGGTTGTTATGTGAATAGTGTGTTAGATAAGTGCTGTATTGTAACTTTGTTGTGAAATAAAATAGTTTTGTGTGCACGCTTGAATGTAATGTTGCATTACATGTAGATACGACTACTTCGGCAACGGTACCTACGAGATTCCCCGGAGTCTACGGAGGATGTTCCTGAAGATCAAGTGAACGTCACCAAGGAATTAACTGAAGCCCCGAACCAAAGTTCGGAAGATATTGACATTTCTGACTTCAGTCCCACCAGTAAAGGCAAGCCCCGGACATATCCCACTACTTTATTTACACTGCAATCTATGTCTATCTATATTATACCTTGCATTAAGTCTAGGAGTTGAAGTGAAACCCTAGATGCATGAATCCTAGGAATCCAATGTATTGAACCTGAGTCCTTATCGCTTAGATGCTTCGCTAAAAAGGACCGGTAAAAGTCGGGTGATTTCCTGTCACTCGCGCGATATAGGAATTGCATGTTTACAATTCTGCTACCATTATAAGGATGACGGATAGGGTTATGTGTTGTATCATGACCTGAAGGTTTACCCTGTCTGTTTTGTTAAAAGTGGATAAGGTCGCAGCGTGTGGTAGTGGTGGCTAAGCATTTGAAAGTACTAGCCACATACCGCGAAATATGGTAAGCGGTAAGCCTAGTACCCGAGTGGCCCGGCAAATGGACTTGTCTCCACCACTCGACTTTTATTTTATGTTTACACGCACCGACGTGTGGGAGTACGTTCTGCATGGCAGACAGGAATACGGGTTTTGTAGTCGCACTACAGACGTATGTCCTGCACGAGTGATGTGCGTACGGTCCTGCAGTCGCTTGTGGTGGCCCCGATCCGTAACCCGGAATATGAGGGAAATGGTTGCTTGGAACGCTCTGTTGGTATTCCGAGCGTGTGAGTTAGGTTTACCTTGCAAGGTTAAATTCGATTCGGATCGTCCGCCTCTCACGAGGATTGAGACTGCTTATTCCTTCTGCCACATCGACTAAAAAGTGTAATTGTTAATGGAATAATCTTGATGGATGATAATCTCTATCTTGCTTGTTTAGTATAGGTGCTTACTTAGAATGGCTAATCAAACTAGAATCTGAAAGCTAAAACTTGAAGGTAAGTTATACTCTCTGTTGCTTTTCAGCTGAAAATAAACCCAAAGCCTCTACAATGCCTTCATGAGTCTAGTTACGGGCTAAAGTATACCCAAACCCGGGTAAGCCTTGCTGAGTATTAGTATACTCAGCCTGGCTAGTTATATGTTTTTCAGGTGATGTCTCTGAAGACCCTACTCTTTCCCTGCCTTGGCCCTGTGCTCTCCCAGATGGTTGGTCCGTGGAGTGGGATCCGTCCCCGGCCAACGCTGAGGATACCGAGTGATGTCGTGCCCGGGCTTAGCATGACATCCATCTTGATGGCGTGTTGTGAATCGTCGTGTATGTTTTCCGCTGCTAAAAACCATAACTTTAACAGTTTGTAATGTTTTCTCTAAATTTGAAACTTTGCACTATTGTTGGAAACTCTTGTAACATAATTCTCTGTGATGTAAAATATGGTGGTGACTGTATCTCAGGACTCACCTTCGTGTGAGGTAACCTTATTGATCCTGTGTTCGGTGGTTTATCGGGACGTTACCCGACAGGCCAAGGGATTATACCGTTTGAAGCACGTTGGAGCCCTCGGGAATGGACTCACGTACTTGAACCGGTATAATTCAGGTTGGTTCTGCCACAGCGCCCTATCACGAACATAACCATTTGGGATTTGTAGAGTATGAAAAAATAAAAAACGAATATGGATTTTATATTAAATGATGCAGAGTTGATGGATGATCATCCTGGAAAGGATCACTTAACTTTCACACATAATTCCACCGGTCAATTCAAGAATGAATTTGAACAGCCAATACAACATGGCAAAAAGGTTAATACACTATAGCAAATTTTAAATTGAATTGAGGTGTTCCTGTTGGCAGCGGCCACAGTTCAGAGATATAACATTGTTCAGGTTGGTTATATAATAAAGATAAATAAAAAAACAACTTCACAACCTAAAGGACACCGATTTGTCAGTTCTGGTGGACAGTGAAAACTGAAAATACCAATCAGAGAAAGGCAGAGGAACTTCTACCTTGCTCGCTCACTTGCATAGACACAAAACTTCCACAATAGTATGGCAGATGGTTGCAATTTGCAAATGCCTCGGCCACAGCCACTTAGAAGTCCTCTGTTTGGCTTTCCCATGGTGCTCTTGATGTACATGCACCTGACTTGCAAAAAGAAACATCAAAGCACAGAGGGGTGAATATGCTCTTCTGCTCAGTCAGCTCATATTACACTCTAGAAGATACAACCAAAGAAACATGGGAGAGTATATGTAAAACAGTAGTCACATTCTGCCAGTTCTCCATCAACGAAAGCAATAAAGAAACATTTCAGAAGCAGAAGTGTGCCTGATTGCTTAACCTTGCATTCTAAGCTTATATATTTCAGTAAGCTAGACTTTATAAACAGGAGCTTATAGATTCAATAAGTCCGCATGAATTAATGCTCAAACACTCGTTGACTATCCCAAGCTCCTAGCTTAAAAACTATCACCATCAACTATTTACTCCTCTTCGGCACAGATCAGGTCAGCTATCAGATACATGCAAGGTCAAGCATGAGGGTTTAGGCGGCGAGTGCAGTGCAATAAGTACCCATACCTACTGAAAATTCATAAGCAAATATTTTAACAATTCAGAAAACATCCTGTCCTTCAATACCTTCTCTAAGATTACTGAAGCACTCTGCTGGGATGGACAAACATGGGGGCATAAACCATACAAGATTCGCATGTCATTTGAGTTATTGCAGCTTATCCATTTTTTACATTGTATCAAACTGCAGGAACAGAAATGCCACTTTACAAACACATGTTTCAGACAGCTTAATATGTGAAGCCAAGTTTCTTTTCACGTGAAACCATACAGTTCATAAAATCAGAGAGCAAACACTCTGCTGCAATTATTATAAGATCATCATACACTCTTACTCATAATTATCCTGCTGGGGACATACTTCAAAAAAAAAATCCTGCTAGACAGCATCAATCTGGTTATGCATTTCACTAAGTTGCCTAGTTATTTTGGTTATGCATTCCTAGAAGTTGCCTACTTAGTTTTCCTTTCCCTATGTATGGGCATCCAATTTGAAATGAATGTTTGGTTATGCATTTTTCAGTGAGGTGCCTACCTGTTCTTCCTTTCTCTACATATGGGTAACCGATTTGAAAGTGTTTCAGTTAAAAAAGATACTGCTACTGCCCTACAGGTCAAGGGGAGCAAGAAACATGCTAACAGGATCAACTGACAAGCTGAAGTCTACCAAAAAAATGAATCATTCAAGAAAGCTGCCCTACCCTGTATTGGTTTGTGGAATATAGGAGGCGCCGAGGCAGTAATTTCAAGTATTACTATTTGATGTAACTACTTAGAGGTACTCCCTCGGTCCCAAATTATTAGTCGTTTCGGCTTTTTTATGCATAGTTTTTGTTATGCACCTAGACATATAATATGTCGAGATGAATAGTAAAACCTATGTATCTAGAAAAGTTAAAATGACTAAATTAAAATTTAGGATGAAGGAGTATACACTAAGCTACATGGTAGGCCACGGGATGCCAAATCATAACTGTCAGTGTTTCGTTCACCAGCCAGTAAATTTAACGCCACGCTTCTCCGTGGTTTGGTGGCTTACAATCGAAGGCAAGAATTTAGATTGGTTCGGGCAATCGCCCTACGTCCAGTATGGGGTGGTGTTTTTCGTATTCCTCACATTCGAATGCTAGGTGATTATGATGGGGCTCTTGCAAGCGGTATGTGTGTGTTCTTGCGTGTCGTCCCCTAGAGAGAAGGCCCAGCTCCGCCTTATATACGTGATGGGCTGGGCTACATTGCGTTGGGGGGGGTATCCCGAGCCCTAGGGTCGACGCCCCCGGAGCGACGTCGGCTGATCTACACGTGTCCATATGGGGGACCCCTTTGGTGGACGTGCTCCGCCACTTCCCGTATCGTGACCTATCCTCCCAGATCGCGGTGCCGCCTAACACGTCCTTAGGTTTGCATGCCCCTCCCCGTGGTAGGGGATGGCGTCGTCGTACTTGCGGCACGCCCCCGTCCTGGTGCGTCGGGGGCGGGCCTCTTGCTTTGTTGGCACGCCAGGCCTCCCTCGCCGAGCTCGCGAGGTCGGGCGCCCTGCTCCTCTTCTCGCTGCGTGGTCCGTGGTGGGGCCCGCTAGTGCGGCGTGCCACCCTCTCCGTATGCCTAACGGCGAAGGGTGACCCGGTAAGGGCCGTCCCATCGCCCTGTGCAGGGAGCGTGGCCGGCGTGAATCTCCTGGGCCAGGGCTGGCCTCTCCTCGGGTGGATGCCACCATCACGCCCATCACCTCCCCTCCGACCGTGATCACCGGCCTTGAACTGGCACTCGTTGGTCCGGTGGAGCAGCCCGCCGAGCCCTCCCCTCTGGTCTAGCTGAGCCCCGACGACCCGCACAAGGCCTTCTTTTAGCTCAACGAAGAGAGCGAGGAGGCTCAGTGGAGGAGGCTCGTTGGCCACTCTGGCTCCTCCCAGTCCTCGATGGGGGAGGTGCAATCCTCGGTTGCGGCGGCGTTAGCGGCGATCACTGCGGCTCTTCGGTCGTTTCGCATGAGGTCATCCCTATGATGCACGTGAGTCACTTGCCTAGACTTTTCGCCAAAACGCATCGTTGAGCCTCTCCGCGGCGCTCTCCTGACCTGCAGCTTTGATCCTTTGCTTCAGGAACTGCGCGAGGCGTCTGCGCGGAAGACTCGCTTCCTGTGGTTCCTCCATCTTCGCGAGGGCCAAGAGCCCGCCGGGCGGCGAGAGTTGGCCGATGTTTGGGAGGAGGCCGAGCGCACGCGCGCTGAGGCCCAGTCGCTCAAGGAAGCTCTCGCAAACGCCCGCTCCGAGGTGTGGTCTGCCCGCGCGGAGGCCGACGTGGCCAAGGCGTCCATGGTGAAAGTCGCCTGCGAGGCCGCGGCGGCTAAGGCATCCGAGGCGGAGGCCGCGCGGGCGGCCGACGCCGAAAAGAGAGGGGTTGCAGAGGTGGAGGCCCGGGAGAAGGGGCTCGCCGAGGCTCGGGCGAAGCGACTGGAGGAGTCGGAGTGTCTGGTGGAAGCGCTGGAAGGTCAGCTTCGGTCGGTGAGGGCGGACTCCGAAGGTAACTATCTGCCATTTCCCCTCGGGCGTGCGCCGGGATGGGGCTGCCCACCTTTTCCCCTACTCATCCGTCTCATTCTGCTCGTCAGATCTTCGATAGGAGGTGGGCTCGATGTGCTGTGACAAGGCAGTGCTGGAAGAAAAGCTTCTGGAGTTGGATTGGGAGCTGACCTCCCTCCGGGGCGCAGCTGGTGCGCTCTGCAGCCACATGCTCGGTGTCGGGACGGACGTAGCGCCTTCCGTGGCTCGGCTTGAGGCGGTTCAGGGGCGCATTGAAGAGCTGATCACGGAGGGCCGTCGGAGTTCATGCGGCGTTCGCGGTTACGAGGGCGTGGATTTTGCGGTCGTGTCGGGCGGCTTCGCGGGGGGCCAGTCTGATGAGGACCTCGATCGGCTGACTGCGGGGATAGGGCTCCACGCGCAGTGTCCGGCCCGCCAACTAGATCTCGCCGACATTCTAGTGATCTGGGGTTTGAACAAGCGTGGGTCATGGTGGCCAAAACAATGTTTTATTATTTCATTAACGTTGTTTTCGCATGCTTTCCGAGTGTGCTTCGTTATCTTTTGTTGTTGCGTTTTCCTCTGTTGTGCGCATGCTGGAGTTTTGGGGGACTCACGTTCATGCGACGGCAACACGGGTCGGCCGTGAACAACTCGAGAGAAAGATCACACGGCTCGGACGTCGAGCGAATCATTTGCGAAAAAACAAGTTGTTTAGCATGCGACATGAGAATGTATGTACAGGGGCATGTATGTAGCCCCCGCGGGCGAGTCGTGCAGACTGCACGAGCGGGTCGGCATGATCCGCTCGGGAGATACATGCAGGGTTGGTTCTTAACATCTTAGCGGCATCCGAGCGCAGAGCCGGGCGAGTCCTGGTTTAAAGTGGATCGAATGACCAAAAAAGAAAAAGGAAACAAGCTAAGGATAGAAACGACGTAGCTGTTCGATGTTCCATGCATTGGTGTAGACCTCGCCCTTCTCGTTCTTCAGCTTGAAAGCTCCCGAGCGTAGGACTTGCACGATGATGATGGGACCTTCTAGGGGGGCTCAGCTTGTGCTTGTCTTTCGTCATCCGTAAGCGTCGGAGCACCAGGTCACCCACTTGGAATGCCTGACCTCAAACGTTGCTTCTGTGGTAGCGACAGAGGGTCTGGTGGTACTTGGTGGATTGGAGGAGCGCCACATCGCGTGCTTCGTCGATCTGGTTGACCGCGTCTTGGCGTGACTCCTCCAATCTGTCCTCGTTGTATGCTTTTACCCTTGGCGCGCCGTAGTCAAGGTCGGTCGGGAGCACGGCCTCGGCGCCGTACACCATGAGGAAGGGGGTGAATCCTGTGGATTGATTCGGGTTGGTGCGGAGGCTCCATAGCACTGCTGGCACCTCCCCAGCCCACAACCCCGCGAACTTGTTGAGGCGGTCGAAGATTCGTGGCTTCAGGCTCTGCAGGACCATGTCGTTAGCGCGCTCGACCTGCCTGTTGGTCTGGGGCTATGAAACCGAGGCCCAATCGACCCGAATGTGGTAATCATCGCATCGCAGAAGCATAAGAACTTTGTCCCCGTGAACTGGGTCCCGTTGTCGGTGATGATGCAGTTCGGGACCTCGAAGCGGTAGATGATATCGAGGAAGAACCCAACTGCGTCATCGGAGCGAATCTGGGTGACTTGCTTTGCCTCGATCCACTTGGTGAACTTGTCAACTAAGACGAGCAGGTGGTCGTAGCCCCCGAGCGCCTTCTGAACCACGAACGGCCACGTGATTGGGATGGTCTAGAGCTCTTATGCGGGTAAGTGGGTCTGCCACGCATAGTTTTAGCACCCTTCCCAGGTGCGCATGATGTGCTGCATGTCGGCGACCGCGGTTGGCCACTAGAAGCCTTGTCTAAAGGCTTTCCCGACAAATGATCTTGGCGCCGCGTGGTGGCCGCAGATGCCCCCATGGATTTCATGATGCATCTGTAGCCCCTGCTTGTGAGGGACGCATTTCTGCAGAATCCCTGACGTGCTTCTCTTGTAGAGGGCATCCCCAACCATGATGTATGCCTTGGCTCGGTGGGTGAGGTGTCGTGCCTCCGTCGCATCAGCGGGTAGGATTCCCTTCGTGAGGTATTCGAGGACGGCTGCAATCCAGTCAGGCTAAGCTGTTGCTACCTTTCGACTCTCGTTGGTCTCGAGGGGTCCCTCCCCGACCCCCTGGCTTGGGCTGGCCCCATCGGCAGCTCCCGAGCCCGGGTCGGGTGCGATGGCAGGGCTACGTTCGGGCGCGTCCGGTCCCAACGGCGGCTCGGGCGGCCGATTGCGCTTGACCGAGGGCTCGTGCACATCATTGATGAAAATTCCTGGCGGGGCCGGCTCCCGGTTCGAAGCCAGTTTGGCCAGGAAATCATCAGCTTGGTTATCGTGCTGGAGGATGCGGTGGAGCTCGATGCCGTCGAACTTCTCCTCCAGCCTGCGTACCTTGCTGCAGACCGAGGGATGCCCCAAGGTAGTATATTTGTTGGTAGGGTATCGCCAAGATTAGCAACTTGAAGGTGTAAGCAACACAAGATTTTGACAGGCTTGGGCCACGATGTGCGTAATTTACTACGTCCTGTATGGTGGTTTGTATTGTCTTGGATTGGTTATTGTTGTGATGTCCTTTGGAGGGGTCCCTTCCCGCCCTTATATACTCTGGAAAGATAGGATTACATGTAATCCTATATTGATACTAGCTTAGGAGTCCTACTCGAGTACTACTCGGGCAGTTTTCTTCTGCACCGACTAGTCCTACATGTATCCGAGTACAACAGATATAAGGTACGAGACATTCCCCACCCTTTATTCTAGATATTTTTATGCCTTATGAGCAGTCCCGCTGCCCCGGTCTGACGAGCCCCCGTCTTGATACTGAGGTAGAACACAACCCTCTCCTTGCTGTCATGCACTTGTATCACCACTGAAGCGATGGAGGTGTCCCCTACTGATAAATAAACGTAGAATGGCTTATCCTGCTGGGGTGGAACCAACACGGGTGGTTTTGACAAATATTCTTTGATCTCTTCAAATGCCCGTTGTTGCTCTGCCCCCCAACGAAACTCATCACTGGCTTTAATCTTCACCAACTCCATAAAAGACTCAATTCACCCAGAGAGATTGGAAATAAACCTTCTGACAAAGTTGATCTTGCCAATGAGCTGCTGGAGCTTCTTCTTTGTAGTAGGTGGCACCATTGTTTTTAAAACTTCTTACTCTTTAGGCCGATCTCAATTCCTCTTTCATGAACCAAGAAACCCAGGAACTGACCGGCCAATACGTCGAAATCGCACTTCTTCGGATTCATCTTAAGCCCGAACCTTCTGGTTCATTCTAGAACTTGCCGTACGTCTCCTAAGTGTCCTTCAACCGACGCAAATTTAACCACGTCGTCGTCAATGTATATCTCTACCAACTTGCCGATCAGATTGTGAAAGATGTAATCCATGGCACGTTGATATGTGGCGCTGGCATTCTTCAACCCGAAAGTCATGACCACATACTCGAACAATCCTACTGCCCCGGGTACTCTGAACACGGTCTTGTGTATATCCTCCGGAGCCATGAAAATCTAGTTATAGCCAGCGTTGCCGTCCATGAAACTCACAATCTTGTGACCGGCAGCTGCGTTGATCAATGTCTCCGCGACAGGCATCGGGTACTTGTCCTTTGGAGTAGCTCTGTTGAGGTCTCTAAAGTCCACACAGACTCGCCATCGGCCATCTTTCTTTTGCACATGTACGACACTTGAAATCCACTCGGCATACCTGCATGGCCTGTTAAATCCTGCTTCTAGCATTTTCTCCACCTCTTTCTTGACTTCTTCTAGAACTTCAGCCTTCATTTGCTGCGCTCGCTGCTGAAACGGCCGAAATCCCTTCTTGAGAGGGAGCCGATGCTGGACTATGCTCCTATCCAACCCAGGCATCTCCGCGTAATCCCAGGCGAAGCAATCTGCGTACTCCTTCAGCAAAGCTATCATCGCCTCTCGTAGACACGGGCTTAACTTTTTGCAGATAAATGTTGGTTGTGGCTTATCCCCAGGACCCATGTCAACCTCTTTGAGCTCGCCAGCCGATGTAAACCCGTATCCTAGCTTTCCATCATCTGTCAAGTCAATGCTGCAAATGGACAAAGAATGTAACGAAAAGAGCTTCGGCCGATCGTTAAGATCGGCCGCTTTATAATCTTCATTAATCCTTGAAACTTTACAATTGATGTATGGCCGGCTGCTAGAGCGGGCCTCCTCGTAATTGCTACAATTATGCAAAACACTTGTCATCAAAAATTTACATTTTATTTTTTGGGGCCGATCGCGGGGATCAGCCTCGCCAAGTGCATCAGAACAGCTCGCCCTTTCATCTACTCTGTAAGGCCAGTGGATAAGACCAGCCTCACCCCATTTTTTGTAGCCTCCACGCGATCACAACCTTCCAAGCTGATTCCTGAAATTGGCTCTTGATCTTCTGCATCCCAAATGCTCATGGCGGCGTGTGAAATCTCGATCGAGTCATCTGCATGAACCACTTCTACTTCGTCTCCATCCCACTGAATCAGATATTGGTGCATCGTGGAAGGAGTGCAGCAGTTAGCGTGAATCCAATCCCTCCCAAGTAGGACGGTGTAAGTACTCTTGCTGTTGATGACGAAGAAACAGGTGGGGACAGTCTTGCTTCCCACGGTCAGATCCACACTAAGGATGCCTTGTGCCTCTGATGTATGGCCGTTGAAATCGCTCAGCGTGACGTTTGTCTTAATTAGATCTTCAGTGGACCGTCCCAACCGACGCAGCACTGAGTATGGCATTATGTTGACCACTGCATCGGTGTCGACCAACATCTTGTTGATAGGTTGGCCGTTTAGGTAACCTTTGAGGTATATAGCCTTCAAATGCTTATAATTCTTCACTCGGGGCTTCTCGAATATGACTGGCCGCGGCCCCAAGTCAAGCTGGGCTACCGGTAACTCTTCAAGGCCTTGGGCGTGGAGCTCCGCGGTGAGTACGAACACCATATGTGTATCAGCCGATGTCTTCGCATCGGCTCTTGTTGGCTTAGGATGCCACTCTCTCTTAGGAGGGCGCGATTCCCTTTTCTGGGTATGGTGAACCTTATCCGCCAAATCCGGGCGCGCCTTTCTTACCATCTCAAGATATCTGGCCTCGGCTTCCTCCAGACTGCGCAGCCGCTGGACCCTGCGTTTCTGGGAATGGTTAAGTCCATCAGGGCACCAGCACGGCCGGTGATATTTATCTTCCTCCTCTTCAAAGTCCTCCCTTTTGTGTGGTGGCTGAACTTGCTCTTGCTGGGGTGGCACAGGTCCCAAACGTCAAAATACCGAGACCCCTTCTGCATCACACTTCTGAGATCTTCACTCCAGGCAATCCTCGACAGTAGGCAATCAGCTCATACCTGAGTCCTAGCAATATTTGAAGAACGGGCAATGCCAATGATCACGCGTATCTTCCCGCTTCTTCAAACTTTTTCTAGTACGGCGCTCATACTCTTCATCTTTTGATTCATGCTGGAGATGTTGCTAGTACTGGTATTCATACTTTTTGAGGAGATCGGAAGAAGCCGGCCGCTGATTCCTGACGTGCCTTACTTGCTCTTCCATGATATATCCCTTTTCCCCATTTTGGGGCTGATCGCAGGGATTGGCCTCTCCATTCCTAGCATGGCGACGTGGCATAGGCTCTGCCATATTGATGCCAAACGTGAAATCCAATTGCCGTCTCGCGGATCGATCACAACCCTCTACCATGTTCACGCTTGGGAAAGGCTGGGTGTTGACCTTCATGGCATATTGACCTAAGATCAATCGGCCTTGTTCAATAGCCGATTGGATTTGTCGACGGAGTTCTTTGCAGTTGCTGGTGTTGTGGGTGAAAGAATGACGCCATTTGCAGTATGACCTCCCTTGCAGCTCTTGTGCTGTAGGAAATTTACAGCTTTCAGGTAACTTCAACTGCTTTTTCTTCAGTAACAGGTCAAATATCTGCTCAACCTTGCTCACGTCAAAGTCAAAACCTTTTGCAAGTCCTTGTTGCTTCACCCACTTACAGGACACGGGAATTGCCCCCCGAGTCCACTCTGCAACCGCTACTTCTTGATCATCCCCAGAATCTTCAGCATCTTCTGCATCGACCAATGTTACCTGACGCTTTAACCATCGTCTTTGAGTTTTTGTGAAACTCCTTCTTGAAAGTGTGTTCCGAGTACTTCTTTGGCTGTTTTCAGGCTATGAGGTGCTCATGCCCCGAGTAGTTTTAACTCTTCTTTTATATGGGGTGCGATAAAAATCGCACTCCATATGGAGTAGCCCCCGAGCCTTATGTTGAATCAAAGAATAAGGCTAAGGGTCAAATTAGTCTTAAATCTTTTTTCCTTATGTTCCAAAGAATTTAAAAAATAAGCCATCGATGACACGTATCCCACAACCCCTGAGCGTTGAATCTAAATCCTAAAGAATTTGGAAAAAAGGATCCAAATGAATGTGGCATACGTTGTAGTGTATTTTATATATTTGCAATGATGGAAAAAATTTGAAAAATTGGTTTGGAATTCGAAGCCCCCCTTTTTCGATAAAATCTCTGAAAAATGGTTAATTAAATAACTTCCCCAAAAATTATCCTAAATTACCTCTCAAAACAAATCATATCCCTGATTTAATGGCTAGATAAGATCTTTGGGTTAAAAATTTGAAAAACCCCTTATTTCGGAATAAAAATCCCTAAAATAATGGTTAAACAATTATCTCCTCGAGATAAATCCTCAAAATCCTCTTAAATCGGGTTCTCCTTCGAGTCTTCCGAGTAGTTTTGCGGCATCCAGCCCCCGAGCTTATGAGCTAGAGAGCCGAAGGACCCACATCGAGAAGTGATTGGCGCCAGCCCTCAAGCCTGGGAGCTAATGGAATCACGTCGAGGTACTCTGTGCGTCCTGGAGAGTCATCAACGAAGCTTGACCTGAAATAGGAGATATACACATTATGTAGCATAATACAAAGATACCAAAATTTTTTAGTGTAATGCGAAGATAATGGAATTTATTTGGTGTCAAAGTAAATTTGCTGTGTTGAGCTATTTTTTAGGTTATCTAAATCTTTCGGGTAGCCCACCTCTTATGTTTAATCACTTGGTCCCCATTCTAGCCTTCGCTCATACTGTGTATGAGTCGCTTAGGTCAAGACTGGAGACTCAAGGCTTCACGGATTAAGGCGTAATACTACCCAAGCAGATTAGCAACCTAAAAGAGAGGACAATGAGCATAAAAAAAGTAGTCGATGTTGCGACAAAGAGAATGCATTTTGCAAAAAAAGTAGACGGTGAAGTGTAGCTCTGGAGGGTTTCATTGCCCATCGAGAGACATACACGGATAAGTAGCCGATCTTATGGAGAACAAGTCGGGAAAGGTATAAATGACTTAGCTTGATTTGTGGGCGATTGTTGATGAAGCCGTAGCGCTCGTCGATGGAGCTGCGCTGGTTTGTTGATGAAGCCTGGCTAGTCGGAGTTGATTCCAACTAATTATTGATAGTGTGAGGCCAGCTCCTGACTTGTTTTCTAGTCGAGATGAGTAGTAGTCAAAGTAGTGGTGGGCGGGCCGCTGAGCGTCCTCGCGAAGTCGAAGTAGTAGCAACATGTTGATGTTGCGGCGCAAACTGAGGTCAGAGTCCAAGTTGACATAGATCATCCAAGTTCTTTTCCAATGCGGATAGGGACTCGAACTATAGTGCCTCCCGGTAAATGTGGCTGTAATGTGAAGTCCGAACGGAGACTCAAGTTCAGACCTATTGCGAGTAGGAGCCAAGTTGGACCCGGATTCGCTCTAGCGATTTTTGATTAGAACGGAAATTTGGATTTCGCTGAGATTGTCGGCGAGATCATCGATTTCACGGCTGGATGTTGGCATTGATGCCTCCGGCTCACTAGGATTGGCGTGGTGGCTGCCGAAGCTACCAGAGCTGTTGGTGATGCAGACCCACGAGCCAAAGACGAAAGCCGTACCT
The DNA here is from genome assembly GCF_002211085.1 of Panicum hallii. NCBI lineage: Eukaryota > Viridiplantae > Streptophyta > Magnoliopsida > Poales > Poaceae > Panicum > Panicum hallii. The sequence goes on from NC_038050.1 coordinate 33,201,151, forward strand.
TCTTCCAGCGTGATGGTAAGGTTGAAATGATGCCATCGAGCTCGCTAGGGGATCTTCGATGAACACCCCAACCTGGCGCGCCAGTTGTCGGTGTTTAGCTGTCAAGCCTACCGAGGGACACCCCAAGGTAGTAGATTTGTAGGTAGGGTGTCGTCGAAATCAGAAACTCGAAGGTGCAAGCAACACAAGGTTGAGATAGGTTCGGGCTGTGATGTGCGTAATACCCTACGTTCTATTTGGTGGTTTGTATTACCTTGGATTGATTATTATTGTGATGTCCTTTGGAGGGATCCCTGACCGCCATTATATACTATGGGGGGATAGGGTTACAAGGAATCCTTGACTGATACTAGCTTAGGAGTCCTACCCAAGTACTACTCGGATAGTTTCCTTCTAGACCAACTAGTCCTACTCGTATTCAAGTAAAAAAAAAAGGTATGGGACATGCCCCATCCCTTATTCTAGATATTTCTATGCCTTATGAGCAGTCCCGCTGCCCCGGGTCTGAAAACACGTCCTTCATGACTTGGTTGATGACGAGCTTGAGTCACCCCGCACATAGAGGCGTCGTGCTCCTAGGTTGGAGGCGATCCGCAGGCCGTGGATAAGGGCTTCATACTTGGCCATGTTGTTGGAGGTGGTGAAATGCAGTCGGATGGCATTTTTGAGCCGGTCCCCTATGGGAGAGACGAGGTCGACCCCAGCCCCCGCACTGGTCTCCATGAGTGAGCCATCAAAGTACATGGTCCAGTACTCGGTGTTGCTTGGCTGCGGTGGGGCTTGGGTATCCGTCCATTCTGCAAAGAAGTCAGCCAGGACCTGCAATTTGATCGCCATCCTCGGGACGTAGGTGATATGGTGTCCCACGAGCTCCGTTGCCCACTTTGCTACCCGACCCAAAGCGTCTTGGTTCTGGATGATGTCGCCGAGTGCGGACGACATCACCACCATGACATGGTGGCTCTCGAAGGAGGGCAAGAGCTTGCGCTTCGTGATGAGCACCGCGTAGATGAGCTTTTGCACTTCGGATACCGTATCTTGGTGTTGGAGAGGACCTCGCTCACAAAGTATACGGGCTGTTGGACCTTCAAGTCGTGTCCGGGCTCGTCTCTCTCCAAAACGAGCGCTGCGCTAACCACTTGTGTGGTGGTGGTGATGTAAAGCATCAGCAGCTCTTCGAGGTCGAGAGAGATGAGAGTTGATAGCTCGGTGAGGAAGGCCTTTAACCAATCAAAGGACTCCTGTGCCTCGTCCGTCCACCGGAACTTGTCGGATTTTTTCAGTAGCTTGTACAACAGCATCCCTCGCTCCCCGAGCCGTGAAATGAACTGGCTCAGGGAGGGTAGGCAGCCCATCATCTTTTGGGTGCCCCTATGGTTGGGGATCGGACCTAGGTTCCGTATGGTCGTGATCTTCTCTGGGTTGGCTTCGATGCCACGCTCGGAGACGATGAAGCTGAGCAATTTTCCCATCAGCACCCCAAAGATGCATTTCTCGGGGTTAAGCTTGATCCCGTAGGATCGTTGACACACGAAGGTCTGCTCCAGGTTCCCGACCAAGTGGTCAGGCTTCCTGGATTTGACCATGATGTCGTCGATGTAGACCTCGACGACCTCACCGATGAGGTGGTCGAGGCACCGTTGCATACAACGCTGATACGTAGCAGTATGTGCCGAATGGGGTAATGAATGAGGTCATGAGCTGGTGGTATCCTGAATATGCATCCACAAAGCACAAGGTTTCGTGCCCTGTGGTCGAGTGGACCACCTGATCGATGTGCGGCAAAGGGTACGATACCTTGGGGTAGGCCTTGTTCAGGCCCGTGTAATCGACACACATGCGCCAGGTTCCATTCTTCTTTCGGACGAGAAGAGGTTCGTGTGGTAGAACTTCCCGAATTAATCCGGCTTAAGTGCACTAACCATCACCATAGAGGCAGTCCAGGCTAACACACACTTAAAATGGAGTAAAATGACAGTCTGTCGGGTAACATCCCGATGCAACCATTGGAATTTCGATCGAAACAATGCATACATACAACCAACACGAAGGTGAGCCTAGAGATTACAACAATCCCCAAATTTTACATCACAGAGTTCGACATAAATTATTATTACAAACCAAGTTCGAATTCATGCATAAACAAGTACTTTTAGAGTTTAATAGTGCAACGGAAAATAGATAATAGTTCTAACGATGATACAAGATGTCATGATGAAGCTCGTACATGGCATCATTCAGCGTTAACATCGTTGGCTGGGGTCGGATCCTATTCCACCGACCAACAAGAAGGAAGAGTACACGGCCAAGTCAAACTAGCAACCATAACCTCAAAGGTCTCACCTAAAAACAAAGCTACAAGTAAAGCTGAGTATACTAATACTCAGCAAGGCTTACCCGACCAATGGTATATACTTAGCCGACTCCTAGACATGCAAGACTTTTGGCTGAGGGTAGTTTTTGCCAAAAAGCATCAAAGAGTGAGTCCTTGCTTTCAAGTTTTAGCATCAAGTTCTAGTCGATTAACCATACTAGGTAAGCAACTATCCAAATTACACATGGTGGAGAAATAATTAACTAAGCATCCAACCAGATTAATCATCATCATTGTTCCTATTCTTACTCTATGTGGTAAAAGGGTTAAGCAGTCTCAATGGCTGCGAGAAATGGATGATTCGAATCGAATTTCTTAACCTTACAAGGGAAACCTAAACACACGTCATGTGGTTACTCACAGAGTCACACGTGCAACTTTTTCCCTTTATTCCCATTTCATGGATTAGGGCCACCGTCCTCGAGTACAGAGGTCCACTGTCACACCTGATTTATAAGAACATAAATCGAGCAATCATATATGCGCCAGGATCAAGTCACGCATACATACAACAGAATCATCAAGATATCACAACACGTATCTCGAAATAAAAGTGCATAAATTATAAATGATTATCTTTATTACAACTGAATCAAGAATCAGTTCAAGGAATGCGGAAGCGTAAAATAAATACATGAAGAATAGGGCGCCACAGGGACGTCGGCTGGGAGACAACGCCTAGAAATCGTCAAGTCCGCTGATGTAGTCCTCCACGTCGCCTGGTACTGAGCAGCAGTCGAAGATATCCCAGAGAGAACAGAAGAATAGAGAGGGCAAGTGTGAGTACACAACTGGTACTCAACAAGTATAACACGAATTATGAGGCTCTAAGGTTAGCTGACTCAACTGCATTAGCTTTTATTCTTGGCAAATTTTATTAAAGCTATTTACTACAAGTGGATGAATTACCATAACCCAAGTTACATAATATTTAATCAAGATTGACCATGAGTCTATTGAAAACCAAACCAAACCGCCAAAGATAAACCCCACTAATCAGACGGAGGGTCTGGGCCGCTCATGACCGTGAGCACGGCTAGTATACCAGTTTTACACTCTCGAGAGGTTGCACAACTTTACCCACAAGTCGTGAGCTACGCTAGTTGTTCATCACACTTCCTTAGGTGAGATGACTAGCGAGCGCACCACGAGACCGTTACAAAGGATCACAGTAGTAAGGTGTAACCGCTAAGGTTTCTGGATCAGCAACGATGGGGCCCACCTCACGGGGGTACAAGACACACAGCACAGACCAAGCCGGAGGAGCAGGGACCATTGAAGCTTACCACCCCTCTTGCCCCGCAGGTAAGTTACTCCCAAACCAAAATGACCTAATTAGTAAGTCAAGACTGTCCCATTCCAGTCTTGTGGTTGCGCGGTTGTCCCATATTGTCGCTTTATGAACCGGTCCTTATGGAGAGTGGCCAACCAAGCACTAAGCACCGTGCTGGCCCCCTAAACTATGTTTCTAACAAAAACATATTTTAACGAGACGTGAGCCGCTCAAGCACGCAGCACAGAGGACCACTCTCAGGATCAAGTTGCATATAACCATTAATCAAATTTAATTAAAAAGGACCATTATGTGTGAGAGCGCAGCACCTAGCACAACTAACCAAAATGCAACCCAAGGTAGTATATAAAGGATAACAGTGGCTAGGAAATCCTTATAGGCATACAGTATTAAATGCGGTATGAAATTGTATTTAAAAGTGATAGGATATTCATGTTATACTTGCCTTCCTCAAAGTTCTCCTGCTGCTGCTCAAACTGCTCTGCAGAAAGGGGCTCCTGGTACTCGTCCAAAGGCTCAGCGTCTACTCACGATCGCAACGCCAAAACATGGTCCAGCACATACACATACATGCAAACAAAGACAAAAGATAAGAAACAGTACAACATTACATAAAAACAGCACACAAAACTATGATAGAACTATTCTACACGTTACAACGATCGCGTGAGCACGAAAACCAACTAAAATGGAGCTAAGACGCGAAATCTAGAGCTAAAACAGGGTCCAGGGACCTTTCTGTAAGAAAATAGGAAGTTCTAAGGGGTTCTGGGCTAAAACCAGGGACCTAAACATAATTAAAGGCTAGATCTGGGGTCTAACTTGCAAAAACACTGGGGGTGGATGGCAGGTTCAAATTCTAAAGAAACCAGGGGTCTAAACACTAAAAACTAGGCTGATCCGCAAATATTTTTGAACGGCGCCGGACTGCGGGTTGATTCCAGGAAAACCCGGGGGCTCTTTAACAAAATAGCCAGGACGAAACGATATCTTCTATTCTGGATCGTTGGATCGCGATCTGGCGGCTCTAATCTACGGCTCGGGCAAGCAGGCGCTCGGAGCGGCGGCGTGGTCGCCGGAGTCCGGTCTCCGCGACGGCGCCTCGCCGGCGTTGGCCGATCTCGGTGCTCCGGGGATCAAAACAACTCGAGCCTGGGTCTAGGAGGTTCAGCGTGACATGGTTAAACCACCTAGGGCTAAGGCGTGGCTCGGGAAGGCTCGAGGAGAAGGAATCAACGGCGGGGGCGGATCTGCACGACGGCGCATCACCGGCGCGCGCGTTCTGGTCTAAGAGGGGGCTAAAGGTCTACGACATCTAGCGCAAAAGGACCAAGGTGACATGCTGAGGCTCACCGAGGGCCTGAACGGATCGGAGGAGCGGTGCAAGCTAGTCGGCGACGAGGGCCGAGCGGCGGAACGGGCGGCGCTCGCGGGGAGAGCTGCTGCAGGGGTCTTCCGGGCTTCTGATCTCCACGGATCGGCTCGGGGTGTACCTGCGGAGGAGCCACGGGGGTCAGGGGGGTCCGGGGATCACCGGCGGCAAGGAATCACACGAGTGGAACATCTCACTGGCGGGGACTCTCGATCAAATTCCGGCCACGGCCGGACTCGGGGTCGAGGGTGGAAGGCTCGGGAAGCTTCCCGACGGCGAGGTGGAGCTGCTGCGGGTCTTTTTCAAGCTAACCCAATTCTATTTGAATTCAAATGAGATTTGAATTCAAACTTAACCATTCAAACAAACAAAAGAGATGCACCAGCATGAATGCACAAACATGTTGAACCTAAAATAAATTTTAATTCTTTGCATAATTTAATTAGGTTAAATGCAAACTAAGCACATTAAATCCTTAGAAAATTAATGGAGCCAAATTAATTCCATTATAAATCCTAGAATTTTGCATTAGGGTGTTACAAACCTACCCCCCTTACAGGAATCTCGTCCCGAGATTTGAATAGGCTAGCTAGCAAAGGGACCGTGGTATGTTTTCCTCAGCTCATCTTCTCGCTCCCAGGTAGCCTCATCCTCCGTGTGATGACTCCACTGAACACGGCACATCTTGGTCTTCTTGTTTCTAGTAACTCTCTCAGACGTCTCTAGAATCTTCACCGGATGCTCGGTGTAGGTCAGATCCTCTTGCACTTCCAACCCTTCCAATGGTGCTTGCTCTTCCGGCACTCTCAAGCACTTCTTCAGCTGAGATACATGGAAGACATCATGCACCCCTGAGAGACTGGGAGGTAACTCCAAATGGTATGCTACCTCACCCTTCCGTTCCAACACCTTGAACAGACCAATGTATCGAGGGGCTAGCTTCCCTCTTACGTTAAACCTGTGGATTCCTCTCATTGGCGAGACCTTCAAGTACACATGATCACCCACTGCAAAGGTCAGATCTCGACGACGAACATCCGCATAGCTCTTCTGACGAGTCTGTGCGACCCTCAGGTTCTCTCGCACCTGCTGTACCAACTGTTCTGCCTCCTCAACAATATCTGGACCGAACACCTGCCTCTCGCCAATCTGATCCCAATACAGTGGAGTCGTGCACTTTCGACCGTACAAGGCCTCGAAAGGAGATTTCTTCAGACTGGCCAGATGGCTATTGTTGTACGAAAACTCTGCATACGGCAGGCATTTATCCCAGCTGGTACCATACTGAATAGCACAGGCTCGAAGCATATCCTCCAACACTTGGTTGGTTCTCTCTGTCTGCCCATCTGTCTGAGGATGATAAGCGGTGCTGAAACGCAGCTTCGTATCCAACGAATCATGCAACTGCTCCCAGAACCGTGAAGTGAACTGAGATCCTCGGTCAGATATGATCTTCTTCGGAACACCATGCAGACAAATGATCCTGGAGATGTACAACTCTGCGAGTCTAGCGCTGGAGTAAGTAGTGTTCACCGGAATGAAGTGGGCAACCTTCGTCAACCGATTCACTACTACCCATATGGAGTTGTACCCTTTCTGAGTACGAGGCAATCCAACGATGAAGTCCATAGTGATCTCCTCCCATTTCCACTCTAGAATCTTCAACGGCTGCAATAGACCTGCTGGTCTCTGATGCTCTGCCTTGACACGCTGACAAGTGTCACAAATAGCCACGTACTCCGCAACGGAATGAAGCATTCCATACCATCAGAATCGTTCCTTGCGGTCATAATACATCTTCGTGCTGCCCGGATGAATGGAATACGCTGTATCATGAGCCTCACTCAAGATCAGCTTCCTGAGATCCTCTACATCTGGCACACATCTTCGGCCCTTGTACCACAAGGTACCCTGATCATCCTCTTGGAAATGAGGTGCTTTGCCAATCTTGAGCAGTTTACGGATCTCCTGCAGCTTCTTATCATCTTTCTGACGCTGCCTGATCTCTGCCTCTAAAGTAGGTTCCGCCTCAAATGATGCCCTCGAGGTGTGATGCAAGAAACCCAGACTCAACTGCTCAAACTCCTCGCATAACCCCTGAGGCATCTGAAAAGCCACGGCCATGTTAACATAGCTTTTCCTGCTCAGAGCATCTGCTACAACATTGGCCTTGCCCGGATGATAGTGGATCTCCAGGTCATAATCCTTAACCAACTCTAGCCATCTTCTCTCCCGCATGTTCAGCTCATTCTGAGTGAAAATGTACTTGAGGCTCTTGTGATCGGTGTAAATATCACACCTTTGCCCAAACAAGTAATGCCTCCATATCTTCAGAGCATGCACAACTGCGGCTAACTTTAGATCATGAGTGGGATAATTCAGCTCGTGCTGGCGCAACTGCCGCGAGGCATAAGCTATTACTCTGCCTTCCTGCATTAGGACGCAACCAAGACCATCTCTTGAAGCTTCACAATATACTATGAACCTCTTGCTCTGGTCTGGCAGAGTAAGGACTGGCGCCGTAGTCAACCTCTTCTTCAGCTCCTCGAAGGCCTTCTGGCACTCATCAGTCCAAGAGAAATCCACACCCTTCTCCAGCAAGGAAGTCAAAGGCTTCACAATCTTGGAGAAGTTCTCAATGAACCTCCGATAATATCCTACTAAGCCCAGAAAAGAGCGGACTTCCTTCACTGTCTGCGGTACCACCCGATCAAGCACATCCTTCACCTTCCCGGGATCCACAGCAATACCTCCCTTGGAGATGACATGACCGAGGAATGGAACCTCGTCAATCCAGAATTTGCACTTGCTGAGCTTGGCATACAGCTTGTACTCTCTAAGCCTCTGCAACACAAGCCTCAGATGTTTCTCATGCTCTGCTTCTAACTTGGAATATACCAGGATATCATCAATGAATATCACCACAAAGGTGTCCAGATAATCCATGAAAACCTTGTTCATCAGATGCATGAAGAAAGCCGGAGCATTGGTCAAGTCAAAGGACATGACCGTATACTCGTATAGCCCATACTTGCAGGTGAATGCCGTCTTCGGAATATCCTCGGAACAAAACTTCAGCTGGTGATAACCCGAACGCAGATCAATCTTCGAGAATACACAAGCACCCTAAAGCTGATCAAAGAGATCCTCAATACGAGGCAATGGATGCTTGTTCTTGATGGTGACTGCGTTCAGATCCCGATAATCGATGCACATGCTCTTCGCGCCATCCTTCTTCTCTACTAGCAATACAGGAAAAGCCCAAGGAGAGAAACTGCGACGGATATAACCCTTGGCTAGCAACTCGTCGACAGTCTTCTTAACTTCCTCATGCTCAACGGGTGCCATACGATAGGGCCGCTTAGCAATCAGAGCTATGCCAGGCAAGAGATCAATAGAAAACTCAATGTCGCGATCAGGCGGCATACCTGGCAAATCGGCGACGAGGGCCGAGCAGCGGAAACGGGCGGCGCTCGCAGGGAGAGCTGCTGCAGGGGTCTTCCGGGCTTCTGATCTCCACGGATCGGCTCGGGGTGTACCTGCGGAGGTGCCACGGGGGTCAGGGGGTCCGGGGATCACCGGCGGCAAGGAATCGCACGAGCGGAACATCTCACCAGCGATGACTCTCGATCAAATTCCGGCCACGGCCGGACTCGGGGTCGAGGGTGGAAGGCTCGGGAAGCTTCCCGACGGCGAGGTGGAGCTGCTGCGGGTCTTGGCCGGAGCTGGGGTGCGGCGGAGCGGCCGGTCCATGGTGGTGCAGAGGGGGTGACGCGGCAGAGCAAAGTGGGGGTGGTGCTAGGGTTTGAGAGCGCCGCCAAGGATGGGGATAGGGACGCAGGGGGGTTCGGGGTCGTCAGATAAAGCCCGGCCGGGGATCCCGTCGTGCGTGCCCAGCGCTAGGGCTCGCCAGAGGTTTCGGGCGGCCGGTGCGTGGGGAGGAGAAAGGAGAGGAGATGTAAGGGGAGACACTAACGTGCGGGACCGGGCGACCAGAGAGGGAGAGAGGGCACGGCTCGGGCTGGCCGATGGAAGGCGGGGAGTGGCCGATGGGGCGGGCTGGGCCGATGTAGAGCGGAGGCAGCCGATGGAAGCAGGGGGGGCGGCCGATGTGGATGGCCGATGGGCTGTTGGGCAGCGGGGGAAGGAGGGAGAGGTGGGCCGTGCGGAGGGAAAAGAGAGGGGGAATGGGCTTCGGCTTCTTTTCCCTAATCTCCTTCTCTTTTCTTTTTCAAGCTAACCCAATTCTATTTGAATTCAAATGAGATTTGAATTCAAACTTAACCATTCAAACAAACAAAAGAGATGCACCAGCATGAATGCACAAACATGTTGAACCTAAAATAAATTTTAATTCTTTGCATAATTTAATTAGGTTAAATGCAAACTAAGCACATTAAATCCTTAGAAAATTAATGGAGCCAAATTAATTCCATTATAAATCCTGGAATTTTGCATTAGGGTGTTACATCCACGATCCACGGTACGGCGCCGGGCTGTGGCTGCTCGTGCACTCACCATGTGCTCATGGGAACAGCATCAATCAGGCACTTAAGCTTACCGATTGCCATATTCTCGGCACGTGGTTAGTACGTTCAAAACCTTAACCACCAGTACCACACACCGCGACCTTAGCATCAAAATAGACGGGGCCTCAATCATCAATAGGAACATCGTAACATAGCCCCGTCCGTTGACCTTATGATTCCAGCAAAGGTAAAACAAGGACTCCTATAACTCGCGAGTGACAGGAAATCATTCGACTTTTACCGGAGTCCTATTAGCATGGCAATCTAGCGACCAACACAGACTAGTGTTCATATCATAGGTACTAGGATCATGCAACTAGGGTTTCAATCAACTCGTAAAAACTTAATGCACAATACCATATATAAATAAAAGTTACATAAGTTTAAAAGTACGGGTTATGCTCCGAGGCTTGCCTTCTTGAGCAAAACTAGTCGTGGGCGCTTCCGAACTTTGGTTCGGGTCTTCAGCAACTTCAGTTAGATTAACTTGAGCTTCGCGCTGCTCACTCTCGGACTTGGGCACCAGCTCGTAGGTTCCGTCAGCGAGAGTCATCGATTCTATATGAATGCATATGTATGAGTGGTTTTAATGGTACAAAATAAATAACTATTTCACTATAAAGTAGTCATTCAATAAAACTCAAGTTAAGTTGTAAAGCACATCATTTTCTTTTCCTTGGGCAGTCATTTATCGAGTACTTATCCGGATTAGCTAACTTCATTAAGTGAGTGAGTGGTTTTGTCATTTCATCAACGGCCATTTTTAAAAGTAAGCATGGATTAACAAAACTGCTCGTAGAGATAGTTTCTGGGGTTAAGATTTTTATGCAGAGCACATTACTTAAGTACATACTCATTGTAAAATTTCCAGCCATTTTCATTTAGCAGATTAATCATGAAAAGTATATTAAACAGCTACTACTAGATCAAGATCTATTTATATAGAATAAACATGCAAGAATTAGTGCTCAACATTTTATTGAGTACTCCTAAACTTATGTTGAGTCTACTGTAAATTTTTTAGGTTTTATTGTGCAAGATACAGGGCATAGAAAATAAGTCAAGATACATCTACATTAATCAAGATTTGTTTCTACATTTAGTTCCACAAGGTTTCTGTGTCTCAAACTTTTCCAACATGATAATCTACTCAAAGGTAGTCTCTGATTAAAATTTCTTATTTTTTTAAGCACCAGAACTAGTTACTTTGATTTAATGTAGTTTTTCTTAACTAAAAATATATGAGCAAGTTAGACAAAAGTAAAAGGTTCCAAACTTTATTCATACCTTTTATGCATCAAGGTTACTGTACTGTAAAAGTTTCAACCCTAAAATACCTGTAAAACAGCATGAACAAACAACTCTAGCAAAACAGCACATCAAACAAGATACCACAAAAACTACTCGTAGAGACATGTTCTGGCCTTGAAATTTTTACACAAGTTTTAGCAAGCAGAGACTAGTTTACAGTACAAAAATCATTCATAGTACTATCCTAGATAAAGAGATACATTTATGGGCTATTTAAAACAAGATTCATTTTAGACCTAGTTATAGTTTGTAACTAGTCATCCATCTGTGCAAAAGTAGTCGGATTCATCAAGAGGGTTATAACAAATTTTAGTTTGCATTTTTCTAATTTTTTTCTATGATTTTAGATTGATTTTACAAGTGACAGCCTTTTGAAAACAAAAGTACTCGGGGTCTCACAGATAGGTCTCTGGATCTAGCAGGGAGGACCCTAAAAAGAACTTCAAGAGTTCAATGTAGTCCCTGAGCGGGGCTGGGCTGTTCCCGGCCAAAATCCGGCAAGGGAACTAGTCGGCGGTGAGCGGAAAGATGTGGGGGAGCACAAGGAGGTCGAGGGAAACCTGTTGGTGTGCTTGGTTGGGGCTGGGGTGCCGGAGTTGGATTGCCGGTGGTAAGCAGAAGCTCCGCCCAGGTACGGGCGAGGGGCGGTGGTAGTCCGGTAAGGGAGGGTGGCGTGGGGAAGTTGGGGAGAACCAGCAGGTCGAGGGTGATCCATTTAGAGCCTCGGTTTGGGCACAGGAGGAGCGGAAAGTGGGGCTCAACGGTGACGTCGAGTGGTGGCGCTAATGGTGGGGCGGTGGTGGTACTCGGGTGCACGTGAGTAGGGGCTCGGTGCAGCCCTTTTATAGGTGCGCATGGAAGGGGAGGTGGAGTTGGGCACGACTCAATGGAGGAAGGCGCAGCCGGGACAAGGTCGCAGCAAGGGCGCGGTATCGTCGGCGCGTCGTGGCTCGGATTTGAATTATATTAATTTCTTGTGCTAAACATTTGAATTATATTAAGTTATATTAAATTCAAGACTACTAGGATTTGAATTACTAGTCATTTCTTGTGCTAAACATTTGAATTTGCAAATGGTGTTTGCAGTACATTTTGTAAGGTACTATAATATGAGTGTATTTTTATGCTACATTTGTAATGAAATGTGGAGCATGAAAAGGTTATAAACACAAATGGAAGAACCTTACATACACACATACATACACATGCACATACAGATTCATTCATATGCACACACATAATTAGATGCATTATTTCAATGATTCTTGGTTATTATGCATGATGCTATGTTTAGATTGTCTTGTTTAGGATTTTAAACACTTAGGGTGTTATAGTTCGCTATCCACTCGGGGTGGAACACCTTTTTTATGAACTCGGCCGCCAGGAGCTGAGCGATCTCCTCACCGATCGCCTTCCGCTTCTCGTCGTTGAAGCGCCGGAGGCGTTGCTATTAGGCCCGGTATACGGGACTGTATACATGGCATACTTTTCTTAGGATAAGGGTTGGAACATGGCCCACACCCTACATCTGTTGTAACTACTCGTAGCCTTGTAGGACTGCTCCTACAGTAGTCAAACTAGTCGGATACAGTAGAGAACTACCAGAAAAGTACTCGGGTAGGACTCTAGGGCATGTATCTGACTAGGACTTCCATGTAAACCTGTCCTCCCAGACTATATAAGGGCGGATAGGACCCTCTCCAGGAAATAAACAAGCGATTATCCAGGGAATCACCCAGGAGATCACACAACCATCATCAAAGGCAATACAAACCACACAGGACGTAGGGTATTAAGCTCTCGGCGGTCGGAACTTGTCTAAACCTTGTGTTCCTTTGCACCTTCGAGAACCTGATCTCGGCGACACGCTACCTACAAACTCACCACCTTAGGGGTATCTCTCGGTGGGCGTGGCGGTAAAACATCAACAGTTGGCATGCCAGGTAGGGGTGTTCATCAATCATCCACTGGAGAACTCGATGGATCTCTCAGCTTCACCAGCAACGTGCTCGATGAGGGCACAACCTTCATCTTCGGCTCCTGGATCTGCGTTGCCAACGGCTTGGGTGGCTTCATCAACCACCTAGTTGATCCCAGGAAACCGGAGGCCTCTGCAGCAACTCAACGCTGCAACCTCGACTCCTTCATCGACGATCTTGACAAGTTGCTGCTCCCTGATCTACCCAGGCAGATTGAAAAAACATCCGTTTTAATGCGAATTCAATTTATGCTGCACCAGGACTACTCGGATTGGACTCGAACCAATCTGAGGAGGCTTCACGATCCAAGTCCCTCCCCGACTTGGAGGAGGACTTGGATCGCCTCTTCAAGATTAGAGATGACGGAGCAGCAGCGCGTCGGGGCCCCCCGTTCTCGACTACGGCTCGGATTCCAACGAAGAATGGGCCACCTCGCCGGCGTCCATCCTCGGCTTCTGGGTCTGCATCACCGGCAAGGTGGTGGCTTCAACTACCACCTCACTGAAATTAGGGGGCTAACCACATCTGCTTCAGCATCCTGCCGCGACATTGACGAGCTCGCCAAAGATCTCGGTGAAATTTGATTTTCCGACATAATCGGAAACTGTGAGAACCAGTTGTGGCAGAACCAACCTGAATTATACTGGCTGAAGTACGCGAGTCCACCCCAGAGGGCTCCAACGTGCTTCAAACGATATAATCCCTTGGCCTGTCGGGTAACGTCCCGATAAACCACCGATACACAGGATCAAATAAGGTTACCTCACGCGAAGGTGAGTCCAGAGATACAATCACCATCACATTTTACATCATAGAGAATTACATAACAAGGGTTGTCCCAAAGAAGTATGAAGTTTCAAATTTAGAGAAAAGATTACAAACTGTTAAAGCTAGGGTTATTAGCAGCGGAAAACATATGCGAAGATTTACAATACGTCGTCAAGATGGATGTCATGCTAAGCCCGGGCACGACATCACTCGGTATCACCAATGTTGGTCGGGGACGGATCCCATTCCACGGACCAATCTTCTGGAAGAGCACAGGGCCAAGACAGGGGAAGAGTAGGATCTTCAAAGGCTTTGCCTAAAAAACATAAAACTAGCAAGGCTGAGTATACTAATACTCAGCAAGGCTTACCCGGGATTGGGTTTACTTTAGCCCATAACTAGACTCATGAAGGCTTATAATGGTTCTGGGTTTTAGTTTCAGCTGAAAAGCAATTATGAGTAGATCCTTATTTCCAACTTTTAGCTTTCAGGTTCTAGTTGATTATCCATTCTAGATAAGCACCTATATCTACTCAAGCAAGGTAGAGATTGTCATCCATCAATATTATCTCATCAACAATTACACTTTTTACTCAATGTGGCAGAAGGGATAAGCAGTCTCATGCATCGTGAGAGGCGGACGATTCCTGAATCGAGATTCAACCTTGCAAGGTAAACCTAACACACACGCTTGGAACATCCAAAGATCGTTCCGAAGCAACCGTTTACCTTTCATTCCGGGTCGTGGAACAGGCCACCACAAGCGACTTGCAGGACCGTACGCACACCCTATATGTGCAGGACATACGTCTGTAGCGCGACTACAAAACCCGTATTCCTGTCTGCCATGCAGAACGTACTCCCACAGGTCGGTGCGTGAAAAGAACCAAATTAATCGAGTGGTGGAAGGTATGTCCACTTGCCGGGCCGATTGGTTACTAGGCTTACCGCTTTACCATATTTCGCGGCATGTGGCTAGTACTGTTCAAATGCTTAGCCACCACTACCACACATATCGACCTTAACCACTTTTAACAAAACAAACAGGGTAAAATCTCAGGTCATGATACAGCACATGACCCTGTCCGTCATCCTTATAGTGGTTGCAGAAATGTAAACATGCAACTCCTATATCGCGCGAGTGATAGGAAATCACCCGACTTCTACCGGTCCTATTTAGCAGAGCATCTAAACGATAAGGACTTGGGAGCATTACATTGGATTCCTAGGATTCATGCATCTAGGGTTTCACTTCAACTCCTAGACTTAATGCAAGATATAATATAGATAGACATAGATTGCAGTGTAAATAAAGTAGTGGGATATGTCCGGGGCTTGCCTTTACTGGTGGGTCTGATGTCAGTAAAGTCAATATCTTCCGAACTTTGGTTCGGGGCTTCAGAGAATTCTTTGGTGATATTCATTTGGTCTTCAGGAACATCCTCCGTAGACTCCGGGGAGATCTCGTAGGTACCGTTGCCGAAGTAATCGTATCTACATGCAATGCGACATTACATTCAAAGCGTGTACATAACACTACCTTACTTCACAATACAATTGCAACCTAGCATTCATATAACACACTATTCACATATCAACCGAAAGATCTAAAACTAAACTTAGATAGAGCTTTAAGAGGACATCTAATTATGATCGGCTATCTGTTGAAGATTGCAACAGAGCCGATTGGAAACAACGAGGGTTTAGCCGATGGAAAGGTGCATCGGTTTCCTAGATGATCGATAAAATCATCGATTACCTTGGCAGAAGGATGATTCCTAAGGTAGTTGTCTTAACTGAGATGTGATTAGGTGTTATCTAGGTAACTAAGTGTGGTTGTATCGACTCGATTACGTCAGCACAACTATTGAGTGATGTACAGCCGATGGGGTATGGTTAAGGGTATAGAACCGATAGATATGTAGCCGATTTCTCAATTGATAAATCGACTGATAGAAGTGTATAGATAAGGGTGGGAAAACTAAGGATCGATCGGCCGTGTTCGACCGATATGGAAAACGACCAGAATCGGCTTGGATCGGCCGATAGCAAGAACCCTAAGATTGTGGGTGTCTTTCCGATACATCGTCTCTGTGCAGTCGATGTAGGATAGAACAAAAGAATTGTATCGGCAATAGCCAATACTAGAAAGATAACAATCGTATCAGTTAACCAGCCGATGGTAGAAGCATACCAAAAGAAATGCATCGGCTGATAACTGTTACACAGAAGTATTCTAAACTCAAAGGAAACGGATGTTTAGCGGTTGGGTTGATAACCTGACACTGAAGCATAGCTGTCGAGACGTATTAGCTAAGCAGCAGA
This sequence comes from Panicum hallii, assembly GCF_002211085.1. Classification (NCBI taxonomy): domain Eukaryota; kingdom Viridiplantae; phylum Streptophyta; class Magnoliopsida; order Poales; family Poaceae; genus Panicum; species Panicum hallii. Next base: position 33,217,103 of record NC_038050.1, read on the forward strand.
TACACATGGACTAACAGGAATCCTTATACGAAAAAGGGTCTTAAGAAGGTTGCAATCAAGACGAGAACAATGTCTTGATGGCAGGGATATGAGCGTTTGTGTGATGTATTAACTAATTACCACACTTTTCCACTTGAAACATACATCCTATGATTTATCTTTCAGCTAAAACACATGCATACAATATATGGTACAAACAAAGCATTCATTCCCTAACATTTGACCTAGACCACACATCAAAGATCTCAACTCAAGATCATAACATAAAACTTGTAGAGTTTGACTTAGGGTTTCAAACAAAATTGATTTTATATATTTATGAACTTCCTACGAAAATCTATGAAATGTAGAAGTTCATCGATTTGAAATACAGAAAGCTTTGGAAATTTTACAAAGAACACCCTAGAACTTTCTAAAACATAGCAATCAAGTCCCTGGTCCGGGAAAAATAGATAACAGGAAGTTACTGGGGATACTCCGGCAAAGGGGTCGCCGGCATTAGAAAGATTCAGAGAATCAGGGCAAACCTTGGGGTAATTTCGAATGTGGAGGAAGAATGGGCGGAAAGTGAATTCCCGCGGTGAACAAAATCGGTGATAAGATGAGCTCGGCGATAGCGAGATTCCGTGGTTGACGAAGAAGTTCGCTGGTCATGCGTTGCACGTCAAACTCGCGTCGCGTTGCTCCCGCCTCGACTTCCGTATAGATGAAGGGAGCTCGTCGTGCCTGGTTGCACCGCATCTCCTCCGAGCTTGTCACACCTAACTGCCGCCTTCGCTCCATAACTTCTCTTTCCGATTCGCCCTGCCATACTCATACCTTCGCCTTCGCGAGGACGGTGGTCTACCTGTATTAGGGCCATGCCTTCCGTTGTCCTCTCCTCGACGGCCTCCGATCAATGCATTGCACATCAACTCGGTCGCGGCCTGAGCTCACCCAGTTCGAAACTGTCATGCGCTGCACGCCGTCGCTCTGCACGCCGCGCAACTGCTCCTCCTCCTTCTGCTGCTGGACACGTGATCGTTTCGGCCTCGCTGTATCACATCTGCACATGTCCGAGCCGCGCGCATCCTTGACCCGTTCCCCCTTTGCAGGCTCAGCTTCACTTCTCCCGCGGTTAGCATTTCGTCGAACACCTTGGCTGCGTCCTCGATGCGGCTACCGCGTTCTTGCATCTCGCGCAACAGCTTTTCGCCGCTACTCCTCCTGCGCGTGCCGTTGCTCGGCACGTCGCACTCCAGCATCGCCTGCTCGCGCTCATGGGCCCGCTCTGTTCCGGCCGCCCAACACTTGCACACACCGCCAGCTTTCGCGCGTCATCGCGCGCACGCTCGCGTCATCCGTTCGGCGTCGCTCAGGTTCGCTCCTGCACCGCCCGCGAACCGCTCCAGTGCCGCTTGGCTCGCGTGCCACTCACGCGTCAGCGTCACGCCTCCCGCGCGAGCAGCATCCACACCCATGCCTGCGCGCTCCTGTTCGCGCGCACCTCCGGCCGTGCGCATGCTGCTCCTGCTCCGGCCGCGCCATTCACGCGCGCACCGCCAACCGCGTCTCCAGCGCCCTCCGCGTTTGCGAGCCATCCTGCCTGCGTTAGCTCGCCCGGCCGCCTGTGCATACTCTAGGTTGCACGCCTGCCCTGACCTGGCGCCGCGCTCCAGCCTCAAGCTGCTGCCACACCGAGCCAGCAATCACCTCCCGCGCCTCACGCGCCTTCACTCCACTCGCTGCCTGCTCGCTCGCCTGGACCATCGCCAGCCCGCGCCGCTCGCCTAGCCGGGCCGCACGCCGCCCAGCCCCGCGCACTGCCGCCGCCCGCGCCCAGCCGCACGCTCAGCTCCTGCGGCCGCCGCTCGGGCCCCCGCTGGCGCCTCTGCCTGGGCCGCGCCACCTCCCGCTGCTGGGCCCACTGCTCGCCCGGGCCGCCCGCTCTGGCCCCGCCGCGCGCCGCGCCCCGCGAGCCAGCGCTCGAGCGCGCCTACGCGCCTGGCTGCCCGCGCGCGCGCCCGCGCCTGGCCGCACCCGGGCCGCTGCTCGCCCAGCGCCGCCTCCTGTGCCGCCTGTGCTGATCCGAGAGAAGGAGGAGAGGGAGAGGGAGTGGATGAGGATTGGGATGGTGCTGCCAGTGAGAGGAGAAAAGAAGGAGACGGCAGGAAGAAGATAAGGCGCCAATGCTAAAAAAACAGAGGAGAAAGGGGAATGGATTTCCCCAAGGACCTATGCGTAAATACAGAAACTACAAGGACCTGTCTGTAAAACAAAATTTCCCGTTGATTTAAAACTCAAATGAAGAAATGTCCAAAACGAAAGTTGGAGAGTTTTTCAAACTCTACAACATTGCTTTAAGGCTCAAGTTCAAAAACTCAAAACTTATATTTTTACACGTGAATTTTTGAATAAAAGTCGGATTTGAATTGCTTTTGTCCTAAAAGTGTAATTTTATAAAATTCAGGACTTAAATGCAAGCATTTATGACATGTCATGATGACTTGCACTTTTTACATTTTAGTCCTGAGTAAATTTTGAAAGTTACTCTTGTAAATCAGAAACTCGCATAAACGGACTTGTACTTTCATAAAATTACGTAAACACCCTTATTTTTACCATTTTACTTAAAATTTTTACACACTTCAACACTTGCATTTCTAATACAACTTTTGAATAAATAAATATATATTTTTACAAGGGATAAAATAAAGAAAATATGTTTACAAAACCACCTTTCACTTATTTTGAAATTACCCTAATCCAAATACATTTTACGAAAACAACCCTAGATTCTTCTGTAATTACAAAAATACCCCTTTTTATTTGCGCTTTTAAATTTTCAAAAGTTTCACACAAACACACACAAGCTTTACACCTAACAAACACATATTTCACACTAACAAATTATATGCCTAGTTTACAAACATATGAAATGTCACACGAGTCTGGACCCAACCCAGCTCCTACTCGTGATCGACTCAAATTCAGCCCGTGCCACACCGATGATGCGCCATCACTGCCCACATGATGATGTGGTTTGACTTCAGCTAGCGCCACATCACAGATGCGCTGCTGTCACCGGCTATGACTACTTCAACAAATCTGCATCGCCAACGATTACTTCAACTACTCATCTCGACTAGAAGCTGGTCGTGAATGAGCCTTAATCTACTTGGCGACTAGTTCTGCACAGTCATCAACTGGTCGGGATCAATCTGACTAGTTGGCTTCATCAACAAATCATCGTGGCTCCATCGACGACTGCTGCGGTTTTGTCGATAATCGTCCATGACTGGGCATGTTTCGACTACTCCGGCTACTTGTTTCGGCAAGAAGACTTGTCGGGAGTGGACTTCACACTATCAACAACTAGTTGGAATCAACTCCAACTAGTCAGCTTTATCAACAAACTGTCGCGGCTCCACTGACGGCCGCTGCAGCTTGTCGACAATTGTCCATGAATTAAGCTAAGTCACTTATACCTTTTCCGACTTATTCTTCACAGGCTTGGATACTTTTTGTGCAACGTGCATTCTCTTCACAGGCCATGTCATGCCTATTCCCGATTGCCTGCACGGTCCACGAGCGTTCTGTTTTTTCACACAGCGCCAATTGCTTTAGTTTCCTCTCAACGGGTGCTACAATACCCGGGTAGCGTGCGCTTATCGTGACACCTCGACTCTTCCGTACGCCTATGCAACTACGCGTGCATGTGGCCAAGCTCCCTGCGCAATGGTTTACAGTAATCAGGGATCAGGTGCTTAGCGTAACAGGCTACCTACCCGGTGTCATTATGCGACCCAGCAAGAGTACAATGCGAAAAATTTTACATGCATTTTACAATGCTGGGATTTGCTCCCAACATGATATCATGTATATCAGTTACAACATACTTTTATGTTTACCTTGCAGGGGAGTTGATCTGGACCGTGTTGTTGGGCAAGTTGGATTCCACTCTGACTAGTTGGCTTCATCAACAATCGCCCACGACTACTTCAACTTCGCGAGAACGCTTGACTACACCTCGCAAGATTCGACTCCGACTAGTTGGGCTCATCGTTAGCCATCGGCGACTACTGGACTTCATGAAGAATGCACGGCGACACGCTGGCGACTACTTCAACTATTCATTTCGCCTACAAGCTAGTCGGAATCGACTCAGCTCGGCGTGACGCTGGCGACTACTTCGACTACTCATTTCGCCTACAAGCTAGTTGGAATTGACTCTGCTTGGTGACACGCTGGCGACTACTTCAACTACTAGTCTTGGCTACAAAACTAGTCGGAATCAACTCCGACTAGTCAGCTTCATCGACAGTTCAAGATCCAGAGGCAATTGGTCAATACCTAGGCCCGGGAGCTAGAGCCACTGACTACTAGGCATATACTATATGACTCATCTAGCTCCCAAGCTCGGGGGCTGGATACGACACGACTCTCAGTAATGACGATTGCATGCCACAATTCTTTGGATCCTTTATTCCAAACCTTGGGGATTTGGATTCAAGGCTCGGGGGCTGCGGGACACGTGTCATCAGTGACTTATTTTTCAAATTTGCTGGAAGATAAGGACAGAAGACTCAAGATTAAATTGACTCTCAGCCTGATTCTACAAGTCAACCTAAGGGTCAGTGGCTACTCCATATGGAGTGCGAGTTCAATCGCACCCGATATAAAGAAGACTGGACAACTAATCGGGACATGAGCACCTCACAGCCTCGACGCAGCCAAGGAAGTACTCAGAGGACATCTTCAAGAAAAGGTTCAGGGAACTCAGAGATGCCTTCAGAAGTACTCGGACGCGTGCAATACTCGGCTACGAAGAGCTCGAGGGCTTGTCAGCCCCGAGTACATGGGACTGTACACGTGGCATACTTTTCCTAGGATAAGGGTTGGGACATGGTCCATGCCCTACATCTGTTATAACTACTTGTAGCCTAGTAGGACTGCTCCTAAGTAGTCAAACTGGTCGGATATAGTAGAGAACTACCAGAAAAGTACTCGGGTAGGACTCTAGGGTATGTATCTGACTAGGACTTCCATGTAAACCTGTCCTCCCAGACTATATAAGGATGGACAGGACCCCCTCCAGGGGATAACCAAGCGATTATCTAGGGAATCACTCAGGAGATCACAATGTCAACACATACAGACACGGGTACCTCCTACTAGTGTGTCCAGCCCGAGGGGAGCGAGGTTATCCGTAACCTCGCACTAAGCCTTTGGGCGACAGGGCATACGGCCCGGGACTGACAACTAGGGGCACGGTCTCCGGACCTCCCCCCTGTCACACCCGATTTATAAGAACATAAATCGAGCAATCATATATGCGCCAGGATCAAGTCACGCATATATACAACAGAATCATCAAGATATCACAACACGTATCTCGAAATAAATGCGTATAAATTATAAATGAATATCTTTATTACAACTGAATCAAGAATCAGTTCAAGGAATGCGGAAGCGTAAAAATAAATACATGAAGAATAGGGCGCCACAGGGACGTCAACTGGGAGACAACGCCTAGAAATCGTCGAGTCCGCTGATGTAGTCCTCCACGTCGCCTGGTACTGAGCAGCAGTCGAAGGTATCCCAGAGAGAACAGAAGAGTAGAGAAGGCAAGTGTGAGTACACAACTTGTACTCAACAAGTATAACACGAATTATGAGGCTCTAAGGTTAGCTGACTCAACTGCATTAGCTTTTAATCTTGGCAAATTTTATTAAAGCTATTTACTACCAGTGGATGAATTACCATAACCCAAGTTACATAGTAATTAATCAGGATTAAACATAAGACTACTGAAGACAAAGCCAAACCACCAAAGGTAAACACCCACTAATCAGACGGAGGATCTGGGCCGCTCATGACTGTGAGCACAGCTGATATATCAGTTTTACACTCTCGAGAGGTTGCACAACTTTACCCACAAGTCGTGAGCTACGCTAGTTGCTCATCACACTTCCTTAGGTGAGATGACTAGCAAGCACACTACGAGACCGTTACAAAGGACACGTTGGTAAGGTGTAACCGTTAAGGATTCTGGATCAGCGACTATGGAGCAAGCCTCGAGGGGGTACAAGACACACAGCACAGACCAAGCCTCGCAGCGCGAGGGCCATAGAAGCTTACCACCCCTCTTGCCCCGCAGGTAAGTTACTCCCAAACCAAAATGACCTAATTAGTAAGTCAAGACCGTCCCATTCCAGTCTTGTGGTTGCGCGGTTGTCCCAGGTTGTCGCTCTATGAACCGATCCTTATGGAGAGTGACCAACCAAGCACTAAGCACCGTGCTGGCCCCCTAAACCATGTTTCTAACAAAACATATTTTAAGGAGACGTGAGCCGCTCAAGCACACAGCACAGAGGGCCACTCTCAAAGTTAAGTTGCATATAACCATTATTCAAATTTAATTAAAAAGGACCATAATATGTGAGAGCGCAGCACCTAGCACAACTAACCAAAATGCAACCTAAGGTATTTATATAAAGGATAAAAGTGGCTAGGAAATCCTTATAGGCATACAGTATTAAAATGCAGTATGGAGTTGTATTTAAAAGTGATAGGATGTTCATGTTATACTTGCTTTCCTCAAATGTTCTCCTGCTGCTGCTCAAACTGCTCTGTAGAAAGGGGCTCCTGATACTCGTCCAAAGGCTCAGCGTCTACTCACGATCGCAACGCCAAAACACGGTCCAGCACATGCACATACATGCAAACAATGACACAAGATAAGAAACAGTACAACATTACATAAAAATAGCACATAAAACTAAGCTAAAACTATTCTACGCATTACAACGATCACGAGAGCGCGAGAATCACCTAAAACGGAGCTAAGACGCGAAATCTAGGGCTAAAACAGGGTCCAGGGACCTTTCTGTAAGAAAACAGGAAGTTCTAAGGGGTTCTGGGCGAAAACTTGGGACCTAAACATAATTAAACTATAGACGCAAGGTCTAACGTGTAGAACTGCGCTCCAGGGATGGCGGACCCTATTTCTGGAAAGCTCAGGGGCTTCGGTGCTAAAAACAGGACCTAGTTGGAATTTCTTTTGAATCGGGGTGGATTGCGGGTTGATTCCAAGGAAGCTTAGGGGCTCTTTAACAAAACTGTCACGGCTGAAGGGGTATCTTCTAATCTGGGCTGTCGGATCTGGATTGAACGGTTCGGACCCGATCTAGTTCGGACGGTCCGATCCGCACGGCGGGGGTCCGGACAGTCCGATCTAGATCGGACTGGTCCGATCTGACAGAACGCGGCCGGCGGCGGGGGGGTCGCTGGAGATCGGTTTCCGCGGCGGCGTGCCCCCGGAGCTGGGCAAAATCATTGCTCCGGGGATCAAATCGAACGGGGTTGGGTCTGTCGCGATCAGCGTGACACGCGTGATCCACCTGAGGCACTTGTGGGCCTCGGGGTTGTTCGGGATTGCGCGCGCGGCGGCGGAAGCGGGTTTGCGCGGCGGAGCTCGCCGGCGTGCGGCGTTCCGGCTACGGAAATGGGCTAAGGTCCACGACATCTAACGCAAAAGGACCAGGGGAACATGCTGATGCTCACCGAGGGCATGAACTGGCTGGTGAAACAGCGCAGGGTGGTCGGCGGCGAGGGCCGAGCGGCGAGGACGGGCGGCGCTCGCGGAGGAAGACGATGCAGGGGCCTCCGTGCTTCTGGTCACCGTGGATCGACTCGTGGAGATCCTACGAAGATCCTACGGGGGTTAGGGAGGTCCGGGGATCACCGGTGGCGATCAATTTTGGTAGAGACCGAGCTCACCGGCAATGGCGGTCGTGGCGAAATTCAACGGCGAGAGCGAGCTGGCGTGGCTAGGATTTCGGTCGTGGTTTAGGGAGGTCACAGGGGAGGCGGCCTGGTGCTTAAGAGGCGGCGAGGTTACCCTATGCGTGCGTGCCGCGGACCCTGCGGTGAAAGCGGATCGCGCAACGGATTTGCGAACTCTCGGGCTTTGGGGCTCGGCTTCTAGAAGGTGAGGGCGCCGGCGAGCCTGGTCAGTGGGCCTCAAGCGAGCGCACTGAGGGCGAAGCGAGGCCACGGGCAGCGAGGGAGCAGCCGGGACGGTGGAGGCAGAACAGAGAGAACCGGCGCGGAGAAGAAGAAGGAAAGGAAGGAGATGGTCACCGACAGGTGGGGTCAGGCTGAGGGAATGACTGAGAATAGAAAGAATGACTGAGAATAGAAGGAATGACTGAGAATAGAAGGAATGACTGAGAATAGAAGGAATGACAGACCTACTTTCCTGTTTCCTTCTTTTTTTCCTTTTTTTTTCAAACCAACTCAAATCTATTTGAATTCAGCTAAATTTTGAATTCAACTCCTATGCACTCAACCAAATAAAACTTATGCACCAGCATGAATGCACAAACATGTTGAGCCAAAATAAATTTTAATTCTTTGTGAATTAAATTATAAATAAATGCAAGCTAGGTAAAATAAATCCTTAGAAAATGTTTTTGGAGCCCAATTAAATTCATTATAAATCTCAAAATTTTACCTTAGGGTGTTACACCCCCCATGCTCTGGCAGGTCCGGCGCCTCCACATGCCCGCAAGGACAACATGCTCAGGAACAGCTACCGCGGGCCTGGACCACCGCGGGGTGGTCTTGGGCCCCTACGTGTGGAAGCCGGACCCCCAGGGGGCCTGAGCGCCTGGGCGTGCCAGGGGGGGCCCGGACCTCCCTTCCCACCGGGGAGGAGGTCCAGTGCCGCCACGTGTCCCTGAGGAAGTGGCTGCTAAACCAGCACCACCACGTGTCTAGTGGCAGCCAGCCTTCTACGGGAAGGCAGCCCAACTACCGCATTAAATACGGGTGGTTGGGGTGCACGTGCCCGAGACAGGGCATGGGCTGCCCACTAACACGTTGGGTAGGTATGCTGATACCACGGTAAGCCCGCCAGTTACCGAGGCGGCGCGTCGCATCACCGCACCGCGTGCGCGGGCGAGGGGCATGTAGTCACATCACAGCGCCGCGTGTGTGAGCGAAGGGTTATTATGACCTGCTGCAGGAAGGCCACGGCGTGCGCTGCTACAGTGTGCAAAGGCTACGGCACGGCAGGTCAATATAGCCCCTTCGCCTGTCAGCGAGAACTGACCCTACAGTGGCAGCACGTCTCCCACTACGCATGTCACTGGCAGCAGACCCTGTGCTAGCGATACGGCACATGACCGTACCCTGGTAGAGGATACGCACGGGGGCCAAAGAAGAAGATTTCCAAATCTGTGGCATTTATGGCTCCAATGTGCACGTTATTTAATATGTCGCCGGGTCCACCTATCGGGACCCCGCTCAGTGTACCCCGCACGTTAGCACACAAGCTCTCAACAAGCTCACTCAGGTGCTCTCTCAAGCTTAGACACACACACACACACCACTAGTTTCACAGACTCTCAGAAGACTTCATGCACACAAGGAAGTTGATACTCATTCATAGTTAGTCATTCCTCACCAAAATAGGCAATACATTTCACGGTTGAACCACCCTTAACCCTTGTGTGCTTTCTGTGTTCATACGCCTCTAGATCAAGCATTCTCTGACTTCCCCCAAACTCATCCTAAACTAGGATTAGGTGGGTGCACTCCGCCACCCGGCTGGAGAAATCCTCCGACATTTGGCACGCCAGGTAGGGGGTTAGGTTTGGTTTGCGCTAGATCAAGGGTCTTGATCACAATGCCACGGGTAGTCGAGCACCTTGATCATCTGATGGGGAAGGAAGTGGAGTCATCTGCGCCGCATACCTCTCGCCATCCTCCATCTAGGGTTGTGGCACCCATTGCATTACAGCATGCTGCGGAGTAGGCCTCCAGGGTCCTATCGCAGCCTGCACCAAACGGGTCGTTGGTGGCCGCCAGGGAGCTGCTCCACAACCCGCCGGACGCGACGGCGTCGACCGCCTCCTCAACTTGGCGTAGGTCACCCCAGGCTCAGCTGGGGATCTGTGTACAGGCAGCGCCATTGTCATGGCGGCGCATCCGGCTCTATGCACTCCCCAACAGTGAGGAGTGCACGGACCAAGGACACGCAGGTAGAACTCAACCGCAGACGTGCGGGAGAGGACGCCCGCGTCACCATCGAGCGGGCGCGCGTGCGCCGGCTCAACATCGAGGGTCGGAACCTCAAGGCCGAGCTCGACGCGGCTGTACCAAAGCTGCAAGGACTCGCCCAGGCCTCGGTGGCCGGGGTAGGCTGCACAACGCTCGCTGACCACCTCCGAGCGATGGCCTGGCCGTCCAAGTTTCGGCCCACCTACCGAAAAAGTACGACGGGTCAACCAACCCATCAGAATTGCTGCAGGTCTACATCACCACCATCACGGCGGCTTGGGGTAACGATGCCGTAATGGCAAGTTACTTCCATGTAGCCTTGACCGGGCTAGCCCGGACGTGGCTCATGAACCTCACCCCAGGATCCCTCCAATCCTGGGGAGAGCTCTGCGCGCAGTTCATGGCGAACTTCGCCAGCGTATCAGCAGCATGGCGTGGAGGCACACCTCCACGCTGTGAGGCAGCAACCCGGGGAACACCTCCAAGCCTTCATCTCCCGCTTCACCAAGTTACGTGGAACCATTCCACGTATTTCCGATGCATCTATTATCACGGCTTTCCGACAGGGGGTCCATGATGAGAAGATGCTAGAGAAGCTGGTGACACATCAGGTGGAGACTGTCACCACCTTGTTCGCTTTGGTGGACAAGTGCGCCAGGGTTGTAGAGGGCCGTGCATGGCACTTTGCCCCTCAAGGGGGGCCTGCTCAGACGGGGGGCTCCAATTGCGCTGCCTCTGGCAGCGGCAAGAAGAAAAATAAGAAGAACCGCGGCACAAACAAGCCGCAGATTGGGGCTCCAGTCGCTGTGGTGGCAGTGGCCGGGGGCCAGAATCCGCGCGGCAAGCGCCCGCGCCAACAGCGTACCGACCCTGGGTCATGTCCTGTTCATCCTGGGGCTTGCCACAGCACCATAGAATGCCGCGAGATCCAGAAACTCATGGAACGCGTCAGCAAGAGGGGCGACCAGGCCTCCAAGGATGACTCCTCCCGTCACGGCAGTCCGGCAAGGAGAAGGTCTCTGACGCCGACGCTGCCGCGGCGGAGAGGGAGTTGGGGTACCAAACCCCAAACAAGGACCTTAAGGGTCTCTTCCTCCAGTCTGACTCCGAGTCCGGGGGGGGGGGGGGGTACGAGCGCCGCAAGAAGCTGTACATCATGTACGGCGGCAGCTCTGAGCTCGTCTCCTGGAGTGATTTCAAGACCCTTCGTCGAGAAGTTTTCTCGGTGAAGCCGGGTGCACCGAAAGTGGCGCCCCACTAGCGGTGGAGGAGCACCATCATCTCCTTCGGGCCGTCTGACTGCCTAGAGAACATGGCGGGGGTAGGGGTGCTACCACTTGTCACCGCCCCCACCATTGCCAACATCAAGCTCCACCATGTGCTAATCGACGGAGGCACTGGCCTTAACATCATCAGCTATGCAGCGTTCAAGCAGCTACAGATCCCGGAGTCCAAGCTGGACCCATCACGCCCATTCTCCGGAGTGGGCCCACATCCCGTGTACCCGGTGGGGACCATCTCCCTGATGGTCACATTCGGGACGGAGGAAAACTTCCGCACAGAGAACGTTCAGTTCAATGTTGCGGAGGTCAACCTCCCATCTAATGCCATTATTGGCAGGCCGGCTCTATTCCGGTTCATGGCCGTTGCCCATTACGTGTATCTCGTCCTCAAGATGCCGTCCCCTGCAGGGGTCCTCACCGAGAAGGGTGACCGGACCGCTACTGTGGCGGCAGTTGAGAAGCTACATGCACTGGTAGCGGGTCTCATCCTGGCTGCCAGCGCAGAGGGGTCCGACCCCTCACCCTCACGCGCTAGGATGCCAGCCAAGGCGCCCAAGGTTCGTCCATCTGATACGGATGATGTTCCCATGAAAACCATCCAGGTTGGAGTGGAGCCCTCCCAGACCACCCGCATCGGGGGGAACCTGGGAGAGAAATAGGAAAGCGCGCTCATCGCCTAGCTCCGGGCAAATATCGACGTGTTCACCTGGGAGGCATCACAGATGCCTGGGATCCCCAGGGAGGTGATTGAGCACCATCTGAAGATCCACCCCAACGCCAGGCCAGTGCGACAAAAGCCACAGAAGCAGTCCATCGAGCGGCAGAACTTCATCCATGAAGAGGTCCGCAAGCTGCTGCAAGCTGGCTTCATCGAAGAGGTCCACCACCCTGTGTGGTTGGCCAATCCGGTCGTCGTCCCAAAAGCCAACGGGAAGCTTCGGATGTGCATCGACTACACCAACCTCAATAAGGCATGTCCAAAAGATCCCTATCCACTTCCACGTATAGATCAGATTGTAGATTCCACCTCCGGTTGTGACTTTCTATCCTTCATAGATGCCTATTCTGGTTTTCATCAAATCAAAATGGCTAAGGAAGATAGGAAGCATACAGCTTTTGTAATAGTGGATGGTCTTTATTGCTATATTGTAATGCCATATGAACTGCTTAATGCCTTACCCACCTTTGCTCGCGCAATGAACATTACATTAGGTGATTTGGTTAGAGACATAGTTGAGGTGTATGTTGATGACATCGCTGTCAAGACTAGAGAAATGAATTCCCTTCTAGAAAATTTAGCACAGGTCTTTCACAAACTGCGTGCAACGTGCACAAAGCTTAACCCGAGAAATGTGTCTTTGGCATTTCGGCGGGGAAGCTCCTCGGTTTCCTAGTGTCACACCGGGGGATCGAGGCAAACCCGGATAAGATCCGGGCAATCAAAGCAATGAGGCCCCTTGCACGACTCAAGGATGTGCAGAAGTTGACGGGGTCCCTTGCAGCCCTCAGCCGCTTCATCTCGAGGCTGGCGGAGAGGGCTCTCCCCTTCTTCAAGTTGATGAGGGGGTCCGGTCCATTCACATGGACCGAGGTGGCAGAGCAAGCCTTCCAGGAGATGAAGCAGTATCTCACCTCCCTGCCAGTACTGGTAGCTCTAGACCCGGGTGAGACGCTGTTTCTGTACCTAGCAGCAACAACTGAAGTGATCAGCATGGTGCTGGTCGCAGAGAGGTCCGAGCAACTCATGCAGGGGGCCCCCGCAGTCCCCCTATAGGAAGTGGTGGTCCGACCTCCACCAATGTGACAACCGATCCTGCTTCGGGGGGTCCGGCCGGGTCCCGACCCGGGAAAGAGTCAGAAGACTTGGGGTCCGGAGCGTCCCCAGCTCAGGGAGAAGGGCCCACTCTCGCTGCCAAGGTCAAGATCGTCCAAAAGCTAGTCTACTACATCAGTGAGGTCCTACATGAGGCAAACGTCAGGTATTCCGAGACCCATAAGCTCCTTTATGCTATACTCATTGCGTCCCGGAAGCTCCGCCATTATTTCCAAGCCCACAAAATTGTGGTGGTGACCTCTTACCCATTGAGGGCCATCCTCCACAACGCCAACGCCATGGGCAACATTGCCAAGTGGGCTGCAGAGCTCGCTGGATTTCAACTCGACTTTCAGCCTCACCACACCATCAAGAGTCAAGTCCTTGCCGACTTCGTTGCAGAGTGGACACCTACACCAAGCATCCCTGGGGGTCCGAACCATGGTTCGGACCCCCCACCTCCAGAAGCCAGGGCTCCAGTGTTCACCGGACCCCACTGGACGCTCTTCTTCGACGGGTCTGCACGCAACAAGAAGGCTGGAGCTGGCGTGGTCCTCATCGACCCAGATGGCTAACATGTGAAATATATGGTGCTCCTCGACTTTGAGGCCACGAACAACATGGTGGAATACGAGGCCCTGATCTTCGGACTGACGGTGGTTCTATCCTTGGGGGTCCGAGAGCTCCTGGTCAAGGAAGACTCCCAACTCGTCATCAGGCAGGTCCGGGGGGAGTGCAGTTGCAACACTCCCTAGCTGGCAGCATTCCTCATCCATGTGAGGAAGGTGGAAAAGGATTTCGATGCACTGGAACTACAACACGTTCCACGCGAGGGCAACTCAGCGGTAGATGCACTCTCCACGAGGGCATCAACTCAGGCATCCATGCCAGAGTGCATCTTTCAAAGACGGCTGCTGAAGCCATCCGCCCAGCCTGCCGAACTAGGTGAAGGGGGTCAGGCTAGCACCTTAAAGCTAGCGGTCTCGGCGGTGCTCCATCCGTGGGTGCCAGGGATTGTGTGCACCCTTGAGGGTACCGAAGACCTCGAGGAGCCGCATCCAAACTCTCAGGGGAGTCCCGATGCATGGATCTCTAAGATCCGGGACTACCTAAAAGACAACATCCTTCCTGAAGACCAGGCACCTGCTGAGCGCATAGTGCGATTGGTTAAGCAATACACGGTGGTAGAAGGGGATCTCTACCGCCGTGGCGCCAATGGCATCCTCATGCGGTGCATTACCCAGAAAGAGGGCTGCGACTTGCTAACAGAGATCCATGGAGGCGAGTGTGGAAGTCATTCTTCATCCCGCACGCTGGTCGGTAAAGCCTTCCGGCATGGCTTTTACTGGCCGACAACGCTCTAGGATGCAGCTGAGCGGGTAAAGTCCTGCAAAGCATGCCAGTTCCATGCAAAGTAGATACACACTCTAGCTCAGGCTCTGCAAATGATTCCACCCTCTTGGTCTTTCGCTGTATGGGGGTTGAATATCTTGGGACCTTTCCCCAGGGCCGTCGGCGGGTATTGGTACTTGTACATTGCCATCGACAAGTTCACCAAGTGGCCGGAAGCTACCCCTATGGTCAACATCACCAAGGCATCTGCAATCGCCTTCCTCAAGTCAATTGTGTGCAGGTTCGGGGTCCCGAACCGAATCATCACCAACAACGGGACCCAGTTCAAGAGCCAGCACTTTCAAGAGTATTGCGAGGACATTGGCATCCAGCTTCGCTTCGCTTCTATGGCACATCCCAGAAGCAATAGCCAAGTGGAGCAGGCTAATGCTGAGATACTCAGGGGCTCAAGATTCGCACCTACAACAATCTTGAAAAGCATGGTGCGAAGTGGGTTGACCAGCTTCCGAGCATACTATGGGGGAACCGGACCACACCCAGCCGAGCGACCAGGGAGACTCCTTTCTTCCTGGTCTATGGGGCCGAAGCATGCCTTCCCCCGGAGATCACCATGGGCTCACTATGAGTCCAAGCTTTCAATGACGAATTGCAGGAGTGGCAGCATTGTCAAGATGTGGACCTCGTCAATGAGCGAAGATGGCGAGCAGCGGTCCGAAATGCACGGTATAACCAAGCGCTCCAGCATTACCATCAACGGTTCATGCATAGTAGGGAGCTCCAGGTTGGGAACCTAGTCCTATGGCGAATCCTGAACCGAGAAGGGCTCCACAAGCTCGCCCCCAGCAGGGAGGCCCCTTCAAGGTGTCAAAGGTGTGCCGACCCGGATCTGTTCACTTAGCTACGGAGGAGGGCGTGCAACTACCCAACCCATGGAACATTGAGCACCTCCGTAAGTTTTATCCTTAGGGGCTTAGCCGAGAATAAATTTTTTCCTTTGTAATATGGTAGCACCCTTGTGCGGACCAGGGCGGTGGAGGTCCGTCCTCGTAAACCCGGCCCCTGGCCTTCATCGCACGTTCTATCTGTACCAACGTATCAAGGAAAATTTATTCCCCGCCTGCTTTTGTGGTTTATGCAATTCAGTTCCTTTTTTCTTGTCTCCCGCTTACCCTAACCCCCACGTGGTCCTTTATCCCTGTGCCATGCTTGAGGCCCGAATTGAGTTGCTGGGTTGTGTCTCCACCCAAGACCTCTACTTCATAGGAAGGAAGGGTCCGGTCTTCTAGGGACTGGCTTCGGGGAAGTGTATTTGTCCTTAGCAGGGTCCAGAGTTGTGTAGCCGCTTAGCCTGGTTTCGTACCCTAAGCCTACACGCTCTACCTCCCAAGGATAAGTACCGTAGTATCTAGAACTACAGATCCGGAAGTCCGGACCCCTTTGATCCTTAAGCCTGGGTTCTGGCGCTCTAATTCACTAAGCCCGGTCTTACATCTCAAAGGACTCTTGCCAGCAAGGTCCGGGACCCCATGGGAACGATTGCTAAGCGTCGATCCTAAGTCATGTGCAGGACTAAACCTCATGTTCATGGTAGCTAGCCCCAATCCCTTGCGACTACCTCCCAGGGGGCCAAGGGACCTCGGTAGTCCAGAAAGCACAAGATAGAAGGAGAACAAGCAAATGGAAAAATAGCTAAGATTTTTACAAAACAGCCAAGTTTTTATTGCTTGCCATCCACAGAATATTACATTACTTATCATGCATACGAAAACAATTTGTATTACATATCATATACAAAACTTTGTATAACTTACAATATATACAAAAAACAACAAGAGACTACTCCTAGTCCTTCGGCGGTCCGGAGGGGCTTTATCCTTCTACAGGTCCGGCACCGTGCTGCGCTCGAAGCGGGCGGCCATGATCTCCACCGCCTCTTGCACTCCTTCCTAAGCGGCGGCTTCCACTTTAGGTACGGGGCCCTCCAGGACTGGAGCCAAGGAGATGACGGGGTCGTGGCTCCGGAAGCAGGTAAGGACGCGGTCAACCACCACCCAAGCAAGCTCCTATCCTTCAGCCTCGAGGCGCGCGATGAGAGTGGACTCCAGGTGCTGCAGACACTTAGCGGCAGAGTGCAGCACCGGAAGTACGGAGCTGATCAAAGAAGGAGCCTCTGCAACCTGGATGGGACTTAGCCCAAGGGGTTCCAGGGTGGTGCTTGCTTCACCGACCCACTTCACAATCCGCTCGACCCCGGCACACTGCTCTGCCAGGAATCCCTCCACCTTGGCCTCCCGCTCCTCGAGGTCCCGGGTCCAGGTCTCTAGGTCTGACCGGAGGGTAGCGAGGCGGGCCTCCTCCTCCTAGACAGCCACCTCTCGAAGGTTGAGGGTGGCCCGCTCGTCATCAATCATCTTAGCCATAGCTTTGGCAGTGTTGGTTGTGTGATGAGCCGACCGCTCCTTCAACTCTAGCTCCATCTCCTTCCGGGTCACCGCCTTCTTCCGGGTGGCGACTGCCATCTCCCGGTTGATGACCCTGTGCATCTTCTTGCACTGGACCTCACGCTCCCGCTCGAGCTGGGCCTGTTCCTCGGCGGTGCAGGAGGCCACCACCTGGATGTGGTCCCCCAGACAGCACTCCCAGTCGGAGAGCTGAAGGCGCTCTGCCTCCTGCTTCTCCCACTCCCGCTGGAAGCCCACATCTGACTCCTCCATTGCCCTCTGGGCCTTGACCAGGAGGCAGGGAAGAGGGACATCCACCGGGCTCGGGAGAAGGTGCTTCCCGTACACCACCTTCAGCACGTCCTCCTGCGTAGGCTGGGGGCCGGAGCTGGGAGCCCCTGCGACTTCTGCTGCTACGGCTGCCCCCGCAGTTGCCACCTCCACTGGTGTCTCTGCCGCAACCCCCTCCGCTGCCGGCTCTGCAAAGGGTGCCCCCATTGTGGCACTCGCTACGGCTGCTGGAGCAGCCTCTCCGCCCGCCGCGGCTGGGGGGGTCGCCTCCACTTCGAGTGCGGCTTCGGCCACCGGTGCCCCGGCCCGGACCTCCGCGGCTGTGGGTAGGGCTGGCGGTGCTGTAGGCGATGCTGCTGGCCCCCCAGCAGTGGTGGAAGAAGCCGGCTGGGGGCCGGACCTCCCGGCCGAGGAGTCGCTGGAGGATGCGGAGGTTGTGGCGGGGCGAGTAGTCCTGGCAAACATTATCAAGATAAGGATCTAGAAAATAAATAAATCAAGAAGACATGAGGAGTTAACCACTCACGTGGAGATCCGCACCCCCCATCCTGCCTGGAAGACTGGGGATTCCCTCCTTCCCGAGGATGATGCCCCGGGCGACCGGCGGGGCTGCTCAGCTATGGGCGTCTCCAGCAGCGGTGGTGGGGCCTGCTGCTGCCGTTGGGGCGGTGGTGGTGGTGGTGCCTGGTGCTGCTGTGGAGGTTGAGGTGGCAGCGGCGGCGGTCGCTGCTGCGGCGGGACCCGCCGTGGCTCCTCAGGCCTCCCCTGCGGCTGTTGCTGGCGATGGGGCGGAGGCGGCGGAGCTCGGGAGCTACTCTGCCCCCCCGACTCCGTCATCTTCTGGCGCTTGGGGGCCGGCTCCACCATGAAAGATCCGTCGCCATGGTGGAGCCTCTGCGACCTGTCCTCCTCGCGGTCTCGGCTGCTCCGCGAGCTGGCCGCCTTTGGCACCTTCTCTTTCCTGGCGGGAGCCGGGCCTCCATGGCTGGACCCGCCGGGGCTTGGATCGGCACGCTGGTGGCTGTCGGGCGAGGTGTCGGGGATCTGGCTCCCGCGATTGGGGTCACCCCTCTCCTGCTGAACCGCCAGGCCGCCCTCGTTGAGGGTCGGCAGCGACGCCAGGACCACCGTCCGCAACGCCTGGTCCTCGCACAGGGCCTTGATCCCTCTCGGGAGCACCAGCAACTCCGGGGCATACGCCTCATCGGTCATCGCCCGAATCAGGACCTCCAGCTCCGCGCCGGACAGATCTGAGCCAGCCCCACGTACGATGCTGCTGTAGTCGTTCACCCCGGTGAACATGCAGGCCATCCTGGATTGTTGTTGTAGGGGAGCGATGCAGCGCCTCAAGAAGTCACCCAGCACCATCATGGATGTTAGGCTGCCCCTTGCCAGATTCTTGACCCGGTGCAGCACTGGGTTGAGCTCCGCCGGTTGGGACGGCCTGGCCTTCCAGCTGCTGCGGTCGAGGAGGGGCCCTTCGGTCGGCAGCTCGAGGCGGCCATTCGCGTCAGTCATGGCGATGACCCAGTCCATGCGCCAGTCCTCCCACTTGGCGCTGGAGAAGGCGCTAATGTAGGAGCTGGACTGTGGCAGAACCAACCTGAATTACACCAGCTCAAGTGCACTGATCCTTTCTCGGAAGGCAGTAAGGACTCAACTGCACTTCAAACGGTGTAACCCCGTGGTCTGTCGGGTAAAGTTCCGATAAAACCACCTAACTCAGGATCAAAACAAGGTACCTCACACGAAGGTGAGTCCAGAGATACAATCACCGACAATTTTACATTACAGGCATAATGTTATGTTAGTATTCAAACATATATGGTAGCAAGACCTAACTAGTATGAATTTATACATAATTGTTCAAAGTTAGAGTATCTGCAGTGGAAAATAAAACACGACACTACCAAACATCACGGAATGGATATCGAGCTAAGCCAAGCTCAACATCACTCGGAGGGACCTGTGTTGGCCGGGGACGGGTCCCACTCAACGGACCAACCCTCGGGAAGAGCATAGGGCCAGGGCACAGGCAGAGCAGCGTTCTCAGGGGGATTACCTGAAACAAAGGTCACATTGCAAGACTAAGTATTCTAATACTCAGCAAGGCTTACCCATTTCATGGTATACTTAGCCATGTAGCTAGACTATGAAGGCTTGTAATGGTTCTAGGTATAGTTTCAGTTGAAAAGCAACAAAGAGTAGATCCTTAATTTCAACTTTTAGCTTTCAGGTTCTAGTTGGTTATCCATTCTAAGTAAGCAACTATAGCTACTCAAGCATGGTAGAACTTTTCCAACAAACATCATCTTTGATCATCATCAAGTTGCTCTTATTACTCTATGTGGCAAAGGGATCAAGCAGTCTCAATCTCCGCGAGAAATGTACGATTCTGAATCGAATTTCAAACCTTGCAAGGGTAAACCTAACTCACACGCTTGGAACATCCAATGATCGTTCCGAAGCAACTGTTTGCCTTTCATTCCGACTCGTGGATCAGTGCCACCACAAGCGACTGTAGGACCATACACACATCAAATGTGCAGGACATACGTCTGTAGCGCGACTACATGACCGTACTCCTGTCCGCTGTGCGGAACATACTCCCGCACGTCGGTGCTTGTGCGAAAAACCAAATTACGAGTGGTGGGGGGTATGTCCACTCCTTGGGCTGATTGGTTACTAGGTTTACCGCTTACCATATTTCGCGGCTTGTGGCTAGTACTTTCAAACGCTTAACCACCGCTACCACACACTGCGACCTTATCAAATTTTCATCAACACAGACGGGGTTTTTGCCAAGGTCATGATCCATAATCACAACCCCGTCCGTCATCCTTATAGTGGTTGCAGGAATGTAAACATTGAAACTCCTATAAAGCTCGCGAGTGACAAGGAATCACTCGACTTCTACCGGTCCTATTAGCTTAGCAGCTTTTCGGACTCAGGTTCTAGTATTCAATACATAGGTTCCTATGAGTATGCAACTGAGGTTTCAATACAATTCCTGGAAACTTAAATGCATAGGTAGATATACATGAATATATAAACTGCAGTGTAGTAAAAATAGCGGTTTATGTCCGGGGCTTACCTTCACTGGTGGGGCTGGGGTCAGAGACGTTAATAAAATCCTCCGAATTGGGGTTTAGGGTTTTAGTTAAATTTCCGATGACGTTCCCGGGGTTTAGGGTTTTAGTTAAATATCCCTTCTGGTTCCGGGATCAGCTGGTAATCTCCGACAGCGAGAGTTGTCGAGTCTATATGATATGCAAACATCACAGTTGAGGAAATGCATACACTTCCGTTACATTTCACGATAAAGTTGCAATTCAACAAGTTAATTAAACTTCTTCTACGGGCAGTCATTTATCGAGTATTAAATTACATTACCTAATTTCATCAGATAACCTACCTAGTTACTCTAAACAATCAAACTAATGATATTAAACACATGGAAAATACTCTAATCTATTCATTAAACATCATTAGTTGATTTAATTAACTAAATTAGTCATTCGATAAGAGTTGGGGTTATTATTTTAATTCTTGGTCAAATAATAAAACCCTAAGTTAGGAGTGATTTTTAATGCTATAAAAATTAGTATAAATAGATCTAATTGAAATAATCTTTATCCCAAAATTTTTAGAATATTTTATTTGGTAGATAACTCATAACAAATGTTGTTACGAAAACATTTATAAAACATGAATTATTTTTACAGATCGAAATACTGCAGCAATGAAGTTGAAATTTTTACTAGGGATAAGTTGATCTGTATCTAAGAAACTACAAATTTATCAAGATTTTATCGTTGCAGAAACTGCGCTACAAAAATAAACAAAAACAACACTATTATATTAAGATCTATTTATATTAGAAGTTCTACACTAGATCTTGTGCTGCAATTTTGTGAACATGTTAGACTATGCAAAAGTAACACTCTAATTTAATTTCATAAATTAGAACTATTATTCATGAATTATCTTTGAATCTAAACCTAAAATTCATAACTCAAGCTACTCTATGGTACTGATATTCAAAATTTTATCATGGATTACAGATGCTTCAAGAAAGTTAGAGTAAAATTTTCAGCTACAAACACTAAAAGATTCACCCTGGAATAAATCCTAAACCTTTCATCAATATAAAACAAAGACACTTAAACATCATAGCTATAAAAACAGTTCTAAGTCTACAAATTTTACATAAAGCTATACATGAGACACACATTCTATTTTTCAAATTTCAACAACAGCATAGCTATGGATCAACAGATCTAATTAGCACACCTATTTCCTAATATTTATTCTAATTCAAAATATTCACTCATTCAGCTCAAGGCTATAACACAAAAGTTGTAGACTTTACTTCAAGGATTCAAACAGAACTAGTTTGACATTTTTTTGAATTGAAGGGAGGGACTGAAATCTTGTAGCCGGGCCCTCAGAAAGATTTAGATTGTTGCAATCAAGTCCCTGGCTCGCCGGGGAAGAAGAGCTGAGACTTGCTGGCAAAATTCTGGCGATGGTGGTCACCGGCGGTGAGGGGGAACCGGCCAGGAAGGATTAAGGGGCTAGAGCGGACCTTGCTGGGGGTGATGTGAAGGTTGGGGTCGACCGGAGAGGTGGAACGACGATGACCCGAGGTGGCGGTGATGGAGCTCGACTATGGCGGTGCTGTTCCGGCGAGGGGGTTCTCCGGCGGCGGTCCAAAGGTTGGGGAGAAGCTCGAGGGGAGCAAGGTGGTTCGATTGAGCATGTTGGCGAGGGTTGGGGTGGTTGGAAAGGCAGATCCCCACGGCAGACCGAGGCGGCAGCGGAGAGGTCGACGGTGACGGTGATGATTCGGTGATCAACGTCGGCGAAGGCCCTGCACACGAGCATCGGTGAGCCATGGGTGATGCACTGCTGCATTCAATTGAGGCTAAAGGCTATGGAAAAGGGGTGACCGACGGTGACCGTAACGACGGCGGGGGAAAAGAACACCGGCGAGTGTCGGGAAGGCCAGTGAAGCTCAAAGAAGTCAATTGAAGGATGGGCGAGCTTCACAGGGTCGAGGTGAAGCTATGGGAGGGGCTGTCATGGATCGGGAGGGGCTGGGGTGGTCTGCCCACGGTGGACAGGGGGTTCGCCGGAGAAGAACACGGGCGGCGACGGTGGATCCGGGGCTCGGGGTGAAATCAGAATGCAAGAGAGAGCAAAATGGAGGGAGAGGGAGCTACTGAAGGTCTTGGACCAGAAAAGAAGGGGGGAAGCATGCACGGGCGCTAGCCACGATGGTGGCGAGGTGGCGGCCGGGCAGTGCTCGGGTAGAGGCGGGGTGGCGTGGCGCGCACGGGAGAAGGCCAGAGGAGAGGGGCTACGGCGGGGGCCGGCCTGGGGGCGCTGTGTGGGAGCTGCCAGAGGTAGGAGGCGGCACCGGCAGAGCTGCAGCGGCGGTGAGCGGTGGCGGCCTGCGACGGCAGAGGGGGAGCAGAGGAAGAAGAAAGGGGGGCCAGGGGCTGATGTGCAAACTTCAAAAATTCTAGGGTCCCCGATGTAAAATAAGATTTTCTCACTGTTTTATATCCCAAATGAGAAAATGGACAAAACAAGAATTGTAGAACTTTTCAAAACCTACAACTTTGATTTAGGGTTCAAATTCAAAAACTCAAAGGATAGAGCTTTATTTTAAAACCTTAGACTTAATTCAAACTTTATAAAGTTTTTGTCCTTATTAGGGTAAATTTCATGTATTTTTGGACTTAATTGCAAGTTTTATGTAATGCAATGATGACTATTATTCTTACACTTTAACCCCTAGTAAAATTTAAGAGTTACCTTTGTAATTCAAATATTTTGCATAAAAGGACTCATATTTTTGAAAATTTACACATAAGTCCTCATTTCCACACATTCACTCAATTTCACTCAATTCAATGCATACATTACACATTCTTTCCTAATGTGTTACAATTTTGACACCTAGGGTGTCACAACCTTCCCCCCTAAAAGAAATCTCGTCCCGAGATTATAGGAATGATACATTGGAAGATAGATACCTAAGGAGTTTTAAGGAATTCGGGGAAATTTTTCTTAAGATAGTTCTCAGTTTCCCAGGTGGCTTCTTCTACAGTATGGTGGTCCCACAAGATTTTGTACATCTTGATGTTCTTCCTCCTAGTGATTCTGTCCTTGGTATCAAGAATTTGAATGGGTCGTTCGGCATAAGATAGATCAGGCTCGATTTCGATGGCTTGTTGTTCAATGATCTCAGTAGGCACTTTGATGCATTTCTTGAGTTGGGATATATGAAAGACATCATGAATGACGGCCAACTAAGAAGGAAGATGAATTCTGTAAGCCACTGGGCCACAGGCTTCGGTGATTTCAAAAGGTCTGATATATCGAGGTGCTAACTTTCCTTTTATGCTGAAACGTTGAACACCCTTAGTAGGAGATACTCGAAGATAGACATAATCTCCTACTTGGAATTGTAATGGTTTTCTCCTTTGGTCTGCATAACTTTTCTATCTAGACTGGGCTGCCTTAAGGTTGGCTTGGATAAGCTTGACTTTATTTTCAGCTTCGGTAACTAAGTCTGGTCCGAAGATTTTGCGTTCGCCGGTCTCAGACCAACTCAAAGGAGTTCGACATCTTCGACCGTATAACGCCTCAAAGGGGGCCATTTGAAGACTGGACTAATAGCTGTTGTTATAAGAAAATTCGGCCAAGGCTAGACATTTGTCCTAGTTTGTACCATAGTGAATGATACAAGTTCGGAGCATGTCTTCAAGGATCTAATTAACTCGTTCAGTCTGTCCATCAGTTTGCGGCTGGTATGCAGAGCTTCGAATCAGCTTGGTTCTGAGAGATGCTTGCAATTGCTCCCAGAAGCGTGCAACAAATTGTGCCCCTCGATCAGAAATGATTGTCTTAGGGACACCATGCAGTCGAATAATTTGCTCCAGATAGATTTCGGCATACTTCTTAGCAGTGTAAATCGTATGCACGGGAAGAAAGTGGGCATTTTTGGTGAGTCTATCAATGATTACCCAAATGGAATCATGCTTCTGAGATGTTTGGGGAAGACCAATAATGAAATCCATGCTGATGTCTTCCCACTTCCAAGATGGAATAGGCAGTGGTTGGAGTGTACCTGATACCTTTAGATGACTGGCTTAAACTTTCTGACAGGTATCACATTCAGACACGTATTTAGCAATTTCCCTTTTCATCCTGTTCCACCAAAAGTTTCGCCTAAGGTCTTGATACATTTTAGTACTTCCAGGATAAATGGAAAATTTGGATAGATGTGCTTCATCAAGGATTTGTTTACGAAGTTGACGGTTCTTAGGTACAACAATATGATTGTTGAACCGTAGAACTCCTTGATGATCAGTGTGGAAACACCTATATTTTGCCTCTCCTTGAGATAGTTTCTTTTTGATAATTTTTATACCTTCATCATGCAATTGCGATATGATGATTCTATCTTGAAGGATAGGTTCAATTGATATAAGATTCAGACTACCTTGAGGAATAATCTCCAGATTGAGTTTCCTCATTTGATAGCAGAGGGTTTCACTGAAGACTTCTATGGATAGGCAATGACAATGTGTGCCTTGCGGCTAAGTGCATTCGCAACCACATTAGCCTTGCCGGGATGGTAGTGTACTTCAAGATTGTAGTCCTTGATCAGTTCTAACCAGCACCTTTGCCTCATATTTAAGTCGGGTTGAGTGAAGATATATTTGAGGCTTTCATGGTCAGTATAAATATTACACTTGGCGCTCATAAGATGATGTCTCCAAATCTTGAGAGCGTGAATAACAGCTGCTAACTCAAGATCATGAGTTGGATAATTTTGTTCATGATTCCGGAGTGCTCTGGAAGCATAAGCAATGACCCGGTTGTTTTGCATAAGTACACAACCAAGTCCGGTTCCGGAAGCATCGCAATAGACATCAAAAGGCTTGGTATTATCTGGCTCAGTTAATACTGGAGCAGTGGTTAGAAGTTTTCTCAGTGTATGAAATGCTTCTTCGCACTTATCATCCCAATGGAATTTAATCTCCTTCTTGAGTAGCTCAGTCATAGGCTTGGCTATCTTGGAGAAGTCTGGAATGAATCGTCGATAATATCCTGCCAATCCAAGGAAGCTACGGATTTGATCAACTGAAGTTGGAGGCTTCCAATCCATAACTTCTTGAACTTTAGTTGGATCAACCGATATGCCTTTACTGGAGATAGTATGTCCCAGAAATTTCACACTATCAAGCCAGAACTCGCATTTAGAAAATTTAGCATAAAGGTGGTGATCACGTAGTCATTGAAAAATGACACGTAAATGATCAGCATGGTCTTCTTCAGTCTTAGAGTATATCAGAATAACGTCGATGAAAACCACGATGAATTTATCAAGCTCCGGCATGAAGACTGAATTCATAAGATACATGAAGTATGCTGGTCCATTAGTGAGTCCAAAAGACATAACCAGATATTCATAAAGTCCATATCTGGTCAACAAAGCTATTTTTAGAATATCACTAGGCTTGATTTTGATCTGATGATAACCAGAGCGTAGATCAATCTTAGAGAAGACTTTAGCTCCAGCTAGTTGGTCAAACAAGATGTCAATGCGGGGAAGAGCCTACTTATTTTTTATAGGGACCGCATTGAGTGGACGATAATCAACACATAGCCTTAAGCTATTGTCCTTTTTCTTTACAAATAGGGCGGGGCATCCCCAAGGTGAAGCACTTGGGTGTATGAAACCCTTGTCAAGAAGATCTTGAAGTTGGATTTTTAGCTCGGCCAATTCATTAGGCGGCATTCGATATGGCTTCTTGGAAATAGGTGCTGTGCCAGGTTGGAGCTCAATAATGAACTCGATACCCCGATCTGGTGGCATTCCTGGCAAATCATCTGGAAAGACATCGGGATACTCACAGACTATAAGAATGTCTTCTAATTTGATGTCTGTGGTTGCATAAACACAAGAGTAGAAGTACTCTTGTTGGGGTAGATAGAGGGTAGTGGCTCCATTATATGGTGAGTCAATCTCAATAACTCGGGAAGAGATATCTAACAACACCTTATGTTTTGTCATCCAATCCATCCCAAGTATGATATCCATACCCTCTAAAGGGAGTAAAACCAAATCAGTTTTTATTACCTTACTACCCAACTGTATTGGCACATATCTAATCTGTTGATTGGAACCAATCTTTCCTCCAGGGGTAGAGATCATGTACGACACCTTGGCTTGACAAGAATCAAGTCCCACTCGGGCACCACACTTGTCGCTAATAAAGCTATGAGTTGCACCGGAATCAAATAGGATAATAACAGGTTTATAGTCGATAGAAAATGTACCCGTCATTATGGGGGCTCCTTCTGGAAGTTCTGCAAGGGTGGTGAAGTTGACTCGCCCTTGCCGGACTTGCATTACTCGCTTCTTGCCCTTGCCCTGATTGTTCTGATTAGAACTCTACCCTTGAAGAGACTTCCTAGGCCGAGGACAATCTTTGATAAAGTGATCCGCACTCCCGCAGTTGAAACAACAATTAATGTTGCTCCTCTGCTGAATTATTGAACATTTGGCCTAGGGTCGAACTGTTGCGGCTGTTGCGGAGGCACTGAAGGTCTATTTTCTCCTTGCTGTTGGGGCGGACGAAAAACCAATCTGCCAGGTGGAACATTCCGCTGCGGCGCTCTGAACTGCGCATTAGGAACAACACGATACCTCGGTGATTGAGCACTCGAGGGTCCTGTGGGGGTCTTCCGTTTTTTCTCAGCACGATGTGTCGTGGTACATTCTTCCTGGGTTAGGGCCATATTAACCAGCTCACTGAAAGTATTAGCCTTAACAAGGTTCAGGCGTTCCTTGAGCTTGGTATTGAGGCCACGACGGAAACGATCCTGTTTCTTGGCATCACTGTCAGCGTGATAACCTGCATATTAGCACAGATGATTGAAAGCCTGTGCATACTGCAGTACCGTGTGAGTGCCTTGGGTGAGTGCCAAGAATTCATTCAACTTCCGCTCCATCAGTCCTTCAGGAAGATAATGTGCCCTAAAGGCAATTCGAAATTCCTCCCAGGAGATAGCATGTCCAGCAGGCTGCATGGCGCAATAATTATCCCACCAAATGCGGGCAGCACCACAAAGTTGCTGGGTGGCAAAGTGAGCTTGACTCGAGTCCGCACAAGGTATAGTAAGAAGGGCGAACTTTGATTCAATAGTATGAAGCCAGGCATCGGCATCCAGATGTTCTTCAACTTTACTAAAAAATGGGGGCTGGGTACTGAAGAAATCTTGATAACTTGCCACTTGAGGGTGGAGGTCATCACGACCTCCCCGTGATTGCTGGCGATGCTGGTTCTGTTGTGCCTGCACTAGCAGATTGAGAAGCTCAGTCTGTCGTGCCATAACCTCTGCTAGATTTGGGGGTGGCGGTGGCGGTTGTTGGGAACTGCTAGCCTGGTCTGGCCTGAAACCTTCAGGAGTTCCACGCGTAGCGCCAACCATCTGAAAAATATGGAAGATGTCCATTACATCAGGTTATCCTTACTTCCATTTTTAGAATATACCGCACAAAAAGAAAACATATAAAGATAGTGCAACAGATTGACTGCTCGATAGATAACTGAACAGGAACTCGAGTTATAGATCATAACTGGTGGTCTGTATATTACATATTGGTAATCTACCAATTACCATTCAACCATTCCTACTCCTGCCACATATAATACAACAAGTGGCCCTTAAGTCAAACTAGGTTACTCACTCCCTATGTCACACCATACTACACTAAACACATCTAGGATATCGACGACAAGGATGGATTAGAAACCGTCGAGGTTGCCCACAGAAGACTGGCTGCCGGAAGAAGAATGATTGGGCTGAGGGTTAGGTTCTGGATGTCCATATTCCGAATCTATCTCAGACACGCCTTCAATTTCCTCGGGTTCTTCTTCTGAATCTTCCTCTTCTTCTTCTAGCTCATTCGGCACAAGAGGAGGCATTTGCTATTCTTGGAGCATCTCAATATGTCCAACGGCGTCACCTAATTCTTGGTTTAAGTCATGGACTTGCTCCTGCAAAAAGTCAATTACGGTGTTGCGCTGGAGAATTTGAGCATCACCCTCCAAGATCTGCACCTCCAAATGTTCAATGGTAGTATCCCTCCCGGCAATTCCTTGACCAAGCGAATGAATCTGGTCATCTTTCAGGGTAAGATCCCTATGAAAATCCTGGGCTAGATTCACCATATCGTCCATACACCTTTGCTTAAGTGACTGGAGACGGTACTGAGCATTCATATATCTTATCACTGCCCTGAGGGTCTCCTTGGCTATATCTCCAACTAAACGTTCGAGATAAGTTGTTCTGAAGGTCCACTCAGCATCGTGTGCAATAACTGCTGGAAACAGTCCGATAGGGTAAGCTGCTATCGCATTCGGATGCTGTTCACAAAAAGTGGTGATAGCCTTGAGGGCCGTTGCTTCAAAAGCATCCATGAGATGATATCCAACAACCTCTATCTCAATAGATTGCCACTCAAGGGTAGGATGTTGGGAAACAGTGATAGTGGCACGGCATCGAGGGACTCCGACCTCAGTAAACTCACAACCCTTATACTGGGGTGGATCCGGGTAGTGATAGATACGAAGTGTATCCCACAGAATTCTCGAAAACCCTTCCCAATATAGGCAATCAGTGTGAGCAGATCCCTCAGCATCCCAATAGATCCTCTGAACATCTGCTATCTGAATCAAAAGGATTCAAATGTTAGATAGGATATAAATTTCCTAAAGTTTGATAATGGCTGTGGAAAGATGAGAGTCAAGCTGATGAAAATGCTGAAATGCATCATAGTATCCATCCCACTAAGAACTTCACAAGATAAAGGGAACAAGACATCTGATTTTGATAATAGCAACGAGTGAAAATCAGATGGATACTATAAATCTTGAAGATGAATCGAAAGATGCTAAGATACTAACCCTATAACTGTCCACATGACCGTTTCAAGATTGTACAAGATTGCACTTGTGAATAACCAGACTCTAGGTATCCTTATGACAACATAAGCACAAAATTTAATTTACAAACATAGTTCAAAGATGCATGTACGTACTACATCCTCACAAACCAAAAATAACTGCCCAGTAATCTGGGTCTTACGTGGTTAATTGCGGTGGCATAATATAGATATGTCTCTCCCTATAATATCTAATCGACAAATTCTAACCGTTCAAAACCTATCGAATTGTGGTTAGCGTACCTGCAGAAAACCACAATTGTATATTGTGAACCTTTCATGCCAGCATGTCATGAAAGCGTCCCCAAACATTACTGTTCACTATAGAAACAATATTTGTACAATTACCGCCGTACAGACAATGTTAACATACGTTATCGAAACAACGTATTCACAGGGGTACCGCAACATGCGGGGGTATGAACAACGCTTACCATACCCTGTGCCTAACCATATTCTCCCAATATAACCAACCGAAGTTGATATATTGGCAGCATCTCAAGTAGGCCACTGCTTGAGAAACAGCGTTAGGTTCGCATCACCGACGGGAACGCTAACTCCCCAGTTAGCTGAGGATCCTTACCTTCTTACCTCATCGTCGAAGGTGTAGTTGCAAAATATAAAGTTGATTGCGCATAAATTTAAGTTTTAACGCAAAGGTAATGTTGGAAGTTAGAGTTATATATATATATATATATATATATATATATATATATATATATATATAATATAGCCACCTCTAACTCCCTTATTAAACATCACCCTAGGGCTTTACGTACTAAGCACAATCCTTAACGAAACCAACGTAGTTTTATAAAATACGTTGTTGGTCCAATTTTATACTAAAAACATTTTTAAGGCAATTCATATCTCTGGTGTACACTTGGTAGCTCTGATACCAGCTGTGGCAGAACCAACCTGAATTACACCGGCTCAAGTGCGCTGATTCTTTCTCGGAAGATAGTAAGGACTCAACTGCACTTCAAACGGTGTAACCCCGTGGTCTGTCGGGTAAAGTCCCGATAAAATTACCTAACTCAGGATCAAAACAAGGTACCTC
Organism: Panicum hallii; assembly: GCF_002211085.1. Taxonomy (NCBI): domain Eukaryota; kingdom Viridiplantae; phylum Streptophyta; class Magnoliopsida; order Poales; family Poaceae; genus Panicum; species Panicum hallii. The sequence goes on from NC_038050.1 coordinate 33,247,422, forward strand.
GCATGAAGGCGAGTCCAGAGATACAATCACCAAAAATTTTACATTACAGGCATAATATTACATTAGTATTCAAACATATATGGTAAGCAAGACCTAACTAGTACAAATTTATACATAATTGTCCAAAGTTAGAGTATCTGCAGCGGAAAATAAAACATGACACTACCAAACGTCGCAGAATGGATATCGAGCTAAGCCAAGCTCAACCTCACTCGGAGGGACCTGTGTTGGCCGGGGACGGATCCCACTCCACGGACCAACCCTCGGGAAGAGCATAGGGCCAGGGCACAGGCAGAGCAGAGTTCTCAGGGGGATTACCTGAAACAAAGGTCACATTGCAAGACTGAGTATTCTAATACTCAGCAAGGCTTACCCATTTCATGGTATACTTAGCCATGTAGCTAGACTATGAAGGCTTGTAATGGTTCTGGGTATAGTTTCAGCTGAAAAGCAGCGAAGAGTATATCCTTAATTTCAACTTTTAACTTTCAGGTTCTAGTTGGTTATCCATTCTAAGTAAGCAACTATAGCTACTCAAGCATGGTAGAACTTTTCCAACAAACATCATCTTTGATAATCATCAGGTTGCTCCTATTACTCTATGTGGCAAACGGATCAAGCAGTCTCAATCTCCGTGAGAAACGGACGATTCTGAATCGAATTTCAAACCTTGCAAGGGTAAACCTAACTCACACGCTTGGAACATCCAATGATCGTTCCGAAGCAACTGTTTGCCTTTCATTCTGACTCGTGGATCAGTGCCACCACAAGCGACTGTAGGACCATACGCACATCAAATGTGCAGGACGTACGTCTGTAGCGCGACTACATGACCGTACGCTTGTCCGCTATGCGGAACGTACTCCCGCACGTCGGTGCGTGTGCGAAAAACTAAATTACGAGTGGTGTCCACTCCTCGAGCCGATTGGTTACTAGGTTTACCGCTTACCATATTTCGCGGCATGTGGCTAGTGCTTTCAAATGCTTAACCACCGCTACCATAGACTGCGACCTTATCAAATTTTCATCAACACAGATGGGGTTTTTGCCAAGGTCATGATTCATAATCACAACCCCGTCCGTCATCCTTATAGTGGTTGCAGGAATGTAAACATCGCAACTCCTATAAAGCTCACAAGTGATAGGAAATCACTCGACTTCTACCGGTCCTATTAGCTTAGCAGCTAGTCGGACTCAGGTTCTAGTATTTAATACATAGGTTCCTATGAGTATGCAACTAAGGTTTCAATACAATTTCTGAAAACTTAAATGCACAAGTAGATATACATAAATATATAAATTGCAGTATAGTAAAAATAGCGGTTTATGTCCGTGCCTTGCCTTCACTGTTGGGGCTGGGGTCAGAGACCTTAATAAAATCCTCCGAATTGGGGTTCGGGGTTTCAGTTAAATTTCCGATGACGTTCCCAGGGTCTTATGAAATATCCCTTCTGGTTCTGGGATCAGCTGCTAATCTCCATCAGCAAGTGTTGTCGAGTCTATATGATATGCAAACATCACAGTTGAGGAAATGCATACACTTCCAGTACATTTCAGGATAAAATTGCAATCCAACAAGTTAATTAAACTTCTTCTACGGACAATTATTTATCGAGTATTAAATTACATTACCTAATTTTATCAGATAACTTACCTAGTTACTCTCAACAATCAAACTAATGATATTAAACACATGGAAAAGACTCTAATCTATTCATTAAACATCATTAGTTGATTTAATTAACTAAATTACTCATTCAATAAGAGTTGGGGTTATTATTTTAGTTCTTGGTCAAATAATAAAACCCTAAGTTAGGAGTGATTATTAATGCTATAAAAATTAGTATAAATAGATCTAATTGAAATAATCTTATCCCAAAATTTTCAGAATATTTTATTTGGTAGATAACTCATAACAAATGTTGTAACGAAAACATATATAAAACATGAATTATTTTTACAGATCAAACTACTGCAGAAATGAATTTGAAATTTTTACTAGGGACAATTTGATCTGTATCTAATCTACTGCAAATTTATCAAGATTTGATTGTTACAGAAACTAAGCTACAAAAATAAACAAAAACAGAACTATTATATTAAGATCTATTTATATTAGACGTTCTACACTAGCTCTTGTGCTGAAATTTTGTGAACCTGTTCAAATAGGCAAAATTAACACTCTAATTTAATTTCATAAATTTCCATAAACTAGAACTATTATTGATGAATTATCATTAAATCTAAGCCTAAAATTGATAACTCAAGCTACTCTATGCTACTGATATTAAAAATTTTATCACGGATTAAAAATGCTGCAAGAAAGTTAGAGTAAAATTTTCAGCTACAAAAACTAACATATTCACCCTAGAATAAATCCTAAACCATTCATCAATATAAAACAAAGACACTTAAACATCATAGCTAGGAAACAGTTCTGAGTCTACAATTTTTACATAAAGCTATACATGAGACACACATTCTATGTTTCAAATTTCAACAACAACATAGCTATGGATGAAGAGATCTAATTAGCACACCTATTTCCTAATATTTATTCTAATTCAAAATATTCACTCATTCAGCTCAAGGCTATAACAGAAAAGTTGTAGACTTTACTTCAAGGATTCAAACAGAACTAGTTTGACATTTTTCTGAATTTCCTACAAATTCTTATAAATTTCTAAAGATCTCTAATTTGAATTGAAGGGAGGGACTGAAATCTTGCAGCCGGGCCCTCAGAAAGATTTAGATTGTTGCAATCGAGTCGTTGGCCAAATTCCGGCGATGGTGGTCGCCGGCGGCGAGGGGGAACCGGCCCGGAAGGATTAGGGGGCTAGAGCGTACCTTGCTGGGGGTGATGTGAAGGTTGGGGTCGACCAGAGAGGTGGAACGACGATGACCCGAGGTGGCGGCGATGGAGCTCGACTATGGTGGTGGTGTTCCGGCGAGGGGGTTCTTCGGTGGTGGTCCAGAGGTTGGGGAGAAGCTCGAGGGGAGCATGGTGGTTCGATTGAGCACGTTGGCGAGGGTTGGGGTGGTCGGAAAGGCAGATCCCCACGGCAGACCGAGGCGGCGGCGGAGAGGTCGACGGCGACGGTGATGCTCCGGCGATCAACATCGACGAAGGCCCTGCGCATGAGCATCGGTGAGCCATGGGTGATGCACTGCTGCATTCAGTTGAGGCTAAAGGCTACGGAAAAGGGGTGACCGGCGGTGACTGTAACGACGGCGAAGGAGAAGAACATCAGTGAGTGTAGGGAAGGCCAAATTGAAGCTCAAAGAAGTCAATTGAAGGGTGGGCGGGCTTCACAGGGTCGAGGTGAAGCTACGGGAGGGGCTGTCGTGGATCGGGAGGGGCTGGGGTTGTCTGCCCATGGTGGACAGGGGGTTCACCGGAGAAGAACACAGGCGGCGACGGCGGATCCGGGGCTCGGGGTGAAATGAGAATGCAAGAGAGAGCAAAATGGAGGGAGGGGGAGCTACTGAAGGTCTTGGACCAGAAAACAAGGGGGGGAGCATGCATGGGCGCTAGCCACGACGGCGGCAAGGTGGCGGCCGGGCAGTGCTCGGGCAGAGGCGGGGGGGGGGGGGGGGGCGTGGCGCGCGCGGGAGAAGGCCAAAGGAGAGGGGCTACGGCAGTGGCCGGCCTGGGGGCGCCGTGTGGGAGCTGCCAGAGGCAGGAGGTGGCGCCGGCAGAGCTGCAGCGGCGGTGAGCGGTGGCGGCCTATGACGGCAGAGGGGGAGCAGAGGAAGAAGAAAGGGGGGGGCGCTAGGGGCTGATGTGCAAACTTCAAAAATTCTAGGGTCCCCGATGTAAAACAAGAATTGTAGAACTTTTCAAAACCTACAACTTTGATTTAGGGTTCAAATTCAAAAACTCAAAGGATAGAGCTTTATTTTAAAACCTTATACTTAATTTCATGTATTTTTGAACTTAATTGCAAGTTTTATGTAATGCAATGATGACTATTATTCTTACACTTTAACCCCTAGTAAAATTTAAGAGTTACCTTTGTAATTCAAATATTTTGCACAAAAGGACTCATATTTTTGAAAATTTACACATAAGTCCTTATTTCCACACATTCACTCAATTTCACTCAATTCAATGCATACATTACACATTCTTTCCTAATGTGTTACAATTTTGACACCTAGGGTGTCACATGGACATCCCGTGCTGCAGCTGGAAGTAGTAGGTGCCGACAGCGCACTTGCTCCTCCCTGACCCGACCAGGGCGTAGAAGTGCCTAAAGATGGTGTCGCAGGGATGGACCCCCACGAACATCTCAATGAAGTGGATGAAGATGGACATGAGGAGGATGGAGTGGGGGGTGTGGTGCTGGAGCTGAAGACCGAACTCCTCCAGGAGCAGAAGGAAGAAGGAGGAGATCGGAGGGGCTAGCCCGCAGGAGATGTACGCGTTGAAGAGGACAAACTCCCCCGCGACCAGGTCATTGAGGGAGCTTGAACCTGCCTGGATCTTCTCGGCGAGCTCCGGCGTGGTCCATCCCAAGAGGCGGCGCACCTAGTTGAGCTGCTCCTCACGCTGGAAGTGGCGAGGATGGCTAAGAGGAGACATGGTGGAGATTGCTGCGGATGCGAGGGGAAGGATCGCAAGGATGCAGGAAGGGAAGAAGGCGTCGGGCGCAAAAAGCAAATCGCAAAAGTGCGAGTGAAGACAAAAGGGCGCTGTGGCGTCTGGAGAAGGAAAGTGCGAAAAGGTAGCTGATCCCTGCAGCACATGCCTTTAAATAAAGCTAATCCCCCTTGGACTCCACGGTGACCGAGGGGAATTCGAAGAGTCGTTCGCACCAAGCGCCTGCCTCTCACCCCCTATGATCGGTGGACCCAAGCCCGCCGATCAAAGGCGTGGTCGCTGGAGGTGGGAGGAAAAGGTGGAATCCGAAGCGCCAGTACAGCGGGACGTGCACGAATAAGATAGGAAGCTGAACCGTCAGGCACGCAGAACGCGGGCAGTGGACGACGCCTCGGAGATCTTGCCGGAGGGGAAAGTCCTTCTTGCCCCTTCGCAACGGGTGCAAGCAGTCCACCCAGCGCAACACAAGATTATGGCCCCACCTGCGGGTTCGTACTTCACCCGAGGTGGGCCCGGGGGCCTCTGTCGGTACATATAGACAGGGGTACCTCCTACTAGTGTGTCCAGCCCGAGGGGCGCGAGGTTATCTGTAACCTTGCACTAAGCCTTTGGGCGACAGGGCGTATGGCCTGGGCCTGACAACTGGGGGCACGGTCTCCGGACCTCCCCCCATGCTCTGGTAGGTCCGACACCTCCATGTGCCCACAAGGACAAGGTGCTCAGGAACGGCTATCGCGGGCCCGGACCACCGCGGGGTGGTCTTGGGCCCTTACGTGTGGAAGCCGTTCCCCTAGGGGGCCTGAGCACCTAGGCCTGCCAGGGGGGCCTGGACCTCCCTTCCCACCGGGGAGGAGGTCCGGTGCCGCCACGTGCCCTTGAGGAAGCGGCCGCTAAACCAGCACCGCCACGTGTCCAGTGGCAGCAAGCCTTCTATAGGAAGGCAGCCCAACTACCGCATTAAATGCGGGTGGTTGGGGTGCGCGTGCCCGAGATAGGGCATAGGCTGCCCACTGACACATTGGGTAGGTATGCTGACACCACGGTAAGCCCGCCAGTTACCGAGGCGCCGCGTCGCATCACCGCACCGCGTGTACGGGCGAGGGGCGTGTAGTCACATCACAGCGCCGTGCACGTGAGCGAAGAGTTATTATGACCTGCTACATGAAGGCCACGGTGTGCGCTGCTACAGTGCGCAAAGGCTACGGCACAGCAGGTCAACATAGCCCCTTCGCCTGTCAGTGGGAACTGACCCTACAGTGACAGCACGTCTCCCACTACGCATGTCACTGGCAGCAGACCCTGTGCTAGCGATACGGCACATGACCGTACCCTGGTAGAGGATACGCATGGGGGCCGAAGAGGAAGATTTCCGAATCTGTGGTATTTAAGGCTCCAATGTGTACGTTATTTAATATGTCGCCCGGTCCACTTGTCGGGACCCCACTCAGTGTACGCGCTCCCCTTGAGCCTATAAAAGGGAGAGCATGCACGTTAGAACACAAGCTCTCAACAAGCTCACTCAGGTGCTCTCTCAAGCTTAGACACACACACCACTAGTTTCACGGACTCTCAGAAGAGTTCATGCACACAAGGAAGTTGACACTCATTCATAGTTAGTCACTCCTCACCAAAACAGGCAATACATTTCACGGTGGACGTAGGGTTTTACGCTCCGGCGGCCTAAACCACCCTAAACACTTGTGTGCTTTCTGTGTTCATACGCCTCTAGATCAAGCATTCTCTAACTTCCCCAAACTCATCCTAAACTAGAATTAGGCAGGTGCACTCTGCCACCCGGCTGGAGAAATCCTTCGACACACACAATCATCATCAAAGGCAATACAAACCACACAGGACGTAGGGTATTATGCTCTCGGCGGCCGGAACCTATCTAAACTTTGTGTTCCTTTGCACCTTGAGTTCCTAATCTCAGTGACACCCTACCTACAAACTCACCCCCTGGGGGGTATCCCTCGGTGGGTGTGGCAGTAAAACACCGATAGCTGCTTGACGGGTCGGGCGTTCGGCAGGATGTCCAGCAAGTCTCGACGACCTCCTTCGGGATCCCCAACATGTCAGATGGTCTCCATGTGAAGATGTCCCAATTGTTGCATAGGAAGTTAGCGAGCACGCTTTCCTAGTTGTCGGTCAAGCTGGCCCTGATCCTGACCGTTTTGCCGGTGTTCTCGGGATCGACCTGGACCGGCTTGGTGTCTTGAGTGGGCTTGAAGGTGCCGGTGGTGGAGTTAGCATTTGCCAAGTCAGGGGCCACCTCCGTAGTGGCGAGCTAGATGCTCTTGAGCTCGAGCGATCTAACCGTCGCCACGGCCAGGTTGCAGCTCTCTTTCTTGCAAAGATGGGCCTGCTGGAGGCTCCCTCCCACCATGATGATGCCTTTGGACCCTGGGATCTTCATCTTGAGGTAGGTGCAGTTGGGCACGGCCATGAACTTTGCGTAGCAGGGCCGGCCTAAGATCGTGTGATACAACCCCGGGAAGTCAGCTACCTCGAAGGTGAGGGTGTTTGTGCGAAAGTTCGCACAGCTCCTGAAGGTGACGGGCAGGTCAACCTGCCTGAGCGGTATCACCTGCTCGTAGGGCACCACTTAGTGGATTGGCGCTCCCGTCTATTGGATGCTCGACCGCGCCAGTCCCATGGCATCATAGGTCTTGGCGTAGAGGATGTTTAGGCCGCTTCCTCCATCCATCAGGACCCTGGTTAGACGAGTCTTACCAACGATTGGGTCCAGGATGAGCGGGAAACATTTTAGTTGCGGGATGCTATCGGGGTGGTCGGGCTCGGTCGAAGGTGATCGCCGCCCCCGACCACTTGAGGCATGTCGGGACAGCCTCACATGCGGCAATTTCGAAATTCACCTCCTGAGCTATCAACTTGTGCTAACACCTCACCTCATAGACTTTTGGCCTGCCGAAGATCATCAGACAGCCCTCGGGCCTCAGAAACGCTTCCTCCTCCTTGTTATCCTTGCAGGGCTCGCTCTGCTTGCCATTGGAGGCTGGCGCGAGCTCGCCCTTGAGGTAACGCTTCAGGAGATCGCAATCCTTGAAGAGGTGTTTGACGGGGAAGTCGTGGTTCGAGCATGGCCCCTCCATCTTCTTCTCGATGTTCTCGGAGTTCTTGCTGGTGTCGGCCGACCCGTCTGCTGCTTGGCCATGTGGTTGGCTGCAGCGACGAATTCGGTGTCGCGGTGCTTGCGGTTCTTTTTGTTCCACCCATGCCACGCCTGGTTGACCCCATCCCCCTCCTTGGGGTTGGCCTTGCCGGCTTCCTTGGTGAAGTTGGCTCGAACTGCCTCTTCACCCAAGGCGTGGCTAGGGGCGATGTCAAATAGCTTTCCCATCGAGCGAGCTCAGTTGCGCCTGAGCTCGTGCACGAGAGATTCGTTCATCGTCCCACCTATGAAGGCGCCAATTACGTCGGCATCCTCCACGTTGGGGAGATCGGTGCACTACCTGGAGAAGCGGCGAATGTAGTCACAGAGAGTTTCTCCCACATTCTGCCTGCGGTTCCTCAAGTCCCACGAGATTTCGGGGCATACTTATGTGTCTTGGAAGTTGCTAATGAAGATGCGCCTGAGGTCACCCCAAGAATCGATGCACCCCATCGATAGGCGCTCGATCCAGGTGCGCGTGCTTTCAGTGAGGTAGAGTGGGAGGTACTGGATGATGAAGTGCTCATCATTGTCTCCCCCCATTAGGCACGCCAACTATCGGTGTTTTTACCGCCAGCCTACCTAGGGATACCCTAAGCTAGGAGATTATTTGGTGAGAGACAACCGGATTTGGAGCTTGAAGGTAAAAGCAAGGACACAAGACACAGATTTAGATAGGCTCAGGCTGCCAGAGTAGTGTAATACCTTGCATCCTATTTGAGGTATTGTATATTGCATCCTGTGCTTGGGTGTTGAGGTGCTTGTTGGCTGCTCTGCCGAACTAGGTACCCCACCCTCTTTTATATATCCTAGGGGTGGGTTACTAGTTGGTTACAAGGTAGGAGTCCTAGTAGGATTATAGGGTAGAGTCCTAGTAGGATTACAGAGGAATCCTAGTAGGAGTCCGACTTATTCTTTCTTTGCGGGTACCCGGAGATCTATCTCTGACAAGTCCTCGAGCGCTTCGTAGCCGAGTACTGCAGGCTTCCGAGTACTTTTGAAGTCATCTTTGAGTTCTTCAGAACTCCACCTTGAATATGTCTTCCAAGTACCTTCCTAGCTGCTTCGAGGCTGCATGCTGCAATGAAAATCGCACTCCATATGGAGTAGCCCCCAAGCCTTAGGTTGAATCGAAGAATCAGGCTGAGGGACCAATTAGTCTTAAATCTTCTTTCCTTTGTCTTTGAAATAGATTTGGAAAAAGGATCCAAAAGAACATGGCATGCGCGTTGTAGAATTTTGTAGAATCTGAATTGATAGTTAAAATACCGCTCAAAACAAATCTTATCCAAAGGAACCTTAGGCCGCCGCTCCTAGGGTTAGCTTTTTCACCTTTAGTCTTCACATGAGTCAGCATCCGAGTGGTTTTGCTGCGTCCAGCCCCCGAGCTTACGAGCTAGGCGAGCCATAGAAGCCACGTTGAGTAGTTATTTGTGCCCAGCCCCCAAGCCTGGGAGCTAGCGAAGACATCGTAGATGTGCCGAGCAAACTAGAGAGTTGTTGCCGAAGCTCGATTTGAAAAAAGACAATGCATATATTACGTAGCATAATCCGAAGATACCGAAATTTATTCGGTGTAAAAATAAACTTGCTATGTTGAGCTCTTGTTTAGGCCATGTAAACCTCCCAAGTTGTCTGCCTGTTATGTTTAAGCACCTGGTCCTGTTTTAGCTGTTGCTCATAGCGTGTATGAGATCTTTGTCCCGTGTACGCGTAGAGGCGCTAGGCGTGACAGAAGAGCCGAGGTTTCACGGATTAAGGCATGTGCTACCCGAGTAAATTAGCAACCGTTAAGAGAAGATAACGAATGCTAAAACAAGAAGTCGACATTGCGACAAAGAGAATGCTCATTGGCATAAAGTAGTCGGCAAGAGCGCGTGTCGCAGTGAGCATGTCCGTAGGGTGTAGCCGTTGTGAGCTCGACACAACTCGGTGTACTAAGCGCGTGGGCGCCCTATGAACTCGATTTACCAAGCTTGTGGGATGTTAGTTAGCAATCCCTAGAGGTAGTCCATCATGGTGTAGCCCCTGAGGCTAATTCCCATTGAGAGGCGTACCCAAAATAGTAGCTGCTCCTATGAAGAACAAGTCGGAAAAGGTATAAGTGACTTAGCTTGATTCGTGGACGATTGTCGATGAAGCCATGGTGGTTGTTGATGAAGCCAACTAGTCGGAATCTGTCCCCGACTAGTTGTCGACGGTGTGAGGCTTGTCCTTGACTAGTTTCTAGTCGAGACGAGTAGTCAAAGCAGTCGCCAGTGTGTCAGCGGTGCGGCGCGAGCTGGAGTCGAGCTGAGTAGTCGAAGTTGAAGTAGTCATTCGCTCAAAGCTCCAATCTCAACCTCGACGAATTGATCCACCTCGTGGAGTGGATAATCTTGATCAAGAGTGATGAGGACATCACTCCTTTGGATACAAAAAATACTCTTCACATGGATATGCAAGGACCAATCACTAGAGCTCTTGCACGTCGCTTAAATCAAGAGGTGAGCTTGTTCCTATGTACATTTAGTAATTATGAGAATAGTATGCTACCTAATGATGTTATTGTGCTTAGGAATAATGGAGAGGATCTGGAAGTATTTGGAGGAAGACTTGGAGGAGGAAAAGATCAGATGGGGCGTCCAAGTCAAGACAGGGTGTCCAGGAGCAGCGTAGACTAAAACCGATGCCCAGGTCGCATACGGAGTCCAAATTCAACGTTCTACATATGTATGGAAAGCTAAGAAGATAAGCTGTCCAATACCACTAGTCCCATGTCATTATCATGTTCGTGTAAACATGAATCATCGAAACAATTGGACATCCATGTGACATTTCTGGTACTTGGGGGTAAGACACACTAGAGTTTAGTGTAAAGTTTGAGTTTGTTCTTGTAAATGTGTTTAAAACCTAAATGCAAGTTACAGGGTATTTTTATAATTATGGAAAAATTAGGGTTCTTTTGTAAAATATGTTTGAATGAAAGGTAATTTCAAAATATATGAAGGTTTGTGTTTCAAAAGCAAGTATTTACTTTTAAAACACTGTAAGAAGTGGAATTACCCTAAGGTTTCATTTGAAATGTGAAATTTAAATAGGTTTTATTTGAAATTGCATAGTTTGTCGGATTTTGAAATAGTTTCAAAACCTTAACTCTTTTGAAGCTGATCCTTAAAGCAAAGTTGTAGTTCTTTTTAAGCTCTACACTTTTGAGCATATTTTCATTTGGGATATGGTTTGAAAGAAAATTTTACTTTACAGTGAACCCCTTGCACTTTTGGAAAATTTTGGATAAGTCCTCATCGTCTTCCTCTCTCCCCTCCCTCTCTGTTTCACTGCTGCGCCGCCTGCCGCCCCCGCACCGGCGATCTCCCTAGCCGCCAGCTACCCCCTCGCCGTCCTACCCGCACCACCTGGCCTCCAGCTCGCCCACCCAGCACTCGCCCGACCCCGCTAGCATTTTCCTCGTCCAGCCACGTCGCACTGCCGCCGGCCGCCAGCAGTTGCTCCCCACTCGCCCATGACTCCTCTTGGTCTTGCAGCGCGTCCAGGAGCCCTGCTCGACTTTTTTCTCCTCCTCGCGCGGCCGTATTTCACCTTCTCTTTTTCTTCTCCGCTCGACTACCTTCGTCAGAGCTCCGCAGCAGTCCTGCTCGCCGCCGTTAGCCACCTCCACCGCCCCACGTCTGCAACCCAGTGCTTCCCTGGCACCACCACATCCCACCGAAGCTTCCTAGCCAGCTCTTCTCCATCCTCTCGCGCTTACGCCACTCAGAACGCCGCACCGGCGATCCTCTCCACCGCCGCCGCTCGGACTCACCGTCGTCCCGATGCTTCGTCCCTTCTTAGCCCTCGCCAAGCTCACCACCAGCACCACATCTACGTGTAGAAGCTTCCTAGCTACTTTCCCATCGCCCTCCTGCATTCCGACCGCCGGAACGCAGCCGCCGCTCTTGGAGCTTCGCCGCACCGGCTCGGACCTCCATCGAACCACCGCCTCTGAGCCTTTCTTCTTCGATTCCGGTCATTCTCGAGTCCACCGTGAGCCCCTGACCCTTTTCCACCACTTTCCCCTCATCGCCTGTGAGCCGCCTCACCGGAATTTCGCCGCCTTCGTTCGGTTCCTCTGTTTAAACCGACCAAGGACCCAATTGCAAGTCTTCTTTTCTTTTTATGGTCTTTTCTACAATAATATCAGTACCCCCCCCCCAATTCAAATCTGCCAACTTTGAAAATCTATAGAAATTTGTAGAAAAATCCAAAAATTGTCAAATCAGTTTTGTTGTACTCTAAGAGTCTAGCTCTGCAACTTTTGTTACTAAAGTTTAGTTTGAAACTTAATTTTTTAAGTGTTATTTTAAAATTTAACAAAAGGGAATCTTGTATGTATCTCTTGCATGCTAGCTTTATTTCATGTAATCTTTGGTATGCAACTTGCATGTGGCATGAGTGAACTTGTGTGCAAATTTCACCAACAGTACTAAACTCTAACTAGAACTCATTTAAATTTGTGCAAATTAAGCTTGAAATGAATTAAGATTATTCAAGCATGTTTCTGATGCTTCCATGCTTAGATCTTTTTACCATATATCTTTCTGATGTTGAGTAATTGATAGTAATTTTTGAATAATTTATAGCACTGTTTAACTTAAGGTTTTGATTTAAACTTGAAAATTGAATTCAATTCAAATACCTTAGTTTCTGCTTTCAAAACTTTATGAAAAATTTATGGCAAGCTCATCTGATAGAAGTAAACACACTCAACAAAAATTCAAAGCCAGAGCCCCTATAGATTTCAAACTAAAAATAAAACTTTTTAACTTAAGTTTGAATTTATTCATTTTTGTACCACTAACCTGTTAGGTTTAAAACTAAGGAATTAATAGAAGCTTTGTATCAACTTCGAGTGTGTGTAGTTAAATTCCTAACCTCAATACTCTTATGCTTGAAGTTATAGAAATTATTTATGGTACTAGTAGAGTTAATTGGATTAATGTATAATAAGTAAATTTGAATTCTTGGAATTCAAATCCTTTGCTTTGTGGTGTTTTGAATGTGAATTGTTGGATTGCAACCTTATCGTGAAGGAAAGTTATTGACTTAATAATCACTTAATTCAAATCATTGCATATCATGTAGAATCAACGACGCTTGAAGACGGAACCTACGAATTGGTCCCGGAACCCGAGCAGGGTATATTTGAAGACCAAGTGAAGGTCGCCGAGGATCTTACTGAAGCCCCGAACCAAAGTTCGGAAGTTGTTGACATTCCTGACCCCAGCCTCACCCAAGAAGGCAAGCCCCGGTGCATAACTTAGTTTTTCAAATTATGCACTTATTACGTTATATATCTATATTGTCCATTAAGTTTTAGGAGTTGTAATGAAACCCTAGATGCATGAAACCTAGGAACCTATGTAATGTTTTTCCGAGTCTTTACCGAATAGATGCTCTGCTCATAGGACCGGCAGAAGTCGAGTGATTTCCATTCTGCAATCACTATAAGGATAACGGACGGGGTTATGTACGATATCATGACTTGAAAGAATACCCCGTCTGTATTGGTTTAAGTTTGATAAGGTCGCAGTGTATGGTAGTGGTGGTCAAGTGTTTAAAAGTACTAGCCACATACCGTAAATATGGTACGCGGTAAGCCTATTACCTGATTGGCCCGGCAAGTGGCCTTACCCCACCACTCGAATTTTGGTTTTTGTCGCACACACGCACCGATGTGTGGGAATACGTTCCGCGTAGTGGATAGGAGTACGGCCATACAGTCGCGTTGTAGGTGTACGTCCCGCATAGTAAATGTGCGTATGGTCCTGCAGTCGCTTGTGGTGGCCCTGATCCACGCTCCGGAATAAGATGGGAACGGTTGCCCGGAAAGTTAAGTTTTCGAGCGTGTGAGTTAGGATCCCTTGCAAGGTTATGAAATTGGATTTAGAAATCGTCCATTTCTCATGGTAATTGAGACTGCTTGATACTTCTGCCACATAGAGTAATAATAGTAACAGTTAATGGAATAATTTTGATGGAGGCTTAATATCTATCTTGCTTGACTAGTATAGATGCTTACCTAGAATGATTAAAAGAAACTAGAATCTGAAAGCTAGAATATGAAAGTAAGGACATACTCTTTGTTGCTTTTCAGCAAAAGAAAACTAGAACCGTTCAACCTATCATGGTCTAGTTATGGCTAAGTATACCCAAATATCGGGTAAGCCTTGCTGAGTATTAGTATACTCAGCCTTGCTAGTAATGTGGTTTTCAACTATGTCGTTCGTGACCCAAGTGGATAGTCTGACTTGGCCCGGCACTGTTCCGCTTGGCTGGTCCGTGGAATGGGATCCGTCCCCAGCCGGCAATGACCCTTCGGAGTAACGCCATGCTTTGGGCTAAGTATGGTGCCTACCTCTGCGACGTATGTAGTCGCTTTGTTGTTTTCACTGCTAACTCTGAATACTGCCTGGTAAACTTGAAGTTTCGAATAATGCTTGTATAAATTTGTATTAGCTAGGATGAAACAAAACCCTTGTGTAATAATGTTTATTCTCCTGTGGTGTAAAAGTTGCGAGCCATTGTAAGGCTGGACTCGCTTTTGTGCGAGATAAACCTACGTCGGTCCTGTGTAACCGTGGTCGAATCGGGCGGTGACCCGACAGACCAATGAGTTGTTCCGTTTGAAGTGCGTTGAGCTTTTATCGCCTGCCTAGCGATGACTAGCATGCTTGAGCCAGAATAATTCAAGCGGTTTTTCCACTATCCAGAATCTATCAGGGTACTGCGTTGCCGTTTTTTGGGCTATTGGGCCGTGTATCTTGTGGGAGCCTATTAGGGGTGCGTCCAGGGGATTTGCATACCCCCTAAACATTTTATATTTAGTAGAGTCACCCAAGTTAAGGTTTGGGTTTTGCTTAGATTCAATCTGTCATAGAACAATCGCCGCTCATCGGTTTGTGAGACCCCAACTTCGTGAGCTTAATCATTCACTTGCAATTTTGTTACATTCTTCTTTGTTCTTGCTTGTGTTCTTCGATTCACAGGCAAGGATTAGCCTTCATGGCAAGGTCAACCAGACAGTGCATGGATGATGACCAAGAGATGATGTGGTGCTTTGATTGCAGGCTCGGGTCTTGTTGATCGGAAGCCGGATCGCTTGTGTCGGGTTGTCGACAAATCAATAGTCATCCTCCTGACGGAAGATCAGGCACACTCAAGTTCCCATCAAAAACTCGGTATACCATCTGGTCTGCACTTCCACCATCCTTGTTGTTTCCCTCATCCCACAGTGCACAATCAGCCCTAGTTCTGTCACCTTCGCCACTGTTTTTAATTTTTATTTCCCGTCCTAGAACCTCGCCTTTAGCCTTTGCACAATTTAGTTTCAAAGTCCGTAGTGTTGAGTTTATGTCCTCTATCGAGTTTGGTTGCTAGCTTAGTGTGTTTCATCCACCAGTTCATCGATCCATCCATCCGCTGCCGTTCCATCCTCAAACCCTAGCCGCAACCCCTCTCCAAAACCCTGATTTGGAGTGTCTCCCTTCAAATGGCCATAACTTTTGCATACAAACTCGAAACAGGGTGAATTTTTTTAAACCGGGTGAAATTAAATTTTGCATCCAACCGTGACTGGAAGAAACCAATTGGGCCAAAATTAGAATCCCAAAATTCCTTTTGGAAGACAGAGATCTTAGACCCGAAGTTGAATTTTCCTTTTCAACGCATCTTCCAGTTTTTCTGTAGACCAGAACTTGCATCCGTTTGCTGTGAAACTTTGTGTGTGTCCTTTTCATGTGCTCCTGGTTGACAAAAACATATTGGAAAAATAAAAAATAAAAAGAAGTGTGAAGAAAAAAAGAAGAAAAGAAAAGAGCAGAAGCACATAGGAGAGCAACCACTATTCAGCGGGTCTTTGCCTTCTTTGTGCTGAGTTACTTATTTGCAACGATCTGGTTTCATTCTGGGAATAAGTTTAGGCCAGCAACTAGGTTAATGCTTTGAATATTTATTCAGCATTACTATATACTTCTAAATTGTGTTCCACATATACTTTTTGTTGCCTTCTCAAGCTCCACATATCTCTCTAGTTTCTGCAAGAATTTGAGCTTTGCAATCGTTGTACCACTCTCTCAAGGTAAGAACCAACTACTGGTTGTCCATCCCGTGCTTTGCGGCAGTAAGTGTGGCAGAACCACCTGAATGAATCTGGCTCAAGTGCACTAACCATCATCAAAAAGGCAATCCGAGCTAACTCACACTTAAAATAGAGTAACTTGACACTCTATTGGGTAACATCCCGATGCAACCACTGGAATTTCGATCGAAACAAAGCATACATATGACCCACATGAAGGTGAGCCCAGAGATTACAACAATCCATAAATTTTACATCCTAGAGTTCAACATGAATTACTATTACAAACCAAGTTCGAATTCATAAAATAGTACTTCAGATATTAACAGTGCAGTAGAAAATAAACGATAGCCTGTACATAACATTATTCAATGTTATCATTATTGTCTGGGGACACATCCCATTCCACCAACCAACTAGGAGAAAGAGTACACAGCGAAGTCAAACTAGCAACCATGTCCCCAAAAGTCTCGCCTGAAAATAAAGCTACAAGCAAGGCTGAGTATACTAATACTCAGCAAGGCTTACCCGATTAGTGGTATATACTTAGCCGACTCCTAGACAAACAAGGCTTTTGGTTGGGGGTTGTTTTTGCCAAAAAGTGTCTAAGAGTAGTCCTTGCTTTCAAATTTTAGCATCAAGTTCTAATTGATTTACCGTTCTAGGTAAGCAACTATCCAAATCACGCATGGTGGAAATAATTAATTGAGCATCGAACAAGATTAATCATTATCATTGTTCCTCTTCTTACTCTATGTGGTAAAAGGGTCAAGCAGTCTTAATGGCTGCGATAAACAAATGATTCGAATCGAATTTCTTAACCTTGCAAGGCAAACCTAAACACATGTCATGTGGTTACTCCTAGAGTCACGCGTGTAACTTTCCCCTTTATTCCCATTTCGTGGATCAGGGTCACCCCCCTCAAGTACAAAGCCCTGCTTTGCACTCACCATGTGCCCATGGGAATGAAGTCAAGAGGGTGGGGATGAAGTCCACACACCGGTTCAATCAGGTACTTAAGTTTACCGATATCTATATTCTCGGCATGTGGTTAGTACATTCAAAATCTTAACCACCACTAACACACACTGCGAACTTAGCAATTTTCACTATACAGATGAGGCATCAACCAACAACATGAATATCGGACCAAGCCCCGCCCGTCGACCTTATGATTCCAACATAAGTAAAACAAGCAACTCCTATACCTCGCAAATGACAGGCAATCACTCGACTTTTACCGATCCTATTAGCATGGCATGTAGTGATCTACACATATAAGTGTTCAAACATAGGTACTAGGATCATGCAGCTAAGGTTTCGATAAATGCCTATAAACTTAAATGCACAAATACATAGAAGTAATAATATTGCTTATATCAAAAATAGGGTTCATGCTTCGGGGCTTGCCTTCCTGAGCAAGGTTAGCCTTGGGCTCTTTCGAGTACATTCCGTCAGCAAGAGCGGTACCATCTACATGAGATGCACATGCTTGAGTTGTGTTGATGGCAAGTTAAATTGAGCATTTCACTATAAAGTTGTAATCCAACAAAATTCAAGTTAAGTTATAAAGCATTTCATTTACAATTTCTTGGGCAGTTGATTACCGATTACTATTTAGACTAACTAACTCTATTAAGTAAGTGGGGTTTTTCTCATTTTATTTATATGCAGAAATTTTCTATTTTCATATTTAGACACAAGACATCATGTGGGATTTATATTTGAAGTTAGATAAAGTTTCTAATGTTAAAATTTGTATACAGAGTACATTTCCTAGTTACAAACCCACCGTAAAAAGTTCAGCCATTTTTAGCTAGCAGATTAAGCATAATAAATCAAGTAAACAGCTACTACTAGAATATAAATTCATTTATACAGAATAGACTATGCATGTACTGGTGCCACAAATTTTACTGTGCGCTTATATATTTATGATGAGTCTACTGTGAAGCTTTCATATTTTATTGTCCAAGTAACAGGGCATCGAAAATACAACAATATTTTTCTATATTATTAATGATTCATTTTTATTGGCAGATCTACTAAGCTTCTATACCTCAAATTTTTCTTGAATGTTCAACTACTCAAGTATGTCCTCTGGTAATAATATCATGTTTTCTAGTTATATAAGTTATTTATTTTGATTTAATGCACCTATACATGGACAAAATCTAAAGAGCATGCTAGACATTAGCAATGTGCCTAACAATTTTATCATAGCACTTAAGCAACAAGTAGAACCTACTATCAAAATTTCATATGCAGATCTACAGTATAACATCATGAACTAATACATCTAGCAAAATACAGCATGAAACAAGATTTGATAGTAACTATAGCTAGGGGTATGTCCTGGTTCTGAAACTTTTATGCAAGGCTTAAGATCTAGATACTAGTCTACTGCACAAAACTCAAATATAGCACTAGTCTAGAACATGAGTTACATTTAAAAGCTATTAAAACTAACATTTATTCTAGACCAAGATTCTTTTTGAATCTAGTCACTGTCCTGTACAAAAGTTGGAGATCGTTTTACAAGGAACTCAGAACATTTTGGTTTGTATTTTTTCAAGTTTTCTACAACTTTTAATGCATTTTAAAAATTCACAGCTTTGAAAACAAAACTTGAAACAGGGTCTCACATATGGGTCCCTGGTTTTTGTGCTGAGCACCCTGAAAAGAATGCAATCACTGCAATGTGGTCCCAAGGCGAGGCTGCCATTGTTTCTTGCTGGAATCCGGTGAGGAGGCTCGCCAGCGGCGAGGGGAAAGAGGAAAGCGAGCAAGAGGGAAGCAAGGGCTACCTCGTGATGGCTTCGGTTGGTGCTGGGGTGGTCGGAGTTGGGCCGGCAGTGGGAGTAGGGGGATTGGCGGCGAGGGAGCTCTGCTCCAGCGAGCTCTGGCGAGGGAGGCCGGGTCTTCGAGCTGCATGGGGCTAGTGGTAGCTACCTAGGGTGTTGTTTGGGGCGGAGGGAGGCCGGAGGTGGGGGCGCGGCGGCAAGGTTCAGGTGACGTCCATGGCGGGCGGCTGTGCTGCTGGGCCGCGAGAAGGGGGCCAGCTCAGCTTTTATAGGTGCTAGGGGAGGGGAGGGGAGGCTAGGCGTGGCACAACAGAGGGAGGCGCGGTCTTGACAGGGCCGCGGCAAGGGCGCGGCATTGTCGGCGTGTCGTGGCTCGGCCATTCGGGGCAGGGGAGGGCGATTCGTCCGCGGGCCTAGGGCCTGTTAGGGCACTACCCTTTGGCGCAGCTCACTGGTAGGCATCACCAGCTAGGTGGCCGGTGGTCACTGCCCCTCAACAGGACAAAACAGTCAAGGGAGAGAGGAGAGAGAAGAGAGAGAAAGAGTGAAGGCCTGGGTTCAAATGAATTTTTGTCAAAATTTGGCAAGGAAACTTAGAAATCTGCCAACATGAAAGTTGTAGGGAATTTGAAACTCTACATCTTTTGTTTTAGGTCAAAGTTTATTTAAGCTACGGTTTGAAATATATTTTAAATTTTTGAAAACCAGGATTTGAATGACTTGTCGTTTCATGTTTAAAATTTCAAATTTTTTCATGATCTCAAACTAGACTTTGATTGAACATGTCAAGAGGGAGGTGTCTAACCATTTTATTATGTATTATTGGTTTTATTTGAATGTTATAAATAGGTACTTTGTACACACATACACATGCATATACACTCATTCACACATACACATGTATAGTTGAATTAAAATATTTTTGGTTATATTTCTCATAGTCAAAGATGCATGATGTGGCAGAACCAACCTGAATTACACCGGCTCAAATATGCGAGTCCACTGTTGAGGGCTCCAACATGCTTCAAATAGTATAATCCCTTGGCCTGTCGGGTAACGTCCCGACAAACCACCGAATGCAGGATCAACAAGGTACCTCGCACGAAGGCGAGTCCAGAGATACAAAAGCCATCATATTTTTACATCATAGGCAGATACAATACATGAGCATTTTAAAAGTAACATCAGTTACCAACTGATGGAAATTATTACAAAAACCGTTTAAAGTTTCAAGTCTTGCAACGGAGTTTAAAGCACGGGCACTGTACACGTGGTCAGTTCAGATATCATGCTAGCCCTGGCATGATATCACTCGGAGGGGTCTGTGTTGGCCGGGGACGGGTCCCACTCCACGGTCCAACCATCGGGCAGCGGGTAAGGCCATGGCATGGGCAGAGCAGGGTCGTCCGGGGGATTACCTGAATATAAAAATCACAAGGCAAGACTGAGTATTCTAATACTCAGCAAGGCTTACCCGTTCATGGTATACTTAGCCATATAACTAGACTTATGACGGTTTTTCGGGTTTTGGGTAAAGTTTTCAGCTGAAAAGCAACAAAGAGTAGGTCCTTAATGTCAACTTTTAGCTTTCAAGTTCTATGTGATTATTCATTCTAGATAAGCACCTATAACTATTCAAGCATAGTAGAATCTTTTGCCAAACATCCTATTTAATAATCACAAAGTTGCTCTTGTTACTCTATGTGGTAAAGGGATCAAGCAGTCTCAATCTCCGCGAGAAATGGATGATTCCTGAATCGAATTTCAGCCTTGCAAGGTAAACCTAACTCACACGCTTGGAACATCCAGAGATTATTCCGAAGCAACCGTTTGCCTTTCATTCTGACTCATGGATTAGATCCACCACAAGCGACTGTAGGACCATAAGCACATCCAATATGCAGGACGTACGCCTGTAGAGCGACTACACGGCCGTACTCCTGGTTGCCCGGCAACACGTATTCTCACACGTCGAATCGAGTAACAGGAAAAACCAAAATACGAGTGGTGGGAGGTATGTCCACTCCTCGGGCCGATTGGTTACTAGGCTTACCGCTTACCATATTTTGCGGCATGTGGCTAGTACTTTCAAACGCTTAACCACCGCTACCACACACTGCGACCTTATCAAATTCACCAACACAGACGGGGTATCATCTCAACCATGATACCTCACATAATTCCCGTCTGTTATCCTTAAAGTGATTACAGGAATGTAAACACTACAACTCCTATATCGCGTGAGTGACAGGAAATCACCCGACTTTTACCGGTACTATTAGCAAAGCAGCTATTCGGACTCAAATGCTAGTATTCAATACAGCGGTTCCTAGGAAAATGTAACTAGGGTTTCTCATACAATTCCTAAAAACGTAATGCATAGATAAATATAAATAATATAGGTTGCAGTGTAAATAAAGTAGGGGTTATGTCCGGGGCTTGACTTCTTGCGTAAGGTTGGGGGTAGTAGTGTCAAGGTTTTCCGAACTTTGGTTCGGAACTTCAGTTAGATCTCCGACGGTGTTCCCGGGGTCTTCAGAAACTTCCACTTCCTGATCCGGGATCAGGTCGTAATCTCCGTCGGCGAGAGTAGTCGAGTCTACATGATATGCAAAGTCATAAGTTAAGGGATGCATATTCTTTTATTTTATTTCACGATAAAGTTGCAATTCAACGAAAATATAATTTACTTTGTACACTTATTATTTATTTCTCTACTGGGCAGTCATTTATCGGGTATTAATTATTTTATCTAGTTACATTAAGCAATAGGGTTGGTTACCCTAATTATTTAATTAATGGCAGGGGTAACATGTTGAGTTGGTTTTAAATACTAAAATAACTATATTGAATAGCTTTATTTATTTACTTTGCTAATCATTTATACTAACTCTAGGTTATTATTAAACTATGGACTTATCATAGCATGTTCTAATTGTTTTGGGTTGATTTGCACTTGGCCCTAGGTTGGAAATTTAGGGATAGGCTATACTACTCAAGAATAGTACCTCAAAATATTCTCATGACTTTTGAACATTTAAAATCACAGATATTAAATATACAAGGTTAAATAGGTATTATTTATAATTAAACTCACACATTAAGAATTTATTATACAAACAGATGGTTAATTATTTGTTTTAAGTAATATATATCAAAACAAGATTAATGAAATTGGTTTCACATTTTTATCATTTTTCTGCCATTTATTATGCATTTTCTTAGCCTACAACTACTTAAACTTAGTATTTAATTTAGAGCACAAACCACTCAGAACTGAAAGTCAACCTATAAGGAAAGTTGTAGATCTTAAAATGAGGATTCGAACAAATTTTAGTTTGCATTTTTGCGATTTTTTCCTTGATTTGATATGGAATTTAAAATTGGACAGCACAATTAACATCAGGGGGTCCCTAAGGCACTATTCACATGAGTCTTAAGCCTTGCAGATAACCCCGTGGACTTTCAATTCTTTTAACACGAGGTCCTTGCCGGGTCAAGACGGTGGCCGAGGTGTTTGACCGGCATGTTCTCGCCGGTGGCGAGGGTTTGGCCGGGGATGATCTGGTCCTACGAGACCTACATGCCCTACTGAGTTCACGGGTGGGTGATGTGCACCAAGACAAGCTACGGAGCATGGCCGGCGTTGATGGATTGCGGCGGCCATGTCGGGGTGCTCGCGGTCCCGACGAGGGGCCGGCTAATACGGACCACTAGGGCGCGCATGAGCATCACGAGGGTGTAGGGATGCTTTCCCCGTGCTTAATTTGGTCGGAGATGGGGCGGAGGGTGGTGCTCGACGGTGGGGTGGGCGTCGGGTTCTTACCGGCGGCGATGGCGGCCGGTGTTCTGCGGGCTGGGGCATTGGAGGGTGGTGGGGAAGTAGTCAAGGAGCTTCAGGGTGACGTGGCGAAGCTAATGGTGAGTTCAATTGGGGTCGAGTAGGGTCGGGAGCAGGTGCTCCACTACGGGCAGGGGCGGCGGCGGGTGGAGATCGACAGCAATCGTCGGGGACTCGGTGTGGTGCACTAGGGGACCAATTGGGGGGCCATCGAGCTTCACGGTGCCGAGAGGAGTCTACCTGGGGTGTTGTCGTGGCGCGGGAGGGCTCGGAGTGGGCTGCCGACGGTGAACCGAAGGCGGCGGCGGAACTCGAGGTAGCCGGAGCTATGGAAGATGAAGCTCGGGTGCGAGAGGGTGAAATTGATCGGGCTGGAGAGCACCAGTGGGTCATGGCGGTGCTCTAGCAGCTCTGGATTGGGGTTCAGAGGGAGCGAGTGCGGCTGGCGACGGTGGGCAGTAGGGGCGGCGGAGGTCCGGCGAGGAAGTTGAGCTCGGGAAAGGAAATGCTGGGGAAAATGAAGTGCGGCAACGAGTAAACAAGGTCACAGAGTGGTCGTGGAGCACGTCTTAAGGCCGGAAGCGATGCTACGGTGCAAGCAGGAGCTGTCAACAGCGGCGAGGGCGTGGCGGCTGGCGGACCGCTCGGGAATGCGTGGCGCGCGCGCGAGAGGGCAGCAGGGAAAGGGAATAGGGCCGGGGCAGGGGGAGGACGACGCGTGGGGTTCACCCCAGCAGGAGGTGGCGTGGCGGCGGCGGCAGAGCGGCGGCCAGGGCGAAGCACTGCCAGCGGCAGGAGAGGAAACACAGCAGGGCACATGCTCGGGGAAGAAGAAGAGAGGGAAGGGGGTCCGGGGGACCTATTGGTGAATTCTAAGAATTTCAGGGATCTCTCGGTAAACTAAAATTTTGCACTGATGTGAAGATCTAATGAGGAAATGCCCAAAATGAAAGTTGTAGAGTTTTTCAAACTCTACAATATTGCTTTAAGGTTCAAGTTCAAAAAGCCAAAGTTTACAGCTTTACATATTAAATTTTTGAGTAAAGGTAGAATTTGAATTCTTTTATCCTTACCAAAGTGGATTTGATGAAATTTTGGATATGTTTACAAGTTTTCATGGGATGTCATGATGACTTGTATTCTTACATGTTAGCCCTTAAGTAAAGATGAAAGTTACTTTTATACTTCAACTATTTTACATAAAAGGCCCTATGATTTTTGTTTTAATCACACATAGGTCCCTGTTTTTACTTAAAGGCTTATTTTCCTTAGGATTTAACCTATCTTTTACACTTTCTTTCCTATGGTAATATAAATTTGACACCTAGTATTATATTTATCCTAGATTTTAATGCTATCTCCCATTTCACCCAATTTACACTCAAGGACCTATATTTTACAAAAATTACAATTATACCCCTAGTCTTTTGTACTACTCACATATACCATAGCAAGCATACATATTTCCCACTAAAACCTAGCGTCTATGTTTCTAATTACCTGAATGTTACAGCCTTCCCTCCTAAAAAGAATCTCGTCCCGAGATTCCGATGTAGAATGGAGTTGGATAATTAGACTTGGGGATTAGCTTGAAGGAAGTTCGGAAAATTTCGTTGAAGATAGGATTCTGTTTCCCAAGTTGCTTCTTCTTTGGTGTGATGATCCCATAAGATCTTATACATTTTGATCTTCTTCCTCCTGGTGACTCTCTCCTTGGTATCCAAGATTTGGATAGGTTCTTCATGTGACACTCAGGTAAATAGCATGGTCACACCCTAGATCTTTAGTGTGTTGTTATGTACAAAATGTAGCAAAAGTGTTTTTAAAAATGTTAATGATAAGGAAAGTGATTGTTTATATAATTATATTTAAATCAGGGTCCTTTTGTGCTAAATGGGTGAGCATGGGGGGTAGATTTCAAATGTATGAGGGTTATTTTGCAAAAGTTCAAAACTTGTGTTTAAATCGCAAAAGTAGATGAAACTACCTTTTGGATGTATGTGTAGTGTAGTTTTATCTATAGGATTTAAATAAAGTTTGAAAATTTTACTAAGTTTTATATTAATTTCAAAATTGTTGCTCTTCTGTGGATGAGCCTTAAAGCAAAGTTGTGCATTTTGAAAAACTACACACTTTTGCTTTTGGGCCCATCTCCATTTGAGCACTGGTTGGAAAGTTACCTATACATTACAGTGAGGCCCCTGGGTTTTCTGCTTTTTGCAACCGGGTCCCCCATCGTCTTCCCCGAGCCCCCGATCTTCTCTGCTCCTCTGCGCGCGCGCGTGGCTCCTGCCGCCGGCCGCCCCCGAGCACCTGCTGCTCTGCGTCTTGCTCCACGCGTCGCCCTGTCCCTCCTCCCACCGCCCGCGTTGCCCTCACTGGCCGTCCCTCGCTCCTCCACGTCGGGCAGACGCCCCGAGCGGCCGCCACGCCGCCCCGTCAGGCACGCCGGCGCCGCCCGCCGCTCTGCGCCTGGCCGTGTGATCTCTCTCTCCCTTTCCTCCTCTCCTACAAACCGTGCGTTGCTACAAAACTTGATCGAGCCCCCTCTCCCCGGCTGCTTTGCCTTTTCCCTTCTCCCCACGACACAGAGCCGCCGCCGCTCCTCCCCGCCGGGATTCTCCCCAACTGCGCACCCCACTCAAATTCCCTCGGCCTATCACTTCCTCACCTCCTCCTCTAAGCCCCCGAGCTGATCCGGTCCAACCCTGGCCACCCCTTCGCCGGAATTGCCTCCACCCCAAGCCGCCCCTCACCGGAGCCACTCGAGCTTGACCTCGCCGTCAACAACACCCCTCCGCCACCTCCTCGGCCGATCCAAGTATGGAAACCGCATCCCCATCGCCCCCTGGTGCTCCTGCGCGTGTTAGCTTCTCCAGTTCGCCGGCCCTTCGCAAGGAACGGCGACGCGCCGCCACGGCCGCCGCACCTCCCCGTCGTTAGCCCCATTCCACTGTTACCTGTCGTGCACGTTCACCTCCACAGCAATCTCTAGGTCCTGTAGGCCCTGCCCGACCGGCTCCTCCCCGCCGGTGACCTCGCCGCCAGCGAGAACACGCCGGGGCCGAGCGGCCGGCTGTTGTCGAGGCTGGACAGGGGCACATCTGTGAGAAGAAAGCTCTTTCCAGGGGCCCGAGCGCAAAAAGACCGAGACCCCCCCCCTCTAGTAGTTCTATTATTTCATGTGGTTTTGTTGCTGCCTTGCAAAATTCGTAGAAAACCGCAGAAAAATCTAAAATTTGCAAAACCAGTTTTGTTGGAAACTAGATTTCAAACCCTACAACTTTTTTTAATGAAGTTTAGTTTGAAACAAAATACTTTTGCATCTATTTTAAATCTAAGGTTAAAAGATGTTTTGTACATAACTTCTACATTTTAGCTTTGCTTCTCATGATTTCTAGCATGTAACTTCTATAAGCTATGTGTAACCTTGTGTTAAAATTTCCAACCTAGTATTGTTTTGTAGCTTAACTTCTTTTGAACTTAGGTAATTCAAATTTGAAATGTCTTAAAGCTAACTAAGCATGTTCTTGAAAACTAATTGATTAAGGTCTTTTTGTCATACTCTAATGGGTTGATGATTAGTATAGAATTAAATTTCCAAGACTTTATGATCTTAGTTACTTAAGTTTTGAATTTAAATTTGGAATTTAAATTCAAATTCAAATGTTCTACTTCCTGTTTGCAATAAATTCAGTACTATAATCATGACTCAAGTATGAATGGTAATTCAAGCCTAAACCCCTTTTATTTCATAAACTCATGTGTGTTGACTCTGTTGGATTGCAACCTTACTGTGATGTAAGATCTTAAATTCAAATCTCATTTTACTTAAATTGTTGCATATCATATAGAATCAACGACGCTCGACGACAGAGACTACGAGTTGGTCTTAGGACCGGACCAAGGGTTTTCTGAAGACTCAACACAAGTCGTCGAGGAACTAACTAAAGCCCCGAACCAAAGTTCGGAAGCCTCTGACACTCCTGCCCCCAACCCCACTCAAGAAGGCAAGCCCCGATGCATATCCCAGTATTTCATTTTATTACAATTTCACTTATATATTATATATATCTTGCATTACGTCTAGGAGTTGAAATGAAACCTTAGTTGCATAAAATCATAGGAATCCAATGTATTGTACCCGAGTCCTTATCGCATAGATGCTCTGCTAAATAGGACCGGTAAAAGTCGAGTGATTTCCTGTCACTCGCGCGATATAGGAGTTGGATGTTTACAATTCTGCAATCACTATAAGGATAATGGATAGGGCCATGTGCGATGCCATGACCTGGAGTTTTACCCTGTCTGTTTTGAATAAAGTTGATAAGGTCGCAGCATGTGGTAGTGGTGGCTAAGCGTTTGAAAGTACTAGCCACATGCCGCGAAATATGGTAAGCGGTAAGCCTAGTACCCGAATGGCCCGGCAAATGGATACGTCTCCACCACTCGACTTTTATTTTATGTTTACACGCACCGACATGTGGGAATACGTTCTGCAAGGCAGACAGGAATACGGATCATGTAGTCGCGCTACAGACGTATGTCCTGCACAATTGGTGTGCGTACGGTCCTGCAGTCGCTTGTGGTGGCCCTGATCCATAACCCGGAATATGAGGGAAACGGTTGCTTCGGATCGATCTTTGGATGTTCCAAGCGTGTGAGTTAGGTTTACCTTGCAAGGTTGAATTCGATTCAGAATCGTCCGCTTCTCACGAAGATTGAGACTGCTTATCCCTTTTACCACATAGAGTAAATAGTGTAACTGTTGATGGAATAATCTGGATGGATGATAATCTCCATCTTGCTTGTTTAGTATAGGTGCTTACCTAGAATGGCTAATCAAGCTAGAATCTGAAAGCTAAAACTTGAAAGTAAGTTCTACTCTTTGTTGCTTTTCAGCTAAAAATAAACCTAGAGCCTCTACAATGCCTTCATGAGTCTAGTTACGAGCTAAAGTATACCCAACCTCGGGTAAGCCTTGCTGAGTATTAGAATGCTCAGCCTTGCTAGTATCTGTTTCAGGTATAACCTTCGAGAATCCCATAGACAACCCTGCATGGCCAACGTCTGTTCCTTTTAACTGGTCCGTGGAGTGGGATCCATCCCCGGCTGGCAGTGACCCTCCTGAGTGACACCAGGCCTTGGGCTGAGCATGGTGTCCATTTTCGTGGCGTGTGTAGTCGCATAATCTTTTCTTTCTGCTGTGAGTTTGGACAAGCTGTTCAGCTTGTCAGTTTAAACACGGTTTGTATAAGTTGTATCTAGAGGTAGAACTGATCAAGGATTATGATCTAGAGATACATTATCATCCAGGCAAGGCCAATGTCGTTGCAGATGCACTCAGTCGCAAAGCATATTGTTCTTGCTTATCTGTTGAAGCTTTCAACGAAACTCTTTATTGGGAAATGAGAAAGCTTAATCTAGAAATCATTCCCCAAGGTGACTTAAACCATCTCTCAGTTGAAGCCACGCTTAGAGATGACATTGTTCTAGCTCAGCAGCGCAGTAAGGGAATTGAAATTATTAAACAGAAGATGACCCAAGAAGAGGGAAAGTATAAATGCTTTCAAATGGATTCAGAAGGAGTTTTATGGTTCAACGAACATATTGTTGTACCCAAGGACCATAAGCTCCGTAAGCAAATAATGGACGAGGCCCACCTGTCCAAATTTTCTATGCACCCTGGCAGTACGAAGATGTACCAAGATTTGAAACAAAATTTTTGGTGGACTCGTATGAAACAAGAAATAGCCAAGTATGTTTCAAAATGTGATATCTGCCAAAGAGTCAAAGCCAGTCATCTGAAAACAGCTGGTATCCTTCAACCTCTACCCATTCCCTCTTGGAAATGGGAAGATATCAGTATAGATTTTATTGTTGGTCTGCCTAATACTTCTCTGAGACATGACTATTTGGGTAATCGTGGATCGATTAACAAAAACTGCACATTTCCTTCCCGTGCACACTACGTATATTGCTAAAAAGTATGCCGAGATTTACTTGGATCAAATTGTTCGTCTTCATGGCATACCCAAAACAATCATTTCCGATCGTGGAGCACAATTCGTCGCTCGGTTTTGGGAGCAACTCCAAGATGCTCTTGGAACTAAGTTAATTCGAAGCTCGACGTATCATCCGCAGATAGATGGACAGACCGAAAGGGTAAATCAAATTTTGGAAGATATGCTCAGAGCCTATGTCCTTCAGTACGACAAGAATTGGGACAAATGCTTGTCGCTGGCAGAATTTTCGTACAATAATAGCTATCAGACCAGTCCCAAAATGGCCCCATTCGAAGCATTGTACGGTCGCCGATGTCGAACTCCTTTGAGCTGGTCACAAACCGGCGAGCGTAAAATCTTCGGACCAGACCTTGTCAATGAGGCAGAAGAGAAAGTAAGAATTATACAGACAAATCTGAAGGCAGCCCAATCTCGACAGAAAAGCTATGCGGATATACGAAGAAGACCCTTACAGTTTCAAGTTGGAGACTTCGTGTATCTTCGAGTATCTCCTACCCGAGGTGTTCAAAGGTTCGGTATAAAAAGGGAAACTTGCTCCTCGATACATCGGACCCTTTGAAATCCTTGAGATCTGTGGATCCGTAGCTTACCGTCTTCAACTTCCTTCTCAGTTAGCAGCTGTTCATAACATTTTCCATGTATCCCAACTTAGGAAGTGTATCAAGATTCCTACCGAAATCATCGATCCTCAGGCTATTGAAATTGAACCTGATCTAACTTATACAGACCACCCCCTTAAAGTGCTAGACACTAAAGAAAGGAGCACTAGAAGAGAGACTATTAGAATGTACAAGATTCAGTGGAACCACCACACCGAAGAAGAGGCAATATGGGAAACTGAATCTTATCTTCAGTATAATTTCCTAGATTTCTTCCAAGCCAACCTCCGAAATTGATCATCTAAATTCTTCTGTTCCGGAATCTCGGGACGAGATTCTTTTTAGGGGGGGAAGGCTGTGACACTCAGGTAAATAGCATGGTCACACCCTAGATCTTTAGTGTGTTGTTATGTACAAAATGTAGCAAAAGTGTGTTTAAAAATGTTAATGATAAGGAAAGTGATTGTTTATATAATTATATTTAAATCAGGGTCCTTTTGTGCTAAATGGGTGAGCATGGGAGGTAGATTTCAAATGTATGAGGGTTATTTTGCAAAAGTTCAAAACTTGTGTTTAAATCGCAAAAGTAGATGAAACTACCTTTTGGATGTATGTGTAGTGTAGTTTTATCTATAGGATTTAAATAAAGTTTGAAAATTTTACTAAGTTTTATATTAATTTCAAAACTGTTGCTCTTCTGTGGATGAGCCTTAAAGCAAAGTTGTGCATTTTGAAAAACTACACACTTTTGCTTTTGGGCCCATCTCCATTTGAGCACTGGTTGGAAAGTTACCTATACATTACAATGAGGCCCCTAGGTTTTCTGCTTTTTGCAACCGGGTCCCCCATCGTCTCCCCCGAGCCCCCGATCTCCTCTGCTCCTCTGCGCGCGCGCGTGGCTCCTGCCGCCGGCCACCCCCGAGCACCTGCTGCTTTGCGTCTTGCTCCACGCATCGCCCTGTCCCTCCTCCCACCGCCCGCGTTGCCCTCGCTGGCCGTCCCTCGCTCCTCCACGTTGGGCAGACGCCCCGAGCGGCTGCCACGCCGCCCCGTCAGGCACGCCGGCGCCGCCCGCCGCTCTGCACCTGGCCGCGTGATCTCCCTCTCCCTTTCCTCCTCTCCTACAAACCGTGCGTTGCTACAAAACTTGATCGAGCCCCCTCTCCCCGGTTGCTTTGCCTTTTCCCTTCTCCCCACGACACCGAGCCGCCACCGCTCCTCCTCGCCGGGATTCTCCCCAACCGCGCCACCCTGCCCAAATTCCCTCGGCCTATCGCTTCCTCACCTCCTCCCCTAACCCACCAAGCTGATCCAGCCCAACCCCGGCCACCCCTTCGCCGGAATTGCCTCCACCCCGAGCCGCCCCTCACCGGAGCCGCCCGAGCTTGACCTCGCCGTCGACAACATGCCTCCGCCACCTCCTCGGCCAATCCAAGTATGGAAACCGCATCCCCATCGCCCCTTGGTGCTCGTGCGCGCGTTAGCTTCTCCTGTTCGCCGGCCCTTCGCCGGGAACGGCGACGCGCCGCCACGGCCGCCGCACCTCCCCATCGTTAGCCCCGTCCACTGTTGCCTGTCGTGCATGTTCACGTCCACAGCAATCTCTAGGTCCTGTAGGCCCTGCCCGACCGGCTCCTCCCTGCCGGCGACCTCGCCGCCGGCGAGAACACACCGGGGCCGAGCGGCCGGCTGTTGTCGAGGCCGGATAGGGGCACATCTGTGAGAAGAAAGCTCTTTCCAGGGGCCCGAGCGCAAAAAGACCAAGACCCCCCTCTAGTAGTTCTATTATTTCATGTGGTTTTGTTTCTGCCTTGCAAAATTCGTAGAAAACCACAGAAAAATCCAAAATTTGCACAACTAGTTTTGTTGGAAACTAGATTTCAAACCCTACAACTTTTATTAATGAAGTTTAGTTTGAAACAAAATACTTTTGCATCTATTTTAAATCTAAGGTTAAAAGGTGTTTTGTACATAACTTCTACATTTTAGCTTTGCTTCTCATGATTTCTAGCATGTAACTTCTATAAGCTATGTGTAACCTTGTGTTAAAATTTCCAACCTAGTATTGTTTTGTAGCTTAACTTCTTTTGAACTTAGGTAATTCAAATTTGAAATGTCTTAAAGCTAACTAAGCATGTTCTTGAAAACTAATTGATTAAGGTCTTTTTGTCATACTCTAATGGGTTGATGATTAGTATAGAATTAAATTTCCAAGACTTTATGATCTTAGTTACTTAAGTTTTGAATTTAAACTTGGAATTTAAACTCAAATTCAAATGTTCTAGTTCCTGTTTGCAATAAATTCAGTACTATATTCATGACTCAAGTATGAATGGTAATTCAAGCCTAAACCCCTTTTATTTCATAAACTCATATGTGTTGACTCTGTTGGATTGCAACCTTATTGTGATGTAAGATCTTAAATTCAAATCTCATTTTACTTAAATTGTTGCATATCATATAGAATCAGCGACGCTCGACGACGGAGACTACGAGTTGGTCTTAGGACAGGACCAAGGGTTTTCTGAAGACTCAACACAAGTCATCGAGGAACTAACTGAAGCCCCGAACCAAAGTTCGGAAGCCTCTGACACTCCTGCCCCCAACCCCACTCAAGAAGGCAAGCCCCGATGCATATCCCAGTATTTCATTTTATTACAATTTCACTTATATATTATATATATCTTGCATTACGTCTAGGAGTTGAAATGAAACCCTAGTTGCATAAAATCATAGGAATCCAATGTATTGTACCCGAGTCCTTATCGCATAGATGCTCTGCTAAATAGGACCGGTAAAAGTCGAGTGATTTCCTGTCACTCGCGCGATATAGGAGTTGGATGTTTACAATTCTGCAATCACTATAAGGATAATGGATAGGGCCATGTGCGATGCCATGACCTGGAGTTTTACCCTGTCTGTTTTGAATAAAGTTGATAAGGTCGCAGCATGTGGTAGTGGTGGCTAAGCGTTTGAAAGTACTAGCCACATGCCGCGAAATATGGTAAGCGGTAAGCCTAGTACCCGAATGGCCCGGCAAATGGATACGTCTCCACCACTCGACTTTTATTTTATGTTTACACGCACCGACATGTGGGAATACGTTCTGCAAGGCAGACAGGAATACGGATCATGTAGTCACGCTACAGACGTATGTCCTGCACAATTGGTGTGCGTACGGTCCTGCAGTCGCTTGTGGTGGCCCTGATCCATAACCCGGAATATGAGGGAAACGGTTGCTTCGGATCGATCTTTGGATGTTCCAAGCGTGTGAGTTAGGTTTACCTTGCAAGGTTGAATTCGATTCAGAATCGTCCGCTTCTCACGAAGATTGAGACTGCTTATCCCTTTTACCACATAGAGTAAATAGTGTAACTGTTGATGGAATAATCTGGATGGATGATAATCTCCATCTTGCTTGTTTAGTATAGGTGCTTACCTAGAATGGCTAATCAAGCTAGAATCTGAAAGCTAAAACTTGAAAGTAAGTTCTACTCTTTGTTGCTTTTCAGCTAAAAATAAACCTAGAGCCTCTACAATGCCTTCATGAGTCTAGTTACGAGCTAAAGTATACCCAACCTCGGGTAAGCCTTGCTGAGTATTAGAATGCTCAGCTTTGCTAGTATCTGTTTCAGGTATAACCTTCGAGAATCCCATAGACAACCCTGCATGGCCAACGTCTGTTCCTTTTAACTGGTCCGTGGAGTGGGATCCGTCCCCGGCTGGCAGTGACCCTCCTGAGTGACACCAGGCCTTGGGCTGAGCATGGTGTCCATTTTCGTGGCGTGTGTAGTCGCGTAATCTTTTCTTTCCGCTGTGAGTTTGGACAAGCTGTTCAGCTTGTCAGTTTAAACACGGTTTGTATAAGTTGTATCTAGAGGTAGAACTGATCAAGGATTATGATCTAGAGGTACATTATCATCCAGGCAAGGCCAATGTCGTTGCAGATGCACTCAGTCGCAAAGCATATTGTTCTTGCTTATTTGTTGAAGCTTTCAACGAAACTCTTTATTGGGAAATGAGAAAGCTTAATCTAGAAATCATTCCCCAAGGTGACTTAAACCATCTCTCAGTTGAAGCCACGCTTAGAGATGACATTGTTCTAGCTCAGCAGCGCAGTAAGGGAATTGAAATTATTAAACAGAAGATGACCCAAGAAGAGGGAAAGTATAAATGCTTTCAAATGGATTCAGAAGGAGTTTTATGGTTCAACGAACATATTGTTGTACCCAAGGACCATAAGCTCCGTAAGCAAATAATGGACGAGGCCCACCTGTCCAAATTTTCTATGCACCCTGGCAGTACGAAGATGTACCAAGATTTGAAACAAAATTTTTGGTGGACTCGTATGAAACAAGAAATAGCCAAGTATGTTTCAAAATGTGATATCTGCCAAAGAGTCAAAGCCAGTCATCTGAAAACAGCTGGTATCCTTCAACCTCTACCCATTCCCTCTTGGAAATGGGAAGATATCAGTATAGATTTTATTGTTGGTCTGCCTAATACTTCTCTGAGACATGACTATTTGGGTAATCGTGGATCGATTAACCAAAACTGCACATTTCCTTCCCGTGCACACTACGTATATCGCTAAAAAGTATGCCGAGATTTACTTGGATCAAATTGTTCGTCTTCATGGCATACCCAAAACAATCATTTCCGATCGTGGAGCACAATTCGTCGCTCGGTTTTGGGAGCAACTCCAAGATGCTCTTGGAACTAAGTTAATTCGAAGCTCGACGTATCATCCTCAGACAGATGGACAGACCGAAAGGGTAAATCAAATTTTGGAAGATATGCTCAGAGTCTATGTCCTTCAGTACGACAAGAATTGGGACAAATGCTTGTCGCTGGCAGAATTTTCGTACAACAATAGCTATCAGACCAGTCCCAAAATGGCCCCATTCGAAGCATTGTACGGTCACCGATGTCGAACTCCTTTGAGCTGGTCAAAAACCGGCGAGCGTAAAATCTTCGGACCAGACCTTGTCAATGAGGCAGAAGAGAAAGTAAGAATTATACAGACAAATCTGAAGGCAGCCCAATCTCGACAGAAAAGCTATGCGGATATACGAAGAAGACCCTTACAGTTTCAAGTTGGAGACTTCGTGTATCTTCGAGTATCTCCTACCCGAGGTGTTCAAAGGTTCGGTATAAAAAGGGAAACTTGCTCCTCGATACATCGGACCCTTTGAAATCCTTGAGATCTGTGGATCCGTAGCTTACCGTCTTCAACTTCCTTCTCAGTTAGCAGCTGTTCATAACATTTTCCATGTATCCCAACTTAGGAAGTGTATCAAGATTCCTACCGAAATCATCGATCCTCAGGCTATTGAAATTGAACCTGATCTAACTTATACAGACCACCCCCTTAAAGTGCTAGACACTAAAGAAAGGAGCACTAGAAGAGAGACTATTAGAATGTACAAGATTCAGTGGAACCACCACACCGAAGAAGAGGCAATATGGGAAACTGAATCTTATCTTCAGTATAATTTCCTAGATTTCTTCCAAGCCAACCTCCGAAATTGATCATCTAAATTCTTCTGTTCCGGAATCTCGGGACGAGATTCTTTTTAGGGGGGGAAGGCTGTGACACTCAGGTAAATAGCATGGTCACACCCTAGATCTTTAGTGTGTTGTTATGTACAAAATGTAGCAAAAGTGTGTTTAAAAATGTTAATGATAAGGAAAGTGATTGTTTATATAATTATATTTAAATCAGGGTCCTTTTGTGCTAAATGGGTGAGCATGGGGGGTAGATTTCAAATGTATGAGGGTTATTTTGCAAAAGTTCAAAACTTGTGTTTAAATCGCAAAAGTAGATGAAACTACCTTTTGGATGTATGTGTAGTGTAGTTTTATCTATAGGATTTAAATAAAGTTTGAAAATTTTACTAAGTTTTATATTAATTTCAAAACTGTTGCTCTTCTGTGGATGAGCCTTAAAGCAAAGTTGTGCATTTTGAAAAACTACACACTTTTGCTTTTGGGCCCATCTCCATTTGAGCACTGGTTGGAAAGTTACCTATACATTACAATGAGGCCCCTAGGTTTTCTGCTTTTTGCAACCGGGTCCCCCATCGTCTCCCCCGAGCCCCCGATCTCCTCTGCTCCTCTGCGCGCGCGCGTGGCTCCTGCCGCCGGCCACCCCCGAGCACCTGCTGCTTTGCGTCTTGCTCCACGCATCGCCCTGTCCCTCCTCCCACCGCCCGCGTTGCCCTCGCTGGCCGTCCCTCGCTCCTCCACGTTGGGCAGACGCCCCGAGCGGCTGCCACGCCGCCCCGTCAGGCACGCCGGCGCCGCCCGCCGCTCTGCACCTGGCCGCGTGATCTCCCTCTCCCTTTCCTCCTCTCCTACAAACCGTGCGTTGCTACAAAACTTGATCGAGCCCCCTCTCCCCGGTTGCTTTGCCTTTTCCCTTCTCCCCACGACACCGAGCCGCCACCGCTCCTCCTCGCCGGGATTCTCCCCAACCGCGCCACCCTGCCCAAATTCCCTCGGCCTATCGCTTCCTCACCTCCTCCCCTAACCCACCAAGCTGATCCAGCCCAACCCCGGCCACCCCTTCGCCGGAATTGCCTCCACCCCGAGCCGCCCCTCACCGGAGCCGCCCGAGCTTGACCTCGCCGTCGACAACATGCCTCCGCCACCTCCTCGGCCAATCCAAGTATGGAAACCGCATCCCCATCGCCCCTTGGTGCTCGTGCGCGCGTTAGCTTCTCCTGTTCGCCGGCCCTTCGCCGGGAACGGCGACGCGCCGCCACGGCCGCCGCACCTCCCCATCGTTAGCCCCGTCCACTGTTGCCTGTCGTGCATGTTCACGTCCACAGCAATCTCTAGGTCCTGTAGGCCCTGCCCGACCGGCTCCTCCCTGCCGGCGACCTCGCCGCCGGCGAGAACACACCGGGGCCGAGCGGCCGGCTGTTGTCGAGGCCGGATAGGGGCACATCTGTGAGAAGAAAGCTCTTTCCAGGGGCCCGAGCGCAAAAAGACCAAGACCCCCCTCTAGTAGTTCTATTATTTCATGTGGTTTTGTTTTTGCCTTGCAAAATTCGTAGAAAACCACAGAAAAATCCAAAATTTGCACAACTAGTTTTGTTGGAAACTAGATTTCAAACCCTACAACTTTTATTAATGAAGTTTAGTTTGAAACAAAATACTTTTGCATCTATTTTAAATCTAAGGTTAAAAGGTGTTTTGTACATAACTTCTACATTTTAGCTTTGCTTCTCATGATTTCTAGCATGTAACTTCTATAAGCTATGTGTAACCTTGTGTTAAAATTTCCAACCTAGTATTGTTTTGTAGCTTAACTTCTTTTGAACTTAGGTAATTCAAATTTGAAATGTCTTAAAGCTAACTAAGCATGTTCTTGAAAACTAATTGATTAAGGTCTTTTTGTCATACTCTAATGGGTTGATGATTAGTATAGAATTAAATTTCCAAGACTTTATGATCTTAGTTACTTAAGTTTTGAATTTAAACTTGGAATTTAAACTCAAATTCAAATGTTCTAGTTCCTGTTTGCAATAAATTCAGTACTATATTCATGACTCAAGTATGAATGGTAATTCAAGCCTAAACCCCTTTTATTTCATAAACTCATATGTGTTGACTCTGTTGGATTGCAACCTTATTGTGATGTAAGATCTTAAATTCAAATCTCATTTTACTTAAATTGTTGCATATCATATAGAATCAGCGACGCTCGACGACGGAGACTACGAGTTGGTCTTAGGACAGGACCAAGGGTTTTCTGAAGACTCAACACAAGTCGTCGAGGAACTAACTGAAGCCCCGAACCAAAGTTCGGAAGCCTCTGACACTCCTGCCCCCAACCCCACTCAAGAAGGCAAGCCCCGATGCATATCCCAGTATTTCATTTTATTACAATTTCACTTATATATTATATATATCTTGCATTACGTCTAGGAGTTGAAATGAAACCCTAGTTGCATAAAATCATAGGAATCCAATGTATTGTACCCGAGTCCTTATCGCATAGATGCTCTGCTAAATAGGACCGGTAAAAGTCGAGTGATTTCCTGTCACTCGCGCGATATAGGAGTTGGATGTTTACAATTCTGCAATCACTATAAGGATAATGGATAGGGCCATGTGCGATGCCATGACCTGGAGTTTTACCCTGTCTGTTTTGAATAAAGTTGATAAGGTCGCAGCATGTGGTAGTGGTGGCTAAGCGTTTGAAAGTACTAGCCACATGCCGCGAAATATGGTAAGCGGTAAGCCTAGTACCCGAATGGCCCGGCAAATGGATACGTCTCCACCACTCGACTTTTATTTTATGTTTACACGCACCGACATGTGGGAATACGTTCTGCAAGGCAGACAGGAATACGGATCATGTAGTCACGCTACAGACGTATGTCCTGCACAATTGGTGTGCGTACGGTCCTGCAGTCGCTTGTGGTGGCCCTGATCCATAACCCGGAATATGAGGGAAACGGTTGCTTCGGATCGATCTTTGGATGTTCCAAGCGTGTGAGTTAGGTTTACCTTGCAAGGTTGAATTCAATTCAGAATCGTCCGCTTCTCACGAAGATTGAGACTGCTTATCCCTTTTACCACATAGAGTAAATAGTGTAACTGTTGATGGAATAATCTGGATGGATGATAATCTCCATCTTGCTTGTTTAGTATAGGTGCTTACCTAGAATGGCTAATCAAGCTAGAATCTGAAAGCTAAAACTTGAAAGTAAGTTCTACTCTTTGTTGCTTTTCAGCTAAAAATAAACCTAGAGCCTCTACAATGCCTTCATGAGTCTAGTTACGGGCTAAAGTATACCCAACCTCGGGTAAGCCTTGCTGAGTATTAGAATGCTCAGCCTTGCTAGTATCTGTTTCAGGTATAACCTTCGAGAATCCCATAGACAACCCTGCATGGCCAACGTCTGTTCCTTTTAACTGGTCCGTGGAGTGGGATCCGTCCCCAGCTGGCAGTGACCCTCCTGAGTGACACCAGGCCTTGGGCTGAGCATGGTGTCCATTTTCGCGGTGTGTGTAGTCGCGTAATCTTTTCTTTCCGCTGTGAGTTTGGACAAGCTGTTCAGCTTGTCAGTTTAAACACGGTTTGTATAAGTTGTATCTAAGTTTGTGTCACACCTGATTTATAAGAACGTAAATCGAGCAATCATATATGCGCCAGGATCAAGTCACGCATATATACAATAGATTATCAAGATATCACAACACATGTCACGAATAAAAGAGTATAAATTATAAAAGGAATGTTCTTATTACAACTGAATCAAGAATTAGTTCAAGGAATGCGGAAGCGTACAATAAATACATGAAGAGTAGGGCGCCACAGGGACGTCAACTGGGAGACAACACCTAGAAGTCGTCGAGTCCGCCGATTTAGTCCTCCACGTCGCCTGGTACTGAGCAGCAGTCGAAGATATCCGAAATAGAACAGAAGAGTAGAGAGGCAAGTGTGAGTACAAACTAGTACTCAACAAGTATAACACAAACTATGAGGCTCTAGGCTAGCTGACTCAACTACATTAGCTTTTAGTCTTGGCAAGTTTTATTAAAACTATTTACTATAAGTGGATGATTTACCATAAACCCAAATTGCATCAGGAATTAATCAATGTTAATTAAGAACTACTGAGAACCATCCAAACCAAAACCACCCGGGGAATCTCCCTAATCAAAGGTTGACAACCCCACTAATCAAAAGGAGGATCTGGGCCGCTCATGACTGTGAGCACAGCTGATATATCAGTTTTACACTCTCGAGAGGTTGCACAACTTTACCCACAAGTCGTGAGCTATGCTAGTTGTTCATCACACTTTCTTAGGTGAGATGGCTAGCAAGCACACTACGAGACCGTTACAAAGGATCACGTTGGTAAGGTGTAACCGCTAAGAATTCTGGATCAGCAACGATGGGGCCCACCTCCGGGGGTACAAGACACACAGCACAGACCAAGCCGGAGGAGCAGGGACCATTGAAGCTTACCACCCCTCTTGCCCACGCAAGTAAGTTACTCCCGAACCAACATGACCTAATTAGTAAGTCAAGACCGTCCCATTCCAGTCTTGTGGTTGCGCGGTTGTCCCAGGTTGTCGCTCTATGAACCGGTCCTTATGGAGAGTGGCCAACCAAGCATTAAGCACCGTGCTGGCCCCCTAAACCAAGTTTCTAAGAAAACATCTTTTACGGAGACGTGAGCCACTCAAGCACACAGCACAGAGGGCCACGCTCAGGATTAAGTTGCATAAGACCATTAATCAAATTTAATTAAAAAGGACCAAGTTTGTTATAGCGCAGCAACCTAGCACAACTAACCATAATGCAACCCAAAGGATATATATATATAGAATATAAAGTGGCTAGGAAAGTCCTTATAGGCATACAGTATTAAAATGCAGTATGAAATCTGTATTTAAAAGTGGTAGGATGTTCATGTTATACTTGCCTTCCTCAAAGTTCTCCTGCTACTGCTCAAAAGCTTCAGAAGATGGTGGCTCCTGGTACTGGTCCAAAGGCTCTGCGTCTACTCACGATCATCAAGCATGGTCCACACATACACACATGCACAGACAATAGCAAACTATAAGAAAACAGTACACCAATACAATAGAACAGCACACAGAACTGGCCTAGAACTATTCTATGCATTACAACGATCGTGTGGACATAAAGAACACCTAAAACGGAGCTAAGACGCGAAAACTACGCTTGAAACAAGATCCAGGGACCTATTTGTAAGAAAACTGGAGGTTCTAAGGGGTTCTGCGCAAAAACCGAGGGACCTAAACGCAATTAAAGTGTAGACACAGGGGCTAGCATGTGAAAACTCAGGGCTTGGATGGCGGGCACTAAATCTGGAAAGCTCAGGGGTCTAAACGGGTAAAACAGGACTAAAACATAAATACTTTTGAGCTAAAGAGTACTGCGGGTTGATTTCTCTAAAAGACAGGGGCTCTTCAGCAAAAGGAACGGCTGAAGGGGTATCTCCAAATCAGGATCGTTGGATCGCGATCCGGCGGCTCTAATCTATCACGGCTCGATCTAATCCTGTCCGCTCGCCTCACATCCTACGGCTCGGGCAGATGGGCGCACGGGACGGCGGCGCCGGCCACCGGAGCTCGGCTCCCGCGGCGGAGGCTCGCCGGAGCTGGCCAAACTCGGCCCTCCGGGCTCGGTTTTGAACGATATCAAGCCCTAGAGGTAGAGCGTGACACAGAGAACTCGTCTAGGGGCTTGAGAGGGCTGATTAGGGTTTGGGTCAGAGCTCCCCACGGCAAGGGCGGCTCGGGATCACTGCGGCCAGGGGGACGCGCTCACGCGGAGCGAGGGAGGAAGGGAGAAGGGGCACGGCGCGATCCTTACCATGCCTGGAAGCTGTGACGACGGCCTGTGGTGGGGGATTGGCGGCGCGGGGCTCGGTCGACGGCGGCGGCTCAAATCCGAGCGGCGCAAGGGCACGGGGAAAAACTGGAGAGGTAGTGGCGGCTGAGGAGGAGCGCGAGAGAACGGCCGGGGCTAAGAAAAGGTGGGGCGGCCTCGGCGTGCGGGTCGATCGCGCAACGGCCTCCGCTCCTCCCGCGGACTCGATGCGGGTGGATCTAATCCAAGCGCGGCGGCCTTCTAGAAGGAAAGGAGGCTCGGGTGCTGGCCAGGGCTCGGGGCTCGGGGCGTGCGGCAGAGCGGGGCCACGGGCAGCGGTAGAGCGGCTGGCCGGCGGGGAAGAAAAATAGAGGAGGGGGTCGGGCACTGGAAGAAGGAGGAGAGGGGAAAGGAGGCGCTGATGCGCGGGGCCACATGGCCAGAGAGAGAAAGGGGAAGAGGAGAACGGCGCGCTCGGGCTGGGAAAAGGCGCCGACAAGCGGGGCCCAGCTGGCAGAGGGAGGAAGGAAGAGAGGTGAGGGCGCTCGGGCTGGGCTGCACTGAGGGAGCTGGGCCTCGGCGGCCCATGCGGGGAAAGGAGGGAAGGGGAAGGGAAGAGTTGGGCCGGCGTGGAGAGAAGAGAGGGGAGAGGAGAACGGGCCGGCCCAAAGGGTTGTTTCTCCTTCTCTTCTTTTCTTTTTCCTTCTCTACACTCAAACCATCCAAACAAATCTATATGAATTCAAATAAATTTGAATTCATACCCTATAAACTCAACACAAGAAAAATAATGCTCCAGCATGAATGCACAAGCATGTTGACCTTATAATTAATTTTACTTTCTTGTGTTATAAATTGCTTTAAATGCCACAGAGATTAAGGAAAAGCCTGGAAATTTCATTTGAGCCAAAATAAATTCATTAAAATTAGGGAAAATTACAGTAGGGTGTTACAAACCTACCCCCCTTACAGGAATCTCGTCCCGAGATTCGGATAGGCTAGATAGCAAAGAGATCGGGGTATGTCTTCCTTAGCTCATCCTCTCGCTCCCAAGTAGCTTCATTCTCTGTGTGATGACTCCACTGAACACGGCACATCTTGATCTTCTTGTTTCTGGTAACTCTCTCGGATGTCTCCAGAATCTTCACCGGATGCTCGGTGTAAGTCAGATCTTCCTGTACATCCAACCCTTCTAACGGTGCTTGCTCTTCTGGCACCCTCAAGCACTTCTTCAGCTGAGACACGTGAAACACATCGTGCACTCCCGAGAGGTTGGGAGGCAACTCCAAACGATATGCCACCTCACCTTTCCGTTCCAACACCTTGAACGGACCAATATATCGAGGGGCTAACTTCCCTCTTACATTAAACCTGCGGATTCCTCTCATCGGCGAGACCTTCAGATATACATGATCACCCACTGCAAAGGTCAAATCTCGGCGATGAACATCCGCGTAACTCTTCTGACGAGTCTATGCGACCCTCAGATTCTCGCGCACCTGCTGCACCAACTGTTCTGCCTCTTCCACAATATCCGGACCAAACACCTGCCTCTCGCCAATCTGATCCCAATACAGCGGAGTCCTGCACTTCCGACCATACAGGGCCTCGAAAGGGAATTTCTTCAGACTGGCCTGATAACTATTGTTATACGAGAACTCTGCATACGGCAGGCACTTATCCCAGCTGGTACCATACTGAATAGCGCAGGCTCGAAGCATATCCTCCAACACTTGGTTGGTTCTCTCTGTCTGCCCATCTGTCTGAGGATGATAAGCAGTACTGAAACGCAGCTTCGTATCCAACGAATCATGCAACTGCTCCCAGAACCGTGAAGTGAACTGAGATCCTCGATCAGATATAATTTTCTTCGGAACACCATGCAGACAGATGATTCTGGAGATGTACAACTCTGCGAGTCTAGCGCCGGAGTAAGTAGTGTTCACCGGAATGAAGTGGGCAACCTTCGTCAACCGATCCACTACTACCCATATAGAGTTGTACCCTTTCTGAGTACGAGGCAATCCAACAATGAAGTCCATAGT
Organism: Panicum hallii; assembly: GCF_002211085.1. Taxonomy (NCBI): domain Eukaryota; kingdom Viridiplantae; phylum Streptophyta; class Magnoliopsida; order Poales; family Poaceae; genus Panicum; species Panicum hallii. Next base: position 33,289,990 of record NC_038050.1, read on the forward strand.
GATTTCCTCCCATTTCCACTCTGGAATCTTCAATGGTTGCAATAGACCTGCCGGCCTCTGATGCTCTGCCTTGACACGCTGACAAGTGTCACAGATAGCCACATACTCCGCAACGGAACGCTTCATTCCACACCACCAGAATCGTTCCTTGAGATCATAATACATCTTCGTGCTGCCCGGATGGATAGAATATGCCGTATCATGAGCCTCACTCAAGATCAACTTCCTAAGATCCGCTACATCTGGCACACATAGTCGACCCTTGTACCACAAGTGATCATCCTCTCTGAAATGAGGTGCTTTGCCAACCTTCAGCAGTTCACGGATCTCCTGCAGCTTCTTATCATCTTTCTGATGCTGCCTGATCTCTGCCTCTAGAGTGGGTTCTGCCTCGAATGATGTACCCGAGGTGTGATGCAAGAAACCTAGACTCAGCTGCTCAAATTCCTCGCATAACTCCTGAGGCATCTGAAAAGCCACGGCCATGTTGACATAGCTCTTCCTGCTCAGAGCATCTGCTACAACATTGCCTTGCCCGGATGATAGTGAATTTCCAGATCATAATCCTTGACCAATTCTAGCCATCTTCTCTGCCGCATGTTCAGCTCATTCTGGGTGAAAATATACTTGAGGCTCTTGTGATCGGTGTAAATATCACACCTCTGCCCAAACAAGTAATGCCTCCATATCTTCAGAGCATGCACAACTGCGGCTAGCTCCAGATCATGAGTGGGATAATTCAGCTCGTGCCGGCGCAACTGCCGCGAGGCATAAGCGATGACTCTGCCTTCCTGCATCAGGACACAACCAAGACCATCCCTCGAAGCATCACAATACACTGTGAACCTCTTGCGCTGGTCTGGCAGAGTAAGGACTGGCGCCGTAGTCAACCTCTTCTTCAGCTCATCGAAGGCCTTCTGACGCTCATCAGTCCAAGAGAAATCCACACCCTTCTCCAGCAAGGAAGTCAAAGGCTTCGCAATCTTGGAGAAATTCTCAATGAACCTCCGATAATAACCTGCTAAGCCCAGAAAAGAGCGGACTTCCTTCACTGTCTGTGGTACCACCCAGTCAAGCACATCCTTCACCTTCCCGGGGTCCACAGCAATACCTCCCTTGGAGATAACATGACCGAGGAATGGAACCTCATCAATCCAGAATTCGCACTTGCTGAGCTTGGCATACAGCTTGTGCTCTCTGAGCCTCTGCAACACAAGCCTCAAATGCTTCTCATGCTCTGCTTCTGACTTGGAATATATCAGGATATCATCAATGAATATCACCACAAAGGTGTCCAGATAATCCATGAAAACCTTGTTCATCAGATGCATGAAGAAAGCCGGAGCATTAGTCAAGCCAAAGGACATGACCGTATACTCGTATAGCCCATAGTTGCAGGTGAATGCCGTCTTCGGAATATCCTCAGAACGAATCTTCAGCTGATGATAACCCGAACGCAGATCAATCTTCAAGAATACACAAGCGCCCTGAAGCTAATCGAAGAGATCCTCAATACGTGGCAATGGATGCTTGTTCTTGATGGTGACTGCATTCAGATCCCGATAATCGATGCACATCCTCTTCGCGCCATCCTTCTTCTCCACGAGCAATACAGGAAAAGCCCAAGGAGAGAAACTGCGACGGATATAGCCCTTGGCTAGCAACTCGTCGATAGTCTTCTTAACTTCCTCATGCTCAACAGGAGCCATACGATAGGGCCGCTTAGAAATAGGAGCTGTGCCAGGCAAGAGATCAATAGAAACTCAATGTCGCGATCAGGCGGCATACCTGGCAAATCATCCGGAAAAACATCCGGGAATTCAGACACCACACGAATACCATCCGTGGGTCTAGCCTCCATCTGATGAAGAAATCCAGAAGGCTCTGTGGCACCCACAGTAACCTCCTGACCATCCGGTGCTGACAGAAGAATCGTCCTCTAAGCACAATCTATCCGGACTCCCCACTTAGCAAGAGTCTCCATCCCGAGGATCACATCAATACCCTTGGTGTCTAGCACCATCAGATTTGCACTGAAATCTATCCCCCTTATGGCCAGACTGACTCTGGGACAGAAGACATGAGACCTCAACTACCCTCCCGGTGAAGATACTAACATGCACCTCTTTAATGTGCTAGTAGGAATACCATGATGCTCAACAAAAAGACTGGGTGATGAAAGAAAGCGTAGCACCAGTATCAAAAAGCACTGTAGCAGGATGGGTGTTGACCATAAACGTACCAATGACCACATTAGGAGCCTCGGCCGCTGACTCGGCCGTCACGTGGTTCACCCTGCCCTGAGCTGGGGCCTTGGGCGGTGCTACATGCCCCTGCTGTCCTGCCTGCGCCTTCCGAGGGCAGACGTTGGCGTAGTGCCCCGGCTCGCCGCAGTGGAAGCACACTCGCGGAAGTGCAGCGGCCTGCTGCCCAGGAGGAGTGGGCACTCCCTGCCTCTGAGCTGGTGGAGCCGGAGGCGCTGGAAGCCTCTGACCCTGCCCTGCCTGCTGCTGAGTTCGGGGAGGAAACTGCTGCCGCTGCTGGTACTGCTGGGGCAGCCTCTGCTGCTGCTGTTGTGGATGCTGATATCGGGGACGAGTGTTGCTGCCCGACGAAGATGGAGCCATCTTCCTCTTCTTATCCTCAATCTCCCGGCGCTTGCGCAAGGTGTTGAGGGTCAGCTGGTTGAAGTTGTCGAAGCGGTGGTTCATGAGCGCATACTCCAGGTGGTCATCCAGTCCCTCCCTGAAGCGCTCCTGCTTATCGCCATCATGGGTGTCCTCAGCGGGGGCGTAGCGAGCGAGCTGGAGGAAGCGGTCACGGTACTCAGTCACCGTCATAGCTCCCTGAAATGATAATCACCGGAAAGAAGATGGGAATTTACTCGGCATTCCTTGTAGCAAGGGTGGGTTTGAGCTCAAAAAGAAATTGCGGAAAGATTTTACTCGGGTTTTACCTGCTTAAGCGCAAGGAACTCCTTGTGCTTCATCTTCATCACACCAGCAGGGATGTGGTGGTGCCTGAAACGCTTCCGGAACTGGACCCAAGTGAGGGTGTCGCGGTCCCGAGCTGGGTAGGACTCCCACCAATCGAGGGCTGAGCCTCGCAGCTGCCCTGCTGCGTACAGGACTCGCTCCCTGTCATCGCACTGAGCTACGTCCAACTGGCGCTCCACCTGACGAAGCCAGTCGTCAGCCTGAAGTGGATCAGCCGCATGAGAGAACGTCGGCGGGTGACCCCTCAGAAAGTCCGCGCGCCTGTCGCGGGGCTGCTGCGGTGGAGGAGGTGGTGGCTGAGCATGGATCTGCTGCAGCGTCTGAACGGTGTTGTTCAGGGTGGCCGTCATCTGCATCTGGAGCTGGAAGAACTGCTCCGGAGTCAGGGGTGGAGGCATCGGCAGCGGCTGGTCAGTGCTCTGGTTGTTCTGCCCCTGCTGGCCAGAACCGGTGCCGGTGCTCCTGGTGTTCACCATCTGTTTGCAGCACAGCGAACTTTATGAGGGATAGATATGGTATAACTTCGGGAAGGAAGACTCTGACAGGATAAAATAGAGAGAAAGGAATGTACGGTTTTACCCCCAACGTTCTAACTCAGCTTTTGATTATTTAATTCAGGTTCGTATTAAGGTCGTTTTGCATGAACAAGTCTTGCTTCTAACTATGCAATCAACCAAAAATACAAATCAAACATTGGCACAATAACAAACATTCAATATTCACAACTTAGTCGAATTTATCACACTACTCGACTAACATACTCGTTCTAGCGTATTTTTATCGGGACAACCTAAACTTATAGCTTATAAGATTAGGCGACTCAAGCCAACGTCTACGGACAACTCCAGCTATTTCTCAGAAAAGACAGGAGGGATAGCAAATCAAGGGCTTAAGACTCAAGGAATAGAAGCAGAAAAATGATGGTTGAAGATTTGCGGAGGCAAGGCAAGAGAAAAGAAGCCCTAAACTCGTCCAATTCTATCTAGGCTTCGTCCTACAGTCGATATGGCTCTGATACCAATCTGTCACACCCGATTTATAAGAACGTAAATCGAGCAATCATATATGCGCCAGGATCAAGTCACGCATATATACAACAGATTATCAAGATATCACAACACATGTCACGAATAAAAGCGTATAAATTATAAAAGGAATGTTCTTATTACAACTGAATCAACAATCAGTTCAAGGAATGCGGAAGCGTAAAATAAATACATGAAGAGTAGGGCGCCACAGGGACGTCAGCTGGGAGACAACGCCTAGAAGTCGTCGAGTCCGCCGATTTAGTCCTCCACGTCGCCTGGTACTGAGCAGCAGTCGAAGATATCCGAAATAGAACAGAAGAGTAGAGAGGCAAGTGTGAGTACAAACTAGTACTCAACAAGTATAACACAAACTATGAGGCTCTAGGCTAGCTGACTCAACTGCATTAGCTTTTAGTCTTGGCAAGTTTTATTAAAACTATTTACTATAAGTGGATGATTTACCATAAACCCAAATTGCATCAGGAATTAATCAATGTTAATTAAGAACTACTGAGAACCATCCAAACCAAAACCACCCGGGGAATCTCCCTAATCAAAGGTTGACAACCCCACTAATCAAAAGGAGGATCTGGGCCGCTCATGACTGTGAGCACAGCTGATATATCAGTTTTACACTCTCGAGAGGTTGCACAACTTTACCCACAAGTCGTGAGCTATGCTAGTTGTTCATCACACTTCCTTAGGTGAGATGGCTAGCAAGCACACTACGAGACCGTTACAAAGGATCACGTTGGTAAGGTGTAACCGCTAAGAATTCTGGATCAGCAACGATGGGGCCCACCTCCGGGGGTACAAGACACACAGCACAGACCAAGCCGGAGGAGCAGGGACCATTGAAGCTTACCACCCCTCTTGCCCACTCAAGTAAGTTACTCCCGAACCAACACGACCTAATTAGTAAGTCAAGACCGTCCCATTCCAGTCTTGTGGTTGCGCGGTTGTCCCAGGTTGTCGCTCTATGAACCGGTCCTTATGGAGAGTGGCCAACCAAGCACTAAGCACCGTGCTGGCCCCCTAAACCAAGTTTCTAAGAAAACATCTTTTACGGAGACGTGAGCCACTCAAGCACACAGCACAGAGGGCCACGCTCAGGATTAAGTTGCATAAGACCATTAATCAAATTTAATTAAAAAGGACCAAGTTTGTAATAGCGCAGCAACCTAGCACAACTAACCATAATGCAACCCAAAGGATATATATATATATATAGAATATAAAGTGGCTAGGAAAGTCCTTATAGGCATACAGTATTAAAATACAGTATGAAATTTGTATTTAAAAGTGGTAGGATGTTCATGTTATACTTGCCTTCCTCAAAGTTCTCCTGCTGCTTCTCAAAAGCTTCAGAAGATGGTGGCTCCTGGTACTGGTCCAAAGGCTCCGCGTCTACTCACGATCATCAAGCATGGTCCACACATTACACACATGCACAGACAATAGCAAACTATAAGAAAACAGTACACCAATACAATAGAACAGCACACAGAACTGGCCTAGAACTATTCTACACATTACAACGATCGCGTGGACATAAAGAACACCTAAAACGGAGCTAAGACGCGAAAACTACGCTTGAAACAAGATCCAGGGACCTATTTGTAAGAAAACTGGAGGTTCTAAGGGGTTCTGCGCAAAAACCGAGGGACCTAAACGCAATTAAAGTGTAGACACAGGGGCTAGCACGTGAAAACCCGGGGCTAGGACGGCGGGCACTAAATCTGGAAAGCTCAGGGGTCTAAACAGGTAAAACAGGACTAAAACATAAATACTTTTGAGCTAAAGAGTACTGCGGGTTGATTTCTCTAAAAGATAGGGGCTCTTCAGCAAAAGGAACGGCTGAAGGGGTATCTCCAAATCAGGATCGTTGGATCGCGATCCGGCGGCTATAATCTATCACGGCTCGATCTAATCCTGTCAGCTCGCCTCGCATCCTACGCTTCGGGCAGATGGGCGCGCGGGACGGCGGCGCCGGCCACCGGAGCTCGGCTCCCGCGGCGGAGGCTCGCCGGAGCTGGCCAAACTCGGCCCTCCGGGCTCGGTTTTGAACGATATCAAGCCCTAGAGGTAGAGCGCGACACGGAGAACTCGTCTAGGGGCTTGAGAGGGCTGATTAGGGTTTGGGTCAGAGCTCCCCACGGCAAGGGCGGCTCGGGATCACTGCGGCCAGGGGGACGCGCTCACGCGGAGTGAGGGAGGAAGGGAGAAGGGGCACGGCGTGATCCTTACCACGCCTGGAAGCTGTGACGACGGCCTGTGGTGGGGGATTGGCGGCGCGGGGCTCGGTCGACGGCGGCGGCTCAAATCCGAGCGGCGCAAGGGCACGGGGAAAAACTGGAGAGGTAGTGGCGGCTGAGGAGGAGCGCGAGAGAACGGCCGGGGCTAAGAAAAGGTGGGGCGGCCTCGGCGTGCGGGTCGATCGCGCAACGGCCTCCGCTCCTCCCGCGGACTTGATGCGGGTGGATCTAATCCAAGCGCGGCGGCCTTCTAGAAGGAAAGGAGGCTCGGGTGCTGGCCAGGGCTCGGGGCTCGGGTGCGGCGCAAGGGCTCGGGGCGTGCGGCAGAGCGGGGCCACGGGCAGCGGCAGAGCGGCTGGCCGGCGGGGAAGAAAAATAGAGGAGGGGGTCGGGCACTGGAAGAAGGAGGAGAGGGGAAAGGAGGCGCTGATGCGCGGGGCCACATGGCCAGAGAGAGAAAGGGGAAGAGGAGAACGGCGCGCTCGGGCTGGGAAAAGGCGCTGACAAGCGGGGCCCAGCTGGCAGAGGGAGGAAGGAAGAGAGGTGAGGGCGCTCGGGCTGGGCTGCACTGAGGGAGCTGGGCCTCGGCGGCCCATGCGGGGAAAGGAGGGAAGGGGAAGGGAAGAGTTGGGCCGGCGTGGAGAGAAGAGAGGGGAGAGGAGAACGGGCCGGCCCAAAGGGTTGTTTCTCCTTCTCTTCTTTTCTTTTTCCTTCTCTACACTTAAACCATCCAAACAAATCTATATGAATTCAAATAAATTTGAATTCATACCCTATAAACTCAACACAAGAAAAATAATGCTCCAGCATGAATGCACAAGCATGTTGACCTTATAATTAATTTTACTTTCTTGTGTTATAAATTGCTTTAAATGCCACAGAGATTAAGGAAAAGCCTGGAAATTTCATTTGAGCCAAAATAAATTCATTAAAATTAGGGAAAATTACATTAGGGTGTTACAGTTTGAACCTGGTTTGTAATAATGTTTGAAAATTTGTAAATTAAAAGTTGATGAGCTATTCCGTGATTGTAAACTCGCCTTCGTGCGAGGTAGACCTACTTCGATCCTGTTAAACCGTGGTTGTATCGGGCAGAGACCCGACAGACCAATGGATTGTTCCGTTTGAAGTGCGTGGAGTTAATGTCAGCTGTATAGCGATCATTAGCACACTTGAGCCGGAATAATTCAGGCGGTTTTGCCACAGTTCGGTGTAAGATAGATCGGGTTCGATCTTAATGGCACGGGTTTCAATGATTTCCGTGGGTACTTTGATACACTTCTTAAGTTCAGAGATATGGAAAACATCGTGAATGGCAGCCAATTGAGATGGAAGGCGAATTTTGTAAGCCACTGGGCCACAGACTTTGAGGATTTTGAAGGGTCCGACATATCGGGGTGCTAACTTCCCTTTTATGCCGAGTTCTGGCATAAAGACTGAATTCATGAGATACATGAAATATGTCGGTGCGTTAGTAAGCCCGAATGACATAACCAGATATTCATATAATCCATATCTGGTCGAGAAAGCCATTTTTGGAATGTCGCAGGGCTTGATTTTAATCTGGTGATAACCAGAGCGTAAGTCAATCTTAGAAAAGACCTTAGCTCCAGCTAGTTGATCGAACAAGATGTCAATGCGGGGAAGAGGGTACTTATTTTTGATAGTGACCGCATTGAGTGGACGATAATCGACACATAACCTTAGGCTATTGTCCTTCTTCTTTACAAAGAGAGCCGGACAACCCCAAGGTGAAGCACTTGGGCGTATAAAACCCTTGTTAAGAAGATCTTGGAGTTGGATTTTCAGTTCAGCCAATTCATTTGGAGGCATGCGATATGGCCTCTTTGAAATAGGAGCGGTGCCAGGTTGAAGTTCAATGATGAACTCGATGTCTCTATCTGGTGGCATTCCAGGCAAGTCATCTGGAAAGACATCGGGATACTCACAGACTACAGGTATATCTTTTACTTTGATATCTGTGATGGCATACGTGCAAGAGTGCAGATACTCCTGCTGAGGCAGATAGAGGGTAATGACTCCTTGATATGGTGAGTTATTCTCAATCACTCGGGAAGAGATGTCTAGCAGTACTCTATGTTCAGTCATCCAATTTGTCCCAAGTATAACATCAATACCCTCTAAGTTTAGCAAAACCAAATCAGTTTTAATTACTTGGCTACCTAACTGAATTGGCACACTTTTAACCATTTGGTTAGAGGTAATCTTTCCTCCAGGGGTGGAAATCATATATGATCCCTGGGTAGGACAAAGATCAAGTCCTATTCGGATACCACAGTTGTTACTAATAAAACTATGTGTTGCTCCTGAATCAAATAATGTAACAACTGGTTTGTGGTGAATAGAGAATGTACCCGACATGATAGGAGCTCCATCCGGAAGTTCCGCAAGAGTGGTGAAATTAACTCGCCCTTGCCGGACTTGTATCACCGGCCTCTTGCCCTTGTTCTGGTTACCCTGACTGGAACTCTGCCCTTGATTAGGTTTCTTGGGCCGCGGACAATCTCTGATGAAATGATCCGCACTTCCGCAATTGAAACAGCGATAATTGCTGCTTCTCTGTTGGACTTGTTGAATATTTGGCCGTGGGCCAGGTTGTTGTGGTTGTTGCGGAGGTACGGGAGGTCTATACCCTCCTTGTTGTTGAGGCGGCCTGAAAACCAGTCTACCAAACGGAACATTCCGCTCTGGCGCTTTAGGCGGTGCATTCTGAACAAATCGATACCGTGAGGGTTGAACGCCCGCGGGTCTAGTGGAAATCCTGCGCTTCTTTTCGGCACGGTGTGCCGTGATGCAATCCTCCTGAGTCAGGGCCATGTTAACCAGCTCACTGAAGGTATTTGCCTTTATAAGGTTCAAACATTCTTTGAGCTTAGTGCTCAAGCCCCGACGGAAGCGGTCCTACTTCTTGGTGTCACTATCTGCGTGATAGCCCGCGTACTGACACAGGTGATTAAAAGCCTGTGCATATTGTAATACAGTGCGGGTGCCTTGAGTAAGTGCCAAGAACTCATTCAGTTTGTGCTCCATTAGTCCTTCAGGTATATGATGTGCTCGGAAAGCATTCCAGAATTCTTCCCAGGAGATAACATGGCCTTCAACTTGCATGGCACAATAGTTATCCCACCAGATACGGGCAGCTCCACGTAATTGTTGGGCAGCGAAGTGAGCCTTGCTAGAGTCCGCACATGGAATCGTAAGAAGAGCGAACTTGGACTCAATGGTGCGAAACCAAACATCGGCATCAAGGAGCTCCTCCACTTTACTGAACAGCGGGGGCTGGGTACTGAAGAAATCTTGGTAGTTTGCCACCTAAGGTTCATCACGACCTCCTCATGATTGCTGGTGCTGTTGGTTCTGCTGGGCTTGTACCAGCAGATTGAGAAGTTCAGTCTGCTGGGCCATAACCTCGGCTAGATTTGGAGGTGGCGGTGGCGGTTGTTGAGAACCGCTGGCCTGATCTGCCCGGAAGCCTTCCGGGGTTCCGCGCGTGGCTCCAACCATCTGAAACAAAGGAGATATCCATTATTAACCACATAGCCTTACCCCCAATTTTAGAAGGTACACCACTCAGATAAGCAATACATATACTCCATTCAATCATCTCATTTCAGAAATTAAAGATATTGGAACAATGAGGATGAAACACAAGGCTTATATTACATCGCAGATTCTGGCTATCCTTAACATCGTACATTAAAAGGATCCATACACAGGCCATCTATAATACAACAAATGGCACAAGGTCTAAGTAAGCTACTTACTACCTAAGGAATTACACTTTACATAAATTACATCTAGAGGGTCGATGATTTGACAACTAAAAATCATCGAAATTGCCTATAGAAGACTGATTGCCAGATGAAGAATAATCTGGCTGAGGATTGGGCTCCAGATCTCCATGCTCGGAGTCGAGGTCTGAGACTCCCTCAATTTCTTTCGGATCTTCTTCTCTACCTCCAGGTACTAGGGGTGCAACTGGAGGTACTGGTGGCTGCTGTAGTTCTTCAATATGAGCCTGGGCGTCGTCGGCCTCAAGGATCAGATAGTGGATTTGTTCCTGAAGGAACTCAATGATTGTGTTGCGCTGAGTGATAATAGCATCACTCTCGTTGATCTGATCTTCCTGATGAAGGATGGTATCATCTCGTGCTGCGATGATCTCATCCTTCTGAGTCACCAAGGCTTGAAGCTTCACTATCTGAGTGACTTGATGGTCAGCATTCCGATAGTGACTTCGAGCCACATTAGACAACTGACCCATGCTACGAAGCAGCAAAATCTGATAATGGTGCTGGACATTCATGAACCTGGTGATATTACGGACCGTTTCTTCAGCCAAATCTCCCAACAAATGACCAAGATGGTCTATCCGGAAGTTCCATTCTGGATCACCGGAGTCTATAGCAGGGAACAGACCAATAGGATACGCAGCAACCTCCATTGGATGCTGGTTGCAGAAGATATTGATAGCCTCCAAGGCAGCAGTTTCGATGGTATCAACAAGACGATACCCCACCACATCAACTTCTATAGGCTGCCACTGGGAGTGGAAATGATGTTGAGGAATCGTCATCCTAACCTGGCATCAAGGAATGCCTTCTTCTCGATACTCCACTCCATCATATTGAGGAGGCTTGGTGTAATGGAACAGACTTAAGGATTCCCATAGAAGATGAGGAAAACCTACCCAATGTAAGGCATTAGTGTGAAGGTGCCCTTTATGATCCCAAAAGACATTCGAAGGAGTGGCCATCTGCGACAAGAATGCAAATGGTAAGATATGTTTACCCTGCTGAGAACTCACAAGGTAAATGGAACGAGATAATCGATTCTGATAACAGCAAAGACTGGAAATTAGAAAAATACTTAAGGTACTCATCTAAAAGATTCTATGGAAACCATACTAGGAATAACCAACATGTTACCTACCCTTAGAAAAACAACATATTTAAACACTCGTTTTGTTAGTTAACGTATTATGCATGCACATACTATTCGATCTCACAACCAAAACAATTGCCGAATATTTCTGGACTTACGTGGTTAGTTTCAGTGGCTTAATATATACGTCTATCACTAATAACTAGCTGAGAAGTCCTATCCGTCCAAATTTCGTAATCGCGGTTAGTATACCTGCAGAAAACCACAATATATATCCAACAAACCTTTCATGCCAGCATGTCATGAAAGCGTTCCCCAATCACTATTGTTCACTATAGAAACAGCATCTGTACAATTACCGCCGTACAGACAACGTTAGCATACATTATCGAAACAACGTATTCACGGGGGTACCGCAAAATGCGGGGGTATGAACAGCGATCGCCATACCCTGCGCCGAACCATTTACTCCCAATATAACCAACCTAAGTTGATATATTGGCAGCATCTCAAGTAAGCCACTGCTTGAGAAACAGCATTCGGTTCGCATCACCGACGGGAAGGCTAACTCCCCAGTTAGCTGAGGATCCTTACCTTCTTACCTCATCATCGAAGGTGTCGTTATAGGATGTAAAGTTGGGTTGTGCATAAATTTAAGTTTTGACAGAAAAATAATGCTGGGAGTTAGAGTTATATACATACATATATTATAGCCACCTCTAATTCCCTTAAATATCTCCCTAGGGCTTTACGTACTAAGCACAAGCCTTAACGAACCCAACGTAGTTTTGCAAAATACTTTGTTGGTCAAATTTTATACCTAAAAGTATTTTTAAGGCACTCCATATCTTTAGTGTACACTTGTTAGCTCCGATACCAGCTGTGGTAGAACCAACCTGAATTACACCGGCTCAAGTACGCGAGTCCACTCTTGAGGTCTCCAACGTGCTTCAAACGGTATAATCCCTTGGCCTGTCGGGTAACGTCCCGATAAACCACCGAATGCTGGATCAACAAGGTACCTCGCACGAAGGCGAGTCCAGAGATACAAAAGGCATCACATTTTTACATCACAGGCAGATACAATTCATGAGCATTTTAAAAGTAACATCAGTTACCAACTAATGGAAATTATTACAAAAACTGTTTAAAGTTTCAAGTCTTGCAACGGAGTTTAAAGCACGGGCACTGTACACGTCGTCAGTTCAGATATCATGCTAGCCCTGGCATGATATCACTCGGAGGGGTCTATGTTGGCCGGGGACGGGTCCCACTCCACGGTCCAACCATCGGGCAGCGGGTAAGGCCATGGCATGGGCAGAGCAGGGTCGTCCGGGGATTACCTGAATATAAAAATCACAAGGCAAGACTGAGTATTCTAAAACTCAGCAAGGCTTACCCGTTCATGGTATACTTAGCCATATAACTAGACTTATGACGGTTTTTCGGGTTTTGGGTAAAGTTTTCAGCTGAAAAGCATCAAAGAGTAGGTCCTTAATGTCAACTTTTAGCTTTCAAGTTCTATGTGATTATTTATTCTAGATAAGCACCTATAACTATTCAAGCATAGTAGAATCTTTTGCCAAACATCCTATTTAATAATCACAAAGTTGCTCTTGTTACTCTATGTGGTAAAGGGATCAAGCAATCTCAATCTCCGCGAGAAACGGACGATTCCTGAATCGAATTTCAGCCTTGCAAGGTAGACCTAACTCACACGCTTGGAACATCCAGAGATTGTTCCGAAGCAACCGTTTTCCTTTCATTCCGACTCGTGGATCAGATCCACCACAAGCGACTGCAGGACCATACGCACATCCAATGTGCAGGACGTACGCCTGTAGAGCGACTACACGGCCGTACTCCTGGTTGCCCGGCAACACGTATTCCCACACGTCGAATCGAGTAACAGGAAAAACCAAAATACGAGTGGTGGGAGATATGTCCACTCCTCGGGCCGATTGGTTACTAGGCTTACCGCTTACCATATTTCGCGGCATGTGGCTAGTACTTTCAAACGCTTAACCACCGCTACCACACACTATGACCTTATCAAATTCACCAACACAGATGGGGTATCATCTCAACCATGATACCTCACATAATTCCCGTCTGTTATCCTTAAAGTGATTACAGGAATGTAAACACTACAACTCCTATATCGCGCGAGTGATAGGAAATCACCCGACTTTTACTGGTCCTATTAGCAAAGCGGCTATTCGGACTCAAATGCTAGAATTCAATACATCGGTTCCTAGGAAAATGTAACTAGGGTTTCTCATACAATTCCTAAAAATGTAATGCATAGATAAATATAAATAATATAGGTTGCAGTGTAAATAAATTAGGGGTTATGTCCGGGGCTTGCCTTCATGCGTAAGGTTGGGGGTAGTAGTGTCAAGGTTTTCCGAACTTTGGTTTGGAACTTCAGTTAGATCTCCGACGGTGTTCCCGGGGTCTTCAGAAACTTCCACTTCCTGATCCGGGATCAGCTCGTAATCTCCGTCGGCGAGAGTAGTCGAGTCTACATGATATGCAAAGTCATAAGTTAAGGGATGCATATTCTTTTATTTTATTTCGCGATAAAGTTGTAATTCAATGAAAATATAATTTACTTTGTACACTTATTATTTATTTCTCTACTGGGTAGTCATTTATTGGGTATTAATTATTTTATCTAGTTACATTAAGCAACAGGGTTGGTTACCCTAATTATTTAATTAATGGCATGGGATAACATGTTGAGTTGGTTTTAAATACTAAAATAACTATATTGAATAGCTTTATTTTTTTGCTTTGCTAATCATTTATACTAACTCTAGGTTATTATTAAACTATGGACTTATCATAGAATGTTCTAATTGTTTTGGGTTGATTTGCACTTGGCCCTAGGTTGGAAATTTAGGGATAGGCTATACTACTCAATAATAGTACCTCAAAATATTCTCATGACTTTTGAACATTTAAAATCACAGATATTAAATATATAAGGTTAAATAGGTATTATTTATAATTAAACTCACACATTAAGAATTTATAATACAAACAGTAGGTTAATTATTTTTTTAAGTAATATATATCAAAACAAGATTAATGCAATTGGTTTCACATTTTTATCATTTTTTTGCCATTTATTATGCATTTTCTTATCCTACAACTACTTAAACTTAGTATTTAATTTAGAGCACAAACCACTCAGAAACTGAAAGTCAACCTATAAGGAAAGTTGTAGATCTAAAAATGGGGATTTTAACAAATTTTAGTTTGCATTTTTGTGATTTTTCCTTGATTTGATATGGAATTTCAAATTGGACAACATAATTAACATCAGGGGGTCCCTAAGGCACTATTCACATGAGTTTTAAGCCTTGCAGATAACCCCCTGGACTTTCAATTCTTTTAACATGAGGTCCTTGCTGGGTCAAGACGGTGGCCGGGGTGTTTGACCGGCATGTTCTCGCCGGCGGCGAGGGTTTGGCCGGGGATGATCTGGTCCTACGTGACCTACATGCCCTACTGAGTTCACGGGTGGGTGATGTGCACCAAGACAAGCTACGGAGCATGGCCGGCGGTGATGGATTGCGGCGGCCATGTCGGGGTGCTCGCAGTCCCGGCGAGGGGCCGGCTAATACGGACCACTAGGGCGCGCATGAGCATCACAAGGGTGTAGGGATGCTTTCCCCGTGCTTAATTCGGTCGGAGACGGGGCGGAGGGTAGTGCTTGACGGTGGGGTGGGCGTCGGGTTCTTACCGGTGGCGATGGCAGCCGGTGTTCTGCGGGCTGGGGCATTGGAGGGTGGCGGGGAAGTAGTCGAGGAGCTTCAGGGTGACGTGGCGAAGCTAATGGTGAGTTCAATTGAGGTCGAGCAAGGTCGGGAGTAGGTGCTCCACTGCGGGCAGGGGCAGCGGCGGGTGGAGATCGACAGCAATCGTCGGGGAGTCAGTGTGGTGCACTAGGGGACCAATTGGGGGGTCGTCGAGCTGCACGGGGCTGAGAGGAGTCTACCTGGGGTGTTGTCGTGGCGCGGGAGGGCTCGGAGTGGGCTGCCGACGGTGAACCGAAGGCGGCGGCGGAACTCGAGGTAGCCGGAGCTGTGGAAGACAAAGCTCGGGTGCGAGAGGGTGAAATCGATCGGGCTAGAGAGCACCAGTGGGTCACGGCGGTGCTCTAGCAGCTCTGGATTGGGGTTCAGAGGGAGTGAGGGCGGCTGGCGACGGTGGGCAGTAGGGGCGGCGGAGGTCTGGCGAGGAAGTTGAGTTCGGGAAAGGAAATGCTGGGGAAAATGAAGTGCAGCAACGAGTAAACAAGGTCACAGAGTGGTCGTGGAGCACGTCTTAAAGGCCAAAAGTGATGCTACGGTGCAAGCAGGAGCTATCAATGGTGGCGAGGGCGTGGCGGCCAGCGGACGGCTCGGGAATGCGTGGCGCGCGCGCGAGAGGGCAGCAGGGAAGGGGAACAGGGCCGGGGCAGGGGGAGGACGACGCGTGGGGTTCACCCCAGCAGGAGCTGGCGCGGCGGCGGCGGCAGAGCGGCGGCCAGGGCAAAGCACTGCCAGCGGCAGGAGAGGAAACAGAGCAGGGCACGTGCTCGGGGAAGAAGAAGAGAGGGAAGGGGGTCCGGGGGACCTGTTGGTGAATTCTAAGAATTTCAGGGATCTCTCGGTAAACTAAAATTTCCCACTGATGTAAAGATCTAATGAGGAAATACCCAAAATGAAAGTTGTAGAGTTTTTCAAACTCTACAATATTGCTTTAAGGTTGAAGATCAAAAAGCCAAAGTTTACATCTTTACATATTAAATTTTTGAGTAAAGGTAGAATTTGAATTCTTTTGTCCTTACCAAAGTGGATTTGATGAAATTTTGGATATGTTTACAAGTTTTCATGGGATGTCATGATGACTTGTATTATTACATGTTAGCCCTTAAGTAAACATGAAAGTTACTTTTACACTTCAACTATTTTACATAAAAGGCCCTATGATTTTTGTTTTAATCACACATAGGTCCCTGTTTTTACTTAAAGGCTTATTTTCCTTAGGATTTAACCTATCTTTTACACTTTCTTTCCTATGGTAACATAAATTTGACACCTAGCATTATATTTATCCTAGGTTTTAATGCTATCTCCCATTTGACCCAATTTACACACAAGGACCTATATTTTACAGAAATTACAATTATACCCCTAGTCTTTTGTACTACTCACATATACCATAGCAAGCATACATATTTCCCACTAAAACCTAGTGTCTATGTTTCTAATTATCTGAATGTTACACATGATGCATTGTTCAAAGTTTCTTTCTTAGGAATTTAAACACCTAGGGTGTTACAGCCTTCCCTCTTAAAAAGAATCTCGTCCCGAGATTTGGATAAGTAAGCTTAGCGTGGAAAGTGCGTGTACCTTTGGGTGAGTTTAGAAAACCATAGAAATTTTGATTTAGATAGCTTTTAGTTTCTCAAGTGGCTTCCTCTTCGGTGTCATGGCTCCATTGGATTTTATACATTTTAATGACCTTTCTCCTAGTGACTCTTTTCTTTTGATCAATTACTTTGATAGGATATTCAACATAAGAGAGGTCCAGCTCTACCCATATTTTTCTTTGTTCAACAATCTTGGTGGGAACTCGGACACATTTCTTGAGTTGAGAGACATGAAAGACATTGTGTATGGCTGATAGTTGCGGGGGCAGTCAAACTCTATAGACCACAGGTCCACAAATTTTGATGATTTCATAAGGACCAACATATCGGGGAGATAATTTTCCTTTCACTCCAAATACACGCTTGGTTGGTGAAACCCGAAGGTAGACGATCACCAACTTCAAATTTCAAGAGCTTTCTTCTCTTATGAAAATAGCTCTTTTGCCTAGACTGTACGGCTTTAAGATTCTCTTGTGTTACCCTCACTTTCTCTTCTGCCTCAATTACATGATCGGGTCCGAATACTTTAAAATTTATTTTGGATTTATTTGAAATTGAATGATTTGTTGGCTTTTAAAAATAATTTCAAAACCCAAACTCTTTTGAAGTTGGACCCTAAAACAAAGTGGTAGATCTTTTTAAGCTCTACACTTTTGATTTTGGGTATATTTTCATTAGAGCTATAGTTTGGAAGAAATTTTTACTTTATAGTGAACTCCTTGAACTTTTGCAAAATTTATGAACAGGTCCTCGTCTTCTTCCTCCTGCTTCCCCCTCTCTGTTTCTCTGCAGCGCCGCCCATCGCCCATTGCTGGTGTTTCCCCGGTTGCCAGCTGCCCCCTCGCCGCTCTTCCTACGCCACCTAGTCCCCAGCTCGCCTGCCCGCCGCTCGCCCAACCCCGCTAGCTCCTCCTCGCGCGGACGCGTCGCACCGCTGCTCGCCCGAGCCGCCACGTGTGCCGTCGACCGCCAGCAGCTGCTTGCCACCCGCCCGCGTGTCTCTTTTTGGCTTTGGAACGCGCCCAGTGAACTTCTCCCTTCTTCTATTCCCTCGCGTGCACCCGCATTCGTGTTCTTTCTCCTTCTCTGCTCGACTACTTCGCTGGAGCTCCTCTATCCACCGCCGTCAACCGCCTCCGCCGCTCCTCCTCTCCAATTTCGTGTTCCACCAGCACCGCCGCATCTCACTGCCCCTTCCTGACATGCTCTTCTTCCTCCTCCCGCGCGCGCACAGCCTAGAGCTCCGCGCTGGCGATCTCACTCCTCGCCGCCATCCTGTTTCTAGTCAAACTGAAGTTCCACCCCTTCTCCTCCCTCGCCAAGAGCACCATCAGCACCACATCTCCACGCCGAAGCTCCCTAACCAATTCCCCTTCGCCTTCTTGCACTCCGATCGCTGGAACACCGCCGCCGCCCTCGGAACCTCGCCGCGCCGGCTGTCCTTAGTCGAACCACCGCCTCCGAGCTTCACTTCTACGATTCCAACCACCCCCAAGTCCGCCGTGAGCTCCTGAACCTTTTTCCCCACCTTCCCCTCACCGCCGGTGAGCCTCCTCGCTGGATTTTGATCGCCGCCGCTCGGCTTCTTCTGTTCAAGAAGATTAGGGACCCAATTGCAAGCCTCTGTTTCTTTCTAGAGTCTTTTCTTTAAAATACCAGGAATCAATCAGCTACACATTTGTAAGATACACGCCCGTCAGCTACACACTCATCGGCCACACGCCCATCGACTACACGTCGATCGACTACACTTCTATCGGCTATTTTTGCCGAAGAAAAATCGGACCGATGTGCGCACAAGTAGTTATCTAGGTTAACACCTCAAGCAAGTATCGGATAAACACAGCCGATGCAGAATCCACAGATCGGACTATGCTGATGAACAGATCGGACTTTTCCAATGCACACACGATCGGCTAGTTACGCCGATGCTCACACAGATCGGCTAAGGCGAGCCGATGCACACCCCAATTGGCTAGACAAGCTATCTGAAAAACATGCTGTGAAGTAGATCCAATTGGCTCTGTAGTAACCTTCACCAAAAAGCTATTTGAACAAAGTTTCTACACCAGAAACTCTACTTAAGTTTATTTTTTCAAATCTTTTTTTTGTCTGTACAAATTATTTAAGTTTTGAAGTGATGTATTGAATGTATTCTTGTTGGATTGCAACTATATCGTGAAAACAAAAAATTAAAATAATAACCATTTGCTTCAAATCATTGCATATCATGTAGATTTGACGACACTCGCCGACGGTACCTACGAGCTAATCCCGGAACCCGATGAGGGTATTTCTGAAGCTCAAGTGAACATCGCCGAGGATCTTTCTGAAGTCCCAAACCAAGGTTTGGAAGATACTAACATCATTGACCCTAGCCTCACCAGTGAAGGCAAGCCCCGGTGCATAACCCAGTATTTTAAATTATGCACTTATATTGTTATATATCTATATTATGCATTAAGTTCTAGGAGTTGTTATGAAACCCTAGTTGCATGAAACCTAGGAACCTATGTAATGTTTCCAAGTCCTTATCAAGTAAATGCTCTGCTAATAGGACCGGTAGAAGTCGAGTGATTTCCTGTCACTCGCGCGATATAGGAGTTGATTGTTAACTTTTCTGCAATCACTATAAGGATCACAGACGGGGTTATGTGCAGTGTCATGGCTTGGAATGGTACCCCATCTATGTTGATCAATTTGATAAGGCCATAGTGTGTGGTAGTGGTGGTCAAGCGTTTGAAAGTACTAGCCACATACCGTAAATATGGTATGCGGTAAGCCTAGTACCTGATTGGCCCGGCAAGTGGACATATCCCCCACCACTCGAATTTTGGTTTATGTTCAAACGCACCGACGTGTGGGAGTACGTTATGCATAGCAGACGGGAGTACGGTCATACAGTCATGCTGTAGAAATACGTCCTGCACATTGGATGTGCGTATGGTCCTGCAGTCGCTTGTGGTGGCGCTAATCCACGACCTGGAATATGAGGGGAATGGTTGTCCGGAAAGCAAAGTTTCTGAGCGTGTGAGTTAGGATCCCTTGCAAGGTTATGAAATTCGATTCAGGAATCGTCCTTTTCTCGCGGTGATTGAGACTGCTTGATACTTCTGCCACATAGATTAACAAGAGCAACAGTTGATGGAACAATATTGATGTATGCTTTAATACCTACCTTGCTTGTCTAGTATAGATGCTCACTTAGAATGGTTAATTGAACTAGAATCTGAAAACTAAAATATGGAAATAAGGACATACTCTTTGTTGTTTTTCAGCAAAAGAAATCTGAGCCTTTCAACCTCTCATAGTCTTGGGCTAAGTATACCCAATTGACGGGTAAGCCTTGCTGAGTATTAGTATATTCAGTCTTGCTAGTAATGTGGTTTTCAGGTATGTCATTCGAGGACTCAGTTGCTAGTTCCCCTTGGCCCTACACTTTACCGCCTGGCTGGTCCGTGGAATGGGATCCGTCCCCGGCCAGCAATGACCCTTCGGAATGACGCCATGCTTTGGGCTAAGTATGGTGCCTGCTTTTGCAATGTGTAATCGTGTTGTGTTTCCTTTATGCTGCCATCTCTGAATAATGTCCGTTAAAACTTGAAGTTTTCGAACAATGCCTGTATAAATTTGTTTTAGTTAGGTTTGCGGTACTCTATCAGAACCCGGTTTGTAATAACTACTTGTGCCTATGTTGTAAAAATGTGATGGTGATTGTATCTCTGGACTCGCCTTCATGCGAGGTACGCTTGTTCGATGCGAAATCCGGTGGTTTCATCGGGATGTTACCCGATAGACCATTGGGTTGTTCCGTTTCAAGTGCGTTGAGGTCATGTCGCCTGTATAGCGATGTTCTGCGCACTTGAGCCGGAATAATTCAAGTGGTTCTGCCACACTCTCATCATGTCTTCTAGGATTTGGTTTACTCTCTCGGTTTGCCCATCAGTTTGAGGGTGATAAGCTGAGCTTCAAATCAGTTTGGTACCAAGAGAAGCTTGCAACTGTTCCCAAAAAAGTTCTACAAACTGAGCACCACAGTCGGAAATAATTGTCTTGGGTACACCATGTAGGCAAATAATGCGATCGAGATAAATCTCGGCATATTTCTTAGCCGTGTAGGTAGTATGTACCGGAATAAAGTGTGCTACCCATATGGAATCAAGGTTTTGAGAGGTGTTCGATAACCCAACAATGAATCCATACTTATAACTTCCCATTTCCATGATGGTACAGGCAAAGGTTGAAGTGTATCGCCTACTTTCAAGTGACTGGCCTTTACTCTCTAGCATGTGTCACACTTTGAGACATACTTAGCAATTTTCCTTTTCATTCTAGTCCACCAAAACTTTTGCCTAAGATCTTGATACATTTTACTACTGCCTGGGTGAATTGAGAACTTGGAAAGATGGGCTTCATCAAGAATTTGTTTTCGGAGTTCATGATTCTTTGGAACGACTATGCGGCTTTCAAACCATAAAACTCCATTCTTGTCTTGGCGGAAACATTTATGTTTCTCCTCTCCTTGGGATAGCTTTTGCTTGATGATCTTTACTCCCTCATTATATAACTGTGCCACGATGATTTGATCGTGGAGAGTTGGCTCAACAGAGATTTGATTTAAAGTGCCTTGGGGAATCATTTCCAAGTTGAGTTTTCTCATTTCATGACATAATGTTTTATTATAGAATTCCACGGATAGGCAATTGCAATGAGCTTTGCAGCTTAGTGCATCCGCGACTACATTAGCCTTGCCTGAGTGATAGTGCACTTCAAGATCATAATCCTTGATTAATTCCAATCATCTTCTTGTCTCAAATTCAGATCAGCTTGGGTGAAAATATATTTGAGACTTTTGTGATCAGTGTAGATATTGCAGTGAGAGCCCATAAGATAATGTCTCCAAATATTTAGAGCATGAATGACAGCCGCTAACTTAAGGTCATGAGTAGGATAATTTTGTTCATGAGGTCGAAGAGCTCGTGAAGCATAGGCAATGACCCAATTGTCTTGCATAAGCACACAACCAAGACCAGTGCCAGATGCGTCACAATAAATATCGAATGACTTGGTCTTATCAGGTTGAGCTAAGACTAGGGCTGTAGTCAAATGTTCCCTTAGAGTATGGAAAGCTTTTTCACATTTCTCGTTCCGCACAAACTTCACACCTTTTTTCAACAATTCCGCATAGGCTTAGCAATTCTGTAGAAATCCGAAATAAAGCGACAATAATAGCTGGTTAAACCAAGAAAACTGCAAATCTGATGAACGGAGGTGGGAGGTTTCCAATCCATCACCTCTTGCACTTTGCTAGGATTGACGGCTATGCCTTCGCTAGAAATAGTGTGGCCCAAGAATTTTACACTATCCAGCCAGAATTCACACTTGGAGAACTTAGCATATAGCTGAATATCTCGAAGTCGCTAGAGAACAATGTGCAAGTGATTAGCATATTCTTCTTTATTTCTGGAGTATATTAGGATGTCATTAATGAATACCACAACGTACTTGTCAAGTTTGGGCATGAACACCGAATTCATGAGATACATGAAGTAGGCAGGAGCATTTGTGAGCCCGAAAGACATGACTAGATACTCATATAATCTATAGTGGGTGGAGAAGGCGGTCTTGGGAATATCACATGGATGAATTTTAATCTGATGATATCCAGAGCGACAATCCATTTTTGAGAAGACTCTAGCTCTAGCTAGTTGATTGAAGAGAACATCAATACGTGGAAGTGGATATTTATTTTTAATTGTCACCGTATTGAGAGGTCGGTAGTCCACACACAACCTCAAGCTCTCATCCTTTTTCTTCACAAAGAGGGCTGGGCATCCTCAAGGTGATGCGATTGGATGAATAAAGCCTTTATCTAAAAGTTCTTGGAGTTGAATTTTTAATTCAGCCAACTCCTTGGGTGGCATTCTGTAGGGTCTTTTGGAGATAGGTGTAGTGTCTGGTTGCAATTCAATGATAAATTTGATATCCCTATCTGGAGGCATTCCTAGCAAATCATCTGAAAAAACATTGATAAACTCACATACCACTGGAATGTCTTCTAGTTTGACTCCTTCCATCCCGAAAGCACAAGAATTTATGCACTCCTAGAAAGGTAAGTAAAGAGTGGTGGCTCCATGATTGGGTGAATTTATTTCAATGGCTTGTGAAGAAATATCTAATGTAACTTCATGCAGAGTCATCCAATTCATCCCCAAATTGATGTCCATGCCTTCAAGTGCCAAGATGATAAGAGTGGTTTTGATAGTTTTACTACCCAACTTGATCGGTACGTGCTTCATGATTTGGTTGGAAGCAACTTTTCCACCCGGTGTGGATATCATTTATGATCCTTTTGTGTGGCTAAAATCCAATCCCAATTTTGCACCGAATTTTGGACTAATAAAACTATGTGATGCACCAGAATCAAATAATATGACTACAGGCTTGTTGTGAATAGAGAATGTACCTAACATCACTGATGCACCCTCGGGAAGTTCAGTAAGAGTTGTGAAGTTGACTCTTCCCCTTGTTTTTGTTATTCTAACTAGAACCTTGACCTTGATTTGGTTGCCTGGCCTGGGGGCATTCTTGAGCAAAGTGACTTGAACTCCCACAATTAAAGCAATGATTTGCGTTGCTAGAACGAATTGGTGGCGGAGCATTCGGCCTTGGGCCAGTTTGCTGAGGAACAGGGGGACGTGAGGCACCCTGCTGCTGTGGGGGCCTAAACACCTAACGTCCTTTGTCAGACCTGGGCACACGGGACCGTGCACGTAGCGTACTTTTCCTGGGATACGGGATGGGACATAGCCCACGCCCTACACTGGTTGTGACTACTCGTAGCATAGTAGAACTACTCATACAGTAGTAAAACTAGTCAGATACAGTAGTGAACTACCAGAAAAGTACTCGGGTAGGACTCCTAGGCTTATACCCGACTAGGACTTCCATGTAAATCTATCCCCCCAGACTACATAAGGGCGGATAGGGAACCCCTCCAAACAGAGGGAATCATCCAGGAGATCACCCGATCACCACCTAAGGTAATACAAACCACACAGGACATAGGGTATTACGCTCTCGGTGGCCCGAACTTGTCTAAACCTTATGTTCCTTGCACCTTCGAGTTCCTGATCTCGGCGACACCCTACCTACAAACTCACCACCTCGGAGGTATCCCTTGGTGGGCGTGGCGGTAAAACACCGACACCCTTGCTGAGGTACCTTCTGAGGAACTGCAGAAGTAGCATTCTGCACCAAATGATACCTCTGTGGTGGAGCACTAGAGGGTCCAACGGGTGCCTTCCTCTCCTTTTCAGCATGATGAGCCATGATACAATCTTTCTTAGTGATAGCCAAGTTAACAAGCTCATTATAAGTATCTACCTTGATGGGTTCAAGCGGTCCTTGAGATTGGTATTAAGGCCTCTGTGAAAGCGATCCCGCTTCTTAGCATCAGTGTCAGCATGATAACACACGTATTGACATAGATTATTGAAAGCCTAAGAGTAATGTAGTACTGTGCGAGTACCCTGAGTGAGAGCCAGAAACTTAATCAGCTTCCTCTCCATAAGCCCTTTTGGAATATGGTGGGCTTTGAAAGCAGTCTTGAATTCCTCCCAGGTGACAACATGATCTGCTGGGAGCATGGCAAAATAGTTGTCCCACCAAAGATGTGCAGTACTGCGAAGTTGTGGCATGGCGAAACGGGCCTTGTTCACATCAGTGCAAGGCACCACAAGAAGAGAATACTTGGATTCAATGGTGCGAATCCAAGCATCCATGTCCAATGGTTCCTCCGTCTGGTGAAACAGAGGGGGCTGAGTGTTCAAAAACTCTCTATAGCCCGCAGCCTGAGGTTTGTGGACATTGTGCCCATCCCACTGCTGCCTGAAACGCTTTGCTTCCCTTGAACAAGCTGGCCAAGCAACTCAGTCTGGGCAGCCATTACTTCAGCCATATTGGACGCTGGTGGCGGCTGTCTGCTACCAGTGGCACTTCCAAAGCCTTCAGGGGTATTGCGTGTCCCTTAAACCATCTGCAATGTGTATACTATTCATTAGCTAGGGATCCACAATGCTTCTAAGGCTTAGTAAGATAAGTGCGAAATATTTAGAATTCAAAGGATTATAGATAAACTATGGACAAAATACTGCTTGTTATGAGAAAATTCATAACTGACATTCTGTTCATCCGAACCTTCTCATATTTTAACAGTGACTTGGAAATTTAGAGAGCTACATCTTTGGTATTCATTTCAGAAGCTAAATCTATGGTTAAGATGGTCGAAAAATTTATTTGTTTCCTCTCTAACTATAGTGTTTTTCAGCTGGCCGAGCTATAGTGTTTTGCCTATAACTCTAACTATGATAGTCCCAGAGTGCTGAAAATGTGTCAGTGGTTAGCTCAGGCAACTCCCTACAACTTTGGTATTCAACTTGTTGCCCAGAAAAATCATCTTCAAGGGGTAAAATTTCTGACAAAGTTCTGTTGTAGGATATAAACTGGTCGATGGAAGTCCAATATTTCTGAAAGCAACATCAAAACTCCATAGCTCCAAATTGAGTAACCCATAAATTCTCAAACTATATCAGAAAATCCCTAATATAATTGTGCACAGCTTTTCTATTCAACACTTTGGCTATATCAGGCTCTAAGATGGTCATTTCCTTAAATTTTCCCTTTTCTGTCTACCCAGAAAATCAGTGGACAGAGAGCTAGTATTTTGATCACCCACGAAAAATCTACTCGGCCAAGAATTACCAAATTTTGACAGTAGATTCTTGATCAAGTTTGAAACAAGTTTTGAGTTTAACACTTCTGCAGAAAACTTTACTAAAAGGGTAGAAAAATTTATGTGACAGAAGTGCTCAAAACAGGCAGAAAACTGCGGTGTAGAAGCTTGTAGTGTTGCCTGCTGAGTACTAGTCCAAAAATTTTCAAATTTTAACATAAAGTAGAAGACAAATGTTGGAGCAACTTTCTCAATATGCACTTCTATAGATAAGGTCATTTTCTATACCCAATAAATTCATCTTCCTAGATGTGGCAGAAAAGTGGCAGATTTCTAGATAAGCCTCAAGTGATTGATAACCGTGCACAAGTGTAACTTCATCTCTCTCAATCATTCCATAACCCATTTTCATTCAGTTTCAATATGATATGATGAATGCACATCCTATCCGTCCTCGCAAAATAAAACAAATGCCAAATAGCTTTGGACTTACGGGGTTAGCACCGGTGGCATGGCACAATTTACGGCTCTCCCTATATTAGCTAGCCGAATCCTAACCGTTCTTAACTTAACGTATGCGCGGTTAGTGTACCTGCAGAAGATTGACGGAATATATATTGAACCTTCCGTGCCAGCACTCATGAAAGCGTCTACATTCATTACCGTTCACTATAGAAATGACATCTGTACAATTCCCGCTATACGGACAACGTAAGCATACGCTACTAAGATAGCGTATTCATGGGGGTTCCGTCACTTAATGAGATGAGGGAATGAGACGGGGGTATGAACAACAATTGCTATACCCTATGCCAAACCTTTACTCCCAATATAATCAACAAATAGTTGATATATTGGCAGCACATCAAGTAAGCCACTGCTTGAGGGCAGCGTTCGTCTCGCATCACCGACGGGAGGGTCAAGCTCTCTCAGTTGACTGAGAATCCTTACTTTCTTACCTTAGCATAGATGCGTATTTACAGAATTTAAGGGTTGATTGTGCAAGAAAGTATTTTTTGATAGAAAGTAAAGTGCTGGAAGTCAGTTATCATAAACATAAGTTAGATAGCCACCTAATCATATTCCCATAATCCCCTAGGCTTTACGAACTAGGCGTTATCCTTAACAAACCAACGCATTTTTGCAAATGCAGTTTTGTTGTTAAGTTTTAAGGTTTTTTAAGACTCGTTATACTCTCTGTTGTATTCTTTTTGGCTCTGATGCTAGCTGTGGTAGAACCGCCCAAATTAATCCGGCTCAAGTGCCCTAACCATCACCATAAAGGCAATCCGAGCTAACTCACACTTAAAATGGAGTAACTCGACAGTCTGTCGGGTAACATCCCGATGCAACTACTGGAATTTCAATCGAAATAAAGCATACATACAACTCATATGAAGGTGAGCCTAGAGATTGTAACAGTCCATAAATTTTACATCCCAGAGTTCAACACGAATTATTATTACAAACCAAATTCGAATTCATAAAGCAGTACTTCAAAGTTTAATAGTGCAGCGAAAAATAAATAATAGTTCTAACGATGATACAAGATACCATGATGAAGCCCGTACATGACATCATTCAACGTTATCATCATTAGCCGGGGACGCATCCCATTCCACCGACCATCCAAGAGTAAGAGTACACGGCCAAGTCAAACTAGCAACCATATCCCCAAAAGTCTCACCTGAAACAAAGCCACAAGCAAGGCTGAGTATGCTAATACTCAGCAAGGCTTACCCGACTAGTGGTATATACTTAGCTAACTTCTAGACATGCAAGACTTTTGGCTGAGGGTTGTTTGCTCCCCTCCGCCCAAACCGAGGCTCTAAACGGGTCGCCCTCGACCTGCTGATTCTCCTCGACTTCCCCACGCCGCCCTCCCTCGCCGGACTACCGCCGCCCATCGCCCGCACCTCGGCGGAGCTTCTGCTCACCGCCGGCAATCCAACTCCAGCCACCCCAGCCTCAACCAAGCACACCAACAGGTTTCCCTCGATCTCCTCGTGCTCCCCCACCCCTTTCGTCTCGCCACCGACTAGTTCCCTCGCCGGATTTTGGCCGGGAACATCCCAGCCCCACCCAGGGACTACATTGCACTCTCGAAGTTCTTTTTAGGGTCCTTTCTGCTAGATCCAGGGACCTATCTGCGAGAACTCGAGTATTTTGCTTTCAAGAGGCTATCACTTGTAAAATTAATCTAAAATCGTAGAAAAATTAGAAAACTACAAACTAAAATTTTTTGTGACCCTCTTGATGAACCTGACTATTTTTGCATAGATGGATGACTAGTTACAAACTAAAACTTGATCTAAATTAATCATGTTTTAAATAGCCCATAAATGTATCTCTTGCTATAGGATAGTATTGTGAATGATTTTTGGACTGTAAGCTAGTCTCTGCTTGTTAAAACTTATGTAAAAATTTCAAGGCCTGAATATGTCTCTACAAGTAGTTTTTGTGGGATCTTTTTTGATGTGCTATTTTGCTAGAGTTATTTGTTCATGCTGTTCTACTGATATTTTAGGGTTGAAACTATTACAGTAGAGTAACATTGATGCATAAATGCTATGGATAAAGTTTGGAACTTTTTACTTCTGTCTAACTTGCCCATATGTTTTTAGTTAATAAAAACTACATTAAATCAAAGTAACTAGATCTGGTACTTAGAAAAATAAGAAATTTTAACCAGAAACTACGTTTGAGTAGATTATCATGTTGGAAAAGTTTGAGACACAGAAACTTTGTGGAACTACGTGTAGAAACAAATCTTGATTAATGTAGATGTATCTTGACTTATTTTCTATGCCCTGTATCTTGCACAATAAAACTGGAAAAATTTACAGTAGATTCACCATAAGTTTAGGAGTACTCAGTAAAATGTTGAGCACCAGTTCTTGCATGGTTTGTTTGGTACAACTAGATCCTAATCCTAGCAGTAGCTGTTTAATGTATTTTTCATGATTAATCTGCTAAAAAGAGAAAAAGCAGGGCTTAGGGGATGAAAATGGCTGGAAATTTTGCAGTGAGTTTGTACTTGACTAATGTGCTCTGCATAAAAATCTCAACCCCAGAAATTGTCTCTACTTGTAGTTTTGTTTAATCCATGCTTACTTTTGAAAAATAGCCGTTTATGGAAGGACAAAACCACTCACTTACTTGATGAAGTTAGTTAATTCAGATAGTACTCGATAAATGACTTCCCAAGGAAAAGAAAATGAAGTGTTTTACAACTTAACTTGAGTTTTGTTGAATTATAACTTTATAGTGAAATAGTTATTTATCTTGCACCATTAAAACCACTCATACATATGCATTCATATAGAATCGATGACTCTCGCCGACGGAACCTACGAGCTGGTGCCACAGTCTGAGAGTGAGCAGTGCGAAACTCAAGTTAATCTAACTGAAGTTGCTGAAGACTCAAACCAAAGTTCGAAAGCACCCACAGCTAGTTTTGCTCAGGAAGGCAAGCCCCGTAGCATAACCCCTATTTTTTTAAACTTATGCAACTTTTATTTATATATGGTATTGTGCATTAAGTTTGTAAGAGTTGATTAAAACGCTAGTTGCATGATCCTAGTACCTATGATATGAACACTAGCCTGTGTCGGTCACTAGATTGGCATGCTAATAGAACTCTGGTAAAAGTCGAGTGATTTCCTGTCACTCGCGAGATATAGGAATTGCTTGTTTTACCTATGTTGGAATCATAAGGTCGACGGACGGGGCTATGTTACATTATTCCTGTTGATGATTGAGGCCCCGTCTGTTTAGCAAAAATGCTAAGGTCGCGGTGTGTGGTAGTGGTGGTTAAGTTTTTGAACGTACTAACCACATGCCGGGAATATGGTAATTGGTAAGGTTAAGTACCTGATTGAATCGGTGCGTGGACATACTTCCCACCGTCTTGACACCGTTCCCATGGGCACATGGTGAGTGCAAGAGTAGCCATGACTTGGCTTCGTTCCGTGGTTCGTGGACCTCTCTACTCGAGGACGATGGCCCTGTTCCGTGAAATGGGAATAAAGGGGAAAAGTTGCACGTGTGACTCTGTGAGTAACCACGTGATGTGTGTTTAGGTTTCCCTTGCAAGCTTGAGAAATTTGATTCGAAGCATCCGTTTCTCGTGGCCATTAAGACTGCTTAACCCTTTTACCACATAGAGGAAGAAGAGGAACAATGATGATGATTAATATGGTTGGATGCTCAGTGAATCATTTTTCCACCATGTATGATTTGGATAATTGCTTACCTAGAATGGTGAATCAACTAGAATTTGATGCTAAAACTTGAAAGCAAGGACTCACTTTTAGATGCTTTTTAGCAAAAATAACCCTCAGCCAAAAGCCTTGCATGTCTAGGAGTCGGCTAAGTATATACCACTAGTCGGGTAAGCCTTGCTGAGTATACTCAGCCTTACTTGTGGCTTTGTTTTTAGGTGAGACCTTTGAGGACATGGTTGCTAGTTTGACTTGGCCGTGTGCTCTTCCTCTCGGTTGGTCGATGGAATGGGATCCGTCCCCAGCCAACGATAATAACGCTGAATTATGTCATGAACGAGCTTCATTATGATATCTTGTATCGTCGTTAGAACTATCATTTATTATCCGCTGCACTATTAAACTTTGAAAGTACTTGTCTATGAATATTTTCGAACTTGATTTGTAATAATAATTCCTATTCAACTATGTGATGTAAAAATTTATGGATTGTTGTAATCTCTAGGCTCACCTTCGTGTGGGTTGTATGTATGCATTGTTTCGATCGAAATTCCAGTGGTCGCATTGGGATGTTACCCGAATAACTGTCGTTTTACTCCATTTTAAGTGCGTGTTAGCCTGGATTGCCTCTATGGTGATCGTTAGTGCACTTAAGCCGGATTAATTCGGGCGGTTCTGCCACAACAAAATGCAGGAACATTTGATGCAGTTATCTGGACGCTGGAGCTGGTACGTGCACGAGTAGTGGAGGGACACAGATTGGATGAAAATCAATATTAATGGGGTCTTTGTTGAACAGTCATGGCACAGCCTGTAGCAGTCATTGGATTTGTGGCACATGATGTAAAGAAAGGTGAGATATTTGCTACATGGAGATAATGTGAACCCGCTAGGATTTGTTCCCGATCTTTCGATGAGAGAGGATGGATAACTCGATTGTTGGATGGAGATGATGTTAGCAACCAATACACCACCTCCAACTACTGCCACGATCTTGTGGAGCGCAACACCTAGCCACTAGGGCACTCATCCTGCAAGCAATAGAAGAACAAGCAAGAACAAGTAGAACAAATAACTAAATTGCAAATATGGAGATAATAACCAATCTAAAATCATAAAGGTGGGGTTCTAAATCGAGTAGAATAGATGGTCTAGCCGACACACGCATCTATAAGCAAGTAGTAATGGCTAAACTTTCAACAAAACAAAACCCAAGTGTTATTTGCGACAGCTAAGGGGTATAAGGACGTGGGAAGATGACCACAGGGGTGCTAAGTCATATTCCAACCCTAGAACACGTCCGTAATGGACTCAACTTGATACAAGGCCCATTGGGCTAAAATAGGGTGACACAACACCGCGGGTAGAAAAAAACTCTATATTAATTAGATGATTGCGTCTGACTCCAAATACATATGGATATGAGGCTGGATCCATTTGAAAGAAGACTTCATAAGCTATCCATAAAGTACTTGAACGCCCCAATCCGAGTCCGTATGCGACCGTGGTGACTGTCACAAGTTTGTGCTATTCTGCAGTCCGAACCTAGCCTGCACGAATTTGTTTCCCTTTCGGTCGTCTCCTTGGTTCCTGAGCAAAATAAGAGTGCACGCGTCTCCATGGTCTAAACATGATGGACATGAACTCAAAAACACCTGATGATTAAGTTGACGAGCACGAGTAATAGGACCAGCAATAGGTACTTGTGTCAGTGTGGATGTATCGTTGGTGTTGATGTCCTCATCATCCTCCCTTTCTTACATTTGACTCATCCTCGACTCAAGCTCATCTTCTTCTTCCAAATATGGCTTCAAATCTGCAATGTTAAATATGGGACAAACCCCAAAATCTGTAGGCAGGTCTAGCTTATATGCACTATCATTAATTTTTTGTAACACTTTAAATGGTCCATCCGCCGAGGCAGCAATTTAGATTTTCGCAATTTAGGAAATCTTTCCTTTCTCAACTGCAACCAAACTAAATCTCAAGGTTCAAACTTTAGTTCCTTCCTACCTTTATCACCAGCAAACTTATATTTAGCATTCATGCGCTCTATGTTTTCTTTAGTTATTTCATGCAGTTTTAACATCAATTCAGCACTCTTAGTAGCATCAAAATTTAGTTTTTAAGAAGATGGCAAAGGCATTAAATCAATAGGAGCACGAGGCAAGAAACCATAAACAATCTGAAACGGGCACATCTTTGTAGTAGAATGCAGTGAGTGGTCATAAGCAAATTCAATATAAGGCAAACATTCTTCCCACATTTTAATGTTCTTCTTTAAAACAGCCCTTAACATAGTAGACAATGTTCTATTAACAACTTCAGTATGACCAGCAGTTTGGGAATATCATGTCATAGAAAAAAAAAGCTTAGTCCCCAATTTAGCACATAAAGTCTTCCAAAAATAACTAAGAAATTTAGCATCATGATCAGAAATAATTGTGTTAGGCACACCATGCAGACGAACAATTTCTCGAAAGAATAAATCAGCAATATAAGTAGCATCATCAATTTTATGACATAGTATGAAATGTGCCATCTTAGAAAATCTATCAACAACCACAAACACACTATCACGTCCGTTCCTAATCCTTGGCAATTCCAACACAAAATCCATAGAAATATCTTTCCAAGGAGCACTAGGATTAGGTAGAGGCAAATACAAACTATGTGGATTTATCTGTGACTTAGCCTTTTGACATGTCGTGCAACGAGCAACAAACCTCTCCACATCTCTTCTCATCTTTGGCCAAAAGAAATGACCAGCAAGTATGTCCTCCTTTTTCTTAGCTCCAAAATGTTCCATCAAACCACCTCCATGCGCCTCCTGCAGCAACAACAAACGAACGGAGTTAGCTGGAATGTATAGCTTGTTAGCTCTAAATACAAACCCATCACTAACAATGAATTTGTTCCATCCCTTCCCATATTTGCAATGCAGCAACACATCTTTAAAATCAGCATTGTGAACTGTCCATATGTACCACCCCTGTCCGTATGTACCGACATGAATATATTGGTCTTTAATTGTTTCCAATCCAAAGAATTTGTAATCAAGTTGATTTAGCAAAGTATACCTACTAGATAAAGCATCAGCAATAATATTCTCTTTCCCTTTCTTGTGCTTAACAACATAAGAAAAAGATTCAATAAATTCAACCCACTTAGCATGTCTACGGTTCAGTCTTCCTTGACTACGAATACGAATATATTTCAAAGATTCATGATGGGAATGAATGACGAACTCTTTGGGGCACAAATAATGCTGCCATGTTTCTAATGTTCGCACAAGAGCATACAATTCTTTATCATTAGTTGAATAATTCAGAACAGTTTCGCTCAATTTTTCACTAAAATATGCAACAGGTTTACCTTTTTGTAACAAAACACCACCCAATCCAATTCCACTAGCATCACATCCAAGATCAAAAATATTATTAAAATCAAGAAGTTCGAGAAAAGGTGCATGTGCAACTTATCTTTCAGCATCTTGAAGGCGTTCTCTTGTACATTGCCCCAACTAAAAGGCACTCCCTTCTTTGTAAGCTCATTCAATGGTGCAGCAATGGTACTGAAGTCCTTCACAAAATGGCGATAGAACCCAACATGTCCTAGGAAACTCCAAACTTGTGTGATAGTCTTTGGTACAGGCCATCCCTGTATAGCTTGGCGAAGGTGGCAATGTGAGTGGCCTCCAACTGCTCAATCTTGTCATTCATCACCTGCAAATTATTATCAAGTCCTTCTGTGTATAGCTTCACCTATTTTTCAAAGTGTTGTATGATGCCCTTTGTACGAGGGGAGTGACCCAAACTTCTGTCATCCTCAGATCTTGTCATGGTTAAAAGAACAGGGGCAATAAGAAAACATGTGAAGAAATAAGATCCTACAGCTAGTGGGATGTAACTACTGCAAGGCTTCACAAGTTCCTACCAATTCTTATCTTGCTCAACAGGAGGGGACAGCAACCAACAAGTCTAAACGGAGTGTAAAAGCGCCGCAGCAACAGGACGTGTCAAACTGTAGTTGAATATGTGGAGCTGTAGGTGGGCTGAAGCAAGAAAGTACTAGCACCACGTTAGTCACAAAAGCAAGCCAAGTAATCGTTCATCGGTGGTAGTGTGCTGGTCCTAGCCAAGACCATGCTAGAGGCGCGAGCCTAGACACAAAAAATTACAACACACCACCAGAACCAGAATAGAAACACAGCAACCCCTTTCTTTTTCCTTTTCTCTTCTTCTTTTTTTTTCTTTTCTTTCTTTTCTTTTCTTTTCATTTATTTTGTGTTTTCCTTTTTTCTATTTTTTTGGGGAGTAAAATCTTTTGTTTAACAACCAAAATAAAAATATTACTGCATACAACCTCTACCAACTTAGATTGACAAATCTTGTTTCAAACAGCCAAACGTGCAATCTCCAAGTCGATTCTGGAGCGCTCAGATGGAGTTTGTGACCAAGATCAGATCCGTTCGGAAGACCACGAGTTAAGCTTTCCAGATTGTATTCAAACTCCTAAATCGGAGACCGCACACAGAAACTACAGCTGTTTTCTTCCCGTGCTGAATTGAAACTCCGAAACAAAATGAGGTGACAGGAACTCGAAACTCCAAAGGACTAAACTAAGACCAGTAACTCAACGCAACAGATGCAACCGAAGACTCAACAAGCTCTAACTAAGCAGTTCTAATAAAAGGCTCAAAAGTTCTATAAGATTGCAGGCAAACTAATCTACTAAAATTCTTTTTGGCTTTTCTGGACCATAGGAATTAAAAACAGCGAAGGATTGGAAGTCTCTTACCAAACAGCCTTACTCTGATTACCGACTGATGTGAACCCACTAGGGTTTGTTCCCGATCTTTCGGTGAGAGGATGCATAACTCGATTGGTGGATGGAGATGATGTTCATGGCCCGACTACAGCTTTCCAAGGACGCTGCGCCTTAGCAACCGGTACACCACCTCCAACAACTACCGCGATCTTATGGAGCGCAACATCTGGCAACTAGGGCACTTGTCCTACAAGCAATAGAAGAACAAGTAGAACAAGCAACTAAATTGCAAATATGGAGATAATAACCAATCTGAAATCACAAAGGTGGGGTTCTGAATTGAGTAGAACGGATGGTCTAGCCGACTCACGCGTCTACAAGCAAGTAGCAATGGCTAAACTTTCAACAAAATAAAATCCAAGTGTTCTTGGCGCCTAAGGGGTATAAGGACGAGGGAGGACAACCACAGGGGTGCTGGGTTGTACTCCAACCCTAGGACACATCCGTAATAGACTCAACTCGATACACGGTCCATTGGGCTAAAATAGGGTGACACAACACTGTGGGCAGAAAAGAACTCTGTATTAATGATTGCGGCCAACTCCAAATAGATATGGATATGAGGCCGGATCCGTTTGAAAGAAAACTTCATAAGCTTTCCATGAAGTACTTGAACGCACCAATCCGAGTCCATATGCGACCGTGGTGACCATTACAAGTTTGTATTGTTCTTCAGTCCGAATCCAGCATGCGCGAATCCGTTTCCCTTTCGGTCATCTCCTTGGTTCCTAAGCAAAATAAGAGTGCACGCGTCTCCATGGTCTAAAAATGATGGACATGAACTCAAAAGTGAATTCACCTGATGATTAAGTTGACGAGCATGAGCACGAGTAATAGGACCAGCATCAGGTACTTTTGTTGGCGTGGATGTATCGTTGGTGTTGATGTCCTCATCGGGAGGCCCCTTTTCATTGTTCCTCCTCAACAGAAAGTCAAAGCCCCTGACCTGTGAGGAGGGTATCTATTTGGTGGCTCTGCATATGCATGCCACATTGTTGTGGAGGATTGCAGCAGGGTAGAGCATGATTTGAAGCTGACAAGCATACAGGATGTGTCCAGAACTGAGATCAACTGGAGGTGAAGGAGCTGTCGCAGACTTGCCAGAAGGTTAATGTTCACCTTTCAAGGTGAGAGAATTGTAAAATAGTGTAGTACATGCGCTCCTAGTGCTATCTGCTTCATCAAATTTCTTGTGTAGTAACCATTGAGTTAATCGATGAGGACTTCTCCCGCAAAGTATTTCATAGCCATGATTTTCACATTAACATATCATTCCCCTGTTAGCACGTAACAACCAAAGGAAATCATGAAGGGCAATCACAAAACAGCATTTATCTTACATGATTTTATTTTTTAGAACAGAAAGCATAAAAAATCATTTTATTAATTTCAGCTCATATACTGTGAAAATACCCTGAAAGTTGCAGATAATGTTTGGAAAAAAATCATAAACTCATTTTAGAAATGCAAGATATAGGCA
Organism: Panicum hallii; assembly: GCF_002211085.1. NCBI lineage: Eukaryota > Viridiplantae > Streptophyta > Magnoliopsida > Poales > Poaceae > Panicum > Panicum hallii. Next base: position 33,325,866 of record NC_038050.1, read on the forward strand.
CCATGGCAAATCATAAGATCAAACTCAAACAGGTTCTGCAACACCAAATAGGAGATATTAGGGTGACACTCCATATTACTGGTCCTCTAGATGCATCTTCTACTACAAGTCTGCCATCAAAATTGATTGTGTATGTGTAGTTATGTTGACGCATGTTTGTTCCTGATGTTTTTGTTCCTAGTCTACTTTATCGTATCCAGCAACTTAACAGATGTGGTTTAAAGTTATGTTACCAGTAATCATTTGATATAGGCAAATTGCTTTTGACCAGCACTGCTTATGTGCTCAACAAAAGCATTACCAAAAGCATTTGTCTTTTCAGAAGCCTTGAGCTAAATTTTAAGTTCTAGAAGTGTGAAAGTTTTTCATAGTGCTGTCAACTTTTATAATGATGTTTGTCAAATTTATTCCTCTATTTCTTGTTAATAATGCATGCATCCATGATTCAAATCTTGCAATTTTCAAATAACAATTAGCCTTACATCATATAAATATTGGATTCACATTTGAATATACTTTCTTTTAGTTATTAACTTGTTGTTATAAACATTTAGCCAAAGTCTAGATTTGGCTGCAAAGTCAGAACAGACCTTATATTTTTAAATGGCTGGAGTACTGTACTATTGTTTATTTCTTTTGGTTTTGCTTCTTGTTTCATCAATTTTCTTTTTTCTTTAACATCCAGTATTCATCTCATTAGGTCATTTTTAGATAGCAGAAATTCGAATCTGAATTTGTAGGGCTTAACTGAAATTTGATCTAAATACCAAATTTTCTGGTGCAATCCTCTTGCTACCTTTTCTGTTTGATTAACTGAAATTTGATCTAAATACCAAATTTTCCGGTGCAATTCTCTGATGCAATTAGTCATGCCTTTCTTGTTCATCGCTTATTGATATTGTAATCCTTCTTCTAATTGTTTTTTTTGTGCAGATGCAGTTGCACATCAAAGGAGTTATGATCGGTATGAAAACTGCATTTGAAACAGATTGGTTGCAAGGAATTTCTCTGATTGTCTCTCAGAAGTAAGCATTCCCAACGCACCTTCCTTGAGGATTAGCAAAACATGAAGCTCACCCGATGTGTTGGTGACAGTATCTAAGTTGATATTTTCAGTGATTAATGGATAATCAACTTGTACCAGGCTGCAAACTCTTGGGCCTCCCTGATAATGTTACTACTCAGAGAGTTAATGAGCTTGTTGTCCCAGGAAGTAATTAGTGCAATGAAAAGTCAAGGTTTCTGATTTGTGGTTGACATAGCTTCTTGGTTGCAACGGGCAGATGATTTTTTTGGCTTGATCATATGAGAAATGCAGGAAGTAGTAATCCTGTCAATTTACTTTTTGTTAGCAAGTGACAAGAAAGAGGAGCAGCATACAGCAGGCTCCATGGTACTGTTCTCTGATAATCACAAACCCTTAAGCAAAGGGTATGGTCTATCTCTGCCTTACATCCGCCCAAAGATCATTTGGTTTGGTTGCTGAGGTCATCATTTCAAAGTGTAATCTCCTGAGGTCAAAAATAAAATATGAGCACTCACACCTGAGGTTCAGTCATTATTTCGCCCAATGTTGTCTAATGCCGTACTGCAACCTCTTTTTGTTGAATCAATATGCTGCTTGGAATAGCAGCTGCCGTTTGTAGGAAAACGCACGGCTACTAATTTCCTTCCCCTTGCAAGTAGCAAGCACTGCAGTCATCCCTTAGTACTTGCTGCCACAATAATGCATCCAAAAATGTCAATGGCTGCCGCCAAGAGATAGAAGGATCAATGGTGCATGAAAGTCTTGGGGAACTGAACTGAATTTCAATTTGGTAATGCCAACTGCAGACAGGCGTCCAGGGTGAGGCAGGAGGCAATCGTCGACGTCAACAGCCTAGACTTTCCGACCAGTCCCAATCTCGTCCGCTGGATCTTAATCAGATGGTTCTGAGCCGACAGCGAGATAATACCAAATGGGAAAAAATCAAGCAAAGATGATGTGGAATGGATGAAACAAACACGGAGGGCAACACCAACATGATAACATGGACAGGAAGCTGCCACATAACATGCCTTCCGACCCCTGCCTTCGCCATCATCGTCAGCGGATCACAATCCACAGGTACCATCACAAATCTTAATCTTTCTCAGGACAAAGCATTACCTGTTTGTTTATTCCAAACCACATGCATATTCAGCAATTCGTTTCACCATGTGAAGTGAGGATTTGGCAAGTTGCACCCAAATGAACGTTTAGCAAGATGGCATGTGAAAAGGTCAGTTCAGTAATTTCCTTTTTCTTTTTGTGGTTGACATAGCTTCTTGTTTGCAACAGGACGGATGAATTTTTCGGCTTGATCATATGAGAAATGCAGGAATTTGTTATCCTATCAGTTTAGTTTTTATTAGCAAATGACAAGGAAGAGGAGCACAAAGTGGCTCCATGGTACCGTGATGATCACAAACCCTTAAGCAAAGGTATGGTCTATCTCCGTCTCGCATCCGCCCGAAGATATTTTCGTTTTGTTGCTGAGAAGAATTGCAGAAAAGCTATTGGGGTTACTAATATGGCAGACACAGTGGAAAGGGATCCCTATCTATACAGTGCATGGGATAGGCACAAGAGTTGACACTTGCGCAAGGACTTCTGGGTAGACATCAAGTAGCGCAAAGCCAGGAGATCGGAAACCGCTCGAGAATAGGGCAGATGACAGTGAATGCTGATGGTACGTTGCAGGCTGAAAATCATCCGGGTTAACATGGATGTGAGGCGAAGCAAGTGCTTTCTGGATTGCTGGTGCCTGAAGCAGAATGGCTTCCTCATGGTTCCAGTGCCCTGGAGGCGGCAGCTATGGCCTGAATTAAAAAAACATGTGACAAGTATAGGGGACTGTTGCAATCTAACATGTAACTACAGATGAAGTTGTGGTATACCAGAACTCAAAGAGCTTTGGCTAAATGTTTTTGCAAGGAGATGCACACTCAGCTGATCTTCTTTGCACGAAATAGGTCAATTGTTCTGATAGTCTTTGAATCTGGATTGGTCATCATTTCAAAGTGTAAGCTCCTGAGGGCAAAAATAAAATATGAAACTTACTCACACTTGAGCCAAGCATGCCCCGGTTTCTGGGTCCAGATATCCATGAGCACTAACACCTGAGATTCAGCCTTAGCCAAGCATGCACCGTTTTCTGGTTTGAGATATCCATGAGCACTCTGCCCTGGACCCTGGTCTATAGAAGGAACTACTTTTGCATCACAAAAAGGACAGAAAATAGAGACTTCAGAATCTAGAGTAGTTTGGAACAGTAACCTCAAGTGATCGATAGATTGATGGTTGAACCAAATCCTCATGACTGCGGTCCCAAACTAGTAGGTTTTGTTATCATCTCAGGCTGAAGTGACACCCCAAGGCAACAATTTTCTTCCGCATGATGTTCTCTACTGCCGTACGGCAACCTTCTTTTGTTGAATCATGCTGCTCGGAATAGCTGCTGCCATCTGTAGGAAAACGCACGGCTATTAATTTCCTTCCCCTTGCAAGTAACATGCACTGCGGTCATCCCTTAGTACTTGTTGCCACTATAATGCATACAAAAATGTCAATGGCTGCCGCCAAGAGAGAAATGGATCGATGGTACATGAAAATCTTAGGGGACTGAACTGAATTTCAATTTGGTAATGTCAACAGCGGACCGGCGTTCAGGGTGAGGCGGGAAGCAATCCTCCAAGTCAACAGCCTGGACTTCCCGACCCGTCCCAATCTCGCCCGCTGGATCTTAATCAGACGGTTCTGAGCGGACAGTGAGAGAGTACCAAGTGGGGAGGAAAATCAAGCAAAGATGAGGTGGAATGGACGAAGCAAACATGGAGGGCAACACCAACATGGTAACATGGACAGCAAGCTGCCACATAACATGCCTTCGCACCCCGACCTTCGCCATCATCATCATCGGATCACCATCCACAGGTACCATCACAAATCTTAATCTTGCTCAGGACAACGCACTACCTGTTTGTTTTTCCGAACCACATGCACATTCAGCAATTCATTTCACCATGTGAAGTGCGGATTTGGCAAGTTGCACCCAAATGAAAGTTTAGCAAGATGGCATGTGAAAGGGTCAGTTCAGTATTTTCTTTTTTATTGAAAGATCTCATAAGAAGTACTGGGTATCCAAATTGTGTTTGTATTGTACAAGTGGAATGGACGGGGAAGAATAGAAAATGAGGCAGTTGGGCAAGAGGGTGGGGAATGTTCCAAGATGCCATGGGGTGAATCAATCAATCCATCAACCATGCTTTTCCAAACAAACAAATAAGGTGATGAATGATTATGGAACATAGTATTAAGAGTATGTGCTCAAATTTAGATGCCGCTTATAGTCTTCATCCTCTCTCTCAAACACACACAAACGCACGCACGGATTGATGGACACAGTAATCATCATCATCATCGACAACAGGAGGAGAAAACACAGACGAAGGAGAGGGGAAAGGGAAGCCCGAATTGTCCTAACAAAACTGGTTGGCCTAAGCGCCACCAACAATCGATCGCCGAATCATGGCGAGAATTACCACCGGACGATGCGTCGTTTTTCAGCGGTGCGCCGTGACGAGCGTCTCGATGAAGCGCAGCCCGTCGAAGCGCGGCGCGAACCTGTTGCCGCCTCCGCCGCGAGGCTTCTCCGTCGACGCCGACGCCAACGACGCCGACCCCTGAGGCAAGACAACAACCGCAACGGTTAATCGATCGATCGCTAGTATTCCAACACGATTCCTCCAAACCGAGGCCCAATTTTGAGGAAAAGGGGAGATTCGAGATTGTTGGCGAGAGCTGGGGGCAGGAAAAAAAGGGAAAGAAAGGAATCTTTGATCCCGCGGGAGAGGAGACGCGGGCGCACCTCGCGGGCCTCGTCGTCGTGGTGCTGCCGCGAGAGAAGCAGGCCGTCGCACCTCCCGACGGCCGGCGGTGCGGCGGCGTCGCAGTCGCAGGCGAGGAGCTCGGCGCCGGACGCGGCCGCGACGGCAGCGGCGGACGCCACGGCGGCTGCCAGCCCCCAGTTCATCTCTCCTGCTGCTGCGCCGGCGGCGGGCGGGGAAGCTCACCGAGCGTCGGCTTCGGCGGCCGGCCGGCCGGCAAACGAGGCGGGCCCTACTGTCGCCGAAGGGTCGGTCGGTCAGGTGTGAACGCGCAGGTCTTGCTTGCTGGCGACGAGTTGGGTGGGATGGAGGGGAGCGGCGGCGTGGGGTCGCGTATATAGGTGGGGCGAGCTGCGCGGGGCAGGAGCGCGGGTGGGCCCGGACTTGGGGCGCGGGGTTTAACCGGATTGGAATTTGGCGTCGGCGGGCGGGGCGGTGGGGCCCGCCGGTTTGAGTCGCGACCCGCCAACGAGTGTCTCGGGCGAGGGACGGGATGAATCGCGTGGTGTTGGATTGGACGCCGTTGGATCGCGTCGCGTGTGGTGCTGAGGTGGGGAGCGACGGCGGATTGGCCAGTAGCCGAGGCTCTCTCGTCGCCGGGTCCATCGTCTTGTTGACGAGGCGCTGACAACAAAATAGGAGGTGCCGGAGCCGGACCGTGCGTGGGAGGGACCGGACGCCAACACCATGCTCTCGGCTGCACATGAATGACATGCGCCTACGTGTTGCCCGGGGGAGGATGAGAGATATCGTTTGACTTGAACAACCGCATGACGTACCGCGTACATGATTTTCCACGATACGAATTGGGGATATTCAAAAAAACGTGTACGATGAAGAAAAAAGTAAACTGTGGTGGGTCATAGAGGAGTGAAGAGACCAGTAAAATGTCATAATGGATATTCACCTGGTGATCTAGATAGTTCTACATAAAGAATCTTATTTTTTAGAGGTTCTCTTATTTCTCAACGGTTCGAAGAATCCCCACCAAACGGGAACTGATTCAGAAGAGAATCAAAAGATTATTACCAGACGATTCAAGATGCGGAGATGGAACATTGGATTCTACCATAAACTGGGAAAATCAGTTTCGCACGCGCAACTGCACAATCAGAAACTAGGCAATTGATTCTAAAAAAACACACCCGTGACTGGTTTTTTATGGGGTTTGTTGTGGTTGTGCCAGCCTTTGATTCAAACTAGGCAATTGCCCCATTTTAACCAATACATATTGATAGACGGAGCAAGGATTTAACCATAGGAGGGACCAAGAGACCGAGTAGAAGTGAACTTACAATAAAAAAATTCAAGCAATAGAGTATATATGACTCCAATATATTATGGACAAAAAAATTATAAAATGGTGTACCAGTTAAGCTATTAGGTGCGATCGCTAATTGAGCATGTAGATATGTTTGTTGATAGAAAGAAAACTGCATTATGTCAATTTGCATTAAAATATCATGGAATGCAAAACGTGGGAAAAACTAGAACAAAACAATTTTTACTGGTACTTCTGTAAATATTTAAACGAACCAAAATTATATGTCTACTACCCAGCCACAACTATGAGCATGTTTTGAATGCTTTATCCTAGCTAGTGCGATTTTCTACTACAGTTGCCATAGAAGCCTGTTAATTTTGGGGTGAGAGAGGAATGAATTTATATTACTACAATGCCAATGACAATAGGAAGTCCGAGTTGGAGCAGTTTTGTTCTTTCTCGAAGAAATAGAGGTTTCAAGATTTTGTTGTAGGGTCATAGTTGATTTTCATCTCTCGACTACTTAGGTGCACTTTGCAAATAATATTTGCGATCAATGCTTACTTATAGTAAATGAGCACTCATAAAAGAACTGCCGCTAATCTTGGAAGGGGCCATGGCCCCTGCTGGCCCCTCACCGGCTCCGCCACTGCATATTGATACTCATTTAGCAAAATTGTAGTTTGTATCTAAATAAAACCATTACTTGCACAAATCTACCTTGTTAAAACCAAGGTCATTGATGGTTAAGACCAATCATACAGGATGGACAATCTACTCTCCATGTTCGAAGGGAGGAGCTGAAGAAACAAAAGGAGGGAAAAGAATTTCGAATGGCTGCGAGCAGTCGCGTGGGAAGAAAGCAGGCCGAGCCGGGGAAGGTGGCAAGGCGCGATGGATTCCAATTCCCAGCCGCAGCAGCAGTGCGGTTCCATTCAGCCTTCACGCAAGCGCTTGCGTAGCGATAGACATGACAGCACCCAAGTCTTATAAAAAAATATTAAAAAAGGAGTATTTTAATTTCTTTCGTTTTTCGTCGGAGTGGGCATGACAGGACGAACCATGCAATCGACGTCGCTGTCCCTTCTGTGCAAATTTGTCGATTTATTACTGTGCCTTTTTTTCTCTTTTGGAAACCGTTTTTAAAATTTCTAGTTTGGTTGGATGTGCTTCTCGTTCCTTTTCTGAGATAGCGACCACGTAGGCATCACGAATATACCAGGTTTGTTTCTTCTTTATGCAAAGAAATAGATAGGATTGGGTCCATTTGCACGGGATGAACTTCGTCATCTAGCATCTCTGGCACACGCTATAGCCATCCAAGTGTTTTGGGCGGAGTTATCCTCAAACGTGGGGGCATGAATTGCTTTGTGACGTTGCAGGGATTTGGTTGTAGCGAATTCCCAACCCGATTGATCCACCCTAAACAGTGTAAAAGACACTGGAAGTTGTGAGACATTTTGTAAGAAACTATCCAATTTGACACCATTTTAAGTAAACCGCCGGTCATCAACGTTAAGATGAGAGTTAACACACGCTTGCCCAAGAGCGTGCCACGTGTTAACCCATATCTAGATACATGAACAACCGATACGTTATTCGCCAAAAATAATATCAAATCCGGTAGTCCCAGTATGCGCTCCACAATATGCCCAAGATCAAACATATACACATACCGTTTACAATCACATACATTGCCGATGAACATGTCAGATCCGGAGCCACGGACATGGCGTACATATTCTAAGATAAGGGGTGCAACATGGCCCACGCCTTACATTAGTTGTAACTACTCGTACCGTAGTAGAACTAGTCGGAAGGGAAGGAAACTACCCGAGTATACTCGGGTAGGACTCCTGAGCTCGTATCTAGCTAGAATTTTCATGTAACCCTGTCTCCTGGATTATATAAGGGCGGGTAGGGACCCTCTCCAAATATCTACACACCTAAGGCAATACAAACCATCAGGATGTAGGGTATTACGCTCTCGGCGGCCCGAATCTGTCTAAACTTCGTGTTTCTTGGACCTTCGAGTTCCTGATCTCGGCGACATCCTACCTACAACTCACCACCTTGGGGGTATCCCTCGGTGGGCTTGGCAGTAAAACACCGACAGCTGGCGTGCCAGGTAGGAGTGTTTATCAAGCATCCACCGGAGAACTCGATGGCATCTTTCAGCTCCATGTAACACCCTAATTTTTAAATTAGGAACCTAAATAAATTTTTGCTAGATTTCTTTTAGGAGCCATAAGGTTTTTATTCCAATATTTGATTTTAGAGCATTTACCGTGAATTAATAGTAATTTATTTAACCATAAAAAGAAATATAAGGAAATATAGGTTTTGTGCATTTCATGCCGCATTGCATTATTTTATTGTTTGCCTTCCATTTGAATTTAAATTTTAAATTCAAATTCAAATATATTTGAATGCAATTCCTTTTCTCCCTCTTTTTCTCTTTGGACCCGGCCCTCTCTCTTTCTCCTTTTCCTCTCTTTCTTCTTCTCCCCGCACGGTCCAGCCCAGCTGGCCTTCTTTCTTTTCTTCTCCCTCCACCACGCGGCCCAGCCTAGCAGCCTGCTTCTCTCCTCCCGGCCCAGTCCGCCCATCCGCGCACCCCTTCTCTTCCCTTCACTCGCTCGCTGACAGGCGGGGCCCCCTATCGGGCTTGTCTTTCAGCTCGACTCGGACTCACGCCCGAGTCCAGCTGTTACACGGCCTCCTCCGCCACGCGACGTCTCGGGCCCGCATGTCGAGGCTCCCCCTCGGCCCCTACTTAAAGAGCCACCCCGTGCCCTAGGCTCCGCAAATCCCGCAGCCGCCGCCTCCACGCCCTCACAACCCTAGACGCGCCGCCGTCCTTCGCCGCCAAGCTCGGGCATGCCACCATCGCGCCGCTTCGCCGCCGCTCTGTTGCCCCCGCTCGCCGCAGAAGCTTCGCGTGCAGGTGGACATTGTCGCCAGCCCTTTTTCCCTCTGTTTCCCTGCCTTCTCGCGCGTGCAATGTCTCGCTGGAGCTCCACGACCGCACGCCGCCGCCGTTCGCCTTTCCCCGGCTCCGTCTCACCAACCCGACCCCCTAGACGTGTTCCCCGTAGCACCCGCGTCCTTCCTGTGCAGACCCGAGTCGAAACCGTGGCCGGAGTCGCGTTTACGCGATTCTCTGCCGAGCCACCGCCGCCCGCCGCCGCAAGATCTCGCCACCGGCGCCAGCGCCGGCGCCCCGCAGCCGCCAACCGCTTCTCAACCGCCCGATCCAGATCCGACAGTCTAGATTAGATCTAGACTGGGGTCAAACAACCCGATACCGGTAAACCCCTAGGGTATTTTGTGCTTTAGCCCCTGAGTTCTATGGAAATCAACCCGCAGTCCACAGCAGTTCAAAAGTATTCACGAATTGATCCTTTTTCTTCTGTTTAAGCTCCTGTTCTTTTCCAAAATTGAACCCGCCATCTCTAACCCCTCTGTTTTGCAATCTAAACCCTGGATCTAAGGTTTAATTATGTTCTAGCCCTCGGTTTCTTCGTCCAAAGCCCTTCTAGTTTCAAATCTTCCACAAATAAGCCCCTAGAATCATGTTTTAGCCATAACTTCTCCGTTTTAACTCCGTTTTCATCGATTCTCGCGCTTACGCAACCCTTGCGACGTATACAGTAGCATTATAATGATGTTTTGCTCTGTTTATATTGTTTGGTGTACTGTTTCTTATTTATTATATTTGTTTATTTTTATGTACTTGTGTGTTACGATAGACGGTGCGCAGTTCGAGGGTCCGCAAGAGCAAGGCTTTAAAGATGTTTCCGAACAGCAGCAGTTCTTTGACGAAGGCAAGTGGTCCTTGATCAGATTCCGTTCCTAATAACTTTCTAAATACACATATTTACTTTATATGCATGCATGTGTCTAGAATATAATGGATCCCAAACTAAGGATGTGCCTAGTTTCTTTTGAACTTCCTTGATTAAATCTAGGTTGTCATATTTATATTGTAGCTATGCTAGTTGCTTTTACTAGACTTTGGTTGGATAATCTGAAATCATGCTACACTGGTTTACTCATGTTCTGAAATATTTTTGTGATGATAATTAAGATCATTGCATTAATTGGAACATGGAGAACCACACAGGAAAATAGTGCAACCACAATACTATATGGCTCTCATCTTGGCTAATCAATTAGAAACTTTAGCTTATGCCAATCTTAGCGAAAGGCAAGAGTTGCATCGTTGGGGTATAGCTCGGTCTGCCTCATTAGGGAGAGTTATGACCGTTTTGACTTTAAACCTTAGCGGATTGTCATAAGTTAGGAAATCTTTGTAAAGGCCTCATAGTGAATCCTTGCCACTCACCTCGGAAGTGTTTAAGGGCCTTGCAAACTCGGGCATTAAGGGAAACACGAATTGTAAAAACTGATATATCAGCCGTGCTCACGATTAAGAGTGGCTTGGACCCTCACGTGATAATTGAAGTTGAAGATGATCTAAATTGATGTTCTTTATTTATTGTTGTTATCTTATATCTTGTATTTATTTAGTGATTGGTATATACTTACATTTAGTTAATGCTTGCTAAATAAAACTTGATCAACTAAAAATGCTTATCGCAGTCAAACCATGTCAGCTTTTTCTTGATTATGGCCTTGCATGTCATATGATTTACTCCACTTGCTGAATACCAACCATAAGTGTACTCATGCTTGTTTTATTATAACAAATGCTGCCGGAACAAGATAATTATCCGGAGTTCCCTGAAAATCTTGAGGAGTTCTAGGCGTATATCTCTCAGTCATCTGCCTGTGAAGTTGAAGTCCGCTGCTAGATTTTAAATGTTTATTTATTCGCTTAAGATTAGGACTTTCGGTCATGGAATAAAGTACTATGATACTCTCTTTCATTATGGACATTATCTTGGGTATACACTTGTATCATCTATCATATGTGTGGAACTTGATCCTAGCGCACATATGAGATGCATTCGGTTCCTTTTTCAAAACTGGGTGTGACACTTCACCAGCACCATGCTTGATGAGGGCACAACGTTCGTTTGGGCTCCTGGATCTGCGTCGCCAACAGCTCGGGTGGTTTCAACAGCCACCTAGCCGACTCCAGGAAGCCGGAGGCCTCTGCAGCAAATCGATGCAGCGATCTCGACGAGTTCATCGACAACCTCGATGAGTTGCTGCTTCCCGACCTTGCCGGGAAGATTGACAAGATGTCCGTTTTTTATGCGACTTCAACTCGTGCTGCACCAGGACTTCTCGGATCGGACTCAAACTGATCTGAGGAGGCGCATGCCCTATTCCTGTTCGAGTTATGCAATGCCGCTTCAGTCAACGAGGAGGCTAAACGGTTTGAGTCCCTCTCCAACTTGGAGGAGGACTTAGGTCATCTGCTCAAGCTCGGAGATGAGGGAGCCACCGCCTATCAGGGGGCCCTGTTTTGGACAACTACTCAGACTCAGACGATGATCCCGAATCCTTTTCAGGTAGTCACCTAGGTTTGACCATAATGTCTATGCCGCAAGGCCAGTTTGTGTACTCGAAGGGCTTAGAGCCCTCTGAGTTACTCGAATACGACTCCCGCTTTGTAGCCTTCACGCAGGAACTGCCTTTTCAAGAAGGTAGACCCCTCTCTCGCATCTCTGAAGAGGGAGAGGGTAGCACAGAGCTACTCGAGTACAACCATATGGCTGAGATCTTGCTGGATTGTCAAGTCTACATGGCTTCCCTTGGCAATGCGAATGACAATGAGCCAGGTCCTGAGTACGACGTCGAACTACTCGTGAACGTATCCGTCGATGAATGTACGGCGGACGCCCCTCCGGACGAGAACAAGGAGTACGGAGGGATCCAGCGGTTGAAGAACGCCAAGTGTGCCAAGCGTAGATGGAACGCCAAAAACCGCGCATGCAACTGAAGCGTCCCCTCATCAGAGGTGACTAAATGTGATACAAATATCAGTCCCAGGAGGCTGATAACACATTTATTACATCAGATGATTCATTACCGTACAATCCGTCGAGGTAGCGGCCACTGAAGCGCCACTATCAAGAGGGACAATATAAGGACTACAAGCCAAACTAAAGTGCTAATGAAATTTAAGATAACATCAGAGTCTTGCACCATGGTAAGCTTTCTGTGGAGGCCCTGAACCACAGGCAAGGTTGGGTGCAGGACGGCGACCTACTCGACATCTTCAGGAACGAAGTTCGGATCCTCCTCTGTAAAAACTAGGCAAGAGTGAGTACATACGTACTCAACAAGTCCAACCACACCCACGGAGGGGAATAATAAAGATCATGCACAGGATATATCAAGGATAAGGCTAGGGTTCATTTGCGATAAAGCGAGGTTTTACACATGCAAGGGTTCATTTAATAAAAGAGTTCTCTCAAAATATTTCTGTAGTGATCGAATAATAAGTGGGTTTGATCCTACACAAAGGATCCAAGTTTTAATGCTACCAGACTCCACATCCACAGTAGCTCATGGCACAACCACCGGACACTTTCAAAACAACTCACGCCACTAAACCAAGCATCCCAAAATGTCTATTGAAGTGACCATGCCGTAACTCGTCCAATACCGTGGACACGGCTATTCGAATAGATTTTACACTCTGCAGAGGTTGTACTTTACCACAAGTAGAGTACCGCACTACGAACACCTTAGTGTCGCTGCGGATCCTAACAAAGCCATTACCCACCTTAGCTGAATCTAACTAGCCAACACGGAAGCAACCATGGGGTTAATGACCTATCAACAAAGTCATAACCGGGATATAACTCACACAGATCATATTCCTTCTCCATGATCTTCCATTGCTCACCAGCTCTCCTTTTGGCTAGCAAAACAACAAGTGGGGTTTATGCTAAGCCGTTGCCCACACAACGGTCGAGTGGTTGTACGATACGTGGGTTAGGCAAGATGACACCTCAGTTCATCCTTACATTGACAAGATGGACATCTCCCAACCATTCTCAACCACAAAGGTACAATCTCACCAGTGGCATTTCACACAGGAAACATCGTCCATCTCGTCAAGTTATATCTTTCTTTTATTTTCCTAAAATCCCGTTTTATCTTTTAAAACACTCACACCTTTATTTTCGATAAAGCGCGTTGTGGTCATGGTTAAAATATAATAAAGGGAATAAAATGTCCTAAGCATCTCTAGCTGTAGTTAACTGTCACACCAGATTTATAAGAACATAAATCAAGCAATCATATATGCGCCAGGATCAAGTCACGCATATATACAACAGATTATCAAGATATCACAACACATTTCACGAATAAAAGCGTATAAATTATAAAAGGAATGTCTTTATTACAACTGAATCAAGAATCAGTTCAAGGAATGCGGAAGCGTAAAATAAATACATGAAGAGTAGGGCGCCACAGGGACGTCAACTGGGAGACAACGTCTAGAAATTGTCGAGTCCGCCGATGTAGTCCTCCACGTCACCTGGTACTGAGTAGCAGTCGAAGATATCCCAAAGAGAACAGAAGAGAGGAAGAGACAAGTGTGAGTACACAACTTGTACTCAACAAGTATAACACGAGTATGAGGCTCTAGGGTTAGCTGACTCAACTGCAGTAGCTTTTAATCTTGGCAAATTTTATTAAAACTATTTACTATAAGTGGATGAATTACCATAAACCCATATTGCATAAGAAATTAATCAATATTAGTTAAGAACTACTGAGAAACCAACCAAACCAAAACCACCCGGGGAAATCTCCCTAATCAAAGGTTGATAGCCCCACTAATCAAAAGGAGGATCTGGGCCGCTCATGACTGTGAGCACAGCTGATATATCAGTTTTACACTCTCGAGAGGTTGCACAACTTTACCCACAAGTCGTGAGCTACGCTAGTTGTTCATCACACTTCCTTGGGTGAGATGGCCAGCAAGCACACTACGAGACCGTTACAAAGGATCACGTTGGTAAGGTGTAACCGCTAAGGATTCTGGATCAGCAACGATGGGGCCCACCTCCGGAGGTACAAGACACACAGCACAGACCAAGCCGGAGGAGCAGGGACCATTGAAGCTTACCACCCCTCTTGCCCACGCCGGTAAGTTACTCCCGAACCAACACGACCTAATTAGTAAGTCAAGACCGTCCCATTCCAGTCTTGTGGTTGCGCAGTTGTCCCAGGTTGTCGCTCTATGAACCGGTCCTTATGGAGAGTGGCCAACCAAGCACTAAGCACCGTGCTGGCCCCCTAAACCAAGTTTCCAACAAAACATCTTTTACGGAGACGTGAGCCACTCAAGCACACAGCACAGAGGGCCACGCTCAGGATTAAGTTGCATAAGACCATTAATCAAATTTAATTAAAAAGGACCAAGTTTGTTATAGCGCAGCAACCTAGCACAACTAACCATAATGCAACCCAAAGGATATATATATAGGATATAAAGTGGCTAGGAAAGTCCTTATAGGCATACAGTATTAAAATGCAGTATGAAATGGTATTTAAAGGTGATAGGAGGTTCATGTTATACTTGCCTTCCTCAAAGTTCTCCTGCTGCTGCTCAAAAGCTTCAGAAGATGGCTGCTCCTGGTACTCGTCCAAAGGCTCCGCGTCTACTCACGATCATCAAGCATAGTCCACACATACATACACACATGCACAACCATAGCAAACTATAAGAAAATAGTACACCAATACAATAGAACAGCAACAAAACTGGCCTAGAACTATTCTACGCGTTACAACGATCGTGTGAGCGCAAGAATCACCTAAAACGGAGCTAAGACGCGAAATCTACGCTTGAAACAAGATCCAGGGACCTATCTGCGAGAAAAACTGGACTACAGGGGGGTTCTGGACAAAAACCAGGGACCTAAACGTAAATAAAGGGTAGACACAGGGGCTAGCATGCGAAAACACCGGACATGGACTGCGATTACTAATTCCAGGAAGCTCGGGGGGGTCCGTGCAAGAAACAGGGCTAAACTGCAATTATTATTGAACTGAAGGGGACCGTGGGTTGATACTTCAAAATAACAGGGGCTCTTTAGCAAAACGGTTGGTTGAAGCGGTACCTTTTGTTCTGGGCCCTCGGATCAAACATTAACGGGCCCGATCTAATCCTGACAGCGAACCGGTACGCACGCCTATCAGCCGTAGGATCTAGATCGAACGGACTGAGCCCAATCTTAAATGGATCTAATCTAGACCGCCTACCCAGATCTGACGGCTCTGATTCACTCCTACCCCGAACCGGTACGCGCGATTTAGATCCCTTGGATCTCGATCTCACGGCTCAGATCTAAGCGCGCGCGATCTAATCTCATCCACCCGTCCCGGATCTCATGGCCAGGGATGAAAGGACGCACAGGACGGCGGAGGAGGTCACCGGAGCTCCCTTCCCGCGGCAGCGGCTCGCCGGAGACACGCGATTACGCGTTCCTGGGGACAATTCATGACAAGATCAAGCCCGGGAGGTTCAGCACAACACGGGGAACCTGGCTGGGCACTTGTGGAGGTGGACTTGGGCTCGGTTAGGGCGTATCGACGGCGAGGACGGCTCAGGGTGGTGGACATCGCCGGCGAGCGTCGTTCCAGGGGCTAGGAAGGGTCCCGGGCTTCGACATCTAGTGCATAAGCTGCAGGGAGGGAGTGTGGTGCTCACTAGGGGCTTGTGGTGGCCGGTGCTACAGTGGAGGATGGCCGGCGATGAGGTCCTGCGGCGGAGGAGATCGGGCTCTCGCGGAGGAGGGTGATGCCGAGGTGGCCGGGCCCTCTGGATTGCGGGGATCGATCCGGGAAGCTCCTGCGGAGGCAACCAAAGTGTTAAGGGGGCCCGCGGTCCTCCGGCGGCAAGCAATTGCGGCGGCGGCCGTGCTCACCTGCGACGACCTTCGGGAGAAATTCGGGCACAATAGCAGACCGGAGTTGAGGGTGAAGGGCGCTGGAGTCCCTGGGTGGTGAGGCGAAGCTGATGCGGGGGCTCGAGCGGGCCGAGGTGCGGTGGAGCGGCGTGCCCACGGTGGCACAGAGGAGGTGCGGCGGCGGAGCGACGCGGAGGGAGGTCCTAGGGTTCGGGAGCGCCACCAAGGTAGGGATGGGAACGCAGGGGGGCTCGGGATCGTCAGATAAAGCCCGGCCGGGGGTCTCGTCGTGCGGGCCCAGGGGAGAGGAGCTCGCCGGAGGTTTCGGGGGGGGGGGGCGTTGCACGCCGGGGAGGAAGAGAGAAAGGGGAAAAGAGCACTGACGCGCGGGGCCGCATTGCCAGAGAGAGAAAGGAGGGAGAGCGGGCCGTGGGCGGGGAGAGAGGTGGCGCCGACATGCGGGCCCGGGGTGGCAGCGAGGGAGAGAGGAGAGCGCGTGGGGTGGCCGGGCTGAGGGGAAAAGTGGGCCAGGGCGTGGCCCATGCGGAAGGAAGAGGGGAGAGGGGGAGAGAAAGCTGGGCCGGGCCAAGGAGGAGGTTTGGGCTGCCTTAATCCTTCTCCTTTTCTTTTCTTTTTCTATTCTCTAACCATTCAAACAAATCTAGTTGAATTCAAATAAATTTGAATTCAAACCCTATACACTCAACACAAATAAAACAATGCTCCAGCATGAATGCACAAACAAGTTGATCCTATAATAAATTTTAATTACTTGTGTTATAAAATTACTTTAAATGCAAGATACACTAGAGAAAACCCTGGAAATTTTATTTAAGCCCAAATAAATTCCTTAAAATTTAGGAAAATTACATTAGGGTGTTACATTAACGTCCAACAGATCAAATCCTATATAGACATTAACCTAGGTCATCATGGAATAGTTATAGCAATCAAGGGGTGGCTATCCAACCATATCTTGCAATAAAACAATGCATTTTATAAAACAGGCCAATAGGTTGTGTTTATAAAACTGGAATAAATATGCATCAAAGGATGGGATTGGACTTGTCATCCTCAAAGCCTTCCGGAAGCTCCTCCTCGAGGTATGGGTCTTCGGGCTCCGGCTCGCGGTCCTGCTCCTCCTCAGTCATACCGTCAGCTACGACACACAAACAATCACACAATAAAAACAAAGTTCACCGACGAGCTAAAAAAATGAGAGGGAAATAGAGAGCTTCGATAAAAAATAGAGAAGACTATGATATTTATAAGATGTAGATCCTGAGACTTGGGAAAAATATTTGATGCGTGGTGGAGTTTGGAATCGATTCAGAACAAAATGTCGCATGAACTGATGAGTTAAAGGTCATTTAGGGAGTAGTTTAAAAGGATGAGGACCTGTTTGTAATGAAATAAAGAGATAGAAGGAGCTCTGGTTAAATATTTGGGAGAGGGAGGTGGAGGGTTGCGGACTGCATAAGGAGGAAAAGTGGAGGGGGTTATGCACAAGTCTGCCTTTCTTCTTCCTCGAGACAGAACAGGAGGGGGAGGGGAACGGAAGAAGGGGGGGGCGGCTAGGCCATGGGCGCCGGTCCCCTGGTGCATGGCAACGCCCGGGGAGGAGGGGAAAATGGAGAGGAGGACGAGGGGGTCCGATTCCAGCCATCACCTCGTGCGGAGACGGTCTATGGAAGGCTATCCACGGGGATGGGTGGTGGCTGGCAATGGTGAGCGGCGGCGGCGAGCTACAGCGTGAGGTAGAGGAGGGGAGGTGCTGGGGTGGTGTGGGCGGAGTGAGGGACGGCTTGGGGTCTGATTTATAGGCCGAGAGGAAGAGGGGAGATGGCCGGCATGGGAGGGTTACAGGCAGTACAGGAACCTCGCCATTAATGGCGGCCGGGATGCTCGGGGACAAGGCGCAAGCTGCGAGGGCGAGGGGACGGGACGGAGATAGGCCGGTGCAGCAGCGGGCCGCACGCCGGCTTGGTGTGCATGGGCAGCAAGCATGCAGTGGCACAACGAGTAGCAGCGGCCGCGGCGGCTGTGGCGTGACGCGGGCGGCGTGATGCGAGCGCGCGTGCACAGCCAGCAACGAGGGCAGCGGCGGGTCGTGCGCTGGCCCGCGCATGCACGCAAGGAGCAGGCTACAGCTCGAGCAGGCAGCAGGCAGCACAGGGGAGAAAAAGAAAGAGGAAGCCATCGCAAAAAAAAAGAGTCTGGGAAAAAGTTAGAAGAGACAAATAAAATGGATTTGAACAAAGTATGAGAAAAGAAAAGAGGGGACACGCGCGCGGCGCCGACGATCGCGGCCGGGCAGGCACACGCGGCCGACCGCGATACAATGGTGATGCAACGGGACGGTGGGGCCAGTGGAAAAGGAAAAGGGACGGGCGGCTCCGCGGAAAAAGAGGAAGAGACTGCGCGATGTCGGAACGGCGGAAAATCGGGAGGTGGGCTTCGGGAGCTCAAGTGGCGGAACGGTTTAAAATATTTTTAAGCGAGTGATTGGTAGTGCAATTTAAATAAGATAAAAATGCGGGCGTTACAGCAACCCACTGTACCAAAGGAACCTCAACAATGCTTTCGCAGCAGCTGAAGATCGGGAGTGTCGCTTCCTGATCTGCGCCATTGCAGAAGCAGCGCTCCTAGCTCAACAACTACCACCAAACCCCAGATACAAAGGCTGCAATACCTAACCCAGCGCGCGCTCGTGCAACTCGATGGACAACACCTAATGTCCTCAACTCGGAACACGCTCTCGAGATCTGAGTGCCATGGTGACTCCACGTAGGTTAGTCGCACCCTCGAAGGAGGTTTCAGACCCCGAGGGGATGACAATCGCCAGCACAACTAGTACAATCAAGTTGGCCACGGCAACCGCCAGGGCTAGCAGTTCACGCATGGTAACGTTGACCAAGAGGTGCAACAACCTCCGCATCCACCCCGCAGCCGGTACAATGCAAGGGCTTAGGGTGAAGCTCAGTCTGAGGTCAGCCTACAGAATGCTCCTACGGTTGATCTAAGGTAGAAGATCAACGACAATTGCAACGCACGGTGCATTATTGAGGCAAGGAGAAGGGACCGACCTGATAGATATCAAGATACCGATGATAGTGACCGCTTCCCCGCTTTCACCTCTAACATCATCGATCGATCCTACCCCAAGGATTTCAAACCAGTCGGCATCCCCAAGTACGATGGCAAGCAAGACCCGCACTAGTGGATTCGTTGCTACTCCGTTGCCATCGAGGTATCAGGAGGATCCAACTCCACCAAGGCACTCTACTTCTCGGTAGCCTTGGAATCCATGTCCCTCACTTTGTCGGTGTTTTATAGCCACGCCCACCGAGGGATACCCCCAAGGTGGTGAGTTTGGAGATAGGGTATCGCCAAGATCGGAAACTCGAAAGTGTTAGGAATAAAAAGTTTAGACAGGTTTAGGCCGCCGGGAGCGTAATACCCTATGTCCTGTGTGGTTTATATTGCCTTAGGTGGTGATCGGGTGATCTGTTGCATGAGGCATGAGTTGTCCCTCATACTCCTTCCTTGAGGAGGGTCCCTGTCTGCCCTTATATAGTCTGGGGGTAGGGTTACATGGAAGTTCTAGTCGGATACGAGCCCTAGAGTCCCACCCGAGTGGTTTTCGGATAGTTTCCTACTGTCTCCAACTAGTTTTACTACTGTATGAGTAGTTCCACTATGCTACGAGTAGTTACAACCAATGTAGGGCGTGGGCCATGTCCCAACCCTTATCCTGTAAGATGTAGGCCATGTGCGCAGTTCCGTAGGCTCGGTTCTGACAAGCCCCCAAGCTCTTCGTAGTCGAGTACTGCAGGCTTTCGAGTACTTCTGAAGGCATCTTCGAGTCCTCCCGAACTCCATCTTGAAGGTGTCTTCCGAGTACTTGGCTGCATTGAGGCTGTGAGGTGCTCATGCCTCGAGTAGTTGTCAAGTCTTCTTTTATATGGGATGCGATTGAACTCGCACTCCATATGGAGTAGCATACGGTGTTTTACCGCCATGCTCACCGAGGGATACCCCCGAGGTGGTGAGTTTATAGGTAGGATGTCACCGAGATCAGGAACTCGAAGGTGTAAGGAACATAAAGTTTAGACAGGTTCAGACCACCGAGAGTGTAATACCCTACATCCTGTGTGGTTTGTATTGCCTTAGGTCGTGATCGGGTGATCTGTTGCATGAGGCATGAGTTGTCCCTCATGCTCCTTCCTTGAGGAGGGTCTCTATCCGCCCTTATATAGTCTAAGAGGCAGCGTTACATGGAAGTCCTAGTCGGATATGAGCCCTAGAGTCTCACCCGAGTGGTTTTCGGATAGTTTCCTACTATCTTCGACTAGTTTTACTACTGTATGAGTAGTTCCACTACGCTACGAGTAATTACAACCAGTGTAGGGCGTGGGCTATGTCCCACCCCTTATCTTGTAAGATGTAGGCCATGTGCGCAGTCCCGTAGGCCCGGGTCTGACAAGCCCCCGAGCTCTTCGTAGTTGAGTACTACAGGCTTTCGAGTACCTCTGAAGGCGTCTTCGAGTCCTTCCAAACTCCATCTTGAAGGTGTCTTCCGAGTACTTCCTTGGATGCATCGAGGCTATGAGGTGCTCATGCCCCGAGTAGTTGTCAAGTCTTCTTTTATATAAGGTGCGATTGAACTTGCACTCCATATGGAGTAGCGCCCGAGCCTTAGGTTGACTCATAGAATCAGGCTGAAGGTTAATCTAGTCTTGAGTCTTCTGTCCTTATCTTCCAAAAGATTTGAAAAATAAGTTTCCAGTGACATGTGTCCTGCAGCCCCCGAGCCTTGAATCCAAATTCCCAAGGTTTGAAATAAAGGATCTAAAGAATCGTGGCATGCAATATATGACGGTAAAGATTTGATGGTTAGGATAGACAAATTGGTTCAGTAAATTCGGAAACCTCTTTTTTGGGGATGAATTCCTTGAAAAAATGGTTAAACAAATAACTTCACCAAAAAGCGCCCTAAATTACCGCTCAAATCAAACCTTGGTCGCTAAGAGCCGTGTCGTATCTAGCCCCTGAGCCTGAGAGCTAGATGAATCGCATAGTATATGCCTAGTAGTGGGTGGCGCCAGCCCTCGGGCCTAGGCATCGGCCAAGTTGCTGCTGAATCTTGAATTGTCAATGAAGCCGAGTAGTCGGAGTTGATTCCAACTAGTTTTGTAGGCAAGATGAGTAGTCGAAGCAGTTGCCAGCATGTCACTGAGCAGAGTTGACTTCGACTATCTTGTAAGTGAGTAGTCAAAGTAGTCGCCAGCGTGTCGCCGTGCATTCTTCACGAAGTCAAGTGGTCGATGACGGTTGTTGATGAACCCCACTAGTCGAAGTCGAATCCGACGAGTAGTCGTTGTAGTCTGTGACATGTAGTCGAGCATTCTCGTGAAGTCGAAGTAGTCATTGGCGATTGTTGATGAAGCCAACTAGTCGAAGTGAATCCGACTCGCCTACCAGCATGGTTCAGATCGGGTCCCCTGCAAAGTAAACATAAAAGAATGTGGTAACTGATATACATGAGACCGTGTTGGGAAAAATGCCCTTGCAGTAAACTCCATATATAACTAGTAGAGGACTAGTAAACAGAGTAGTACTGGAAGTATGGGAGCGAGGCCCCTTCAGTAACATAGAATACTAGTCAAAAACTAGTAATTTGAGTGTTACTGGAAGTATGAGAGCAAAGCCCCTTCAGTAACATAGAATATTATTCGGAAACTAGTAATCTATTAGTGGAAGTATGGGATCGAGACCCCGTCAGCAAACTTGCGCGTAATACCAGTCGTAAACTAGTAAACGGAGTTGTACTGGAAGTATGGGAGCTAGGCCCCTTCAGTAACATAGAATACTAGTCGAATACTAGTAATCTGAGCGTTATTGGAAGTATGGGAGCAAAGCCCCTTCAGTAACATAGCATACTATTCGGAAACTAGTAATCTGTAATTGGAAGTATGGGAGCGAGGCCCCTTCAGCAAGCTTGCGCATAATACCAGTCGTAAACCAGTAAAACGGAGTTGTACTGAAAGTACGGGAGCGAGGCCCCTTCAGTAACATGGCATACTAGTCGGAAACTACTAATCTGTTATTGGAAGTATGGGAGCGAGGCCCCTTCAGCAAACTTGCACGGATACCAGTCATGAACTAGTAAAATGGAGTTGTACTGGAAGTATGGGAGGGAGAACCCTTCAGTAACATGGCATACTAGTCGGAAACTAGTAATCTGTTACTGGAAGTATGGGAGCGAGGCCCCTTCAGCAAACTTGCACGGATACCAGTCGTGAACTAGTAAATGGAGTTCTACTGGAAGTATGGGAGCGAGGCCCCTTCAGTAACATAGCATACTAGTCGGAAACTAGTAATCTCTTACTTGAAGCATGGGAGCGAGGCCCCTTCAGCAAACTTGCACGTAATACCAGTCATGAATCACTAAAACGGAGTTTTACTAGAAGTATGGGAGGGAGGCAACTTCAGTAACATATCATACTAGTTCGAAAATAGTAATTGGTTATCAGAAGTATGGGAGCGAGGCCCCTTCAGCAAACTTGCACGTGATACCAGTCAGAAACCAGTAGAACGGAGTTGTACAAGAAGTATTGGAGTGAGGCCCCTTCAGTAACATAGCATACTAGTCAGAAACTAGTAATCTGTTACTGGAAGTGTGGGAGCAAGGCCTTTTCAGCAAACTTGCACGTAATACCAGTCGTGAACCAGTAAAATAGAGTTGTATTGGAAGTATGGGAACGAGGCCCCTTTAGTAGCATAGCATACTAGTTGGAAACTAGTAATCTGTTACTGGAAGTATGGGAGCGAGGCCCCTTCGGCAAACTTGCACGTAACACCAGTCGTGAACCAGTAAAATGGAGTTGTATTGGAAGTATGGGAGCAAGGCTCCTTTAGCAAACTTGCACGTAATACCAGTCGTAAACCAGTAAACGGAGTTGTACTGAAAGTGTGGGAGCGAAGCCCCTACAGTAACATAGCATACTAGTCAAAGACTAGAAATCTGTTACCGGAAGTATGGGAGCAAGGCCCCTTCAGCAAAATTGCATGTTATACCAGTCGAAAATTAGTAGAACAGAGTTGTACTGGAAACATGGGAGCGAGGCCCCTTCAGTAATAAAGCATACTAGTCGAAAACTAGTAATTTGTTACTGGAAGTGTGGGAGCGAGGTCTCTTTAGCAAACTTGCGCGTAATACCAGTTATGAACCAGTAGGATAGAGTTGTACTGGAAGTATGGGAGTGAAGCCCCTTCAGTAACATATCATATTAGTCAGAAACTAGTAATCTGTTACTGGAAGTATGGGAGCGAGGCACCTTTAGCAAACTTGCATGTAATACCGGCCGTAAACCAGTAAAATGAAGTTTGAGCTGGAAGTATGTGAAGGTGACTGGAAGTCAATTAGCAAGGGAGAGATAATCTTGCTGGTAGCATCAGTCAGTTCCTTGGGTGGACCATGTGAATTCACATGTTGACTTGCGAAAATATCGCGGTTGGCTCGAAGGAATTGATGACGAGTTCCTTCACATGGGGTGATCAGTTCCTTGGGCGGGCCAAGACAAGTCGAGTGCTGCCATGCGATGATGTCTCAGTTGGCCTAAAGGAAGTGATCACGAGGTCCATCACTTGATCTTGATCAGTTCGTTGGGTGGGCTAAGACAAGTCGTATGTTGCCATGCGAAGATGTCTCGATTATCCCAAAAGAAGTGACAACGCAATCCTTCACTTGCGTTGCTACAGAAGTGGTCGTTGCATGAAGATGACTCTGCTAGCCCAAAGGAACTCCTTGGCGGGCCAAAACAAGTCGTATGTTGCCATGCGAAGATGTCTCAGTTAGCCCGAAGGAACTCCTTGGGCGGGCCAAAACAAATCGTATGTTGCTATGCGAAGATGTCTCGGTTAGCCCAAAGGAATTCCTTGGGCGGGCCAAGACAGTTTGTACCATGCTGAAATATGGATGAATGAACAAGCCACGTTTTGGGTAAACTTGATTCCCTGACCGAGTGGTTGAACAAATTCTTTGGGAAAAAACCCCTTGTTTCGAGATAAAACTCAAGACAATGGTTAAAGAAATTCCCTAAAGATCATCGTAAAACCTCCTTGAATCAGGTAAAGTCACTGATTCCCTGACCGAGTGGTTGAATAAATTCTTTGGAAAAAAAACTCCTTGTTTTGAGATAAAACTCAAGACAATGGTTAAAGAAATTCCCAAAAGATCTTCGTAAAACCTCATTGAATCGGGTATCAGTCTTACCGTGGGCTGCTGCCTTGTTGCGCCCTGCCCCTAAGCGTAGAAACCAGACAAGCGTAGATAGTTGTCAAGCTTGATTCATTGGTGATTGCCGATGAAGCCTTATCGCTCGTCGATAGAGCCGCGATGGTTTGTTGATGAGGCCCGACTAGTCGGAATCAATTCCAGCTAGTCACTAACGGAGAGAGTCCCGCTCCTGACTAGTCGTGTAGGCGAAGTAGTCATCGGCGGGTCATTGAGTGCCCTCGCAAGGGTGAAGTAGTCATCGAGGAATCGAGGATCCTGCCTTCCTGGAACAATTCTATGGCCGATAGGTTGTCGGGGTTCACGACGCAGAAAAGTGGGCTGGATCGGGTAGCTTGAAGGACTCCGTGCCCATCTGATGACCGAGCCCGCCCGACCAAGTTGAAAGCGCAGAAAAGTGGGCTGAGCCGGGTAGCTTGAAGGACTCCGTGCCCTTCTGATGCCCGGGCCCACGCAACCAAGTTGGAAGCGCCATCAGGCCCTGGTGGCCGTTTGATAGGGGTAGTGCGTCTTTGATGAAGTCCGAGTAGCCAGCATGGACGGGAGCCCTTCGATGGAGGGTGGCTTGTCCTCCTCTGACTTGTGGT
Organism: Panicum hallii; assembly: GCF_002211085.1. Lineage (NCBI taxonomy): Eukaryota > Viridiplantae > Streptophyta > Magnoliopsida > Poales > Poaceae > Panicum > Panicum hallii. The sequence goes on from NC_038050.1 coordinate 33,350,769, forward strand.
AGATGATCCAAATCCTTCTCTAACTTGTGGTTGACATCCAAATCCTCCTCCGACTTGTGGTAGATGATCCAAATTCTTCTCCAGCTTGTGGTAGATGATCTGAATCCTTTTCCGACTAAGAGAAGAACTTGTGATACAGGACCTTGAACCAAAACAGATTCGGTTCAAGGGGTTCCATGTTGTCGATCAAGTTGTCGATTGCACAGTTGACATCCATGCAGGTGGTACGGGTGCTTCTGGTTGGAAAAAATTGATTTCCGGCGAGACCATTGCAAGTTTGTATGAGAGCAATCCCTATTTAGTAAACTATGCATAATACTAGTCGTAAACTAGTAAATGAAGTGTTAATAGAAGTTTGGGGTCAAGGCCCCTTCAGTAACATAGAAAACTAGTCGGGAACTAGTAATCTGAGCGTTACTGGAAGTTTGGGAGCAAGGCCCCTTCAGTAACATAGAAAACTAGTCATGGACTAGTAATTTGAGCATTACTAGGAGTTTGGGAGCAAGACTGCTTCAGTAACATAGAAAACTAGTCATGGACTAGTAATCTGAGCGTTACTGGGAGTTAGGTAGCAAGGCCGCTTTAGTAACATAGAAAACTAGTCGTGGACTTGTAATCTGAGCGTTACTGGAAGTGTTTGAGAGATAATCACGTAGGTGCTTTAATTGACTAATTAACGGGTTCCACTAGTCATTACCAAACGGAGTGACCACTTTTGGTTGTTGCATGGCTCGGTTGTGACAGGGTTCCCTAAGTTTAGCTAGGGAGTCATGATTAACCTGAGTAATAAACTTAACTGGTGACCCTGATTAAGTGGTAAAAAGGGGTGATTTTAGGTGTGCGGAACCCCTTGTTTCGAGATATAGTCCCAAAACAATGGTTTAAATAAATGAAACACCTAAAAGACCCTCAGAAAACCTCCTTGAATCGGGTATTTAATTTATGTATAGATCATTATCCGGGTAGTCCCGTCACCTTTCTTCAGAGTTTTGGCGGAGCTCCCAGGGCCCTCCGAAGGGTTTGACATTCAAACGCGGAATGCTCGCTCTTCGGGTGTCATGGGCATTGCCCGTGGAGTTCTGCCTCGAATCGTTCCTTCGAACTAAGAGTCTTCCTTCTACGGGTGGATTGTTCCCCAGCTTCTGGCTGGCGCTTCCGAGTTCTCTAGGTAGTCGAGAGGGAGTTGTAGGCTTCCACTTCTTTACACTCCTGCTGCCTGGCAATGATGACATTGCGGGCGTCCCGGCCAGCATTAATGATGGCGCGAAGGTCACCCGTGGAGGAGTCGTGGAGGTTGCCGCTCCCCTGCTGGTTCATCTCGACCGCGCGGTGCCTATGTTGGGCACGCTTCACGTTGATAAGCCTACGGCATTCCTTCTGGATGTCATCTGCGTCTTCTACCTTGATGTTGGTTGGGGATTTGTCGACTATCACACCTGGGTTTCGAAAGGAACCGAATGGACCTCATATGTGCGCCAGGATCAAGTTCCACACATATGATAGATGATACAAGTGTATATCCGAAACAATGTCATAATGAAACAGAGTATCATAGTACTTTATTACATGACTGAAAGTCTTAATGTTAAAAAAAATAATATACGTTTATAACTAGCAGCGAACTTCAACTTCACAGGCAGATGACTGGGAGACATACGCCTAGTACTCCTCAAAATCTTCAGGGAACTCCGGACAATTATCTTGTTCTGAGCAGCAATGGTTTTAATAAAACAAGCGTGAGTACACTTATGGTTGGTACTCAGCAAGTGGAGTAAATTATATGACATGCAAGGCCAAATCAAGGAAAAGCTGACATGGTTTGATTGCGATAAGCATTTTTAGTTGACCAAGTTTTATTTAGCAAGCATTAACTAAATGTAAGTATATACCAACCCTTAAATAAATAAAACAGATAAGATAACAACAATAAATAAAGAACCTCAATTTAGATCATCTTTAAGTTCAATTATCATATGAGGGTCCAAGCCGCTCTTAACCGTGAGCACGACTTATATATCAGTTTTCACTTTGCAGAGGTTGTACACTTTACCTACAACTCGTGTTTCCCTTGATGCCCGGGTTTGCAAAACCCTTAAACACTTCCGAGGTGAGTGGCAGGGATTCACTATGAGGCCTTTACAAAGATTCCCTAACTTATGACAATCCGCTAAGGTTTTAAGTTAAAGCGGTCATAACCCTCCCTAATGAGGAAGTGCCTTAGCCAAGGACCATATATCATAAAGCCTCAAGAGAACCGAGCTATACCCCGACGATGCAACCCCTCTTGCCCTTTCGGTAAGATTATCATCAGCTAAAGTTTCTAATTAATTAGCCAAGACCAGATCCATGTAGTATTGTGGTTGCACTATTTTCCTGGGTGGTTCTCCATGTTCCAATTAAACCGATGATCTTAATTATCACCATAAAGGTATTCCAGAACATGAGTAAGACCAGTGTAGCATGATTTTAGGTTATCCAACCAAAGTCTAAGTAAAAGCAACTAGCATAGCTACAACATAAATATAACAACCTAAGATTAATCAACGAAGTTCAAAAGAAACTAGGCACATCCTTCGTTTGGGATCCATCATATTCTAGAAACATGCATGCATATAAAGTAAATATGTGTATTTAGAAATTTATTAGGATCGGAATATGATCAAGGATGTGGCAGAACCACCTGAATTATAAAGGCTCAAGTGCGCTAGTCATCACTAAACAGCCGATACTAACTCAACGCACTTCAAACAGAACAACCCATTGGTTTGTCGGGTCTCCGCCCGATGCAACCACGGTTCAACAGGATCGAAGCAGGTTTACCTCGCACGAAGACAAGTTTACAGTCGCACAACAACTCATCAACTTTAAATTCACAGAGTATAAAACATTATTACAAACCATTTCAAACTTAAAGTAATAAACAGACATTGTTTAAAACGACAAGCTTAACATGCTTGTCAAGTTCACAGCGGAAGGAAAATTAACACGCGACTACACACGTCGCGGAGGTTGACACCACACTCAGCCCGTAGTATGGCGTCATTCAGGAGGGTCACTGCCAGCCGGGGATGGATCCCACTCCACGGACCAGCCAAGCGGAACAGAAGTTGGCCACGCAGAACCATCCGTGGGGTTCTCAAAGGTCATACCTGAAAATAGACTAGCAAGACTGAGTATACTAATACTCAGCAAGACTTAAACGGGTCAGGTATACTTAGCCATGTAGCTAGACTCATGCTGGCTTGTAATGGTTCTGAGTTTAATTTCAGCTAAGAAGCAACAAAGGGTAGGATCTACTTTCATGTTTTAGCTTTCGGATTCTAGTCTCATTAACCATTGTAGGTAAGCACCTATTCTAGACACATGAGGTAGAAATTAACATCCATCCAGATTATTCCATAAGGGTTATTGTTCTTACTCTATGTGGCAGAAGGAATAAGCAGTCTCAATTTCCGCGAAAAACGGATGATTCTAAATCGTATTTCATAACCTTGAAGGCAAACCTAACTCACATGCTTGGAACATCCAACGATAGCTCCAAAGCAACCGTTTGCCTTTCATTCCGACTCGTGGAACAGGGCCACCACAAGCGACTGCAGGACCGTACACACACCAATTATGCAGGACATACGTCTGTAGCGCGACTATATGACCGTACCCCTGTCCGCTGTGCGGAACGTACTCCCGCACGTCGGTGCGTGAGAAAAACCAAATTACGAGTGGTGGGAGGTGTGTCCACTCCTCGGGCCGATTGGTTACTAGGCTTACCGCTTTACCATATTTCGCGGCATGTGGCTAGTACTTTCAAACGCTTAGCTACCACTACCACACACTATGACCTTATCCACTTTTATCAACATAGACGGGGTAACCTTTCCGAGTCATGATATTGCACATAACCCCGTCCATTATCCTTATAGAGATTGCAAAATAGTAAACATTCAACTCCTATATCGCGCGAGTGACAGGAAATCACCCGACTTCTGCCGGTCCTATTAGCAGTGCCTCTATGCGATAAGGACTCAGGTACAATACATTGGTTCCTAAGATTTATGCATCTAGGGTTCCATTTCAACTCCTAGACTTAGTGCAAGATATAATATATAGGTATAGAATTGTATAATGTAGTAATTTGAAATACTGGGTTATGCACTGGGGCTTGCCTTCGTGAGTGGGGTTGGGGGCAGGAGTGTCAAGGTTTTCCGAACTTTGGTTCGGAGCTTCAGTTAGATTTCCGATGACGTTCCCGGGGTCTTCAAAAATTTCCACTTCTAATTCCGAGATCAGTTCGTAGTCTCCGTCGGTGAGAGTAGTTGAGTCTATATGATATGCAAAGATGTAGTTTAAGAGATGTATATACTTTCATTTTACTTCACAATAAAGTTGCAATCCATTGAAAACACAGTTCACTCATCACACATATCATTTACTCTTTTACTGGGCAGTCATTTATCGGGTATAAATTAACCTAGTTAGCTTCATTAGGCAACATGTTTTATTTTTACAAAATAAACTACCATAGCACTGGGGTTGAAATTATAGGTTAATCTATGTCTGAGCCATTGTACATTTATCAAGATTTTATTTTTACAGAAATTAGGCCATAAGGATAAATAACAATAGCACTAACATATTACGTATTATTTATAACTGTATATACACACAAGATTTTGCTCTATATTCTTGTGCACAGGTTACACTACTCAAGTTCAATATCTTAAAATATTTTCATAATTTTTAAACATCTAGAACTGCAGACATTAATTATACAAGATTAAACAAGTATCATTCATGATTAAACTCATACATTATAAAATATCATATAAACAGTAAGGTAATTATTTTTCCTAAGTACTACATGTCAAAGCAAAACTAACTCAATTTGTTTTACATTTTTTTACCATTTTTCTACTATTAACTAAGCATTTTCATAGTCTACAACTACTTAAACTTAACATTTAAATTAGAGTAAAAACTACTTAGAAATTGAAAGTCAACCTGTAAGGAAAGTTGTAGATCTAAGAATAAGGATCCAACAAATTTTAGTTTGTATGTTTCTAATTTTTCCTTGAATTGCTATGGAATTTCAAAGTTTGTAGCAAAAATAACACAGGGGTCCCTATTGGCACTATTCATCTGAGTCATAAGCTTCGCAGACAGCCCCCTAGGCTTTTGTATCTTTCAACCCGAGGCCCTTGGCCATGGTCAGAGAGGGAGCAGGGGTTTGACCGGCCAAATCCGGCGACGGCGATCACCGGCGGCGAGGGTGGAGGGGCGTGGAAGCATCACCAAGTCCTTACGCACCTCTAGACATCCGGGATTGGGTCGGGGTGGCCTGTAGCGGTGGCGTGACGAGAGCAGGTGGCCGGCGGCGGAGGAGGACGGTGGAGGCCGCGCTCCGGTGGCTGTGAGCGGTGAGGAAGGGGTCGGGAAGCTTCAGGGCGGTGTGGGGAAGCTCGATGTAGGGTCAATTGGAGTCGAGGAAGGTCGGGAAGGGGTGCTCCACGCTGAGCAGGGGGCAGCGGCGGGCGGCGGTCGCCGATAGTGGCGCTCCGATCGAAATTCGATGTCGTTTAGGGGCTGGTAAGCACGAGCAGGGGTTGGGGAAGCTTGCTAGGGGGTTGGTGGGGGCAATGGGCGGTCGAGGGCGGCTGTCCACAGCAGCCAGTGGCTCACCAGAAGGGAGAAGTGGGGCGGCGGTGGTGATCGGGCTCGGGGTACGCACGGCAAAGGGAAAGAGGTGGAAATGGATCAAGTGTTGTCTGCTGGTGCTGCTGGGCAGAAGAGGCAGGGAAGAGAAGTAGACGCGGGCGCAGAACATGGCGGCGATGATGTGGCGGCCGGCGAAGGCTCGGGGGGTCGTGGCGCACACGAACCAGGACAGCAGGGAAGGGAAACAGGATCGGGACAGGGGGAAAGTGACGCGTGGAGGCCGCCCAAGCAGGAGGTGGAGCGACAGCGGCGGGACAGCGGTGGCCGGGGGAGCTGCACTGTGCCGGTGGCAGAGGAGGCAGAGCAAGGGAGCAGAGGGCGCTAGAGGAAGAAGAGGGGGGGGGGGGGGTCTCCAGGGACTTAGTTGCAAAATACAAAAATCCCAGGGACCTCACAGTAGAGCAAAATTCTCCATTGATCCAAAACTCTAATGAGGAAGTGACCAAAATAAAAGTTGTAGCGTTTTTCAAGCCCTACAACATTGCTTTAGAGTTCAAGTTCAAAAATCCAAGGTACACAGCTTTAAATTTTAAAATTTGAATCAAAGTTGTATTTAAATAAGTTTTGTCCTTACTAAGGTAGATTTCATCCAGTTTTGGACATAATTGCAAGTTTTCATGCAATGTCATGATGACTTGCATTCTTACATTTTGATTCTAAGTAAACTTTGAAGGTGACTTTTATACTTTAATTATTTTGCATAAAAGGACCCATACTTTTGTATTAATCACATCTGGGTCCTTATTTTCACATAAACACCCAAATTTCATAGAATTTAACATATCTATTACAATTTCTTTCCTATTGTGATACAAATTTGACACCTAGAGTGTCACATTCTTCCTATGTTTTTGATTCTACCTCCCATTCTTACCCAATTAACACTAAAGGGCCCACATTTTTTAAAATTACATAAATACCCTTTTTCCCTTTGCACTTAAATTTGAACACACATACACAAAATCAAACATGCACACTTTACACTAAACTCTAGGGTTTATAATTCTAAATACCTGAATATCACAGCCTTCTCCCCTAAAAAGAATCTCATCCCGAGATTCCGGAATAGAATGGAATCGGGCGATTAGATTTGGGAGTTGGCTTGAAGGAAGTTTGGGAAATTTCGTTGAAGATAAGATTCGGTTTTCCAAGTTGCTTATTCTTCAGTATGATGGTTCCACTGAATCTTGTACATTTTGATGGTTTCCCTCCTAGTGCTTCTTTGTTTGACATCTAGGACTTTGATTGGATGTTGGACATAGGATAGATCGGGTTGGATGTCAATGGTTTGAGATTCTATGATCTCAGTAGGAGTTTTGATGCACTTCCTAAGCTGAGATACATGGAAGACATCATGGATGGCCGCTAGTTGAGGAGGAAGTTAGAGACGATAAGCTATGGATCCGCAGATTTTGGTAATTTCAAAGGGTCCGCATAACGAGGAGCAAGTTTCCCTTTTACGCCGAACCTTTGAACACCTCGGGTAGGAGATACTCGAAGATAGACGAAGTCTCCGATTTGGAATTGTATCGGTCTTCTTCGGATGTCTGCGTAGCTCTTCTGTCGAGATTGGACTTCCTTTAGATTAGTCTGTATAGTCTTCACCTTATCCTCTGCTTCAATGACCAGGTCGGGTCCAAAAATCTTACGTTCGCCGGTTTGTGACCAACTCAAAGGAGTTCAGCATCGGCGACCGTATAATGCTTCGAATGGAGCCATCTTAATGCTTGCCTGATAACGATTGTTGTAGGAGAATTCTGCCAACGACAAGCATTTGTCCCAGTTCTTGTCATACTGAAGTACACAGGCTCTAAGCATGTCCTCCAAGATCTGATTTATCCTCTTGTTTGTCCGTCTGTCTGAGGATGATATGCGGAGCTTCGGATTAACTTAGTTCCAAGAGCATATTGAAGTTGCTACCAGAACCGAGCGATGAATTGTGCTCCACGATCAGAAATGATCGTCTTGGGCACTCCATGAAGGTGAACGATTTGATCTAAATAGATCTTGACATACTTTTTGGCATTATACATAGTATGCACAGGAAGAAAATGGGCAGTCTTGGTTAATCGATCAACGATTACCCTAATAGAATCATGCCTTTGGGAGGTGCTGGGTAAGCCAACAATAAAATCCATGCTGATATCTTCCCATTTCCAAGAGGGAATAGGTAAAGGTTGGAGAATACTAGCAATTTTGAGATGACTAGCTTTAACTCTTTGGCAGATGTCACATTCCAGATATACTTTGCAATTTCTCGCTTCATACGAGTCCACCAAAAGTTCTGTTTTAGGTCTTGGTACATCTTGGTACTGCCAGGGTGCATAGAGAATTTGGATAGATGAGCCTCATCCAATATCTGTTTACGAAGCTCATGGTCCTTAGGTACAACGATACGTTCGTTGAACCATAGAATCCCTTCGGAATCTACTTGAAAGCATTTGTACTTTCCTTCTCCTTGGGCCAACTTCTGCTTAATGGTTCTGACCCCTTTGTTATGCTGTTGTGCCAGAACAATATTATCCCGAAGTGTAGTTTTAATTGAGAGATGATTCAGGCTGCCTTGAGGAATGATCTCAAGATTAAGTTTTCTCATCTCCCAACAAAGTGTCTCATTGAAAGTATCTACTAACAAACAAGAGCAATGTGCCTTGCGACTAAGTGCATCGGCAACAACGTTGGCCTTGCCTGGATGATAGTGTACTTCTAGATCGTAGTCTTTGATAAGCTCTAGCCAGCGTCTTTGCCTCATATTTAGATCTGCTTGCGTGAAGATATACTTGAGGCTTTTGTGGTCAGTATAGATATGGCACTTTGTACCCATCAGATGATGTCTCCAAATTTTAATGCATGGATGACCGCTGTGAGTTCAAGATCATGGGTAGGATAATTTTATTCATGAGTCCTGAGTGCTCGTGATGCATAAGCAATCACCTGGTTGTCCTGCATAAGCACACAACCAAGTCCGATTCCCAAAGCATCACAATAGATGTCGAAAGGTTTTGAGACATCGGGTTGAGCTAAAACTGGGGCAGTGGTAAGATGTGCTCTGAGGGTATGAAATGCATCTTCGCATTTTTGATCCCAGGAGAATTTAACTCCTTTCTTTAATTGTTCAGTCATGGGCTTGGCTATTTTTGAGAAGTCAGGAATGAAACGACGATAATAGCCAGCGAGACCAAGAAAACTATGGATTTGATGGATTGATGTTGGAGGTTTCTAATCCATCACTTCTTCGACTTTACTGGGGTCAACGGATATACCGTCACCGGAGATGGTATGACCCAGAAATTTCACAGTATCCAGCCAAAACTCACATTTGGAGAATTTGGCATACAAATGGTGGTCTCTTAATCTCTGAAGGACAATGCGAAGATGGGTTGCATGATCTTCCGGATTCTTGGAATAGATTAGAATGTCATCAATGAAGACCACAATAAATTTGTCGAGTTCTTGCATGAAGACAGAATTCATGAGATACATGAAATATGCTGGGGCATTGGTAAGACCAAATGACATAACCAGATATTCATAAAGTCCATATCTGGTAGAAAAGGCTGTTTTTTGGGATGTCGCTCGACTTGATTTTGATTTGATGATAGCCAGAACAAAGATCAATCTTAGAGAATACCTTGGCTCCGGCTAATTGATCGAACAAAATGTCAATGCGGGGCAGAGGATACTTGTTTTTGATGTCACCGCATTGTGAGGGCGATAATCTACACATAGCCTTAAGCTGTTGTCCTTTTTCTTCACGAATAGGGCTGGACAACCCCATGGTGAAGCACTTGGATGAATGTAACCCTTATCAAGGAGGTCCTGGAGTTGGATTTTTAATTCGGCCAGTTCATTGGGAGGCATACGATAGGGCCTCTTAGATATGGGAGCTGTGCCGGGTTGTAGTTCTATGACAAATTCAATATCCCGGTCCGGGGGCATTCCAGGCAAATCATCTGGAAAGACGTCTGGGTATTCACAAACGATAGGGATATCCTTTAACTTGATCCCTGTTGCAGCATAGGTGCAAGAATTGATGCACTCCCATTGTGGAAGATAAAGAATGGTAGGTTCATGCTCGGGTGAATCTATCTCCACGGTTCGGGAGGAGATATCTAATGACACTTGGTGCTGGGTCATCCAATTCATACCTAAAAGAACATCCATTCCTTCTAGGTCTAATAATAGTAAGTCTGTTTTTAAAATGGCTACCCAGCTGGATTGGCACCTTCCTACAGATTTGATTAGATGAGATTTTTCCGCCAGGAGTTGTTATCCTATAGGCTCCGTTAGTAGGATAGATATCCAAGCCTATTTTAGTCCCACATTTTGCAGCGATAAAACTATGGGTGGCACCAGAATCAAAAAGTATAATCACGGGTTGATGGTTGGTAGAGAAAGTACCCGTCATTATTGGTGTCCCCTCGGGGAGTTCGGAGAGAGTGGTGAATTCATCCTTCCCTGGCGGACTTGGACCACTTGCTTCTTGCCCTTGTTGCTCGGGTTGGAGGTTTGCCCTTGGAAGGATCTTCTAGGTTGAGGGCAATCCTTGATGAAGTGGGACAAGCTACCGCAATTGAAACAACGATAATTGTTGTTTCCTTGGTTGGATGACAGGAAGCTCGGCCGCGGGCCTTGCTGCTGGGGTTGTGGTGTCGGTGGTCGATTGAATCGAGCTTGCTGGGGTGGTCTGGCTACCCATCTGCTTGGTAGATTGTTACGGGGCGGGGCTCAGGTAGCGGTGTTTTGGACCAACCGATATCTTGGCGATTGCGCCGTTGAGGGTCCAGTGGGTGTCTTCCGTTTCTTTTCTGCCCGGTGGGCTGATATGCAGTCCTCTTGGGTGATGGCCATATTGACCAACTCATTGAAAGTGTCAGCCTTTACCAAATTCAGTCGTTCCTTAAGCTTGGTATTTAGGCCTCGATGAAAGCGATCTCGCTTACGGGCATCAGTGTCCGCATGATAACCCGCGTACTGGCACAAGTGATTGAAGACCTGTGCATATTGCATAACGGTGCGGGTTCCCTGAGTCAGATTCAGAAATTAATTGAGCTTTCACTCAATGAGTCCTTCAGGAATGTGGTGCGCTCTGAAAGCGGTCCGGAATTCTTCCCAGGTGACGACATGATCAGCCGGCTGCATGGCATGATAATGGTCCCACCATATGCGGGCGGTGCCGCGAAGTTGTTGGGCTGCGAAGAGGGCCTTGTTCTCATCTGAGCATGGTGTAGACAACAATGCGAACTTAGATTCGATGGTGCGGAGCCATGCGTCAGCATCGAGAGGCTCGTCTGCTTTATGGAACAGTGGGGCTGGGTGCTGAGAAAGTCTTGATAATTAGCCGAGGGGTGTTCATCACGACCTCGGGACTGGTGATGAAATTGGCCCATCTAAGCCTGCACTAGCTGATTGAGGAGTTCAGTCTATCGGGCCATAACCTCAGCTAGATTTGGTGGGGCTGGTGGCGGTTGCTGAGAACCGCTAGTTTGGTCTGGCCGGAAACCTTCTGGGGTTCCACGAGTAGCTCCAACCATCTGAAACAAAGGAGATATCCATTATCTACCAAATTCTTACTCCTATCTTCAGATGATATACTGCTAGCAGATATGTAGTTCACATGTGCCATTCGACCCACTCATTTCAGATGCAAAGATATTGAACAAGATGGCAGAACTCGAGGATTAGATTACAGCACAGATACTGGGTGTGCTTAATATCGTACATCAGGGTGGTTCAACTGCTATGAGTTAAGCTATATGTACACACGCCACATATATTACAACAAGCGGCTCTAAGCCTAGGTAATCTACTCACGACCTATGTCACACCACTATATACAACGAAGATATCGACGATTTAGATTAACTAAAAATCGTCGAGGTTGCCTATGGAGGACTGGCTACTGGAAGAGGAATGATCTGGGTGAGGATTGGGTTCTGGGTCTCCATGCTCGGAGTCGAGATCAGAAACTCCCTCGATTTCCTCCGGGTCTTCTTCTCCACCTTCAGGGGCTACAGGTACAGCAGGAGGTACTAGCTGCTGCTGGAGTTTGTCGATATGAGCATGGGCATCATCGACCTCAAGGATAAGGTCATGGATTTGCTCCTGGAGGAACTCAATGGTCGTGTTGCGTTGAGTGATTATGGCATCACTCTCATTGATCTGATCCTCCGGGTGAAGAATAGCCTCTTCACGTGCTGTGATAATCTCCTCCTTCTCCGTGACCAAGGCTTGAAGCTCCACTATCTGGGTGACCTGTTGATTAGCATTTCGATAGTGACCTTGAGCTATGCCAATGAACTGACCCATACCACGGCGTAGCAGGATCTGATAGTGGTGCTGAACATTCATAAACCGGATAAGACCACAGAGCGTTTCTTCGGCTGAATCTCCCAACAAGTGGCCATAATGGCCTATCCTGAAATTCCACTCAGGATCACCAGAATCTATTGCAGGGAATAGGCCAATAGGATACCCTGCAACTTCCATGGGATGCTGGTTGCAGAAGAGGTGGATGGCTTCCAAAGCTGCAGTCTCAATAGTGTCAACTAAACGATAGCCCACCACATCGACCTCGATGGGCTGCCACTGGGAGCGGAAAGGATGTTGAGGGATAGTCATCTTGACTCGGCATCGAGGAACACCTTCTTCCCGATATTCCACTCCGTCGTACTGTGGGGGCTCGGTGTAGAAAAACAAACTTAGAGATTCCCATAGAAGACGGGAAAAACCCTCCCAGTGCAAGGCATTGGTGTGGAGATGCCCTGCGTGATCACAGAAAACGTTTGAAGGGGCTGCCATCTGCAACAAGAATGCAAATGGTGAGATATATTTACCCTGCTGAGAACTCACAAGGTAAATAGAACGAGACAATCGATTCTGATAACAGCAAAGGCTGGAAATCAGATGGATGCTTAAGGTACTCAACTAAAGCTATCACAAGAATCCTATTAGAACCATACTAATAATAGACAACACTTTACCTATTCTTAAAGAACAATACATTTAAGCATTCATTTATTTAATGATGGATTATGCATGCACGTACTATTCGACCTCACAACCAAAACAGTTGCCGAATATTTTCGGACTTACGCGGTTAATTTCGGTGGCGTAACACATACATCTCTCTCTAATAACTATTCGATAAGTCCTATCCGTCCAATCCTCCTAATCGTGGTTAGTGTACCTGCAAAAGACCACATATATACAACATGAACCTTTCATGGCAGCATGACATGAAAGCGTCCCCAAACAGTACTGTTCACTATAGAAACAGCATCCGTACCATTACCGCCGTACGGACAACGTTAACATACGTCGTTAAAACAACGTATTCACGGGGTACCGCAAAAATGCGGGGGCATGAACAGCGATCGCCATACCCTGCGCCGAACCATATACTCCCAATATACTCAACCTAAGTTGATATATTGGCAGCATCTCAAGTAGGCCACTGCTTGAGAAACAACGTTCGGTTCGCATCACCGATGGGAAGGCCAAGCTCCCTCAGTTGGCTGAGGATCCTTACCTTCTTACCACACCACCGATGGTGTAGTTACAGGAAATAAAGTTGGGTGGTGCATGAATTTAGGTTTTGACAGAAAGTACTACTGCAAGTCAGAGCTATACTCTCTACATATTAGTAGCCACCTGATTATTCCCATAGATAGATCCCTAGGGCTTTGCATTCTAAGCACCAACCTGATTAGTAGCCACCGGAATCCAATGCGAGTTGTAAACTCTTTTGTAAAGAAAATTTTTATCCTGAAAATGTTTTTAAGAGCTGCTACAGTTGTAAGATTAAACCTACAGCTCTGATACCAGCTGTGGCAGAACCGCCTGAATTATTGCGGCTCAAGTGCGCTAGTCATCGCTAAACAACCGATACTAACTCAACGCACTTCAAACGGAACAACCCATTGGTCTGTCGGGTCTCCGCCTGATGCAACGACGGTTCAACAGGATTGAAGCAGGTTTACCTCGCACAAAGATGAGTTTACAGTCGCGCAACAGCTGATCAACTTTAAATTCACAGAGTATTAAACATTATTACGAACCATTTCAAACTTAAAGTAATAAACAGACATTGTTTAAAACGACAAGCTTAACATGCTTGTCAAGTTCACAGCAGAAGGAAAATTAACACGCGACTACACACATCGCGGAGGTTGACACCACACTCAGCCCGTAGTATGGCGTCATTTAGGAGGGTCACTGCCAGCCGGGGACGGATCCCACTCCACGGACCAGCCAAGCGGAACAGAAGTTGGCCATGCGGAACCATCCGTGGGGTTCTCAAAGGTCATACCTGAAAATAGACTAGCAAGACTGAGTATACTAATACTCAGCAAGACTTAACCGGGTCATGGTATACTTAGCCATGTAGCTAGACTCATGCTGGCTTGTAATGGTTTTGAGTTTAATTTCAGCTGAAAAGCAACAAAGAGTAGGATCTACTTTCATGTTTTAGCTTTCGGATTCTAGTCTTATTAACCATTCTAGGTAAGCACCTATTCTAGACACACAAGGTAGAAATTAACATCCATCCAGATTATTCCATAAGGGTTATTGTTCTTACTTTATGTGGCAGAAGGAATAAGCAGTCTCAATTTCCGCGAGAAACGGACGATTCTGAATCGTATTTCATAACCTTGCAAGGCAAACCTAACTCACACGTTTGGAACATCCAATGATAGCTCTAAAGCAACCGTTTGCCTTTCATTCCGACTCGTGGAACAGGGCCACCACAAGCGACTGCAGGACCGTACGCACACCAATTGTGCAGGACATACATCTGTAGCGCGAATACATGACCGTACCCCTGTCCGCTGTGCGGAACGTACTCCCGCACGTCGGTGCGTGAGAAAAACCAAATTACGAGTGGTGGGAGGTATGTCCACTCCTCCGGCCGATTGGTTACTAGGCTTACCGCTTTACCATATTTCACGGCATGCTAGTACTTTCAAACGCTTAACCACCACTACCACACACTGCGACCTTATCCACTTTTATCAACACAGATGGGGTAACCTCTCTGAGTCATGATATTGCACATGACCCCGTCCATTATCCTTATAGAGATTGCAAAATAGTAAACATTCAACTACTATATCGCGCGAGTGACAGGAAATCACCCGACTTCTGCCGGTCCTATTAGCAGTGCCTCTATGCGATAAGGATTCAGGTACAATACATTGGTTCCTAGGATTTATGCATCTAGGGTTCTATTTCAACTCTTAGACTTAGTGCAAGATATAATATATAGGTATAGAATTGTATAATGTAGTAATTTGAAATACTGGGTTATGCACCGGGGCTTGCCTTCGTGAGTGGGGTTGGGGGCAGGAGTGTCAAGGTTTTCCGAACTTTGGTTCGGAGCTTCAGTTAGATTTCCGACGACGTTCTCGGGGTCTTTAGAAATTTCCACTTCTGATTCCAGGATCAGTTCGTAGTCTCCGTCGGTGAGAGTAGTTGAGTCTATATGATATGCAAAGATGTAGTTTAAGAGATGTATACACTTTCATTTTACTTCATAATAAAGTTGCAATCCAATGAAAACACAGTTCACTCATCACACATATCATTTACTCTTTTACTGGGCAGTCATTTATCGGGTATAAATTAACCTAGTTAGCTTCATTAGACAACATGTTTTATTTTTACAAAATAAACTACCATAGCACTGGGGTTGAAATTATAGGTTAAGCTATATCTGAGCCATTGTACATTTATCAAGATTTTATTTTTATAGAAATTAGGCCATAAGGATAAATAACAATAGCACTAACATATTAAGTATTATTTATAACTGTATATACATACAAAATTTTGCTCTAGATTCTTGTGCACAGGTTACACTACTCAAGTTCAATATCATAAAATATTTTCATAATTTTTAAACATCTAGAACTGCAGACATTAATTATACAAGATTAAACAAGTATCATTCATGATTAAACTCATACATTATAAAATATTATATAAACAGTTAGGTAATTATTTTTCCTAAGTACTACATGTCAAAGCAAAAGTAACTCAATTGGTTTTACATTTTTTTTACCATTTTTCTACTATTAACTATTAATTTTCATAGTCTACAACTAATTAAACTTAACATTTAAATTAGAGTAAAAACTACTTAGAAATTGAAAGTCAACCTGTAAGAAAAGTTGTAGATCTTAGAATAAGAAATCCAACAAATTATAGTTTGTATTTTTTTGATTTTTCCTTGAATTGCTATGGAATTTCAAAGTTTGCAGCAAAAATAACATAGGGGGTCCCTATTGGCACTATTTATCTGAGTCATAAGCTTCGCAGACAGCCCCCTGGGCTTTTGTATCTTTCAACCCGAGGCCCTTAGCCGTGGTCAGAGAGGGAGCAGGGGTTTGACCGGCGAAATCCGGCGACGGCGATCGCCGGCGGCGAGGGTGGAGGGGCGTGGAAGCATCACCAAGTCCTTGCACACCTGTAGACATCCGGGATTGGGTCGGGGTGGCCTGTAGCGGCGGCGCGACAAGAGCAGGCGGCCGGCGGCGGAGGAGGACAGCGGAGGCAGCGCTCCGGTGGCCGTGAGCGGCGAGGAAGGGGTCGGGAAGCTTCAGGGCGGTGTGGGGAAGCTCGATGTAGGGTCAATTGGAGTTGAGGAAGGTCGGGAAGGGGTGCTCCACGGTGAGCAGGGGGCGGCGGCGGGCGGCGGTCGCCGGCAGTGGTGCTCCGATCGAAATTCGATGTCGTTTAGGGGTTGGTAAGCACGAGTAGGGTTGGGGAAGCTTGCTAGGGGTTGGTGGGGGCAATGGGTGGTCGACGGCGGCTGTCCACGGCAGCCAGTGGCTCACCGGAAGGGAGAAGCGGGGCGGCGGTGGTGATCGGGCTCGGGGTGCGCACGGAGAAGGGAAAGAGGTGGAAATGGATCAAGCGTTGTCTGCTGGTGCTGCCGGGCAGAACAGGGAGGGAAGAGAAGTAGACGCGGGCACGGAACACGGCGGCGACGATGTGGCGGCCGGCGGAGGCTTACGGGGTCGTGGCGCGCGCGAACCAGGACAACAGTGAGGGGAAACAGGATCGGGACAGGGGGAAAGTGACGCGTGGTGGCTGCCCAAGCAGGAGGTGGAGCGGCAGCGGTGGCACAGCGGCGGCCGAGGGAGCTGCACTGCACCGGCGGCAGAGGAGGCAGAGCAGGGGAGCAGAGGGCGCCAGAGGAAGAAGAGAGGGGGGGGGGGTCTCCAGGGACTTAGTTGCAAAATACAGAAATCCTAGGGACCTCGTAGTGGAGCAAAATTCTCCATTGATCCAAAACTCTAATGAGGAAGTGACCAAAATAAAAGTTGTAGCGTTTTTCAAACCCTACAACATTGCTTTAGAGTTCAAGTTCAAAAATCCAAGGTACACATCTTTAAATTTTAAAATTTGAATCAAAGTTGTATTTAAATAAGTTTTTGTCCTTACTAAGGTAGATTTCATCCAGTTTTGGACATAATTGCAAGTTTTCATGCAATGTCATGATGACTTGCATTCTTACATTTTGATCCTAAGTAAACTTTGAAAGTGACTTTCATACTTTAATTATTTTGCATAAAAGGACCCATACTTTTGTATTAATCACATCTAGGTCCTTATTTTCCCATAAACACCCAAATTTCATAGAATTTAACATATCTATTACAATTTCTTTCCTATTGTGATACAAATTTGACACCTAGAGTGTCACATTCTTCCTATGTTTTTGATTCTACCTCCCATTCTTACCCAATTAACACTAAAGGGCCCACATTTTTTAAAATTACATAAATACCCTTTTTCCCTTTGCACTTAAATTTGAACACACATACACAAAATCAAACATGCACACTTTACACTAAACTCTAGGGTTTATAATTCTAAATACCTGAATGTCACAAAGGACCATTTGCCTTTGTGAAAATACTGCTGCTGCTCAGGAACGACTTCATAGCCTTGCTCTTGCGGACCCTCGAACTGCGCACCGTCTATCATAACACACAAGTACATACAAACAAACAAGTACAATAAATAATATAAAGTATACCAAACAATATAAAAAAAGGAAAACAACATTATGAAGCTACTGCAAACGTCGCCAGGGTCGCGTGAGCACAAGAATCGATGAAAACGGAGTTAAAATGGAGAAGTTATGGCTAAATTATGATTCCAGGGGCTTATTTGTAGAAGATTTGAAACTAGAAGGACTCTAGACAAAGAAACCGAGCGCTAAAACATAATAAACCTTAAATCTAGGGTTTAGACTGAAAAACAAAGGGGCTAGGGATGGCGAGTTCTATTTTAGAAATGGACAGAGGGTTAAACAGAAGAAAAAAGATGTATTCATGAATACTTTTGAACTACCGTATACTGCGGGTTGATTTCAATAGAACTCAAGGGCTAAAGTGCAAAATATTCTAGGTTAGATCTAGACCGTCGGATCTGGATCGGACGGCTGCGCGGGGTTGAGGCGGCGCGGGCGGCGGCACTAGCGCCGGCGGCGACGGCGGACGGCAGCGGACTCGCCGGACTTGGCCGTAAACTGTTGTCCAGGCTCGGTTTCGATCGCGGGCTACACGGGAAGGATGCGGGCGCTACGGGGATCGCGTCTAGAGGCTCGGGGTAGTGAGACGGAGGCCAGAGAGGGGTGCATTGCGGCGGCATGCAGCGTGGCAACTCTGGTGAGGAATCCCGCGCGGGAAGGCGGGGAAGAGAGGGGAAAATCGGCTGGCGATGCTCCTTACCGCAACACAGAGCTTCTGGGGCACTCGTGCGACGATGGAAAGCGGTGGAGCGTTGGGCGGCCGAGGTGCGGCACTGCAGGTGGCGGCGCGGCCAGGGTTTGCGAAGCAAGAGGCAGTGGCTGAGGGTTTTGTGGAAACAAGGGCACGGGGCGGCAGCTTTATAGGGCGGCCGAGGGCCTCGGTGTGCGGGCCCAGGTTGCCGTGCGGCGGAGGCCGTGCCACGGCCAGACTCGGGTGTGAGTCTGAGCCTTGCTCGAGCTTGAGGACGGGGATGACCTCGACAGGCGGGCCCGCCTGTCAGCGAGAGAGAGAAGGGAGAGGAGAGAGGCGCACGGGTGGGCCGTTGGGCCAGGGGAGGAAAACGGAGCAGGCTAGGCCGGCTGGGCTAGGCTGCGTGGAAGAAAAAGAAAGAGAAGAATGAAGATGAGTCGGACCAAGAGGAGAAAAGAGAGCGAGAGAGAAAAAGAAATGCATTCAAATGCATTTGAATTTGAATTTAAAATTTAAGTTCGAAATGAAAGACAAGCAATGAAACAGTGCAATGCGGAATGAAATGCACGAGACTTATATTTCCTTATATTTATTTTTATGGTTAAGTAAATTACTATTAATTCATGGTAAAAGCTCTAAAATTAAAATAATGGAATAAAAACCTTATGGGTCCTAAAAATAATCTAGCAAAATTTATTTAGGTTCATAATTTGAAAATTAGGGTGTTGCACAGACCAGGGTACACGGGACTGTGCATGTGGCGTACTTCTCCTAGGATACGGGATAGGACATGGCCCATGCCCTATATCTGTTGTAACTACACGTAGTGCAGTAGGACTACTCGTACAGTAGTAGAACTAGTCGGACATGATAGGAAACTACCCAAGAAGTACTCGGGTAGGACTCCTGGGCTTGTACCCGACTAGGACTTCCATGTAATCCTGCCCCTCCAGACTATATAAGGGCGGACAGGGACCCCTCAGGTACAATCACCATCAAAGGCAATACAAACCACACAGAACATAGGGTATTACGCTCTCGGCGGCCTAAACCTATCTAAACCTTGTGTTCCTTGCACCTTCAAGTTCCTGATCTCGATGACACCCTATCTACAAACTCACCACCTCGGGGGTATCCCTCGGTGGGTGTGGCGGTAAAACACCGACAGCTGACGCGCCAGGTAGGGGTGTTCATCGAGCATCCATTGGAGAATTTGATGGCATCCTTCAACTTCACCAGCTGTGCTCGACGAGGGCACAACTTTCACCTTCGGCTCCTGGATCTGCATCGCCAACAGTTCGGGTGGCTTCAACAGCCACCTAGCCAACTCCAGGGAACCAGAGGCCTCTTCATTGACTCCATGCAGCGATCTCGATGAGTTCATTGACAACCTCGACGATCTCCTGCTTCCCGATCTGGCCCTGCAGATCGAAAAGATGTCCGTTTTCGATGCGACTTCCACTCATGATGCACTAGATCTAGTAAGATCAGACTCAAACCGATCTGAGGGAACCACACAATCTAAGTCCCTCCCCGTCTTGGAGGAGGATTTAGATCTGCTGCTCAAGCTCAAGGACGTGGGAGCCACCGCCCATCGGGCAGTCCCTGCCCTTAAAAACCACTCACAACCCGATGGCCACACCTAATCATTTTTGGGCAGCCACCTGGGTTTAACCATAATATCAATGCCGCAAGGCCGTTTCGTGTCCTGGAAGGGCTTTGAGCTCTCCGAACTACTCGATTACGAGTCTCGCCTTGTGGCCTTCATGCAAGAACTGCCCTTCCAGTAGGGTAAACCTCTCTCTCCCATCGTACAAGAGGGAGAAAGTAGCACAGAGCTACTCGAATACAACCTTACGGTTAACAACTCACTGGATCGTCAAGTCTGCATGGCTTCTCTTCGCAACGCGGAGGATGACGAGATAAACTCCCAGTACAACAACAAGCAACTCACTGATGTCTTAGCCGATGAGCCTATAGCTGACGCTCCCCTGGATGAATTCGAGGAGCACCGAAGGATCGGGCGGGTGAAGAACGCCAAGCGTGCCCAGCGCAAGCGGAATGTGCAGAATCGCACTCGCGAACCAAGGGATCTAAGCAATGCTTTTGCAGCAGTCGAGGATCAGGAGTACCATATGCCGATTGGCGCCATCACAGAAGCAGCCCTCTTAGCCCAACAACTCCCACCCAACCCTCAGATACAAAGGCTGCAGTATCTGACCCAGCGTGCGCTCGTGCAACTTTATGGGCAACATCTAGTGTCTTCCACTCGAAATCCGCCCTCGAGGTCTGAGCACCATGGTGAAACCACGCTGATCAGTCGCACCCCAAAGGAGGCCCCGAGAGCCGGAGGAACGACAACCACCTGCGCAACGAGGGACACCCGTCCGCGCATGGCAACAATGAACAAGAAGTACAACAATCCACTTGCAACCAGCGTGGTGCAAGGCATCAAGGCCAAGATCCACTCGAGGCCAGCCTTCATGACACTCCCACGATCGACCTCAGGCAGAAGATCAATGAAGGCCGCAATGCACGGCGTGTTATTGAATCAAGGAGAAGGGATCGTACTGGCAGGTATCACAATGACGACAGCAACCGCTTCCCCACCTTCACCTCCAACATCACCGACAAGTCCTATCCAAATGAGTTCAAACTAGTTAGAATCCCCAAGTACGATGGTAAGCAGGACCCGCGCTAGTGGATTCGATGCTACTCCGTTGCTATTGAAGATTTAGGGGGATCCAACTCTACCAAAGCTCTCTACTTCCCGGTGGCTCTGGAGTACGTACCCCTCACGTGGCTTTAAAGCCTCAAGCCAAACTCCATCGACTCGAGGGAGGACCTCAAACGGGCCTTCATCAACAACTTCCAACGATCCATGATCTGTCCTAGGTGAAGCAAGGGATGAACGAGACCCTGAGGTCCTACACCTGGCATTTCTTCGAGATGCGCACCACCATCGCCAACATCACCGATGAGGACGTCATTTGCTGCTTCCAGAATGGGCTCTTCTTGAAGCACACATATCATGACTTTGGGCGCAATCGCCCGACTAATGCCGTAGAGCTGTGTGACATAATGGCACGGTGGGCTGACCAGGAGGATGAGGAGAATGACCGCTTCCCCAAGCACAACCACGACAAGCAAAGCAATGTCAACGACCACTTCGACAAGAGCCAGCAGAGCCACTCGGGGAATACCTGAATGTGCAAGCCAGACCAAGAAGTCGTGGCTATCGAGCACAATCCGCGTGGCAAGAAGTCGAGGAACAACGACACACAATTCAAGAAAGTCATGCACAAATAATGCCCGATACACCCGAAGTCGTGACACACGCTCTTCGAGTGCGTCACCATCCGCAAGTCACTCCAGGCACCACCCCTCTGTCACACCCGATTTACAAGGACATAAACCGAGCAATCATATATGCACCAGGATCAAGTCACGCATATATACAACAGAATTATCAAGATATCACAACACATATCACGAAATAAAAGTGTATAAATTGTAAATGAATATCTTTATTACAACCGAATTAAGAATCGGTTCAAGGAGTGCGGAAGCGTAAAATGAATACATGAAGAATAGGGCGCCACAAGGACGTCGGCTGGGAGACAAACGCCTAGAAATCATCTTGTCCGCTGATGTAGTCCTCCACGTCGCATGGTACTGAGCAGCAGTCGAAGATATCCCAAAGAGAACAGAAAAGTAGAGCAGACAAGTGTGAGTACACAACTTGTACTCAACAAGTATAACCCGAATTATGAGGCTCTACGGTTAGCTAACTCAACTGCATTAGCTTTTAATCTTGGCAAATTTTATTAAAGCTATTTACTACAAGTGGATAAATTACCATAACCCAAGTTACAGAATAATTAATTAAAATTACTCATGTGTCTACTGAAATCCAAGCCAAACCACCATAGATAAACCCCACTAATCAGACGGAGGATCTAGGCCGCTCATAACCGTGAGCACGGCTTGTATACCAGTTTTACACTCTCGAGAGGTTGCACAACTTTACCCACAAGTCGTGAGCTATGCTAGTTGTTTATTACACTTCCTTAGGTGAGATGACTAGCAAGCACACTACGAGACCATTACAAAGGATCACGTTAGTAAGGTGTAACCGCTAAGGTTTCTAGATCAGCGACGATGGGGCCCACCTCACGGGGGTACAAGCACACAGCACAGACCAAGCCGGAGGAGCAGGGACCATTGAAGCTTACCATCCCTCTTGCCCCGCGGGTAAGTTACCAACCCAGGTGCACAGGCTCCCAGAGGGTCTGGCTTCCACATGTGGCGGCACCTGACCATCCTGCGGGGGTTCGGGCCCATGGTGGCCATTCCTGAGCACCTTGTCCTTGTGGGCACATGGAGGCGCCGGACCTATTAGAGCACGGGGTAAGGTCCAGAGACCGTGATCCCAGCTGTCAGGCCCGGGCCGTACGCCCCGTCACCCAAAGGCTTAGCGCGAGGTTACGGATACCCTCACACCCTTCAAGCTGGACACCCTAGCAGGAAGTACCCCTGTCCGCATGTACTGATAGAGTCCCTCGAGCCTACCTCGGGTGAGGAACGAACCCGCAGGTGGGGCCATAACCCAGTGTTGCGCCAGGTGGACAGCTTGCGCCCGCAATGAAGGGGCAAGAAGGACCTTTCCCCTCCGGCGAGATCGCTGAGGGGTCGCCCTCTGTCCGCGTTCTACGCGCCTGACGGTTCAGCTTCTTCTCTTATTCGCGCCGGTCCCGCGGCACCGGCGGTTCGGATTCAACCTTCTCCCCCCGCCTCCAGAGACCATGCCTTTGACTGGCGGGCTTGGGCCCACCGATCATAGAGGGTTTGAGGCGAGGGCCTGGTGCGAGCGACTCTTCGGCTTCTCCTTGGTAGCCGTGGAGTTCAACGGAGGAGCAGCTTTACTTAAAGGCATGCGCCGTAGGGATCTGCTATCTTTTCGTACTTGCCTTCTCTAGATGCCGCAGCGCCCCTTTGTTGCCACTCGCACATTAGCGATCTGCTTTTTGCGTCCAGCGTTCCATCTTCCACCTGCATCCTCGCAATCCTTCCCCTCGCGGCTGTAGCAATCGCCGCCATGTCTTCTCTTCGCCATCCCTGCCGCTTTCAGCGCTAGGAACAGCTCGACACGGTGCGCCGCCTCTTGGGATGGACCACGCCGGAGCTCTCCGGAAAGATCCAAGCAGGCTTGAGCTCCCTCAACAACCTGGTCGCGGGGGAGTTCATCCTCTTCAACACGTACGCCACCTACAGGCTGGCGCCTCCGATCTCCTCCTTCTTGCTTCTGCTCCTGGAGGAGTTCGGTTTTCAACTCCAGCACCTCAACCCCCACTCTGTCCTCCTCGTGGCCATCTTCGCCCACTTCATGGAGATGTTCGTGGGAGTCCATCCCTGCGTCCCCATCTTCAAGCATTTCTATGCCTTGGTCGGGATAGGGAGGAGCAAGCGCGAGATCGGTGCCTACTACTTCCAGCTCCGGCACGGGATGTCCAGCTCCTACATCAGCGCCTTTTCAAGTGCCAAGTGGAAGGACTGGGGCGACGACTGGGTCATCGCCACGACCGACGCCAACGACCGCCTCGAGCTACCGACGGAAGGGACCCTCCTCGATCGTAGCAGCTGGAAGGCCAGGCCATCCCTACCGGTGGAGCTTGACCAAGTGTTGGACCGGGTCAAAACTCTGGCGAGGGGCGGTCTGACGTCCATGATTGTGCTGGGCGACTTCCTGAGGCACCATATTGCTCCCATACAACAGCGATCCAAGATGGCCTGCATGTTCACCGGGGTGAACGACTGCAGCAGGATCGTGGGCGGAGCCGGCTCAGATCTGTCCGGCGCGGAGCTGGAGGTCCTGGTTCCGAGGGGAATCAAGGCCCTGTGCGAGGACCAGGCATTGCGGACGGTGGTCCTGGCGTCGATGTTGACTCTCGACGAGGGCGGCCTGGCGGTCCAGCAGGTGGGGGGCGACCCCAATCATGGGATCCGGATCCCCAGCACCTCTCCCGACAGCCAGCAGCACGCCGTCCAAATCCCCGGCGAGTCCTGCCATGGAGGTCCGGCCTCCGCCGCGAAGGGGAAAGGGAAGGAGCCGGAGCTACGCCACAAATACAATGTGCGCTCCGGCCTGACCCGCAAGGATGACGAGGAGCGCGCCATCCCGATCCGCAAGGATGATGGGGTGCACTCCATCCCGATCTGCAAGGACGATGAGGAGCATGCCATTCCGATCCGCAAGGACGATGAGGTGCGCTCCATCCCGATCCATAGGAACAACGAGGAGCGGGAGGCAGCCACCTCGCGGAGCAGTAGGGACCGCGAGGAGGCTGGGTCGCGGAGGCTCTGTCACGGTGATGGATCCTACGTGGGGGAGCCGGCCCCCAAGCGCCAAAAGATGGCAGAGTCAGGGGGCAGAGCAGCTCCCGGGCCCCGCCACCGCCGCTGCAACGCCAGCAGCCGCAAGGGAGGCCAGAGGAGGCGCTGCGGTCTTCGCTGCAGCATCGATCACCGCCACCTCCACAGCAACGCCAAGCTCCACCACCGCCGCCACCACCTCAGCAGCAGCAGTAGGCCCGGCGAAGAGGTCCCACCAGACACCTGGGGCATCCTCCTTAGGGAGGAAGGAAACCCCGATTACATAGGCAGGATGGGGGGTGCGAGGCTACACGTGAGTGGTAACTCCTCATGTTTTTCTTTGTTCCATTTAATTTCCGGATCCTTATCTTGATGATGTTTACCAGGACCGCTTGCCTTGCCACAACCTTCGTGCCCTCCGGCAAACCACCGGCCGGGAGGACTGGCCCCCAGCCGGCTTCTTCCACCTCCGCAGGGGGGCCGGCAGCATCAACAGCAGCACCACCGTCCCCACCCATGGCCCCGGAGGCCCGAGCCGGAGCCCCGGAGGCCGAAGCCGCACCCCAGAAGGAGGCGACCCCTCCAACCGCGACGGGTGGGGAGTCAGCTGCGGCGGCAGCATCAGGAGCCACGGCGGAGGCCCCCTCTGTAGGGCCAGCTGCAGAGGAGGTAGCGATGACGGTGGGGGCAGCCATAGCGGAAGTCGAAGAGGCCCCCAGCTTTGATCCCCAGCATGCACAGGAGGGCGCGCCGGAGGTGGTATACGGGAGGTACCTCCTCCTGAAGCCGGTGAAGGTCCCACTCCCCCGCCTCTTGGTTAAGGCCCATCGGGTGATAGAGGATGTGGAAGCGGGCTTCCGGTAGGAGCGGGAGGAGCTAGAGGTAGAACGCCAGCGGCTCTCCGACTAGGAGCATCGTCTGGGGGACCGCATCCAGGCGGTGGCTTCCCGCGCCGCAGAGGAGCGGGCCCAGCTGGAGCAGGAGCGTGATGTCCAGCGCGAGAAAATGCGCAGGGTCATAGATCGGGAGATGGTGGTCGCCAGGTGGGAGAAAGCGGTGATCCTGAAGGACCTGGAGGTGGAGTAGAAGGAGTGGGCCGGTCATCACACAATCGATAGTGCCAAGGCTGCGGCAAAGATGATTGATGACGAGCAAGCCGACCTCCAGCAATGGGAGGTGGCCGTCTAGGAGGAGAAGGCCCGCCTCGCCGCCCGCCTGGTAGACATGGAGGTCCAGACCCGGGACCTCAGGGAGTAGGAGGTGGCCGTCCAGGAGAAGGAGGCCCGCCTCGCCACCCTCCAGACGGACATGGAGGCCCGGACCCAGGACCTCAAGGAGCGGGAGGCCAAGGTGGCGGGACTCCTGGCGGAGCAGAGCACTGGGATCAAGTGGGTTGTGAAGTGGGTTGGTGAAGCAAACTCCACCCTGGATATCCTTGGGCTAAGTCCCATCCAGGTTGCAGAGGCCCATTCTTCACTTGGCGCCATCCTACCGGTGCTGGACTCTACCGCCGAGCGTCTGCAACACTTGGAGTCCACCGTCGTCGGGCTCGTGGAGACCGAAGGGTAGGAGGTTGCCCGGGTGGTGGTCGACTACGTCCTCACTTGCTTCTGGAGCCACGACCCCGTGATCCCCCTGACTCCAGTCCTGGTTGGCCTCATACCAGAAATCGTGGCCACTGCCCGGGAAGGGGTGCAAGAGGCGGTGGAGATCGTGGCTGCCCGCTTCGAGCGCTTCACAGGGCCGGACCTACAAAAGGGAGGGGCCCCTCCGGACCGCCAATAGAATAGGAGTAGTTTTTTTGTATATTGTAAGTAATGTAATTTTTGTATATGACAAGCAATAAAGACTTAGCTGTTTTGCAAGAAAACTTATCCGTTTTTCCAATTGCCTATTCTGTCATGTTCTCTCGAGACTACCGAGGGACGTGCTCTCATGACTACCGAGGTCCCTTGGCCCCCTGGGAGGTAGTTGCAATGAATTGGGACTAGCTACCATTGAAACGAGTTTTATCCCTGCACATGACTTAAAATCGACGCTTAGCAATCGTTCCCACGGGGTCCCGGACCTTGCCGGCGAGGGTCCTCTAAGATGCTTAGCGAGTCAGAGCACGAGGACCTAGGTTCAAGGATTGAAGGGGTCCGGGCTTCCGGGTCCATGGTTCTATGTACTACGGCACTTGTCTTAGGGAGGTAGAGCGTGTAGGCTTAGGGTACCGAACCAGGCTAAGCGGCTACACAACTCTGGACCCCGCAGAAGACAAGTGCGCTTCCCTGAAGCCGGTCCCCAGAAAATTGGACCCTTTCTTCCCGTGAAGTAGAGGTCCTAGGTGGAGACACATCGCAACAACTCAATTTGGGCCTCAAGCACGGCAGGGGAATATGGGACCATGTGGGAGTTAGGGTAAGCGAGAAATAAGAAAAAGAACTGAATTGTACAATCCTCAAAGATAGACTGAGAATATATTTTTCTTCGATAAATTGGTACTGATAAATCGTGCGATGGACGCCAGGGGCCGGGTTTACGAGGATGGACCTCCACCACTCTGGTCTGTCAGACCCGGGGCCACCAGGCTGGGCACATAACGTAGTTTAAAGAGGTCTAAGAGATTAAGTCCGTCTTATCTCTTATTCATTTTGTTTATCTCTTGTTTATCCCGTTTAAATAGGAGATAGAGCTAACCAACACGGAGGGGATCTACTCGAGATATGTTCTGGTATGATCCCTCAGCGGAGGTTGGTTAGCATCTTTGTAACTCTGGCCAAAGGGATCTACACCAAAGGGAATACAAACCACCATACAGGACGTAGGGTATTACGCTCCGTGTGGCCCGAACCTGTCTAAGTCTTGTGTTCCTTGCACCTTCGAGTTCCTGATCTCGTCGTCTCCTCACCCAAAACTTACCACCTTGGGTATATCCCTCGGTGGGCAGCCGGTTAAACACCGACAGCTGGCGCGCCAGGTAGGGGAGCGTGTCGAAGATCCACTAGCGAGCTCGATGGCATCGTTCAAATTCATCAGGTCGGTTCCCTCCCAGGGTACGACATTCATCTTTGGTTCATGGGTCTGCATCGCAGATGGTGTGGGCAATTTTCGGCGATTCCTCGTCGACATGAAGCCAAATACTCCCGTTGCGGATCTCCGCAGCAACCTTGACAAGTTCGTCAACGGGCTCGACAACTTGCCGCTTCATGCCTCTGCAGCACAGATCGAGATGGAGTCTGCTCCAGTCTCGACTTCTTCTGGTGTTGTGACAACTTCCCCTGGTTTGGACTTGTTCCAATCTAGGGGTCTGCATAACCGATCTTAGCTCGGCTTGTGCGAATTGGCCACTGATCTTCAGGAGGCCAACGTCTCTGGGTCCCTCTCCATGTTAGAGAAGGACCTGGACTTGCTGCTCCAGGACGGAAAGCCTGAAGCCACCGTGTGTCGGAGGGCTTCGGGTTGTTCCGGCACCGGTGATCTGGTGGTCACCTCTTTGCCGGAAGGATGCGTTGTGCACTGGAGGAGCATGATGCTCTCCAATCTACTCGAGGCAGAGGGTCGACTTGTGGCTCACCTTGAGCCCTTGCCCTTTCAAGAAGGTAGGCCATTGGCCACCGCGGCGGAGGGGTCGATTGAACTAGTCGACGGAAGCTCTCATGAGCTTTCCTCCCGCCAGGTGCTAATGGCCGAAGAAGGCGAGGACGGTGGGGACCTTCCCATCGTCAACTTTGAAGCGATCTCCGAAGATGAGTTCACGGCCAACGCTGGTGACGAGAACGACGCCGATCGTGAGGCGCGGAGGGCCAGGAACAGGGCCCGCGCAATCCGACGGAGGAGGGCTAACGAGCGAAGGCGATCTATGCATCGCGAGCTCGACCCTAAGTTTGCCGCCGTAAGCGAGCGGGGTTTCAGGACTCCGGTGGCCAACATCGCCAGGGTAACGGCCATCCTCGAGCGCAGCCATGATCCGGAGGTGCGTCAGGCGCTCCTTTATGCACAGAGGGCCTGGATCCAGCTGGATCAGCACAACCCGGCGTCCACCATCAGGGAGGAGCGCGTGGGTGGCAGCCGGAGCCAGGCTCACAGCTGAACGGCTGGTGGCCGTCCTCGACACTAGCTCAGTAACGACAACGCTCGCGGGAGCCAGGCCCCTGGAGGGAGGCGGCAGCCACCGCAAGGGGGTCAACCGCGACAGGCCAATCATCGATTTCCTCCAGAGGACTTGCGCCAGCACATCAATGAAGGTCGCGACGCGCGGACCGTGATCTCCTCCAGGCGCAAGGTCCGCGAAGAAGTCGAAACTGAAGGTACTGACTGTAGCGACTGATTCCCTGCTTTTTCCGCTCGTTTCAGCAGCTACAAGTATCCAGAGGGCTTCAAACCGATTGGCATTACCAAGTACGACGGCAAGCAAGCCCCTCAACAGTGGCTCCATTTCTACTCCACGGCCATTGAGGTCGCAGGGGGTTTGAACATTACCAAAATCGTCTATTTTCCGATGGCTTTGTACCCTGCGCTGCTCACATGGCTGGACAGCCTCGACAGCAACTCCATCGACTCCTGGGAACGCCTCAAGAAAGTCTTCATCGACAACTTCCAGGGAGCGATTGCTCGTGCAGGTACTCGTCACGATCTTGCTCAGTGTAAGCAGGAACGTAATGAGCTTCTGCGGTCCTACACACATCATTTCTTCGACGTTCACGCTACCATCGCCAACATCTCGGAGGACGACATCATCAATTGTTTCTACAACGGCATCATCGACCCGGGCATATACAGGGATTTCGGGCGGAACAGGCCAAAGACTGTTGCGGGCCTTCGTGATATGATGCACGATTGGTCCGAGCAGGAGGAGAAGATGCGGGAGTGGTTGCCGCGGCGTCAAGACAGCAATCTGCGATGCCCAAACGACAACCGCAATGACAAAGGCCAGCGGGACTTTTCGGGTCCACCCCGAAAACGAAAGCCAGATGATGTCATCGTGGCTATCGATCGTCCTTCGCGGGGCAAGAAGTCAACGACGCAGGAGGAGTTCAAGAAGCTCCTGCAGAAGAAGTGCCCATGGCATCCGGGCGCCGGCCACGCCACCATCGACTGCTATCACCTTCGGAGGACGTTCAGCAACTCCGGTGGCGGAAAGAAGAACAAGAAGCCTGCTGACAAAGAACCCGAGGATGATGATCAAGAGGATCACGGGCGCAACCTGAAGTTTCAAGACGCTTCAAAGGTTGTCAACGTCATGTTCGGGGGAGACAAGGATTTTGGTTCCAGGCGGGATCAGAAGCTGCTTCTTCGGGAGATTTTGTCCATCGAGCCAGCGGTACCACGATGTCACACCCGATTTATAAGAACATAAATCGAGCAATCATATATGCGCCAGGATCAAGTCACGCATATATACAACAGATTATCAAGATATCACAACACATGTCACGAATAAGAGCGTATAAATTATAAAATGAATCTCTTTATTACAACTGAATCAAGAATCAGTTCAAGGAATGCGGAAGCGTAAAATGAATACATGAAGAGCTGGGCGCCACAGGGATGTCGACTGGGAGACAAACGCCTAGAAGTCGTCGAAGCCGCTGACGTAGTCCTCCACGTTGCCGGGCACTGAGCAGCAGTCGAAGATATCCAAAATAGAACAGAAGAGTAGAGAGGTGAAGCGTCCCCCCATCAGGGAAGACTTAAAAGTGTCGATTTATCAGTCCCAGGAGGCTGATAACACTTTTATTACATCAGATGGTACATCACCGTACAACTCTACGTGGTAAGGGGCAGTGAAGCGCCACTATCGCGAGGATTACAACTAAAACCCACACTACTACACTAGCTACGAAAAGAGGATCATCAGAGTCTTGCGCCATGCGGAACTCCAACGGTGGCCTTAACCACAGGCAAGACTGGGTGCAAGACGAAACCCTACTCGTTGTCTTCGGGGACGTAGTCTGGGTCTTCCACTGTAAAAGTAAGAATGGGGTGAGTACAAACGTACTCAGCAAGTCCAATCACACCCACGGAGGGGTATAACAGAAATTAATGCACAGGACAATCCAAGGATAAGGTTATGGTTCATTAGCGGAAAACTCTGTTGTATGCAGGGGTTTGTTTTAAAAGCATTTTTGAAACGAGTTTTCTTGTACCAAGGAGCACACGGTGTTGATCCGCACAGGATCCAAGTTTTAAACTGCTACCGGACTCCCCATCCGCCGTAGCACACGGCACAACTGCCGGACACTTTCCAAACAACTCACACCAGCCCAACCATTCTCAGAGGGAAACACTAGTTATGTGACCACACCATAACTTGCCCAATACCGTGGGCACGGCTATTCGAATAGATTTTAACTCTGCAGAGGTGTGCAACTTTACCCACAGGTGGGGTACCACAGCACGAACACCTTAGTGCCGGTGCAGATCCCAACAAAGCCATTACCCACCTTAGCTAGATCTGACTAGCCACCACGGGATCCATCAAGGGGTCATTCGACCTATCTCCGAGGTTTAACCGGGGCATAAGTCACACAGAGCTTATACCTTCTCCTTGATCACCCGTTGCTCTCAGCTCTCCTGATGGCTATCAGACTAACTAGTGGGATTTATGCTAAGCCGTTGCCCATACAACGGTCAAGTGGTTTGCACGACAGGAAGCTAGGTGAGATGACACATCAACTCGGTCCTTAGGGGTGACAAGATGGATATCTCCCTTACTTGCTCAACCACACAGGTACGAGCACACCAACGGCAATTCACATAGAATTGCCATCCATCCCGTCTGACTCATCTTTCAAAACCACATTATATCCCTTCCCACACACACGCATTTTCTTTATAAAACCAGGTGGTCAAGGTATGGTTATCACAAACAAGGGTGGCTATCCTACCATATTTTCAGCAGGCAAAACCATGCAATTTTATAAATTAGGCCACTGGGTTGTGTTTATAAAAACTAGGATAGAAACATGCATCAAAGGGTGGGATTGAACTTGCCATCGTCAAGTCCTTGCGGAAGGTCTTGATCGAAGCACTGTCCCTCGGGTTTGGGGTTGCAGAACTGGTCCTCGGTTGCTTGGTCGCAGTCGGAAACTTCCCCGTTCACTCCGTGTCCTACGACGCAAACAAACAGGCACACAATCAAGCGAAAGAACTAAAAGCTTTTATCGTTGAGCTTGAATCGGAAATGATTTAGTTACGGAGGTAGGGGTAATATTTTTGGGTGGTTTCTTAATGGCATGGCTAGAACTATACTAGAAAGGGCGTGGTAAAGTTTCGGGTCGATCGGAGGTCGTTTCGCACATAAAATGATGAGTTAAAGGTGGTTTCAGGGTTAAACTGGGGTCTAAGGACTTATTCGTAAACTTTCTAGAAAAGAAAGGGCCTTTTCGTTTATCCTGGAAACATTAGGGGCACAACGAAAAGTGTGAAGGGCCTACTTGAAAATAGGTTTATATCGTGGAGGGGTCTAATTTGGGAAATGTCAAAAGGAAGAGGTTCTTTTTGCAAAGGGGTCAAAGGGTGGAGGGGCCTTTAACTAAATAGAGGGGAGGGGGGGTCTAAGGGCAAAATTGCCCCCTTTCTTCCTCCCCTCGCCAGCAGGAACAGAGGAGGGGGAGGGGGAGCTCGGCGCCGGCTCAATCCGGCTGCCTAGGGCTCAATAGCAGCTAGGGATTGGGGGGAAAGGGAGAGGGGGAGGAGGGGGTTCGATCCCCGGCCTCACCTCGGGCCGGGGTGGCGCGTGGAGGCCGGGTGGCGGCGGACCGAGAGCGGCGGCGGGGCTGTGAGCGGTGGCGGCGCTGTGAGCTCGAGAGGTGACGGGCGGTGGCAGTGGGGGCCGTGGGGAAGGGAGGAGCGAGGTAGGGGCCTATTTATAGGCGAAGGGAGGCGGTGGGGAGGCGGGGCCGCGCAGTGACCGGCTCCCGGGCTCGGCGGGGCGCCATTAATGGCGTGCGGCCTCTTGCGGCCGTCGCGAATTGGCGTGCGGGCGGCGGGGTCGTCGAGGCATCGTCAAGCACGTGAGAGGAAGGGCTGTGCGGGCACAGGCGATGGCGCGAGCGGCGAGGGGGGGCGTGGCAGCGGCGGGCGGCGCGGCGTCGCGGGCCTGGGCACGTGCGCGTGCGCATGTGGCGCGGCGTAGCGCGGGCCAGGGGCGGGGCGGTGCATACCGCAGCGTGCGCACGGGGAGGCAGTGGCCGGGCCGGGGCCAGCGACGGACGGCGCGGCGTCGCGGCGGGCGGCTCGGCCGCGCTCGGGGGCGAGCACGCGCGTGCGCGGGCCAGGCGCGCGGCGCGATGCGCGGACGGCGCGGCACGGCGCTCGTCCACGCGGGGCAGCGCGGGCGCGCGGCCGGCCGTCGTTCGGGCATGCGGCAGGGGAGACAGGAGAGAAAGAGAGAAGGGAGGAAGGGGGAAAAGAAAGAAGGAAGAGAGGAAAAGAGAAAAGAGAAAAAGAGATTGGAAAAAGAGAGAGGAGAAATGAGAGAGAAAAAGAAAGGGGAAAAAAAAGAAGAGCAAGAGAGAGAGAGGAAGGGGAAGAGGGGGTTGCGTCGGCGCCGATTCGAGCGAGGAGAGGGAGAAAGGAAAGGAGTCGTGTCGGCGCTAATCACGGCAGGCGGTCACGCATGTGTGACAAGCCACCGAGCGGTGCAGAACGTAACAGCGATCCAGTTAGGGTTAGGGTTTTGACGTCGAACAGTTTTTACACGAATCACTTTAGCGCGTGATTTAATGTAGTGAATTTTCATGGCGTCACAAGAGGCAAGTGTGAGTACAAACTCGTACTCAACAAGTATAACACAAGTATGAGGCTCTAAGGTTAGCTGACTCAACTGCATTAGCTTTTAATCTTGGCAAATTTTATTGAAGCTAATTACTACAAGTGGATGAATTACCATAACCCAAATTGCATAAGAATTAATCAATATTAATTAAGAACTACTGAGAACCATCCAAGCCAAAACCACCCGGGGAATCTCCCTAATCAAAGGTTGATAACCCCTCTAATCAGACGGAGGATCTGGGCCGCTCATGACTGTGAGCACAGCTGATATATCAGTTTTACACTCTCGAGAGGTTGCACAACTTTACCCACAAGTCGTGGGCTACGCTAGTTGTTCATCACACTTCCTTAGGTGAGATGGCTAGCAAGCACACTACGAGACCGTTACAAAGGATCACATTGGTAAGGTGTAACCGCTAAGGATTCTGGATCAGCGACGATGGGGCCCACCTCCGGGGGTACAAGACACACAGCACAGACCAAGCCGGAGGAGCAGGGACCATTGAAGCTTACCACCCCTCTTGCCCACGCAGGTAAGTTACTCCCGAACCAACACGACCTAATTAGTAAGTCAAGACCGTCCCATTCCAGTCTTGTGGTTGCGCGGTTGTCCCAGGTTGTCGCTCTATGAACCGGTCCTTATGGAGAGTGGCCAACCAAGCACTAAGCACCGTGCTGGCCCCCTAAACCAAGTTTCTTACAAAAACATCTTTTAAGGACGCACAAACCACCCAAGCACACAGCACAGAGGGTCGGCTCCAGAATTAAGTTGCATAAGACCATTAATCAAATTAATTAAAAAGGACCCAGATATGTTGTAGCGCAGCAACCTAGCACAACTAACCAAAAGTGCAACCCAAGGTATAATATACAGGATAAAAGTGGCTAGGAAATCCTTATAGGCATACCATATTAAAATGCAGTATGAAATTGTATTTAAAAGTGATAGGAGGTTCATGTTATACTTGCCTTCCTCGTACTCTCCCGGCTGCTGCTCGAACTGCTCGGAAGATGGCTGCTCCTGGTACTGGTCCAAAGGCTCCGCGTCTACTCATGATCGTAACGCCAAAACATAGTCCAGCACATACACATACATGCAAACAAGGACAAAAATATAAGAAACAGTACAACATTACATAGAAATAGCACACAAAACTATGCTAGAACGATTCTACGCGTCACCGCGATCGCGTGGATATAAAGAACACCTAAAACGGAGCTAAAACGCGAAAACTACGCTTAAAACAAGATCCAGGGACCTATCTGCAAGAAAAACAGGACTTACAGGGGTTTCTGTGCGAAAACTGAGGACCTAAACGCAATTAAACCCTAGACTCAGGGTCTAACACGCTAAAACTCACGGCACGGACGGCGGGTCCTAATACTAATAAGATCAGGGGCTTCGGTGCAAGAAGTAGGACTAAACTGCAATTATTATTGCACTTCAGCGGACCGCGGGTTTATTTGAGAAAAACTCAGGGGCTCTTTAGCAAAAAGGAACGGCTGAAGGGGTAACTTCTGTTCGGGGCCATTGGATTTGGATCTGGCGGTCGAGATCTAATCTAACCCGTGAACCGGTACCTTTGACTCTCAGCCGTCAGATCGAGATCCGATGGCTCGGACCCATCCCGATCTGGATCTAATCACGGACGCCCACATCGGATCGAACGGTTCCGAGGGAGTTGGAGGGTCTGATGGCGGCGTTGACTCGCCAGAGCTCGTCTCCGCGGTGGCGCGTGGCTCGGGCTCGCCGGAGCTCGGCGTTCCCGCCGCTCCAGTGGCCCAAACTTCACGACTTCGGGTCGGGGAGCATCGCTGTGGCACGGGGAACTATTCTAGGGTGAACAGAAGCGGCCAAGGGGACTTTAGCGACGGCACGATGACGAAGGGCGGCGGCTCGCCGGTGTGCACGCGACCTGGACGCTACAGACTGCCAAAAGCCACGAGATCCGGCGCAAACGGACCAGGGAAGGAGGGGAAAGCTCACCAAGGGCTCGTGGTGGCCTGAGTTGCAGCGGAGGATGGCCGTCAACGATGGCCGTGCGACGGAGGCGGCGGCGCTCGCGGAGGACGGTGGTACCGAGGTGGCCGGGCCTTCTGAGCTACGGAGATCGATCCTGGAGGCTCCTGTGGAGATGCAGAGGGGGTGAGGGAGATCCTGAGATCACCGGCATCCAAGAATTACACGGCGGGCAAAGAGCTCACCGGAGTTGCTCCTGCGCAATTCTGGCGACCGCAGGGAACGAGATTGGAATTGGATCTTTGGAAGTGTTCCTGGGCACGTGGCGATGCTACACCGTGGTTTGGGGAGGCTGCGGTGCTGCGGAGAGGCGACCCGACGGCGAAGCAGAGAGGCGACTCAGCAGAGCAAGGGGGCGGCGGCGCTGGGGATCTCCAGCGGATGCTGCGACTGGGTCTAGGGTTCGAGGGCGCGGTGGTTCCCTTCTTGTAGGGCGGCGACGCTGCCTTGGCGTGCGGGCCTAGGGGAGAGGCTCGCCGGGGATTTCGGACGGCCGGTGTGCGACGGGGAAGGAAGAAAGGAGGGGGAAGACGGGGCGCTGCAGGTGGGGATGGCCGGACAGAGAGAGAGAGGAGAGGGAGGCCGTGTCGGGCTGAAGGACAGGAGAGGAGTTGGGCCGGGCATGGCCCGTGCGGGGGGGGGGGGGGGGGAAGGAAGGAGGGTTGCTGGGCTTCGGCTGGTTGTTGAGCTGCGCGGCCCACGTGGGAAGGAGGAGGGGAAAGGGTGCTGGGCCTCAGGTGGCCCATGCGGGAGATAGGAGAGGGGCCCGGGAAAAGAAAGAAGAAGGGAGAGGGGTAACTGGGCCGGGCCTATGGGGTTTGGGTTGCTTCCTTCCCTTTTCTTTTCTACTCAAACATCCAAACAAAACCATTTGAATTCAAACTACAATTTGAATTCAAACCTATAAACTCAACACAATTAAAACGATGCTGCAGCATGAATGCACAACCAATTTAATCCTATGATAAATTTTATTTCCTTGTGTTATAAAATTACTTTAAATGCGAGATAAATTAGGGAAAACCCTAGAAAATTTATTTAAGCTCAAATAAATTCATTAAAATTTAAGGAAATTACCTTAGGGTGTTACACACGACCACTCCGTTGGTCGGAGGTCCCCATCTCATTCTCCCGTGATGACCGGTGGACGAGCTTTTCGGAGCCCGGTAAGTTCCCCTTGGTCCTGGATCCTGTGGTGGCGGAGGTCAAGCTCACCAAGGTCCTCATCGATGGCGGGAGTGGGCTCAATCTCATCTTCGTCAGCACTTTGAAGAAAATGGGCTTGGATTTCAAGGACATGCTGTCTCCCTTTTACGGCATCATCCCAGGTAACGCGGCACATCCGCTGGGTACGGTGGTCCTCCCAGTCACCTTCGGCATGCGGGAGAACTATCGTACCGAGTTCATCAAATTCGAAGTAGCTAACTTCAAATCTTCTTATCATGCCATATTGGGTCGTCCGGCACTTGCCAAGTTCATGGCAGTGCGGCATTACGTCTATCTGCTTCTTAAGATGCTAGGACTCAGTGGAGTACTCACCCTCCGTGGCGACTTGAAGAAATCCTACGACTGCAATCAGGAGGCGATCCAATACGCTTCGACTACTCGCGTGCCAGATGCTTCGGGAGAAGTACTCGCGGCCGCGCAGCAGCTCTCCCAGTCCGGGCTGGAGATTCCTTCCAAGAAGGCCAGCAAGTCGAGCATCCAGTCGACTGATGATGTGGCCCTCAAGACGATCCAGCTTCAGGAGGGAGATTCATCTAAGACCGCTGTCATCGGTGCGGGCTTAGGTGACAAATAGGAACTCGCGCTCGTCAGCTTCCTTCGGGCTAACCGAGACATATTCGCATGGAAACCAGCGGATATGCTAGGGGTGCCCGGGGAGTTGATCGAGCATGCTTTGAATGTACACCCGAAGGCTACGCCCAAAAAGCAACGCCTGCGAAGGTTTGCCCACGACAAACGTGAGGCTATTAAACGGGAGATCGCTAAACTTCTTGCGGCTGGATTCATGAAAGAAGTAATCCATCCAGAGTGGGTAGCAAATCCCGTTCTTGTAAAGAAAAAGAACAATGAATGGAGAATGTGTGTCGACTACACTTATCTCAACAAGCACTGCCCAAAAGACCATTTTGGGCTGCCGCGCATTGACCAAGTTGTCGATTCGACGGCTGGTTGTGTCCTTCTTTGTTTTCTTGATTGTTACTCAGGATATCATCAGATCGCGCTCAAGGAGGAGGACCAAATTAAGACTGCTTTCATCACCCCGTACGGGACTTACGCCTACAAAACAATGTCCTTCGGGTTGAAGAACGCAGGAGCAACCTATCAACGTGCGATCCAAATGTGTTTCGCGGATCAGCTGCACCGGAATGTTGAAGCTTATGTGGACGACGGCGTCATCAAGACCAGGACATCCAGCGACTTAATTGCGGATTTGGAGGAAACATTTAGCAGCCTGCGCAGATTTCGATGGAAACTCAATCCCACCAAGTGCGTCTTCGGAGTACCTTTAGGGAAATTGCTTGGGTTCATCGTCAGCAACCGAGGCATTGAAGCCAACCCTGTAAAGATCACGGCCCTCTCTGATATGGAGGCTCCGGCCACAATCAAGGATGTGCAGAAGTTAACAGGTTGTATGGCGGACCTGAACAGGTTCATCTCCCGACTCTGGGAGAGAGGACTACCTTTTTTCAAGCTCCTGAAACGCCAAGATAAGTTCCAATGGACAGAGGAGGCTGAGCGGGCCTTGCAGGATCTGAAACATCATCTTCAGTCACCTCCGATCCTTACAGCACCGTTGCCAGGGGAGGATCTACTACTTTACATCGCGGCAACAACTCATGTTGTCAGCAGTGCTATTGTAGTCGAGCGAGGCGAGGAAGGCCATGCGTTTGGAGTGCAGAGGCCTGTCTACTTCGTCAGCGAAGTCCTCTCCGAATCCAAGATATGGTATCCAGCTGTTCAAAAACTTTTATACGCAATCTTAATCACATCAAGAAATCTACGCCATTACTTCGACGAGTACAAGATTACTGTGATCACGGATTTCCCGTTGGGGGATATTCTTCATAATCAAGATGCCACGGGGCGCATATCCAAGTGGGCCGTGGAACTGGGGGCTCTGTCAATCGACTTCAAGCCACGCACGGCAATCAAGTCACAGGCTCTAGTCGACTTCATGGCTGAATGGAGGGAGAATCAAGTCCCAACTCCAGTGGATAAGCCAGAGCACTGGACCATGTATTTTGATGGGTCCCTCAAGCTCAACGGCGGTGGCGCCGGTGTTCTGCTTATTTCTCCACGAGGTGAACAATTGAAATATGTCCTTCAGATCTTGTGGGCGGTATCCAACAATGAAGCCGAGTATGAAGCCTTGCTTCACGGCCTTCGTTTGGCGATATCACTAGGGATCAAGCAACTACTTGTATATGGCGATTCTCTTCTTGTTGTTCAGCAGGTCAACAAGGAATGGGACTGCAACAAGGAGACGATGGACGCTTATGTACAGGAAGTGCGCAAGCTGGAAAGCAATTTCTCCGGCTTGGAGGTTCATCACGTATTGCGGGAGCACAACGTTGGCGCGGATATCCTGTCCAAACTGGGGTCCACGCATGCTCAGGTTCCACCCGGAGTCTTTGTCCAGGAGCTCAAGCAGCCATCCATCAAGTCTTCTCCGCAGGTAACCATCGACGCGGGTCCCCAACAACCCGATCGAGAGGTTATGGTGCTGGCGAGGACTGGTGAGAGGCTTTTATCTACTTCATTCAAGATCAGCGGCTACCAGCAGGGATCGACGCCAAGAGCACGGGGGCGGCACGCGTCTTGCGAAGAAGCAAGGGCTTCATCCTGGTCGACGGCAAGCTCTATCGGCGTGGCGCTCGGTCAGGAGTTCTCATGAAGTGCGTCACAAAGGAAGACGGTTACAACATACTGCGGGAGATCCACGAGGGCGTCTGCGGAAACCATGTGGCTTCAAGAACGCTGGTGGGGAAAGCATATAGGGCCGGTTTCTGGTGGCCCACTGCAGTGACCGACGCGGAAGATCTCGTGCGCAGGTGCCAAAATTGTCAATTCTTCGGCAAACAGACTCATGTTCCAGCTCATAGCCTCATCACTATACCGCCATCTTAGCCCTTTGCTTGTTGGAGTCTCGACATGATCGGGCCCTTCACGACGGCGCCAGGCGGTTTTACCCATGTTCTGGTGGCTATCGACAAGTTTACTAAGTGGATCGAGTACAAGCCGATAGCCAAGCTCACGCCAGATCGGGTCGTCGATTTCATCTCAGATATTTTGCATCGTTTCAGCTTTCCCAACACCATCATCACGGACTTAGGATCAAACTTCACGGCAAACCAGTTCTGGGAGTTCTGCGAGAACGCTTACATCAAAGTTAAATACGTCTCGGTTGCACACCCAAGGGCCAATGGACAAGTCGAAAGGGCGAACGGTTTGATCATTGACGGCCTCAAGAAGAGACTTTATGATGAAAACAGCAAGAAAGGAGGCAAATGGGTGCATGAGCTGCCACACATCGTCTGGGGGCTTCGGACTCAGCCGTCCAAAGCCACAGGTCAAACACCTTTCTTCCTTGTATATGGATCTGAAGCTATTCTACCAGCCGATATCATGTGGAAGTCTCCAAGGGTCGAAATGTACAATGAAGGCGAGGCGGACGAGGCGCGGCAGTTAGAGCTCGATTCTGTGGAAGAAGCTCGTTGCACCGCTCTTGTTCAGTCAGCTCGGTACCTGCAGGGGATCCGGCGCTATCATGATCGCAACGTCAGGGAGCGGTCATTCAATGTTGGCGAATTGGTCTTGCGTCGTATTCAGGACGAATCTGGCCTACACAAGCTCAACTCAAGGTGGGAGGGCCCGTTCATCGTCAAGCAGGTTACAAGGCCAGGGTCTTATTGACTACAATATCCTGAGGGTCAGGATGTCTCGAACTCCTGGAACGTTCAGAACCTGCGCAAGTTCTACCCTTAACTCGAGGCCCGGTGATCGCTGAATCCCCGGGGGCTCAGAAGATCTCTTTTCCCCGAATCAATTTGGAGGCTATGAGCCACATGACTCGGTTTGTACATTCCTTCCTACTTGCACGACGGCCATGGTCACATGCAAACACATATATATAAATCGACTTCTCGTCGTGAATGATGCGGGGGCTACGGCCACGATCATCTCCTTATGACTTCAGTTCCTGACGGAGCCACCGGCTCCGTCTAACTCCTCTACATATTGAGTCCCGCCGCGACCATGGATGGTCGCACGCGACAGTAGTCGCATTTTTTCCAACATAGTCGATCCGTTCGACTGGCTTACACCTAGTACGTTGGAAAGGGCTCGCATAAAGAGCTATCTCGACTACAACCTGAGTGGCTGCACTCAGAACAGTCTTGTTTCTGCCAAAAGAACGGCAAACCCGTGGCAACACCCGCACCTGCTCCTCGCAAGCTCGATCCGTCCGTCCGGGTCCTACCTAGCTTTCGGAGCACGCTCACAGCATGAGCGACTTTCAGCTGCGCTCAGAGTCGCTGCACTCGGGGTAGTCTTTTTTTTCTGCCCTGCGCACCGCAGTCCCGCGACGATGCTCGCGTTCTTTCCTAACAAGCTTAGACCCGCTCGATCGAGTTATGGCTAATCTGTTAGACGAGTATTAGCTACCCTTCGGGTCGTTGCACCCAGGGAAGCATCTACTACTTGAGCCTTGTAAGCCTGGATCCAAATTCAGCTAAGGCATGCAAACAAGTAGAGATATCAAGTGAAGTATTTACATAAGGGAATGACTACTTGTCTCTCACACCCTAATCCTGCAGTACACTATGTACAATTTGTTCGGATACAGGTTGGGCCTCTCGCAGGTACTTGTTGAATCGCTCATCCGTGCAGTCCGCCGCCATCCCCTGCGCAAAAATGTCTAGCTGCGCGTTTGGCAAGAAGGATTTCACATACGCGAGGGCATTGCTAACGCATGCGACTGGAGCCTCCGACAGGAATTTGAGCACTTTCTTCGGGGCTTCGCGGAGTCGCCCCAGCAGAGGCCGCAGGCTCGCTTCGCCTTCTTCTGGGGGATCCACCATGTCCACCAACTCCTAGGCGGCCCCCCTGAGGTCCTCCAGCTCCTT
Organism: Panicum hallii; assembly: GCF_002211085.1. Lineage (NCBI taxonomy): Eukaryota > Viridiplantae > Streptophyta > Magnoliopsida > Poales > Poaceae > Panicum > Panicum hallii. The sequence continues at coordinate 33,392,501 of NC_038050.1, forward strand.
CCGCTGCTGCTCGTCATTCTCGCCCAGCGTTTTGATTTGCTGAAGGCAGTCGACGAACTGTCGTTCAGTATTGCCGATCACCTTCTGCAGCCTTTCGACATCATCTGTATGACGATACAGCATATTCTTCACGTCAGTAAGCAGCTCCTCTTTGTGTTTTATTATTTTCCTAAGCTCTGCGGTGAAGATACTTCAGCAACTCAGGGAAATTACTAAGGAAAAGTACTCGAGGTAAGCGAGGGCCTACCTTGGTGCGCTTTCTTCTCTTCCTTGAGCTGCTCCTGGTACTCCGCTTGTTGCTCCTTGAGCTGTTTTTGGAGCTCGGAGTTGGCCTTCTCGAGGTTTTTCAGGTCGTTCTTGAGTAGCCAAGTCTCTCGAGTTCTTTCCTGCTTCAGTATGTCCAGCTGTCGCTGCAGATAGCAATTCTTCATAATTTCTTCGGAGACGCGCTTGTCCAGGGCAGCTAACTCTCGCGCATCACTCATAACCGCGCTGAGCTTCTTCGATTTTTTCTGGGATTTAGTGATTACATGCTGCGCAAAAGGCGGAGATTGAGTCAAACAGCTCATCAATATGCACAACCGGAACATTACCCAAGTATTACCATGGAAAAATCATATAACTCCTTGAAGGTGCTCTTGAAGGTCTTTAAATTTTCTGCCGTCAAGGGGGTTGTCCACCAGGTCGGTGGTGATGACGTTCTTGTACCCCGGCCCAGCCCTTAGTATCTCACGGGGATTCCTCGAGGACCCGGCGATATCTTCGGGTGGTGGTTGCTGGACACCTGCAAGTACACAATGTTGTCAATATACTGCACCCAGATCTCGGTAGCCACCGCGGGCAGATAAGCGCGTACCTGTGCCATCAGTGGGAGCGGCATCAGGGGTTTTGACTTGTTCACCGCCACCAGCTTCGGCTTCGTCTTGTCGGAGCTCGGGAGGCGGCAAGTCGGGGAGCATCGCATCTGCTTCAGGGGCCAGCTCCGTGGGTACTGGTTCTCCAGGCGCCGATGGCTCGGAGGCCGCAGCAGCTGGGGCCGGTTTCACACCGGAAGGATCAGTCCGGGTTGATGGCTCTAGGGCTGCGGTAGTCGTGCCCGGGTCCAGCTGAAGCTGCACCACGCTTGCAGCCCTGATGATGTCGAAGTTGTTGTTATACAAGCTAGCAAGAGCAAGATTTTTATGTGACCGGAGGTAAACTCACAGTGTAGACTTCTTTTTGGGGGGCCTTTTTCACCCGCAAGGCCCGTCGCAGAATCCCTCTTGCTGGCGGCGAGGTTTGATTAGCTGATTGAGCGGTCCCCGCCACGGCAATGGTCACTGCCGCGACGGCGGATGGGCCTGTTTCTACCTCTTCGGGTTTGGTCCCGGGTGGCAGAGCAGGAGGACTACAAGTGGATACTGTCAGTATACAATGCTATTGATACTTGGCAACTCGTCAAAACAGCAAATCAGTACCTGGAGGACTCGACTTCTTGCGCCTTGCGTTTGCGCACCAGTCGATGGCCCTTTGGCACCAGTGGTAATACGCCGGTCAACTCCACGCTTTGCTCGGAGGAGTTGTCACGACGCGCCTCTCCTTCGGCTTCCTCCCATGCCCGAGAGCTCACGTCCTCGGCGGACCCGCTGCTACGTTGAGCTGTAGCAACGCGAGCTCTCTTGGCTTCAACAGCGGCACTGAGGAGGAGGTGGTCTGGTTGGGGGATGTTCGGTTGCGGCGGGTAGCTACGGTACAGCTCTGTATGTCCCTGCTGGAGGTTCTTCAGTTAAGTAATGTAGCAACAGAGGTTGTCTTCAGCAAAAGAAGTCGAATACTTACTGGTTTGGGCGGATTTCGTGCTGAAAATAATGTTGGCACGTATGGCACGGCGTCCACGTCCATCAGCACCCGCTGAACTCGATGGAGTGCGGCTTCGTCGGACAACTCTTCTGCGCACATGCGAGAGGAATCTTCAGCACCTAAATACTCAAATCCAAAACTGTGGCGTTGTTGGATTGGTTGGACTCGGCGTTTGAAGAAGGAGAACATCACGGACGCACCGGTCACTCCTGTCGTCTTGAGTGCTTCTATGATTGTTAAAAGCTCCTCGACTTGATCCAGGTCTCCTCTGGTTAGTTCACGATTCCACTCTGGCCTCACTACAGGTGGTCTGTTTGTTTTCCCAGGGAGCTGGGGGGCATGATTTTCAATGTAGAACCAATGGTTCTTCCAACCGGGGAGGTTTGAGGGGAATTTGTACGAAAGGTATCTTTCGCCGGCCTGTTGTCGCAGTTGGATGCCGGCGCCCCCTACAACAGAAAGTTTCTTCGTGGTAGGCTGGGGTTTGACGCGGAAGAGGAAGCGGAATAGATCCCAGTGGGGTTCGATTCCGAGAAAGGCTTCATAGAAGTGGATGAAAATGGAAATATGGCAAACGGAATTAGGGTTGAGGTGATGGAGCTCAAGCCCGTAAAAATAAAGAAGGCCACGAAAGAAGGAACAAGTGGGGAGGGCCAACCCCCGTTCGGCAAAATGGAGGAATGTGACGATTTCGTCGACATTTTCCATGGGGAAAGGTTCACGGTAAGAGGGGCGCCAATTGACAAGGTTCTTTTCTTGCAGCAACCCCTCGGAAACTAGTTTGTTCAGATTGTTGAGGGAGCACTTACTGTGTGTCCACTCCGTGGTCGATGGCTGTGCCTCTTTCTTCTTTTCCTTGATCTCTGACTTCTTGGACGCCATCTCCGATGCGCTGGCCACGAGATGCTCGGGGGCTGCGGGGAGAGGGGAGGGGAGGTCGGAGCGGGAGGAGTTCTTTGGGGGATGGCGGCGGCGCTTGGTCCCGATTGGGAATTTCGGTGGTTCTTGGCACACTGCAGATTGAAAGCACAGTCTTTTCCACTGTAATCGCGGGGTTAAATAACCAGCGGGGTGGGGAAAGGTTACTGTTCCGAAGTCGAAGGGTCGTTTTTTGGAATATTCCGAAGGTGAGAGGTCATTTGGTGGACTGTTTGGATTAAATATTCAATTAATCATTTTTTCAGGGCTAGTTAGCTCGAAAGAAGGGATTTTTCGAATTGGTAATCTAGCTTCTATCATTTGTATCATCATTTTGGTACTTTTTCAAGTTATCATTTTTAACCTGCATGCCACGGTTTTAGATCCTTAACTCCATATTCGTGGAATTTGGATTTAAGGCTCGGGGGCTGTGGGGTATGTGGCATCGACTACTTATTTTTCAAATTTCTTTGATGAATAAGGAGGATTATAGACAAATGGGACCCTCAGCCTGATTCTCCGATTCAACCTAAGGCTCGAGGCTACTCCATATGGAGTACGATTTTTAAATCGCACACCATAACAAAAATTTGGGGCATGAGCACCTCATAGCTTCGATGCAGCCAAGCAAGTACTCAAAGAAGGACTTCAAGACGAAGCTCCAGAAGAAGTCGAAGATTGCTTTGAAAGTACTTGATAAGCCTGCAGTACTCAGCTACGAAGAGCTCGGGGGCTTGTTAGACCCGGGGCCACCGGGCTGGGCACATAACGTAGTTTAAAGAGGTCTAAGAGATTAAGTCCGTCTTATCTCTTATTCATTTTGTTTATCTCTTGTTTATCCCGTTTAAATAGGAGATAGAGCTAACCAACACGGTGGGGATCTACTCGAGATATGTTCTGGTATGATCACTCAGCGGAGGTTGGTTAGCATCTTTGTAACTCTGGCCTCTTGGATATATAAGGGAGGTCAGGGACCCCTCTCAAAGGGATATCTCTAGGTCATTCTACACCAAAGGGAACACAAACCACCATACAGGACATAGGGTATTACGCTCCATGCAGCCCGAACCTGTCTAAGTCTTGTGCTCCTTGCACCTTCGAGTTCCTGATCTCGGCGTCTCCTCACACAAAACTTACCACCTTGGGTATATCCCTCGGTGGGCAGCCGGTTAAACACCGACATGGTCTGCACAGGTGTCACACCCGATTTATGAGAACATAAATCGAGCAATCATATATGCGCCAGGATCAAGTCACGCATATATACAACAGATTATCAAGATATCACAACATATCACGAATAAAAGCGTATAAATTATAAAATGAATATCTTTATTACAACTGAATCAAGAATCAGTTCAAGGAAATGCGGAAGCGTAAAATGAATACATGAAAAGCTGGGCGCCATAGGGACGTCAACTGGGAGACGAACGCCTAGAAGTCGTCGAAGCTGCTGACGTAGTCCTCCACGTTGCCGGGCACTGAGCAGCAGTCGAAGATGTCCGAAATAGAACAGAAGAGTAGAGAGGCAAGTGTGAGTACAAACTCGTACTCAACAAGTATAACACAAACTATGAGGCTCTAGGCTAGCTGACTCAACTGCATTAGCTTTTAATCTTGGCAAATTTTATTTAAGCTAATTACTACAAGTGGATGAGTTACCATAACCCAAATCGCATAAGATTTAATCAATATTAATTAAGAACTACTGAGAACCATCCAAACCAAAACCACCCGGGGCATCTTCCTCGTCAAAGGTTGATAACCCCACTAATCAGACGGAGGATCTGGGCCGCTCATGACTGTGAGCACAGCTGATATATCAGTTTTACACTCTCGAGAGGTTGCACAACTTTACCCGCAAGTCGTGGGCTACGCTAGTTGTTCATCACACTTCCTTAGGTGAGACGGCTAGCAAGCACACTACGAGACCGTTACAAAGGATCACGTTGGTAAGGCGTAACCGCTAAGGATTCTGGATTAGCAACGATGGGGCCCACCTCCGGGGGTACAAGACACACAGCACAGACCAAGCCGGAGGAGCAGGGACCATTGAAGCTTACCACCCCTCTTGCCCACGCAGGTAAGTTACTCCCGAACCAACACGACCTAATTAGTAAGTCAAGACCGTCCCATTCCAGTCTTGTGGTTGCGCGGTTGTCCCAGGTTGTCGCTCTATGAACCGGTCCTTATGGAGAGTGGCCAACCAAGCACTAAGCACCATGCTGGCCCCCTAAACCATGTTTCTAACAAAAACATCTTTTAAGGACGCACAAACCACTCAAGCACACAGCACAGAGGGCCGGCTCCAGCATTAAGTTGCATAAGATCATTAACAAATTAATTAAAAAGGACCAAGATTTGTTATAGCGCAGCAACCTAGCACAACTAACCAAAATGCAACCCAAAGGATATATGTAAAGATATAAAGGTGGCTAGGAAGTCCTTATAGGTATACAGTATTAAAATGCAGTATGAAATTGTATTTAAAAAGTGATAGGAGGTTCATGTTATACTTGCCTTCCTCGTACTCTCCCGGCTGCTGCTCGAACTGCTCGGAAGACGGCTGCTCCTGGTACTGCTCCGGTGGCTCGACGTCTATTCACGATCGTAACAACAATACATGGGCCACACATGCACACACATGCAAACAATAGTAAAATATAAGAAACAGTACACCAATACAATAGAACAGCACATAAAACTGGACTAGAACCATTCTACGCGTTACAACGATCGCGTGGATATAAAGAACACTTAAAACGGAGCTAAAACGCGAAAACTGCGCTCGAAACAAGATCCAGGGACTTATTTGTAAGAAAAACATGACTTACAGGGGGTTCTGTGCAAACACTGAGGGCTAAAACCTAATTAAAGGTTAGACACAGGGACTAGCCTGCAAAAACTCTAAACAAGGACTAGAAAACCTAAATCCAGAGAGCTCAGGGGTCAAAAAGGAAGAAAAAGGGCCTATCTGTAAATATTTTTGAGCTAGGGTTGGACGGCGGGTTGATTTCCCTAAAAGACAGGGACTCTTTAGCAAGAACGCCAGGCCGAACCGGTACGTTCTAATCTGGAGCGTTGGATCATGATCTGGTGGTTCGGATTAGATCGGGCTCGCGAAGGGGTACGCACAGATCTCACCCGTTGGATCTCGATCCTACGCTCCGGACTCTATCTTCCCTCGGATCTAATACCCCCCGCTGGATCTGAGATGGGCGGCCCAGATTTAAAATCCCGGGCGAACCGGTACGCACGGACTCCGTCCGTTAGATTCAGATCCCGTGGCGCAGATCCATCCCAACCGCGATCTAATCCTACGCGTTGAATACGGATCGGGTGGCTAGGGTTCGCAGGAGCACGGCCGGCGGCGGGATGGCCACCGGAGCTCGTCTCCGCGGCGGCGCTTCGCCGGCGTAGGCCGATCTCGGCCATCCGGGCTCCACTTGGGACGAGATCAACCCCTGGAGGATGCTGGCGGCACGTGTAACCTATCTGGGCCATCGGCGCGGCGGATTGGGGCTCGGGGCGGTGCTCCCCGCGGTGAGGGCGGTTCGGGGTACGGTGGCACGGGGAACGCGCACGAACAGAGGGAGTTAGGGAGGGAAAAGGGGCACGGCGCGCTCCTTACCTCGCCGGGGTGTTGCGACGACGGTTGGAGGCTGAGGATCGAGGGCTCCGGTGTTGAATTGCGGTGGCGCAAGGCGGGTTGGCGGCGGAGTTGCCCTCAGGTCGTGAGGTGGAGCGGCGGCGCTAGGGCATAGAGGGGAGTTGGGGGAGGCAAAGGCGGCTGAGAGGAAGCGCGAGCGAGCGGCCGGCTAAGAGAGGGGGAAGAGCGGCCTCGGCGTGCGGGTCACACGCAACGAACCCCGAGCTTCTCGCGGTCCCGTTACGGCTCGATCCAATCCAGGGCGGGCGAGCTTCGAGAAGGGGAAGAGGGCTCGGGTACTGGCCAGGGCGCGGCTCGGGTGCGGCGCAAGGGCCCGGGAGCGCGGCGGGGCGGGGCCACGGCCAGTGGCAGGGCGGCCGGCCGGCGGGGAGAAACAGGGGAGGAGGAAAAAAAAGAGGGGAGAGGAGCTGACGCTCGAGTGAGGGGAGGGCGCCGACAGGCGGGCCCGGAGTGGCAGAGAAAGAAAAGGAGAGGGGCGCACGTGGGCCGGCCTGGCTGTGCGAGTGAGAGGGGAAAGGGAGAGAGGGTGGAGCTCGGGCTGGGAAGGAGATGGGCCTCGGGCTTGGCCCACGCGGGAAGAAAAGGGGGGAACGGAGGAGCTGGGCCTCGGGGGCTTTGGGCCGTGGGAAGGAGAGAGGGCCCGCGGGGAAAGAGAGAAGGGGATGGGTGCTGGGCTGGGCTGGCCGGCTGCTGGGTTGGGCTGCCTTCTTTCATTCTTTCTACTTTTCTTCTTTTGTTTTTCTAACTCACTAATTCAAACAAGCTATTTGAATTCAAACTACAATCTGAATTCAAACCCATAAACTCAACACAAATAAAACAATGCTGCAGCATGAATGCACAAACATTTCAATCCTATGATAAATTTTATTTTCTTGTGTTATAAATTGCTTTAAATGCCACAAAAATTAAAGAAAAGCCTGGAAAATTTATTTAAGTCCAAATAATTTCATTAAAATTTAAGGGAATTACCTTAGGGTGTTACAAACCTACCCCCCTTACAGGAATCTCGTCCCGAGATTCGGATAGGCTAGCTAGCAAAGAGATCTGGGTATGTCTTGCTCAGCTCATCTTCTCGCTCCCAAGTAGCCTCATCCTCTGTATGATGACTCCACTGCACACGGCACATCTTGATCTTCTTGTTTCTGGTAACTCTCTCAGATGTCTCCAGAATCTTCACCGGATGCTCGATATAGGTCAGATCCTCCTGCACATCCAACCCTTCCATCGGTGCTTGCTCTTCTGGCACTCTCAAGCACTTCTTCAGCTGAGACACGTGGAACACATCATGCACTCCTGAGAGATTGAGAGGCAACTCCAAACGATATGCCACCTCACCTTTCCGTTCCAACACCTTGAACGGACCAATGTATCGAGGAGCTAGCTTCCCCCTTACATTAAACCTGCGGATTCCTCTCATCGGCGAGACCTTCAGATACACATGATCACCCACTGCGAAGGTCAAATCTCGGCGACGAACATCCGCATAGCTCTTCTGACGAGTCTGAGCGACCCTCAGATTCTCTCGCACCTGCTGTACCAGTTGTTCGGCTTCCTCAACAATATCCAGACCAAACACCTGCCTCTCGCCAATCTGATCCCAATACAACGGAGTCCTGCACTTTCGACCATACAGGGCCTCGAAAGGAGACTTCTTCAGACTAGCCTGATAACTGTTGCTGTATGAAAACTCTGCATACGGCAGGCATTTATCCCAGCTGGTACCATACTGAATAGCACAGGCTCGAAGCATATCTTCTAACACTTGGTTGGTTCTCTCTGTCTGCCCATCTGTCTGAGGATGATAAGCAGTACTGAAACGCAGTTTCGTATCTAGCGAATCGTGCAACTGCTCCCAGAACCGCGAAGTGAACTGAGATCCTCTGTCAGATATAATCTTCTTCGGAACTCCATGCAGACAGACAATCCTGGAGACGTACAACTCTGCGAGCCTAGCACCGGAGTAAGTAGTGTTCACCGGAATGAAGTGAGCAACCTTCGTCAACCGATCCACTACTACCCATATGGAGTTGTACCCCTTCTGAGTACGAGGCAAGCCAACAATGAAGTCCATCGTGATCTCCTCCCATTTCCACTCTGGAATCTTCAACGGCAGCAATAACCCTGCTGGCCTCTGATGCTCTGCCTTGACACGCTAACAAGTGTCACAGATAGCCACGTACTCCGCAACGGAACGCTTCATTCCATACCACCAGAATCGTTCCTTCAGGTCATAATACATCTTCGTGCTACCAGGATGTATAGAATACGCTGTATCATGAGCCTCACTCAGAATCAATTTTCTGAGGTCATTCACATCCGGCACACATATACGACCCTTGTACCACAAGGTACCCTGATCATCCTCTCTGAAATGAGGGGCCTTGCCAACCTTGAGCAGTTCACGAATCTCCTGCAGCTTCTGATCTTCCTTCTGATGCTGCCTGATCTCAGCCTCTAGAGTGGGTTCTGCCTCGAACGACGTACCCGAGGTATGATGCAAGAAACCCAGGCTCAACTGCTCAAACTCCTCGCATAACTCCTGAGGCATCAGAAAAGCCATGGCCATGTTAACATAGCTCTTCCTGCTCAAAGCATCTGCTACAACATTAGCCTTACCCGGATGATAGTGAATCTCCAGGTCGTAATCCTTGACCAACTCTAGCCATCTTCTCTGTCGCATGTTCAGCTCACTCTGGGTGAAAATATACTTGAGGCTCTTGTGATTGGTGTAAATATCACACCTCTGCCCAAACAAGTAATGCCTCCATATCTTCAGAGCATGCACAACTGCGGCTAACTCCAGATCATGAGTGGGATAATTCAGCTCGTGCCGGCGCAACTGCCGCGAGGCATAAGCTATCACTCTGCCTTCCTGCATCAGAACGCAACCAAGACCATCCCTCGAAGCATCACAATACACTGTGAACCTCTTGCTCTGGTCTGGCAGAGTAAGGACTGGCGCCGTAGTCAACCTCTTCTTCAGCTCCTCGAAGGCACTCTGACGCTCCTCAGTCCAAGAGAAATCCACACCCTTCTCTAGCAAGGAAGTTAAAGGCTTTGCAATCTTGGAGAAATTCTCAATGAACCTCCGATAATAACCTGCTAAGCCCAGAAAAGAGCGGACTTCCTTCACCGTCTGTGGTACCACCTAGTCAAGCACATCCTTCACCTTCCTGGGGTCCACAGCGATACCTCCCTTGGAGATAACATGACCGAGGAACGGAACCTCATCAATCCAGAACTCGCACTTGCTGAGCTTGGCATACAGCTTGTGCTCTCTGAGCCTCTGCAACACAAGCCTCAGATGTTTCTCATGCTCTGCTTCTGACTTGGAATATATCAGGATATCATCAATGAATATCACCATAAAGGTGTCCAGATAATCCATGAAAACCTTATTCATCAGATGCATGAAGAAAGCCGGAGCATTGGTCAAGCCAAAAGACATGACCGTATACTCGTATAGCCCATACTTGCAAGTGAATGTCGTCTTCGGGATATCCTCAGAACGAATCCTCAGCTGATGATAACCCGAACACAGATCAATCTTCGAGAATACACAAGCACCCTGAAGCTGATCAAAAAGATCCTCAATACGGGGCAATGGATGCTTGTTCTTGATAGTGACTGCATTCAGATCCCGATAATCGACGCACATCCTCTTCGCGCCATCCTTCTTCTCTACGAGCAATACAGGAAAAGCCCAAGGAGAGAAACTGCGAAGGATATAACCCTTGGCTAGCAACTCGTCGATGGTCTTCTTAACTTCCTCATGCTCAACGGGAGCCATACGATAGGGCCGCTTAGCAATAGGAGCTGTGCCAGGCAAGAGATCAATAGAAAACTCAATGTCGCGATCAGGCGGCATACCTGGCAAATCATCCGGAAAGACATCCGGGAATTCAGACACCACGCGAATACCATCCGTGGGTCTAGCCTCCATCTGATGAAGAAATCCAGAAGGCTCTGTGGCACCGATAGTAACCTCCTGACCACCCGGTGCTGACAGAAGAACAGTCCTCTGAGCACAATCTATCCGGACTCCCCACTTAGCAAGAGTCTCCATCCCGAGGATCACATCAATGCCCTTGGAGTCTAGCACCATCAGATTCGCACTGAAATCTACCCCCCTTATGGTCACACTGACTCTGGGACAGAAGACATGAGACCTCAACTGTTGTCACACCCGATTTATAAGAACATAAATCGAGCAATCATATATGCGCCAGGATCAAGTCACGCATATATACAACAGATTATCAAGATATCACAACACATGTCACGAATAACATTAATATAAAACGTAAATGAATCAATAAAATGAATTATTTTTATTACAACCGAATCAAGAATCGGTTCAAGAGTTGCGGAAGCGTAAAAGAGATACATGAAGAGCTGGGCGCCACAGGGACGTCGACTGGGAGACAAACGCCTAGAAGTCGTCGAAGCCGCTGACGTAATCCTCCACGTTGCCGGGCACTGAGCAGCAGTCGAAGATATCCGAAATAGAACAGAAGAGTAGAGAGGCAAGTGTGAGTACAAACTCGTACTCAACAAGTATAACACAAACTATGAGGCTCTAGGCTGGCTGACTCAACTGCATTAGCTTTTAGTCTTGGCAAATTTTATTAGAGCTAATTACTACAAGTGGATGAATTACCATAAACCCAATTGCATAATAAATTAATCAGTATTAATTAAGAACTACTGAGAACCATCCAAACCAAAACCACCCGGGGAATCGCCCTCGTCAAAGGTTGATAACCCCACTAATCAGACGGAGGATCTGGGCCGCTCATGACTGCGAGCACAGCTGATATATCAGTTTTACACTCTCGAGAGGTTGCACAACTTTACCCACAAGTCGTGGGCTACGCTAGTTGTTCATCACACTTCCTTAGGTGAGATGGCTAGCGAGCGCACTACGAGACCGTTACAAAGGATCACGTTGGTAAGGTGTAACCGCTAAGGATTCTGGATCAGCGACGATGGGGCCCACCTCCGGGGGTACAAGACACACAGCACAGACCAAGCCGGAGGAGCAGGGACCATTGAAGCTTACCACCCCTCTTGCCCACGCAGGTAAGTTACTCCCGAACCAAAATGACCTAATTAGTAAGTCAAGACCGTCCCATACCAGTCTTGTGGTTGTGCGGTTGTCCCAGGTTGTCGCTCTATGAACCGGTCCTTATGGAGAGTGGCCAACCAAGCACTAAGCACCGTGCTGGCCCCCTAAACCATGTTTCTAACAAAAACATCTTTTAAGGACGCACAAACCACTCAAGCACACAGCACAGAGGGTCGGCTCCAGAATTAAGTTGCATAAGACCATTAATCAAATTAATTAAAAAGGACCCAGGTTTGTTATAGCGCAGCAACCTAGCACAACTAACCAAGAATGCAACCCAAAGGATATATATAAAGGATATACAGGTGGCTAGGAAGTCCTTATAAGTATACAGAATTAAAATGCAGTATGAAATTGTATTTAAAAGTGATAGGAGGTTCATGTTATACTTGCCTTCCTCATACTCTCCCGGCTGCTGCTCAAACTGCTCGGAAGACGGCTGCTCCTGGTACTGGTCCAAAGGCTCCGCGTCTACTCACGATCATCAAACATAGTCCACACATACACACATGCACAAATAATAGCAAAATATAAGAAACAGTACACCAACACAATGGAATAGCACATAAAACTAGCCTAAAACTAATCTACGCGTTACAACGATCGCGTGGATATAAAGAACACCTAAAACGGAGCTAAAACGTGAAAACTACGCTTAAAACAAGATCTAGGGACCTATTTGTAAGAAAACTGGAGGTTCTAAGGGTTCTGCGCAAAAACCGAGGACTTAAACGTAAATAAACCCTAAACTCGGGGGCTAGCGCGAGAAAACACTGGATATGGACTGCGGGTTCAAAAATACAGGAAGCTCAGGGGTCTAAACGAGAAGAAAAGGACCTAACCGTAATTATTTTTTGAACTACGGGTGGACTGCGGGTTGATTCCAAGGAAACTCAGGGGCTCTTTAACAAAACTGCCACGGCTGAAGGGGTACGCGGCTTCTATTAAGGGCGGTTGGATCTAAATCGAACGGTTCGGACGCGTTCCGGTTCGGACGATCCGATCTGAACAGCGGAGTTCGGACGGTCCGATCTGGATCGGACGGGTCCGATCTGTCCGAGGGGTCCGGTCCACTGGATCCTGATCGGAGGGCTGGGACTAGACTCACACGGCGAAGGGGTAAGATCTGTTCCGGGCTCTTAGACCCAGATCGGGCGGCTCAGATCGCGGCTCGTTCCACGGCTCGGGAACGGCGGGGGGGGGGGGGGGGGGGTCGCCGGAGACGCGCTCCCCGCGGCGGCGCTTCGCCGGAGATGACCAATCTCGGTCATCTGGGCCTCATTTGGACGAGGCCAAGCCCTGGAGGACGGTGACGGCACGGTTAATCCACCTGAGTTATCAGCGTGGCGGATCGGGGCTCGGGTCGACGCTCCCCACGGCGAGAGCGGCTCGGGATCGCCGGCGTGCCGTGGATGGGTGGCTGGGTGGTTTACAGGCTACCAAATCTAGCGCAAACGACTACCCAAGATGACGTATTGCTCACCGAGGCGGGGATTGGCCGGAGGCGGCGTGCGGAGGCGTCGCTGGTGACGGCCGGCGGCGGAGGGGTCGGGTTCCCGTGGAGGAGGACGATGCCAGGGTGGCCGGCCCTCTGGATGGCGGAAATTGCTCCGGGAGGTTCCTGCGAAGGTGATGGGGGTGTCAGTACGGCACAAGGGGTACAGGTGGCCGGCAATTTCATAGACGAAGCTCACCGGCGGCGACGGCTCGGGTCACGGTAGAGCAAGGCGGCGGCCGCGGTTAGGGCTTTGGGGCGGCGCTGTTGGATGAGGGGGGTCCAAGGGGTGGCGTAGGAGGATAAGAAGGGCGGGGCCCGGGGTCTCGGGATAGGGTTGCTGCGAGAAGGACCGGAGATCTCGGGGAGGGAGGTTGCGCCGGAGGAGACGGAGGAAGGAGAAAGGGGCCGACAGGTGGGGTCGAGCTGGGGGAATGACCGAGAAAGAAGGAATAACTGAGGATATAAGGAATGACTGAGAACAGAAGGAATGACTGAGAAAGGAAAGGAATACTGAGAAAGGAAAGGAATTACTGAAAGGAAAGGAATTACTGACCTACTTTCCTGCTTCTTCCCTTTTCTCTATCAACCCAACTCAATTCTATTTGAATTCAACTCAAATTTGAATTCAACTCCTATGCACTCAACCAAATAAAACTTATGCACCAGCATGAATGCACAAACATGTTGAACCTAAAATAAATTTTAATTCTTTACGTTTTAAAATTACTTTAAATGCAAGGTAAATTAGAGAAAACTCGGGAAAATTTTATTTGAGCCCAAATAAATTCATTAAAATTTAAGGAAAAAATACCTTAGGGTGTTACAAACCTACCCCCCTTTACAGGAATCTCGTCCCGAGATTCGAATAGGCTAGCTAGCAAAGAGGTCGGGATATGTCTTCCTCAGCTCGTCTTCTCGCTCCCAAGTAGCCTCATCCTCCGTGTGATGACTCCACTGAACACGGCACATCTTGATCCTCTTGTTTCTGGTAACTCTCTCAGATGTCTCCAAAATCTTCACCGGATGCTCGATATAGGTCAGATCTTCCTGCACATCCAACCCTTCTATCGGTGCTTGCTCTTCTGGCACTCTCAAGCACTTCTTTAGCTGAGACACGTGAAACACATCGTGCACTCCTGAGAGATTGAGTGGCAACTCCAGACAATATGCCACCTCACCTTTCCGTTCCAGCACCTTGAACGGACCAATGTATCGAGGAGCTAGCTTCCCTCGTACATTAAACCTGCGGATTCCTCTCATCGGCGAGACCTTCAGATATACATGATCACCCACTGCAAAGGTCAAATCTCGACGACGCACATCCTCATAGCTCTTCTGACGAGTCTGAGCGACCCTCAGATTCTCTCGCACCTGCTGTACCAACTGTTCTGCCTCTTCAACAATATCTGGACCAAATACCTGCTTCTCACCAATCTGATCCCAATACAACGGAGTCCTGCATTTCCGACCATACAGGGCCTCAAACGGGGACTTTTTCAGACTAGCCTGATAACTGTTGTTATAAGAAAACTCTGCATACGGCAGGCATTTATCCCAGCTGGTACCATACTGAATAGCGCAGGCTCGAAGCATATCCTCCAACACTTGGTTGGTTCTCTCTGTCTGCCCATCTGTTTGAGGATGATAAGCAGTACTGAAGCGCAGCTTCGTATCCAACGAATCATGCAACTGCTCCCAGAACCGCGAAGTGAACTGAGATCCTCGATCAGATATAATCTTCTTCGGAACACCATGCAGACAGACAATCCTGGAGATGTACAACTCTGCAAGTCTAGCGCCGGAGTAAGTAGTGTTCACCGGAATGAAGTGGGCAACCTTCGTCAACCGATCCACTACTACCCATATGGAGTTGTACCCTTTCTGAGTACGAGGCAAGCCAACGATGAAGTCCATAGTGATTTCCTCCCATTTCCACTCTGGAATCTTCAACGGCTGCAATAACCCTGCTGGCCTCTGATGCTCTGCCTTGACACGCTGACAAGTGTCACAGATAGCCACGTACTCCGCAACGGAACGCTTCATTCCATACCACCAGAATCGTTCCTTTAGGTCGTAATACATCTTCGTGCTGCCTGGATGGATAGAATATGCTGTATCATGAGCCTCACTCAGAATCAACTTCCTGAGATCTGCTACATCCGGCACACATATACGACCCTTGTACCACAAGGTACCCTGATCATCCTCCCTGAAATGTGGAGCCTTGCCAATCTTGAGCAACTCACGAATCTCCTGCAGCTTCTGATCTTCCTTCTGATACTGCCTGATCTCAGCCTCTAGAGTGGGTTCCGCCTCGAACGACGTACCCGAGGTGTGATGCAAGAAACCCAGACTCAACTGCTCAAACTCCTCGCATAACTCCTGAGGCATCTGAAAAGCCACGGCCATGTTAACATAGCTCTTCCTGCTCAGAGCATCTGCTACAACATTGGCCTTGCCCGGATGATAGTGAATCTCCAAGTCATAATCCTTGACCAACTCTAGCCATCTTCTCTGTCGCATGTTCAGCTCACTCTGGGTGAAAATATACTTGAGGCTCTTGTGATCGGTGTAAATATCACACCTCTGCCCAAACAAGTAATGCCTCCATATCTTCAGAGCATGCACAACTGCGGCTAACTCCAGATCATGAGTGGGATAATTCAGCTCGTGCCGGCGCAACTGCCGCGAAGCATAAGCTATCACTCTGCCTTCCTGCATCAGAACGCAACCAAGACCATCCCTCGAAGCATCACAATACACTGTGAACCTCTTGCTCTGGTCTGGCAGAGTAAGGACTGGCGCCGTAGTCAACCTCTTCTTCAGCTCCTCGAAGGCCTTCTGACGCTCATCAGTCCAAGAAAAACCCACATCCTTCTCCAGCAAGGAAGTCAAAGGCTTCGCAATTTTGGAGAAATTCTCAATGAACCTCCGATAATAGCCTGCTAAGCCCAGAAAAGAGCGGACTTCCTTCACCGTCTGTGGTACAACCCAGTCAAGCACATCCTTCACCTTTCCGGGGTCCACAGCAATACCTCCCTTGGAGATAACATGACCGAGGAACGGAACCTCGTCAATCCAGAACTCGCACTTGCTGAGCTTGGCATACAGCTTGTGCTCTCTGAGCCTCTGCAACACAAGTCTCAGATGCTCCTCATGCTCCGCTTCTGACTTGGAATATATCAGGATATCATCAATGAATATCACCACAAAGGTGTCCAGATAATCCATGAAAACCTTGTTCATCAGATGCATGAAGAAGGCCGGAGCATTAGTCAAGCCGAAGGACATGACCGTATACTCGTATAACCCATACTTGCAGGTGAATGCCGTCTTCTGAATATCCTCAGGACGAATCTTCAGCTGATGATAACCCGAACGCAGATCAATCTTCGAGAATACACGAGCACCCTGGAGCTGATCAAAGAGATCCTCAATACGGGGCAATGGATGCTTGTTCTTGATAGTGACTGCATTCAGATCCCGATAATCGACGCACATTCTCTTCGCACCATCCTTCTTCTCTACAAGCAATACAGGAAAAGCCCAAGGAGAGAAACTGCGACGGATATAACCCTTAGCTAGCAACTCGTCGACAGTCTTCTTAACCTCCTCATGCTCGACAGGAGCCATACGATAGGGCCTCTTAGCAATAGGAGCTGTGCCAGGCAAGAGATCAATAGAAAACTCGATGTCGCGATCAGGCGGCATACCTGGCAAATCATCCGGAAAGACATCCGGGAATTCAGACACCACGCGAATACCATCCGTGGGTCTAGCCTCCATCTGATGAAGAAATCCAGAAGGCTCTGTGGCACCGACAGTGACCTCCTGACCATCCGGTGCTGACAGAAGAACTGTCCTCTGAGCACAATCTATCCGGACTCCCCACTTAGCAAGAGTCTCCATCCCGAGGATCACATCAATACCCTGTGTCTAGCACCATCAGATTCGCACTGAAATCTACCCCCCTTATGGCCACACTGACTCTGGGACAGAAGACATGAGACCTCAACTGTCCTCCACCGGTGAAGATACTAGCATGCACCTCTTTAATGTCTAGTAGGAATACCATGATGCTCAACAAAAGACCGGTGATGAAAGAATGTGTAGCACCAGTATCAAAAAGCACTGTAGCAGGATGGGCATTAACCATGAACGTACCCAATAACCACGTTAGGAGCCTCGCCGCTGACTCGGCGTCACGTGGTTCACCCTGCCCTGAGCTGGAGCCTTGGGCCGGTGCTGCACGCCCCTGCTGTCCTGCCTGTGCCTTCCGAGGGCAGACGTTGGCGTAGTGCCCTGGCTCGCCGCAGTGGAAGCACACTCGAGGAAGTGAAGCGGCCTGCTGCCCAGGAGAAGGAGTGGGCACTCCCTGCCTCTGAGCTGATGGAGCCGGAGGCCGCTGGAAGCCTCTGACCCGGTCCCGCCTGCTGCGCTGCTGAGGACGGGGTGGGAGCTGCTGCCGCTGCTGGTACTGCTGGGGCGGCCTCTGCTGCTGCTGCTGCGGAGGGTACTGGTAGCGGGGACGGGTGTTGCTGCCCGAAGAGGATGGAGCCATCTTCCTCTTCTTGTCCTCAATCTCCCGGCGCTTGCGCTCGGTGTTGAGGGCCGCATCAACCAGCTGGTTGAAGTTGTCGAAGCGGTGGTTCAGCAGCGCATACTGGATGTGATCATCCAGTCCCTCCTTGAAGTACTCCTGCTTATCGCTATCACGAGCGACGTCAGCAGGGGCGTAGCGGGCAAGCTGAAGGAAACGGTCACGGTATTCCGTCACCGTCATCGATCCCTGAAACCACGTACATAGATAACAAGGATGGGAACCACTCAATTGGTCAGGTTACAAAAGAAATCAAGGATGGATCAAGCTCAAAAGGAATGGTAGGGAATTCCGTTAAATTTTACCTGCTTAAGAGCACGGAACTCCTTCTGCTTCATCTTCATGATGCCCTCAGGAATGTGATGGTTCCTGAAACGCTCACGGAACTGGTCCCACGTGAGAGCGTCACGATCCCGAGCTGGGTAGGACTCCCACCAGTCAAGAGCGGAGCCTCGCAGCTGCCCTGCTGCGTGAAGGACTCGCTCACGGTCGTCGCACTGCGCAACAACCAACTGGCGCTCCACCGAGCGAAGCCAGTCGTCCGCCTGGAGTGGGTCCGTGGCGTGAGAGAAGGTCGGAGGATGACCTCTCAGGAAGTCCGCACGCCTGTCGCGGGGCTGAGGCGGCGGAGGATGACCTCTCAGGAAGTCCGCACGCCTGTCGCCTGGAGCATGGATCTGCTGCAGAGCCTGAACGGTGTTGTTCAGGGTAGCCATCATCTGCATCTGGAGCTGGAAGAACTGCTCCGGGGTCAGTGGTGGCGGCATCGGCAGCGGCTGACCGGTACTCTGGTTGTTCTGCTCCTGCTGGTCAGAACCGGAACCGGTGCGCCTGGTGTTCACCATCTGATTGCAACAAACGAAATTTATGAGAATAAGATATCGTGCAGCTGCGGAAATGAACTTCGGAAGGAGATGTCAGAAAGAAAGGAATATAGGTTTTACCCCCAACGTTCTAACTCAATTTTATTATTTAGTTCAAGTTGGGTTAGGTCGATTTGCATGAACAAGTTTAACTACTAGCCTATGCAATCAACCAAAAATCCAAATCAAGCATTTGCACAATAACAAACATTCAACATTCACAACTTAGTCGAGTTTTTCACACTACTCGACTGACACACTCGTTCTAGCGTATTTCCATCGGAACATCTTAAACTTATAACTTATAGGATTAGGCGACTCAGGCCAACGTCTACGGAAAAACTCAAGCTACTTCTCAGAAAAGACGGGGGAGATAGCAAATCTAGGGCTTAAGACTCAAGGAATAGGAGCAGAAAAATGATGGTTGAAGATTTGCGGAGGCAAGCAAGAGAACCGAAGTCCTAAACTCGACCAATTCTATCTAGGCTTCGTCCTACAGTCAACACGGCTCTGATACCAATCTGTCATACCCGATTTATAAGAACATAAATCGAGCAATCATATATGCGCCAGGATCAAGTCACGCATATATACAACAGATTATCAAGATATCACAACACATGTCACGAATAACATTAATATAAAATGTAAATGAATCAATAAAATGAATTATTTTTATTACAACCGAATCAAGAATCGGTTCAAGAGTTGCGGAAGCGTAAAAGAGATACATGAAGAGCTGGGCGCCACAGGGACGTCGACTGGGAGACAAACGCCTAGAAGTCGTCGAAGCCGCTGACGTAATCCTCCACGTTGCCGGGCACTGAGCAGCAGTCGAAGATATCCGAAATAGAACAGAAGAGTAGAGAGGCAAGTGTGAGTACAAACTCGTACTCAACAAGTATAACACAAACTATGAGGCTCTAGGCTGGCTGACTCAACTGCATTAGCTTTTAGTCTTGGCAAATTTTATTAGAGCTAATTACTACAAGTGGATGAATTACCATAAACCCAATTGCATAATAAATTAATCAGTATTAATTAAGAACTACTGAGAACCATCCAAACCAAAACCACCCGGGGAATCGCCCTCGTCAAAGGTTGATAACCCCACTAATCAGACGGAGGATCTGGGCCGCTCATGACTGCGAGCACAGCTGATATATCAGTTTTACACTCTCGAGAGGTTGCACAACTTTACCCACAAGTCGTGGGCTACGCTAGTTGTTCATCACACTTCCTTAGGTGAGATGGCTAGCGAGCGCACTACGAGACCGTTACAAAGGATCACGTTGGTAAGGTGTAACCGCTAAGGATTCTGGATCAGCGACGATGGGGCCCACCTCCGGGGGTACAAGACACACAGCACAGACCAAGCCGGAGGAGCAGGGACCATTGAAGCTTACCACCCCTCTTGCCCACGCAGGTAAGTTACTCCCGAACCAAAATGACCTAATTAGTAAGTCAAGACCGTCCCGTACCAGTCTTGTGGTTGCGCGGTTGTCCCAAGTTGTCGCTCTATGAACCGGTCCTTATGGAGAGTGGCCAACCAAGCACTAAGCACCGTGCTGGCCCCCTAAACCATGTTTCTAACAAAAACATCTTTTAAGGACGCACAAACCACTCAAGCACACAGCACAGAGGGTCGGCTCCAGAATTAAGTTGCATAAGACCATTAATCAAATTAATTAAAAAGGACCCAGGTTTGTTATAGCGCAGCAACCTAGCACAACTAACCAAGAATGCAACCCAAAGGATATATATAAAGGATATACAGGTGGCTAGGAAGTCCTTATAAGTATACAGAATTAAAATGCAGTATGAAATTGTATTTAAAAGTGATAGGAGGTTCATGTTATACTTGCCTTCCTCGTACTCTCCCGGCTGCTGCTCAAACTGCTCGGAAGACGGCTGCTCCTGGTACTGGTCCAAAGGCTCCGCGTCTACTCACGATCATCAAACATAGTCCACACATACACACATGCACAAACAATAGCAAAATATAAGAAACAGTACACCAACACAATGGAACAGCACATAAAACTAGCCTAAAACTAATCTACGCGTTACAACGATCGCGTGGATATAAAGAACACCTAAAACGGAGCTAAAACGTGAAAACTACGCTTAAAACAAGATCTAGGGACCTATTTGTAAGAAAACTGGAGGTTCTAAGGGGTTCTGCGCAAAAACCGAGGACTTAAACGTAAATAAACCCTAAACTCGGGGGCTAGCGCGAGAAAACACTGGATATGGACTGCGGGTTCAAAAATACAGGAAGCTCAGGGGTCTAAACGAGAAGAAAAGGACCTAACCGTAATTATTTTTTGAACTACGGGTGGACTGCGGGTTGATTCCAAGGAAACCCAGGGGCTCTTTAACAAAACTGCCACGGCTGAAGGGGTACGCGGCTTCTATTAAGGGCGGTTGGATCTAAATCGAACGGTTCGGACGCGTTCCGGTTCGGACGATCCGATCTGAACAGCGGAGTTCGGACGGTCCGATCTGGATCGGACGGGTCCGATCTGTCCGAGGGGTCCGGTCCACTGGATCCTGATCGGAGGGCTGGGACTAGACTCACACGGCGAAGGGGTAAGATCTGTTCCGGGCTCTTAGACCCAGATCGGGCGGCTCAGATCGCGGCTCGTTCCACGGCTCGGGAACGGCGGGGGGGGGGTCGCCGGAGACGCGCTCCCCGCGGCGGCGCTTCGCCGGAGATGACCAATCTCGGTCATCTGGGCCTCATTTGGGACGAGGCCAAGCCCTGGAGGACGGTGACGGCACGGTTAATCCACCTGAGTTATCAGCGTGGCGGATCGGGGCTCGGGTTGACGCTCCCCACGGCGAGAGCGGCTCGGGATCGCCGGCGTGCCGTGGATGGGTGGCTGGGGTGGTTTACAGGCTACCAAATCTAGCGCAAACGACTACCCGAGATGACGTATTGCTCACCGAGGCGGGGATTGGCCGGAGGCGGCGTGCGGAGGCGTCGCTGGTGACGGCCGGCGGCGGAGGGGGTCGGGTTCCCGTGGAGGAGGACGATGCCAGGGTGGCCGGGCCCTCTGGATGGCGGAAATTGCTCCGGGAGGTTCCTGCGAAGGTGATGGGGGTGTCAGCACGGCACAAGGGTACAGGTGGCCGGCAATTTCACAGACGAAGCTCACCGGCGGCGACGGCTCGGGTCACGGCAGAGGCAAGGCGGCGGCCGCGGTTAGGGCTTTGGGGCGGCGCTGTTGGGATGAGGGGGGTCCAAGGGGTGGCGTAGGAGGATAAGAAGGCGGGGCCCGGGGTCTCGGGATAGGGTTGCTGCGAGAAGGACCGGAGATCTCGGGGAGGGAGGTTGCGCCGGAGGAGACGGGAGGAAGGAGAAAGGGGCCGACAGGTGGGGTCGAGCTGGGGGAATGACCGAGAAAGAAGGAATAACTGAGGATATAAGGAATGACTGAGAACAGAAGGAATGACTGAGAAAGGAAAGGAATTACTGAGAAAGGAAAGGAATTACTGAGAAAGGAAAGGAATTACTGAGAAACGAAAGGAATTACTGACCTACTTTCCTGCTTCTTCCCTTTTCTCTATCAACCCAACTCAATTCTATTTGAATTCAACTCAAATTTGAATTCAACTCCTATGCACTCAACCAAATAAAACTTATGCACCAGCATGAATGCACAAACATGTTGAACCTAAAATAAATTTTAATTCTTTACGTTTTAAAATTACTTTAAATGCAAGGTAAATTAGAGAAAACTCGGGAACATTTTATTTGAGCCCAAATAAATTCATTAAAATTTAAGGAAAAAATACCTTAGGGTGTTACAACTGTCCTCCCGGTGAAGATACTAACATGCACCTCTTTAATGTGCTAGTAGGAATACCATGATGCTCAACAAAAGACTGGGTGATGAAAGAATGTGTAGCACCAGTATCAAAAAGCACGGTAGCAGGATGGGCATTAACCATGAACGTACCAATAACCACGTTAGGAGCATCGGCCGCTGACTCGGCCGTCACGTGGTTCACCCTGCCCTAGGCTGGGGCCTTGGGCTGAGCTGCACGTCCCTGCTGTCCTGCCTGTGCCTTCCGGGGGCAGACGTTGGCGTAGTGCCCCGGCTCGCCGCAGTGGAAGCACACTCGCGGGAATGCAGCGGCCTGCTGCCCAGGAGGAGGAGTGGGTGCTCCCTGCCTCTGAGCTGGTGGAGCCGGAGGCGCTGGAAGCCTCTGACCCTGTCCCGCCTGCTGCTGCTGAGGACGAGGCGGAAACTGCTGCCACTGCTGGTACTGCTGGGGCGGCCTCTGCTGCTGCTGTGGTGGATGCTGATAGCGGGGACGAGTGTTGCTGCCTGAAGAGGATGGAGCCATCTTCCTCTTCTTATCCTCAATCTCCCGGCGCTTGCGCTCGGTGTTGAGAGCCGCATCAACCAGCTGGTTGAAGTTGTCGAAGCGGTGGTTCAGCAGCGCATACTGGATGTGATCATCCAGTCCCTCCTTGAAGTACTCCTGCTTATCGCTATCACGAGCGACGTCAGCAGGGGCGTAGCGGGCAAGCTGAAGGAAACGGTCACGGTACTCCGTCACCGTCATAGATCCCTGAAATAAAGAACACAGATAACAAGGATGGAGATTGCTCAATGTGTCAGGTTTACGAAAGAAATCAAGGATAGATCAAGCTCGAAAGAATTTGTAGAGAATTTCATTCAAATTTACCTGCTTAAGAGCACGGAACTCCTTCTGCTTCATCTTCATAATGCCCTCAGGAATGTGATGGTTCCTGAAACGCTCACGGAACTGGTCCCACGTGAGAGCATCACGGTCCCGAGCTGGGTAGGACTCCCACCAGTCAAGGGCAGACCCTCGCAGCTGCCCTGCTGCGTAAAGGACCCACTCTCGGTCGTCGCACTGCGCAACAACCAACTGGCGCTCCACCGAACGAAGCCAGTCGTCCGTCTGGAGTGGGTCCGTAGCGTGAGAGAAGGTCGGAGGGTGACCTCTCAGGAAATCCGCACGCCTGTCACGGGGCTGAGGCGGCGGTGGAGGCGGTGGCTGAGCATGGATCTGCTGCAGAGCCTGAACGGTGTTGTTCAGGGTCGCCATCATCTGCATCTGGAGCTGGAAGAACTGCTCCGGGGTCAGTGGCGGCGGCATCGGCAGCGGCTGACCAGTACCCTGGTTGTTCTGCTCCTGCTGGTCAGAACCGGAACCGGTGCGCCTGGTGTTCACCATCTGATTGCAACAAACGAAATCCATGAGAAGGAGATATTGTGCAGCTGCGGAAATGAAACTTCGGAAGGATATGACAGAAAGAAAGGAATATAGGTTTTACCCCCAACGTTCTAACTCAAATTTTATTATTTAGTTCAAGTTGGGTTAGGGTCGATTTGCATGAACAAGTTTAACTACTAGACTATGCAATCAACCAAAAATCCAAATCAAACATTTGCACAATAACAAACATTCAATATTCACAACTTAGTCGAGTTTTCCACACTACTCGACTAACACACTCGTTCTAGCGTATTTTTATCGGGACAACCTAAACTTATAAATTACAGGATTAGACGACTCAGGCCAACGTCTACGGAAAGCTCAAGCTATTTCTCAAAAAGATAGGTGAGATAGCAAATCAAGGGCTTAAGACTCAAGGAATAGAAGCAAAAATGAATGTTTGGGTTTTGCGGAAGCAGAGCAAGCGAAAAGAAATCCCTAAACTCGACCCATTTCTATCTAGGCTTCGTCCTACAGTCGACACGGCTCTGATACCAATCTGTCATACCCGATTTATGAGAACATAAATCGAGCAATCATATATGCGCCAGGATCAAGTCACGCATATATACAACAGATTATCAAGATATCACAACACATGTCACGAATAAAAGCGTATAAATTATAAAATGAATATCTTTATTACAACTGAATCAAGAATCAGTTCAAGGAAATGCGGAAGCGTAAAATGAATACATGAAAAGCTGGGCGCCACAGGGACGTCAACTGGGAGACGAACGCCTAGAAGTCGTCGAAGCTGCTGACGTAGTCCTCCACGTTGCCGGGCACTGAGCAGCAGTCGAAGATGTCCGAAACAGAACAGAAGAGTAGAGAGGCAAGTGTGAGTACAAACTCGTACTCAACAAGTATAACACAAACTATGAGGCTCTAGGCTAGCTGACTCAACTGCATTAGCTTTTAATCTTGGCAAATTTTATTTAAGCTAATTACTACAAGTGGATGAGTTACCATAACCCAAATCGCATAAGATTTAATCAATATTAATTAAGAACTACTGAGAACCATCCAAACCAAAACCACCCGGGGCATCTTCCTCGTCAAAGGTTGATAACCCCACTAATCAGACGGAGGATCTGGGCCGCTCATGACTGTGAGCACAGCTGATATATCAGTTTTACACTCTCGAGAGGTTGCACAACTTTACCCACAAGTCGTGGGCTACGCTAGTTGTTCATCACACTTCCTTAGGTGAGATGGCTAGCAAGCACACTACGAGACCGTTACAAAGGATCATGTTGGTAAGGCGTAACCGCTAAGGATTCTGGATCAGCAACGATGGGGCCCACCTCCGGGGGTACAAGACACACAGCACAGACCAAGCCGGAGGAGCAGGGACCATTGAAGCTTACCACCCCTCTTGCCCACGCAGGTAAGTTACTCCCGAACCAACACGACCTAATTAGTAAGTCAAGACCGTCCCATTCCAGTCTTGTGGTTGCGCGGTTGTCCCAGGTTGTCGCTCTATGAACCGGTCCTTATGGAGAGTGGCCAACCAAGCACTAAGCACCGTGCTGGCCCCCTAAACCATGTTTCTAACAAAAACATCTTTTAAGGACGCACAAACCACTCAAGCACACAGCACAGAGGGCCGGCTCCAGCATTAAGTTGCATAAGATCATTAACAAATTAATTAAAAAGGACCAAGATTTGTTATAGCGCAGCAACCTAGCATAACTAACCAAAATGCAACCCAAAGGATATATGTAAAGATATAAAGGTGGCTAGGAAGTCCTTATAGGTATACAGTATTAAAATGCAGTATGAAATTGTATTTAAAAAGTGATAGGAGGTTCATGTTATACTTGCCTTCCTCGTACTCTCCCGGCTGCTGCTCGAACTGCTCGGAAGACGGCTGCTCCTGGTACTGCTCCGGTGGCTCGACGTCTATTCACGATCGTAACAACAATACATGGGCCACACATGCACACACATGCAAACAATAGTAAAATATAAGAAACAGTACACCAATACAATAGAACAGCACATAAAACTGGACTAGAACCATTCTACGCGTTACAACGATCGCGTGGATATAAAGAACACTTAAAACGGAGCTAAAACGCGAAAACTGCGCTCGAAACAAGATCCAGGGACTTATTTGTAAGAAAAACATGACTTACAGGGGGTTCTGTGCAAAAACTGAGGGCTAAAACCTAATTAAAGGTTAGACACAGGGACTAGCCTGCAAAAACTCTAAACAAGGACTAGAAAACCTAAATCCAGAGAGCTCAGGGGTCAAAAGGGAAGAAAAAGGGCCTATCTGTACATATTTTTGAGCTAGGGTTGGACGGCGGGTTGATTTCCCTAAAAGACAGGGACTCTTTAGCAAGAACGCCAGGCCGAACCGGTACGTTCTAATCTGGAGCGTTGGATCATGATCTGGTGGTTTGGATTAGATCGGGCTCGCGAAGGGGTACGCACAGATCTCACCCGTTGGATCTCGATCCTACGCTCCGGACTCTATCTTCCCTCGGATCTAATACCCCCCGCTGGATCTGAGATGGGCGGCCCAGATTTAAAATCTCGGGCGAACCGGTACGCACTTACTCCGTCCGTTAGATTCAGATCCTGTGGCGCAGATCCATCCCAACCGCGATCTAATCCTACGCGTTGAATACGGATCGGGTGGCTAGGGTTCGCAGGAGCACGGCCGGCGGCGGGATGGCCACCGGAGCTCGTCTCCGCGGCGGCGCTTCGCCGGCGTAGGCCGATCTCGGCCATCCGGGCTCCACTTGGGATGAGATCAACCCCTGGAGGATGCTGGCGGCACGTGTAACCTATCTGGGCCATCGGCGCGGCGGATTGGGGCTCGGGGCGGTGCTCCCCGCGGTGAGGGCGGTTCGGGGCACGGTGGCACGGGGAACGCGCACAAACAGAGGGAGTTAGGGAGGGAAAAGGGGCACGGCGCGCTCCTTACCTCGCCGGGGTGTTGCGACAACGGTTGGAGGCCGAGGATCGAGGGCTCCGGTGTCGAATTGCGGTGGCGCAAGGCGGGTTGGCGGCGGAGCTGCCCTCGGGTCGTGAGGTGGAGCGGCGGCGCTAGGGCATAGAGGGGAGTTGGGGGAGGCAAAGGCGGCTGAGAGGAAGCGCGAGCGAGCGGCCGGCTAAGAGAGGGGAAGAGCGGCCTCGGCGTGCGGGTCACACGCAACGAACCCCGAGCTTCTCGCGGTCCCGTTACGGCTCGATCCAATCCAGGGCGTGCAAGCTTCTAGAAGGGGAAGAGGGCTCGGGTACTGGCCAGGGCGCGGCTCGGGTGCGGCGCAAGGGCCCGGGAGCGCGGCGGGGCGGGGCCACGGCCAGTGGCAGGACGGCCGGCCGGCGGGGAGAAACAGGGGAGGAGGAAAAGAAAGAGGGGAGAGGAGCTGACGCTCGGGTGAGGGGAGGGCGCCGACAGGCGGGCCCGGAGTGGCAGAGAAAGAAAAGGAGAGGGGCGCACGTGGGCCGGCCTGGCTGTGCGAGTGAGAGGGGAAAGGGAGAGAGGGTGGAGCTCGGGCTGGGAAGGAGATGGGCCTCGGGCTTGGCCCACGCGGGAAGAAAAGGGGGGAACGGAGGAGCTGGGCCTCGGGCGGCTTTGGGCCATGGGAAGGAGAGAGGGCCCGCGGGGAAAGAGAGAAGGGGAGGGGTGCTGGGCTGGGCTGGCCGGCTGCTGGGTTGGGCTGCCTTCTTTCATTCTTTCTCCTTTTCTTCTTTTGTTTTTCTAACTCACTAATTCAAACAAGCTATTTGAATTCAAACTACAATCTGAATTCAAACCCATAAACTCAACACAAATAAAACAATGCTGCAGCATGAATGCACAAACATTTCAATCCTATGATAAATTTTATTTTCTTGTGTTATAAATTGCTTTAAATGCCACAAAAATTAAAGAAAAGCCTGGAAAATTTATTTAAGTCCAAATAATTTCATTAAAATTTAAGGGAATTACCTTAGGGTGTTACAACAGGGATGCTACCATTTACAAAGGAAAGAATTTTCTCTCAGCTAAGCCTCTAAGGATAAAACTTACGAAGGTGCTCACTGTTCCACGGGTTGGATAGTTGCATGCCTTCCTCCGTAGATAAGAGAACAGATCCGGGTCGGCATATTTTTGTCACCTTGAAGGGACCCTCCCAGCAGGGGTGTCACACCCGATTTATAAAGAACATAAATCGAGCAATCATATATGCGCCAGGATCAAGTCACGCATATATACAACAGAATCATCAAGATATCACAACACGCATCTCGAAATAAAGCGTATAAATTATAAATGAATATCTTTATTACAACTGAATCAAGAATCAGTTCAAGAAATGCGGAAGCATAAAATAAATACATGAAGAATAGGGCGCCACAGGGACGTCGGCTGGAAGACAACGCCTAGAAATCATCGAGTCCGCTGATGTAGTCCTCCACGTCGCCTGGTACTGAGCAGCAGTCGAAGATGTCCCAGAGAGAACAGAAGAGTAGAGAAGGCAAGTATGAGTACACAACTTGTACTCAACAAGTATAACACGAATTATGAGGCTCTAAGGTTAGCTGACTCAAATGCAGTAGCTTTTAGTCTTGGCAAAATTTTATTAGAGCTAATTACTACAAGTGGATGAATTACCATAGACCCAAGTTACATAATAAATTAATCAAAGTTAATTAAGAACTACTGAGAACCAAACCAAACCACCAAAGGATAACCCCCACTAATTAGATGGAGGATCTGGGCCGCTCATGACTGTGAGCACAGCTGATATATCAGTTTTACACTCTCGAGAGGTTGCACAACTTTACCCACAAGTCGTGAGCTATGCTAGTTGTTCATCACACTTCCTTAGGTGAGATGACTAGCAAGCGCACTACGAGACCGTTACAAAGGATCAAGCTAGTAAGGTGTAACCGCTAAAGTTTCTGGATCAGCGACGATGGGGCCCACCTCCGGGGGTACAAGACACACATCACAGACCAAGCCGGAGGAGCAGGGACCATTGAAGCTTACCACCCCTCTTGCCCCGCAGGTAAGTTACTCCCAAACCAAAATGACCTAATTAGTAGGTCAAGACCGTCCCATTCCAGTCTTGTGGTTGCGTGGTTGTCCCAGGTTGTCGCTCTATGAACCGATCCTTATGGAGAGTAGCCAACCAAGCACTAAGCACCGTGCTGGCCCCCTAAACCATATTTCTAACAAAACATATTTTAAGGAGACGTGAGCCGCTCAAGCACACAGCACAGAGGGCCACTCTCAGGATCAAGTTGCATATACCATTAATCAAATTTAATTAAAAAGGACCATAATATGTGAGAGCGCAGCACCTAACACAACTAACCAAAATGCAACCCAAGGTATTTATATAAAGGATAAAAGTGGCTAGGAAATCCTTATAGGCATACAGTATTAAAATGCAGTATGGAGTTGTATTTAAAAGTGATAGAATGTTCATGTTATACTTGCCTTTCTCAAAGTTCTCATGCTGCTCCTCAAACTGCTCTGCAGAAAGGGGCTCCTAGTACTCGTCCAAAGGCTCAGCGTCTACTCACGATCGCAACGCCAAAACATGGTCCAACACATACACATACATGCAAACAAGGACAAAAGATAAGAAATAGTAAAACATTACATGAAAATAGCACATAAAACTATGATAGAACTATTCTACGCGTTACAACGATTGCGTGAGCGCAAAAACCACCTAAAACGGAGCTAAGATGCGGAATCTAGAGCTAAAACAAGGTCCAGGGGCTTTTCTGCGAGAAAACAGAACTTCCAGGGTGTTTTTGGGCAAAAACTAGGGACTTAGACGTAATTAAACTATAGACACAGGGTCTAACATGTAGAACTGCGCTCCAGGGATGGCGGACCCTATTTCTGGAAAGCTCAGGGGCTTCGGTGCAAAAATAGGGCTTAACTGGAATTATTTTTGAACGGAGGTGGACTGCGGGTTGATTCTAAGGAAGCTCAGGGGCTCTTTAACAAAACTGCCACGGCTGAAGGGGTATCTTCTAATCTGGGCCGTCGGATCTGGATCGAACGGTTTGGACCCAATCTAGTTCGGACGGTCCGGTCTGCACGGCGGGGGTCCGGACGGTCCGATCTGGATCGGACCGGTCCGATCTGGTTGGGCTCGCGGGGACGGCGGGGCGGTCGCCGGAATTTGACTCCCGTGGCGGCACGCGGCTTGGGCTTGCCGGAGCTTCTCAAATCCGATGCTCCGAGGGTCAAAACTACTCGAGCTCGGGTCTGGGATGGCCTACGCGACATGGGTAATCCACCTAGGGTTACTGCGGGGCTCGGGGAGGTCTCAGGCGGCGCGCACGACGATGGGGGTGGATCGGCACGGCGGCGCATCGCCGGCGCGCGCGTTCCAGCTACAAGAGCGAGCCTTGGTCCACGACATCTAGCGCAAGATGACCAGGAGGATGATGTGGTGCTCACCGACGGCTTGTGGTGGGTTGGGGTACGGCGGAGGGTGACCGTCGACAATGGCCGGCGGCGGAGATGGGTCGGGCTTTGCGGGAAGGTCGATGCAGAGGCGCTCCGGGCTTCTGGTCACTGTTTGTCAACTCGTGGAGATCCTGCGATGGTCCTACGGGGGTTAGGGAGGTCCGGGGATCACCGGCGGTGAGGAATCGCAAGGGCGGAGCGGGATACCGGCGGCGGCCCTCGAGCTCGATTCCGGCGCGGGCAGGGCTCGGGGTCGAGAGTGGAAGCCTCGGGGAGCTTCCTGGCGGGACGGAGAAGCTACTGCGAGCCTTGGCCGGAGCTAGGATGCACCAGAGCGGCCGGCCCACGACGGAGCAGAGGTGCTGCATGGCGGAGCAAGATGCCGGTGGTGCTGGGGATTCGGGGCGGCTGCAGTGCGGTGGTAGGGCACAAGGAGGGTTTAAGGGAAGGGTTACAGGGGCCAATTAAGGAAGAGGCCGGTGGTTTGGGCGTGCGTGCCCCGGTGGGGATTGCGGTCGTGATCCGCGCGGGAGAAGCGGATCGTGCAACCGCCCTGCGTGATTCGGCTCGGGAAAGAAGCTTCTGGAAGGAGGGCTCGCACAGGAGACTGGCCGATGGGCTCGTGTTCGGGTACGGGGTGGAGCGAGGCCACGTGCAGCGACGGTACGGTAGGGCGGAACAGAGGGAGCCGGCATGAGGAAGAAGAAGGGAAGGAAGGAGATGGTCACCGACAGGTGGGACCGGACTACCTGAAGAGAGAGCAACGGAAATGACTGAGAAAAGAAGAAATGACTGAGAGAAAAGAAGGAATGACTGACCTACTTTCCTGTTTCCTCCCTTTTCTTTTTCAAACCAACTCGATTCTATTTGAATTCAACTCAAATTTGAATTCAACTCCTATGCACTCAACCAAATAAAACTTATGCACCAGCATGAATGCACAAACATGTTGAACCTAAAATAAATTTTAATTCTTTATGAATTAAATTATAAATAAATGCAAGCTAGGCAAAATAAATCCTTAGAAAATTACTGGAGCCCAATTAAATTCATTATACATCTCGAAATTCTACCTTAGGGTGTTACAAACCTACCCCCCTTACAGGAATCTCGTCCCGAGATTCAGATAGGCTAGCTAGCAAAGAGATTGGGGTATGTCTTCCTCAGCTCATCCTCTCGCTCCCAGGTAACCTCCTCCTCGGTGTGATGACTCCACTGAACATGGCACATCTTGATCTTCTTGTTCCTAGTAACTCTCTCAGACGTCTCCAGAATCTTCACTGGATGCTCGGTGTAGGTCAGATCCTCCTGTACTTCCAACCCTTCCAATGGTGCTTGCTCTTCCGGCACTCTCAGGCACTTCTTCAGCTGGGATACATGAAACACATCGTGCACTCCTGAGAGGTTGGGAGGCAACTCCAAGCGGTATGCCACCTCACCTTTCCGTTCCAACACCTTGAACGGACCAATGTATTGAGGGGCTAGCTTCCCTCTCACATTAAACCTACGAATTCCCCTCCTCGGCGAGACCTTCAGGTACACATGATCACCCATTGCAAAGGTCAGATCTCGACGACAAACATCCGCATAGCTCTTCTGACGAGTCTGTGCGACCCTCAGGTTCTCTCTCACCTGTTGTACCAGCTGTTCTGCCTCTTCAATGATATCCGGACCAAACACCTGCCTCTCACCAATCTGATCCCAATACAGCGGAGTCCTGCACTTCCAACCATACAGAGCCTCGAAAGGAGATTTCTTCAGACTGGCCTGATAGCTGTTGTTATACGAAAACTCCGCATACGGCAGGCATTTATCCCAGCTGGTACCGTACTGAATAGCGCAAGCTCGAAGCATATCCTCCAACACTTGGTTAGTCCTCTCTGTCTGCCCATCTGTCTGAGGGTGATAAGCGGTACTGAAACGCAGCTTCGTATCCAACGAATCATGCAACTGCTCCCAGAACCGTGAAGTGAACTGAGATCCTCTGTCAGATATGATCTTCTTTGGAACTCCATGCAGACAGACAATCTGGAGTTGTACAACTCTGCGAGTCTAGCGCCGGAGTAAGTAGTGTTCACCGGAAGGAAGTGGGCAACCTTCGTCAACCGGTCCACTACTACCCATATGGAGTTGTACCCTTTATGAGTACGAGGCAAGCCAACAATGAAGTCCATGGTGATCTCCTCCCATTTCCACTCTGGAATCTTCAATGGCTGCAATAGACCTGCTGGCCTTTGATGCTCTGCCTTGACACGCTGACAAGTGTCACAGATAGCCACGTACTCCGCAACGGAACGCTTCATTCCATACCACCAAAATCGTTCCTTGAGGTCATAATACATCTTCGTGTTGCCTGGATGAATGGAATACGCCGTATCATGAGCCTCACTCAAGATCAGCTTCCTGAGATCCTTCACATCTGGCATGCATATCCGGCCCTTGTACCACAAGGCACCCTGATCATCCTCTCTGAAATGAGGTGCTTTGCCAATCTTGAGCAATTCACGGATTTCCTGCAGCTTCTTATCTTGCTTCTGATGCTGCCTGATCTCCGCCTCTAGAGTGGGTTCTGCCTCGAATGATGCACTCGAGGTGTGATGCAAGAAACCCAGACTCAGCTGCTCAAACTCCTTGCATAACTCCTGAGGCATCTGAAACGCGACGGCCATGTTAACATAGCTCTTCCTGCTCAGAGCATCTGCTACAACATTGGCCTTGCCCGGATGGTAGTGAATCTCCAGGTCATAATCCTTGACCAACTCTAGCCATCTTCTTTGCCACATGTTCAGCTCATTCTGAGTGAAAATATACTTGAGGCTCTTGTGATCGGTGTAAATATCACACCTCTGCCCAAACAAGTAATGCCTCCATATCTTCAGAGCATGCACAACTGCGGCTAACTCCAGGTCATGAGTGGGATAATTCAGCTCATGCCGGCGCAACTGCCGCGAAGCATAAGCTATCACTCTGCCTTCCTGCATCAGGACGCAACCAAGACCATCCCTCGAAGCATCACAATACACTGTGAACCTCTTGCTCTGGTCTGGCAGGGTAAGGACTGGCGCCGTAGTCAGCCTCTTCTTCAGCTCTTCGAAGGCCTTCTGACGTTCATCCGTCCAGGAGAAATCCACACCTTTCTCCAGCAAGGAAGTCAAAGGCTTTGCAATCTTGGAGAAATTCTCAATGAACCTCCGATAATATCCTGCTAAGCCCAGAAAAGAGTGCACTTCCTTCACCGTCTGCGGTACCACCCAGTCAAGCACATCCTTCACCTTTCTGGGGTCCACAGCAATACCTCCCTTGGAGATGACATGACCGAGGAATGGAACCTCGTCAATCCAGAATTCGCACTTGCTGAGCTTGGCATACAGCTTGTGCTCTCTGAGTCTCTGCAACACAAGCCTCAGATGCTTCTCATGCTCTGCTTCTGACTTGGAATATATCAGGATATCATCAATGAATATCACCACAAAGGTGTCCAGATAATCCATGAAAACCTTATTTATCAGATGCATGAAGAAAGCCAGAGCATTGGTCAAGCCAAAGGACATGACCGTATACTCGTATAGCCCATACTTGCAGGTGAATGCCGTCTTCGGAATATCCTTGGAACGAATCTTCAGCTGGTGATAACCTGAACGCAAATCAATCTTCGAGAATACACAAGCACCAGGAAGCTGATCAAAGAGATCCTCAATACGGGGCAATGGATGCTTGTTCTTGATAGTGACTGCATTCAGATCCCGATAATCGACGCACATTCTCTTCGCGCCATCCTTCTTCTCTACAAGCAATACAGGAAAAGCCCAAGGAGAGAAACTACGACGGATATAGCCCTTTGCTAGCAACTCGTCGACAGTCTTCTTTACTTCCTCATGCTCAACGGGTGCCATACGGTAGGGCCGCTTAGCAATAGGAGCTGTGCCACGCAAGAGATCAATAGAAAACTCAATGTCGCGATCAGGCGGCATACCTGGCAAATCATCCGGAAAGACAACCGGGAATTCAGACACCACGCGAATACCATCCGTGGGTCTAGCCTCCATCTGACAAAGAATTCCAGAAGTCTCCGAAGCACTGACTGTGACCTCCTGTCCATCCGGCGCTGACAAGTGGACAGTCCTCTGAGCACAGTCAATCCTGACTCCCCATCTAACAAGGGTCTCCATTCCCAAGATCACATCGATACTCTTGGTGTCTAGCACCATCAGATTAGCACTGAACTCTACCCCCCTTATGACAACACTGACTCTGGGACAGAAGATATGAGACCTCAACTGCCCTCCCGGTGAAGATACTAACATGCCCCTCTTTAATGTGCTAGTATGAATGCCATGATGCTCAACAAAAGACCGAGTAATGAAGGAATGCGTAGCACCAGTATCAAAAAGCACGGTAGCAGGGTGAGTATTGACCATAAACGTACCAATAACCACGTTGGGAGCATCGGCAGCTGACTCGGCCGTCACGTGGTTCACCCTGCCCTGGGATGGTGCCTTGGGCTGAGCTGGGCGTCCCTGCTGTCCCGACTGCACCTTCCAAGGATAGATGTTGGCATAGTGTCCCGGCTAGCCACAGTGGAAGCATGCTCGTGGGAGTGCTGGAGCCTGCCGCCCAGCAGGAAGAGCAGGCACTCCCTGCCGCGGAGCTGGTGGAGCCGGTGGAGCAGAGCGTGCCGGAGGTGCTGGAAGCCTGTGGCCCTGTCCCGCCTGCTGCTGCTGCTGAGGACGGGGCGGGTACTGCTGCTGGAGTTGCTGGTACTGCTGGACCTGCCTCTGGTGCTGCTGCTGCTGCGGGTACTGGTACCAAGGCCGGGTGTTGCTGCCAGACGCGGCAGGAGCCATCTTCCTCTTCTTGTCCTCAATCTCCCGGCGCTTGCGCTCGGTGTTGAGGGCAGCATCAACCAGCTGGTTGAATTTATTGAAGCGGTGGTTCATAAGCGCTTACTCCAGGTGGTCATCGAGTCCCTCCCTGAAGCGTTCCTGCTTATCGCCATCATGGGCGACCTCAGCGGGGGCGTAGCGAGCAAGCTGGAGGAAACGATCACGGTACTCTGTCACCGTCATAGATCCCTGAAATGATAATCACCGGGAAAAGAGGATGGAAATTACTCAGCATTTCCAATTCCACGAAGATAAACAAGGGTGGGCTTGAGCTCAAACAGGAATTGCGGAAAGATTTTACTCTAATGTACCTGTTTAAGCACAAGGAACTCCTTGTGCTTCATCTTCATCACTCCAGCAGGGATGTGGTGGTTCCTGAAACGCTCCTGGAACTGGACCCAAGTGAAAGCATCACGGTCCCGATCTGGGTAGGACTCCCACCAGTCAAGAGCTGAGCCTCGCAGCTGCCCTGCTGCGTATATGACTCGCTCCCTGTCGTCGCATTGAGCGACGTCCAACTGGCGTTCCACCTGACGAAGCCAGTCGTCAGCCTGGAGTGGATCAGCTGCATGAGAGAACGTCGGCGGGTGTCCTCTCAGAAAGTCCGCACGCCTGTCGCGAGGCTGCGGCGGTGGAGGAGGTGGTGGCTGAGCGTCGATCTGCTGCAGAGCCTGGACAGTGTTGTTCAGAGTGGCCATCATCTGCATCTGAAGCTGGAAGAACTGCTCCGGAGTCAGAGGTGGAGGCATCGGCAGCGGCTGGTCGGTACTCTGGTTGTTCTGCCCCTGCTGGCCAGAACCGGTACTGGTGCTCCTAGTGTTAACCATCTGTTTGCAGCAGGATGAAATTCATAAGAGATAGATACTGTACAACTTCCAGAAGGAAAACTGACAGGATAAAATAAGGAGAAAAGAGTGTACGGTTTTACCCCCAACGTTCTAACTCAATTTTTGATCACTTAATTCAGGTTTGTATTAAAGTCGATTTGCATGAGCATGTTTAACTTCTAAACTATGCAATCAACCAAAAATCCAAATCAAATATTTTACACAATCACAAACATTCAATATTCAAACGTTAGCCGAGTTTATCACTCCACTCGACTAAAACAAAGAGGCGCTCTAGCGTATTTTGCAAAGGCATCCTAGACTTAGGAGGACAGACAGAAAATTACAGGGCACGTCTACTAAATTTATCAGACTAATTCTCGGAAAATGCAGAGAGGATTGGCAAACTTGAGGTTTAGAGCTCAAGGAATAGAAGCAGAAACTGATGTTTGGGTTTTGCGGAAGCAACGCGGTGAACGACACGGCCTTTTCTATCTAGGCTTCGTCCTACAGTCGACACGGCTCTGATACCAATTCTGTCACACCCGATTCATAAAGAACATAAATCGAGCAATCATATATGCGCCAGGATCAAGTCACGCATATATACAACAGAATCATCAAGATATCACAACACGCATCTCGAAATAAAGCGTATAAATTATAAATGAATATCTTTATTACAACTGAATCAAGAATCAGTTCAAGAAATGCGGAAGCGTAAAATAAATACATGAAGAATAGGGCGCCACAGGGACGTCGGCTGGGAGACAACGCCTAGAAATCGTCGATTCCGCTGATGTAGTCCTCCACGTCGCCTGGTACTGAGCAGCAGTCGAAGATGTCCCAGAGAGAACAGAAGAGTAGAGAAGGCAAGTATGAGTACACAACTTGTACTCAACAAGTATAACACGAAATTATGAGGCTCTAAGGTTAGCGGACTCAACTGCAGTAGCTTTTAGTCTTGGCAAAATTTTATTAGAGCTAATTACTACAAGTGGATGAATTACCATAGACCCAAGTTACATAATAAATTAATCAAAGTTAATTAAGAACCACTGAGAACCAAACCAAACCACCAAAGGATAACCTCCACTAATTAGACGGAGGATTTGGGCCGCTCATGACTGTGAGCACAGCTGATATATCAGTTTTACAATCTCGAGAGGTTGCACAACTTTACCCACAAGTCATGAGCTACGCTAGTTGTTCATCACACTTCCTTAGGTGAGATGACTAGCAAGCGCACTACGAGACCGTTACAAAGGATCACGCTAGTAAGGTGTAACCGCTAAGGTTTCTGGATCAGCGACGATGGGGCCCACCTCCGGGGGTACAAGACACACAGCACACACCAAGCCGGAGGAGCAAGGACCATTGAAGCTTACCACCCCTCTTGCCCCGCAGGTAAGTTACTCCCAAACCAAAATGACCTAATTAGTAGGTCAAGACCGTCCCATTCCAGTCTTGTGGTTGCGCGGTTGTCCCAGGTTGTCGCTCTATGAACCGGTCCTTATGGAGAGTAGCCAACTAAGCACTAAGCACCGTGCTGGCCCCCTAAACCATGTTTCTAACAAAACATATTTTAAGGAGACGTGAGCCGCTCAAGCACACAGCACAAAGGGCCACTCTCAGGATCAAGTTGCATATACCATTAATCAAATTTAATTAAAAAGGACCATAATATGTGAGAGCGCAGCACCTTGCACAACTAACCAAAATGCAACCCAAGGTATTTATATAAAGGATAAAAGTGGCTAGGAAATCCATATAGGCATACAGTATTAAAATGCAGTATGGAGTTGTATTTAAAAGTGATAGGATGTTCATGTTATACTTGCCTTCCTCAAAGTTCTCCTGCTGCTGCTCAAACTGCTCTGCAGAAAGGGGCTCCAGGTACTCGTCCAAAGGCTCAGCGTCTACTCACGATCGCAACGCCAAAACATGGTCCAGCACATACACATACATGCAAATAAGAACAAAAGATAAGAAACAGTACAACATTACATGAAAATAGCACATAAAACTATGATAGAACTGTTCTACGCATTACAACGATCGCGTGAGCGCAAAAACCACCTAAAACGGAGCTAAGACGCGGAATCTAGAGCTAAAACAAGGTCCAGGGGCTTTTCTGCGAGAAAACAGAACTTCCAGGGTGTTTCTGGGATAAAACTAGGGACTTAGACGTAATTAAACTATAAACACAGGGTCTAACATGTAGAATTGCACTTCAGGAATGGCAGACCCTATTTCTGGAAAGCTCAGGGGCTTCGGTGCAAAAACAGGGCTTAACTGGAATTATCTTTAAAGGAGGTGGACTGCGGGTTGATTCTAAGGAAGCTCAGGGGCTCTTTAACAAAACTGCCACGGCTGAAGGGGTATCTTCTAATCTGAGCCGTCGGATCTGGATCGAACGGTTCGGACCCAATCTAGTTCGGGCGGTCCGGTCTGCACGGCGGGGGTCCGGACGGTTCGATCTGGTTGGGCTCTCGGGCACGGCGGGGCAGTCGCCGGAATTTGACTCCCGTGGCAGCGCACGGCTCGGGCTCGCCGGAGCTGCTCAAATCCGATGCTCTGAGGGTCAAAACTACTCGAGCTCGGGTCTGGGATGGCCTACGCGACATGGGTAATCCACCTAGGGTTACTGCGGGGCTCGGGGAGGTCTCAGGCGGCGCGCACAACGACGGGGGTGGATCGGCACGGCGGCGCATCGCCGGCGCGCGCGTTCCAGCTACAAGAGCGAGCCTTGGTCCACGACATCTAGCGCAAGATGACCAGGAGGATGATGTGGTGCTCACCGAGGGCTTGAGGTGGGTTGGGGTATGGCGGAGGGTGACCGTCGACAATGGCCGGCGGCGGAGATGGGTCGGGCTTCACGGGAAGGTTGATGCAGAGGCACTCCGGGCTTCTGGTCACCGTGGGTCGACTCGTGGAGATCCTGCGAAGGTCCTACGGGGTTAGGGAGGTCCGGGGATCACCGGCGGCGAGGAATTGCAAGGGCGGAGCGGGATAACGGCGGCGGCCCTCGGGCTCGATTCCGGCGCGGGCAGGGCTCGGGGTCGAGAGTGGAAGCCTTGGGGAGCTTCCGGGCGGGACGGCGAAGCTGCTGCGAGCCTTGGCCGGAGCTAGGATGCACCGGAGCGGCCGGCCCACGACGGAGCAGAGGTGCTGCACGGCGGAGCAGGATGCCGGTGGTGCTGGGGATTCGGGGCGGCTGCAGTGCGGCGGTAGGGCACAAGGAGGGTTTAAGGGAAGGGTTACAGGGGCCAATTAAGGAAAAGGCCGGTGGTTTGGGCGTGCGTGCCCCAGTGGGGATTGCGATCATGATCCGCGTGGGAGAAGCGGATCGTGCAACCACCCTGCGCGATTCGGCTCGGGGAAAGAAGCTTCTGGAAGGAGGGCACGCACGGGAGACTGGCCGATGGGCTCGTGTTCAGGTACGGGGTGGAGCGGGGCCACGTGCAGCGACGGCACGGCAGGGCGGAACAGAGGGAGCCGGCGTGAGGAAGAAGAAGGGAAGGAAGGAGATGGTCACCGACAGGTGGGACCGGACTACCAGAAGAGAGAGCAACGGAAATGACTGAGAAAAGAAGAAATGACTGAGAGAAAAGAAGGAATGACTGACCTACTTTCCTGTTTCCTCCCTTTTCTTTTTCAAACCAACTCGATTCTATTTGAATTCAACTCAAATTTGAATTCAACTCCTATGCACTCAACCAAATAAAGCTTATGCACTAGCATGAATGCACAAACATGTTGAACCTAAAATAAATTTTAATTCTTTGTGAATTAAATTATAAATAAGTGCAAGCTAGGCAAAATAAATCCTTAGAAAATTACTGGAGCCCAATTAAATTCATTATACATCTCGAAATTCTACCTTAGGGTGTTACAAGGGGGAGAGCTTGTGGAGCCGCTCTCAGTTCAGGATTTGCCGTAGGACTAGGTCCCCGACTCAGAGCTCCCTACTATGCATGAACCATTGATGGTAATGCCGGAGCGCTTGGTTGTACCGTGCATTTCGGACCGCTCCTCGCCATCTTCGCTCATCGATAAGGTCTACATCTTGGCGGCGTTGTCGCTCCTGCAACTCCTCATCGAAGGCTTGGACTCATAGTGAGCCCATGGTGATCTCCGGAGGAAGGCATGCTTCAACCCTGAAGACCAGAAAGAAATGGTCTCCCCGGTCGCTCGGCTGGGTGTGGTCTGGTTCCCCCATAAGACGCTTGGAAGCTGGTCAACCCACTTCGCGCCATGTTTCTCAAGATCGTTGTAGGTGCGGATCTTGAGCCCCCTGAGGATCTCAACATTAGCCCACTCCACTTGGCCATTGCTTCTGGGATGTGCCACAGAAGCGAAACAGAGCTGGATGCCGATGTCCTTGTAGTACTCTTGGAAGTGCTAGCTCTTGAACTGGGTCCCATTGTTGGTGATAATCCGGTTCGGGACCCCAAACCGATACACAATTGAACCCATACAGCGAAAGGCCAAGAGGGTGGAATCATTTGTAGAGCCTGAGCTAGAGTGTGTATCTGCTTTGCATGGAACTGGCATGCTTTGCGGGACTTTACCAACTCAGCTGCATCCTAGAGCGCTGTTGGCCAGTAAAAGCCATGCCGGAAGGCTTTACCGACCAGCGTGCGAAATGAAGAATGACTTTCGCACTCGCCTCCATGGATCTCTGCGAGCAAGTCATAGCCCTCTTCCTGGGTAATGCACCGCATGAGGATGCCATTGGCGCCACGGTGGTAGAGATCCCCTTCTACCACCGCGTATCGCTTAGCCAACCGCACTATGCGCTCAGCGGATACTTGGTCTTCAGGAAGGAAGTTGTCCTTCAGGTAGTCCCGGATCTCGGAGATCCATGCATCGGGACCCCCCTGAGAGTTTGGATGTGGCTCCACGAGGTCTTCGGGACCCTCGAGGGTGCACACCATCCTTGGAGGCCCCCATGGATGGAGCGCCGCCGGGACCGCTTGCTTCAAAGTGCTAGTCTGACCCCCTTCACCTAGTTCGGCAGGCTGAGCGGA
Source organism: Panicum hallii (assembly GCF_002211085.1). Classification (NCBI taxonomy): domain Eukaryota; kingdom Viridiplantae; phylum Streptophyta; class Magnoliopsida; order Poales; family Poaceae; genus Panicum; species Panicum hallii. The sequence goes on from NC_038050.1 coordinate 33,433,458, forward strand.
TGGCTTCAGCAGCCGTCTGTGGAAGACGCCCTCTGGCACGGATGCTTGAGTTGATGCCTTCGCGGAGAGTGCATCTGCCGCTGAGTTGCCCTCATGTGGAACATGTTGCAGCTCCAGTGCGTCGAAGTCCTTCTCCAGCTTCCTCACGTGGATGAGGTATGCTGCGAGCTAGGGATTGTCGCAACAACACTCCCCTGGACCTGCCTGATGATGAGCTGGGAGTCTCCCTTGACCAGGAGCTCCCGGACCCCCAATGATAGGGCCACCGTTAGTCCGAAGATGAACGCCTCGTACTCCGCCATATTGTTAGTGGCCTCAAAGTTGAGGAGCACCATATACTTTACTTGCTCGCCATTTGGGTCGATGAGGACCACACCTACTCCAGCCTTCTTGTTGCGTGCGGACCCATCGAAGAAGAGCGTCCAGTGGGGTTCGGTGAACACCGGAGCCCTGACTTCTGGAGGTGGGGGGTCCGAACCATGGTCCGGACCCCCTGGGATGCTTGGCGTTGGAGTCCACTCTGCAACAAAGTCGGCAAGGACTTGGCTCTAGATAGTGTGGCGGGGCTAGAAGTCAAGTTGAAATCCAGCAAGCTCTGCAGCCCACTTGGCGATGTTGCCCGTGGCGTTGGAATTGTGGAGGATGGCCCTCAAAGGGTAAGAGGTTACCACCACAATCTTGTGGGCCTGGAAATAATGGCGGAGCTTCCGGGATGCAATGAGTATAGCATAAAGGAGCTTATGCATCTCAGGGTACGCCTTTGCTTCATGAAGGGTCTCGCTGACGTAGTAGACTAGTAGACTGGCTTCTAGACAGTCTTAACTTTGCCAGCGGGACTGGGTCCTTCTTCCTGAGCCAGGGACTCACCAGACCCCAGGTCTTCTGGTTCTTTCCCGGGTCGGGACCCGGCCGGACCCCCTGAAGCAGGGTCGGTTGGCACATTGGCGGAGGCCGAACCTCCACCTCCTACAGGGGGGACCGCGGGGGCCCCCTGCAGGAGTTGCTCGGACCTTTCAGCGACCAGCACCATGCTGATCACTTCAGTCATCGCTGCAAGGTACAGAAACTGTCTCACCTGGGTCCGGAGCCACCAGGGTCAGCAGGGAGGTGTGGTACTGCTTCATCTCTTGGAAGGCTTGTTCTGCCTCCTCAGTCCATGTGAATGGACCGGACCCCCTCATCAGCTTGAAGAAGGGGAGGGCCCTCTCTGCCAGCCTTGAGATGAAGCGGCTGAGGGCTTCGAGGGACCCCGTCAACCTCTGCACTTCCTTGAGACGTGCAGGGGGTCTCATTGCCTCGATTACTCGGATCTTATTCGGGTTCGCCTTGATCCCCCGGTGTGACACCAAAGAAACCGAGAAGCTTCCCACCGAGACGCCAAAAACACATTTCTCGGGGTTAAGCTTCGTGGAGGTCGCGCATAGTTTGTCAAAGACTTGAGCAAAATTTTCTAGAAGCGAATTTGATTCTCTAGTCTTGACAACAATGTCATCAACATACACCTTAACTATGTTTCTAACCAAATCACCTAATGTAATATTCATTGCATGAGCAAAGGTGGGTAAGGCATTAAGCAGTCCCTATGGCATTACAACATAGCAATAAAGACCATCCACTGTTACAAAAGTTGTATGCTTCCTATCGGCCTTAGCCATTTTGATTTGATGAAAACCAGAATAGGCATCTATGAAGGACAGCAAGTCACACCCGGAGGTGGAATCTACAATCTTATCTATTCGAGGAAGTGGATAGGGGTCTTTTGGACATGCCTTATTGAGGTTGGTGTAGTCGATGCACATCTGAAGCTTCCCGTTAGCCTTCAGGACGACGACCGGATTGGCCAACCACACAGGGTGGTAGACCTCTTCGATGAAGCCAGCCTGCAGGAGCTTGCGGACCTCTTCACGGATGAAGTTCTGCCGCTCGATGGACTACTTCCGTGGCTTTTGCCACACCGGCTTGGTGTCGGGGTGATTCTTCAGATGGTGCTCAATCACCTCCCTGGGGATCTCGGGCATCTGTGACGGTTCCCAAGTGAACACGTCAACATTTGCCTGGAGTAAGGCGACGAGGCGCTTTCCTATTTCTCTCCCAGGTTCCCACCGATGCGGGTGGTCTGGGAGGGCTGCGCTCCGACCTGGATGGTCTTCACGGGGACATCATCCATGTCAGACAGGCAGACCTTGGGTGCCTTGGCCAGTGCCCTAGTGCTTGAGGGTGAAGGGTCGGACCCCTCTGCGCCAGCAGCCAGGGCGAGTCCCGCTGCCAGCGTATGCAGCTTCTCTGCTGCCGTCATGGCAGCGGCCCGATCACCTTGCACGGTGAGGACGCCAGCAGGGGACGGCATCTTGAGGACCAAGTACCCATGATGGGCAACGGCCATAAACCGGTACAGAGCCGGTCTACCAATGATGGCGTTGAATGGGAGGTTCACCTCCGCAACCTCGAACTGTACGTTCTCTGTGCGGAAGTTCACCTCCATCCCGAACGTGACCAGTACGGAGATGGTCCCCACCGGGTAGACGGGATGAGGGCCCACTCTGGAGAATGGGCGAGACGAAGCCAACTTGGACTCCGGAATCTGCAGCTGTTTGAACGTTGCATAGCTGATGACGCTAAGGCTGGCGCCTCCGTCGATCAGCACGTGGTGGAGCCTGATGTTGCCGATGGTGGGGGCGGTGACAAGTGGTAGCACCCCAGCCCCCGTCATGTTCTCCGGGCAGTCAGATGGCCCGAAGGAGACGGTGGTGCTCCTCCACCGCTGGTGGGGCGCCGCCTTTGGTGTCCCCGGCTTCACCGAGAAAACTTCTCGGCGAAGGGTTTGACGTCCCGCCGGGAGACAAGTTCTGAGCTGCCGCCATACATGATGTACAACTTCTTGCAGCACTCGTCCCCTCCGGACTCGGAGTCGGACTGGTGGAAGAGACCCTTAAGGTCCTTATTTGGGGTCTGGTACCCCAACTCCCTCTCCATTGCAGCCGCATCGGCGTCGGACATCTTCTCCTTGCCGGACCACCGTGTTGGGGAGGAGCCATCCTTGGAGGCCTGGTCGCGCCTCTTGCTAAGGCGCTCCGCGAGTTTCTGGATCTCGCAGCATTCAGCGGTGCTATGGCGGGCCCCAGGATGAACAGGACATGACCCAGGGTCAGTGCGGTGTTGGCGCGGGCGCTTGCCACGCGAGTTCTGGCCCCAGGCCGCTGCCGCTGCCGCCGCTGCGACCAGAGCCCCAGCTCGCGGCTTGTCCATGCCGCGGTTCTTCTTATTCTTTTTCTTGCCGTTGCCAGAAGTAGCGATACTGGAGCCCCCCGCCTGGGTGGGTCCTCCTTGAGGGGCAGAGTGCCATGCACAGCCCTCTGCAGCCCTGGCGCATTTGTCCACCAAGGCGAATAAGGTGGTGACAGTTTCCACCTGGTGTGTCGCCAGCTTCTCCAGCATCTTCTCATCATGGACCCCCTGATGGAAAGCCGTGATGATAGATACATCAAAGATATGCAGAATGGTTCCACGTACCTTGGTGAAGCGGGAGATGAAGGCCTGGAGGGTTTCCCCAAGCAGCTGCCTCACGGCATGGAGGTCGGCCTCCACGCCATGCTGCTGGTACGCGCTGGCAAAGTTCGCCGTAAACTGCAGGCAAAGCTCTTCCCAGGATTGGATGAATCCCGGAGTGAGGTTCATGAGCCATGTCCGGGCTGGCCCGGTCAAGGCTACATGAAAGTAACTTGCCATTATGGCATCGTTACGCCCAGCCGCCGTGATTGTGATGATGTAGACCTGCAGGAATTCCGACGGGTTGGATGACCCGTCGTACTTTTCTGGCAGGTATGGCCGAAACTTGGACGGCCAGGCCACCGCTCGGAGCTGGTCTGCGAGCACTACGCAGCCCACGCCAGCCACTGATGCCTGGGCGAGTCCTTGCGGCTTCAGCACAGCCGCATCAAGTTCGGCCTCGAGGTTCCATCCCTCGATGTTGAGCCGACGCACACGCGCCCGCTCAATGGTAACGCGGGCATCCTCTCCCGCACATCTGCAGTTGAGCTCTGCCCGTAGGTCCTCGGTCCGTGCACTCCTCACTGATGGGGAGTGCACAAAGCCGGATGCGCCGCTTTGGCGATGATGCTACCTGGGTACAAATCCCCCCGCTGAGCCTGGGGAAACCTGTGCCAGGTTGAGGAGGCGGTCGACATCATCACGCCATTGCATCAGTGCGTCGGGCGAGGCCGCCGCGCCTGGCAGGTTGTGGAGCAGCTCCCTGGCCGCCATCAACGTCCCATTTTGACTGGGCTGCGACACAGCCCGGGAGGACTGCCCCGCAGCTCGCTATGAGAGGCAAGTGGCGTAGATGATGCCACTTCCTCCCCCATCGGGTGGTTATGGAGCTCAGCTAACTGAGGCATTGTGACCAAGAGCCTTGATCTTGTGCAAACCAAACCTGTCCCCTACCTGGCGTGCCAAATGTCGAAGGAAATCTCCAGCCGGGTGGCGGAATGCACCCGCCTAATCCTAGTCTTGGATGAGTTTGGGGGAAGTCAAGGAACGCTAGATCAAAGGGTGAATGAACATGGAAAGCACATAAGGGTTTAGAGTGGTTCAGGCCGCCGGAGCATAAAACCCTACGTCCACTGTATATTGTATTGCTTGTGAGAACTTAAAGCTTCTGAGAGCTTGTGAGCTTGAGAGTCTCTGAATCCTCCTTTCTATCATGTGCGCTCTTCCTTTTATAGGCTCAAGGGGAGCGCGTACACCATTCGGGGCCCCGACAGGTGGACCCGGTGACATATTAAATAATGTACTCATTGGAGTCACAGATTCAGAAATCTTCTTCTTTGGCTCCTCCCTGTAGTCCTCAGTCGGGAAGTGCATATCTTCTACCAGGGTATGGTCATGTGCCGTCTCACCGGCACAGTGCTCGCTGTCAGTGACATGCACAGTGGAAGTCGTGCTGTCACTGTTGGGTCAATTCCCGCTGATAGGCGAAGGGGTTGTGTTGACCTGCCGTGCTGTAGCTTGCGCGCACATTGTAGCAGCACACACCGTAGCCCTCCTGCAGCAGATTATAATTACCCTTTGCTCACGCGCGCGGCGCTGTGATGTGACTCCACGCTGCCCGCCTTCGTACGCGGTGTGGTGATACAACGCGCCACCTCGGTAACTGGTGGGCTTACCATGGTGTTAGCATACCTACCCGACGTGTCATTGGACAGCCCACGCCCTGACCCGGGCACGCGCACCCCACCTACCCGCATTTAATGCAGTAGTTGGGCTGGCATTCCGCAGAAGGCTGGCTGCCACTGGACACGTGACAGAGCTGGCTTAGAGCTGGTTCCTCAGGGGCACGTGGTGACACCGGACCTCCTCCCTGGAGGGAAGGGAGGTCCGGGCCTCTAAGGCCGACCCATTTGCACAGGCCCCCAGAGGGTTCGGCTTCCACATGTGGTGGCACCGGACCACCCTGCGGGGGTTCGGGCCCGTGGTGGCCGTTCCTGAGCACCTTGTCCTTGTGGGAACATGGAGGCGCCGGATCTGGTAGAGCACGGGGTAAGGTCCGGAGACCGTGATCCCAGCTGTCAGGCCCGAGCCGTACGCCCTGTCACCCAAAGGCTTAGCGCGAGGTTATGGATACCCTCACACCCTTCGGGCTGGACACCCTAGCAGGAGGTTCCCCTGTACGTATGTACCGACAGAGACATATTTGTGTAGAAACTAGCGGATATGCCAGGGGTGCCCAAGGAGTTGATTGAGCATTGCCTAAAAGTCGATCATAAAGCCACTCCGAAGAAGCAACGACTATGACGCTTCGCACCCGACAAGAGGGAGGCCATCAAGAAAGAGCCAGCAAAACTACTCGCGGCTGGTTTTATTAAAGAACTGTACAACCCCGAGTGGTTAGCTAACCCTGTACTAGTCTTGAAAAAGAATAATAATGAATGGAGGATGTGTGTGGATTATACTGATCTCAGTAAACACTGCTCAAAGGACCCCTTCACGCTCCCACGCATCGACCAAGTCATCGACTCTACGGCTGGCTGCGTTTTGCTCTCCTTCCTCGACTGCTACTCGGGCTACCACCAGATAGCTCAAGGAAGAAGATCAGATCGAAACGGCGTTCATCACCCCCTTTGGAGCATACACATACACTACAATGTCACTCGGGTTGAAGAACGCAAGAGCCACCTATCAACGGGTCATCCAACTGTGCCTTGCGGACCAGCTACACCACAATGTTGAAGCTTACGTGGATGATGTGGTCATCAAGACCAAATCCCATGATGAGTTCATCACTGATCTTGAGGAGACATTCAATAGCTTGCGGAAGTTTTGATGGAAGCTTAACCCGACGTTGTGCATCTTTGGCGTGACACAAGGAAAACTACTCGGATTCATTGTTAGTCACCGAGGAATTGAAGCAAACCTGGAGAAGATCAACACAATCACAGCCATGGATGCTCCAAAGATGATCAAGGACGTCCAAAATCTCATAGGCTGCATGGCAGCTTTGAATCGATTCATCTCCCGACTTGAAGGGGACTACCCTTCTTCAAATATCTCAAGCTCCACGACAAGTTCCAGTGGAACGAGGAAGCAAACCAGGCGCTGCAAGATCTCAAGCACCATTTGCGGTCGCCACCCATCCTGACGGCTCCCCAACCAGGCGAGAATCTGCTACTCTACATTGCCGTGACTACTCACGTCATCAGCACGGCAATCGTGGTGGAACGCCAGGAGGAAGGCCATACCTTCGGGGTGCAGCGACCAGTCTACTTCATCAGCGAAGTCCTCTCTGAACCCAAGGTTCATTACCCACTGATTCAGAAACTACTTTATGGTATACTCATCACTTCCAGGAAGCTTCGCCATTATTTCGATGCATACAATATCCTGGTGGTCTCCGACTTCCCATTGGCAGATATCCTCCACAATCAGGATGCTACCAGGGCCATCTCCAAGTGGGCTGTGGACCTAGGAGCTCTCACACTCGACTTCAAGCCCCGGAAAGCCATCAAGTCGCAGCCATTAGTCGATTTCATGGCGGAGTGGCGAGAAAACCAAGTGGAAACCCCAACCAACCTGCCAGAGCATTGGGTCATGTACCTTGATGACTCACTTAAGCTCGGTGGCGGTGGCACTGGAGTACTTTTCATCAGCCCGAGAGGACAACAACTCAGGTACATGCTCCAAATACTATTCGAGGTCTCTAACAATGAAGCCGAGTACGAGGCATTATTGCACGGGCTACGACTGGCAGTCTCTCTGGGCATCAAGCGACTACTCATCTACAGTGACTCCTTACTGGTGGTTCAACAAGTCAACAAGGAGTGGGACATCAACAAGGACACCATGGACGCATACGTTATAGAAATACGCAAGCTCGAGAACAAGTTTTCTGGGTTGGAAATTCACCATGTGATTCGCAACAAAAATGTGGGCGCGGATGTGCTCTCCAAACTAGGTTCTGACTGAGCTAACATCCCACCAGGAATTTTCATTCATGAGTTGCATCACCCTTCCATCAAGGCACCAGACTCAAGTTCCATCGCTCAGGGTCCAAAGGAACCCGACCGAGACATCTTGATGATCGAGGTCGACTAGAGGGTGGCCTTCATCGACTATATCCAGGAGCACAAATTAACCCCCGGCGTCGACCCAAAAAGCGCTGAAGCTACTCTCATCCTAAGGTGCAGTAAAGGGTATGTTCTACTCGGGGGTAACCTGTACAAGCGTGGATCAGCATCAGGCATACTCATGGAGTGTGTCAGTACGGAGGAGGCCAAAGAGATACTCCAAGAGATTCACGAAGGCGTGTGCGGGAACCACACGGCTTCTCGTACACTAGTCGGCAAGGTGTTTTGATCTGGTTTCTACTAGCCGGCTGCTTTGGCAGATGCCAAAGCACTCATTCGCCGGTGTACCAACTGCCAGTTCTTTGGCAAGCAGCCTCATGTTCCGGCTCATACCCTCATCACCAAACCACCTTCATGGCCCTTTGCAAGCTGGGGCCTGGACATGATAGGGTCCTTAACAACTGCGCCAGGAGATTTCACACACGTGTTGGTGGCCATCGACAAGTTTGCCAAGTGGATCAAGTACAGGCCAATCGCAAGGCTCTCTATGGATCGAGTGGTTACTTTCATCTGCGACATCTTACACCGTTTTGGCTGCCCCAACACCATCATTACATATCTGAGATCCAATTTCCACTCGCATTAGTTCTGGGATTTCTGTGAACGCAGTTCCATTGAAGTCAAATATGTTTCAGTGGCTCGATTCTTGATGGATTGAAGAAAAGACTCTATGATGAGAACAGCAAAAAGGGCGACAAGTAGATCGATGAGATCTAATCAGTAGTCTGGGGCTTCACACACAACCAAGCAAAGCCACAGGACAATAGCCTTTCTTTCTCATATGCAGGTCTCAAGCTATATTACCAGCTGACGTGATGTGGAAGTCTCCACGACTAGGGATGTTTGAAGAAGGCAAGGCTGACTCTGCAAGACATCTCGAGCTCGATTCAGCTGAAGAAATCAAATGCAACATCTTGTTCCAGTCGGCCCGCTATTTACAAGGAGTTCGTCGTTACCACGACAGGAACGTTCAACGATGCTCTTTCAATGTTGGAGATATGGTTCTTCGATGAATCCAGGATGATACCGGGCTACACAAGCATAACTCACGATGGGAAGGGCCTTTCATCTTGCACAAGGTTGCAGGCTCTGGATCTTATTGCCTATAGTACCTTGCTGCCCAGGAGGTTCCTAATTCTTGGATCATCGAGCATCTATGCTGTTTTCATCCTTGATCAATTGGGACATCTTCTATTGGTGCCTGGAGATTAATACTTCCAGTACAACTCTGTTTACTGGTTTATGACTAGTATTACGCGCAAGTTTGCTGAAGGGGCCTCGCTCCCATACTTCCAGTAACTAATTACTAGTTTCCGACTAGTATCTTGGGTTACTAAGGGGGCCTTGCACTCGTACTTTATAGTACAACTCTATTTTACTGGTTTACGACTGGTACTACACGCAAGTTTGCTGAAGGGGCCTCGCTCCCTTATTTCCAGTAACATATTACTAGATTTCAACTTGTACAGTATGTTATAGAAGGGGCCTCGCTCCCCTGGCAAGAGGTTTACTAGTTTACGACTAGTTCTACACCTACTCGACTATTTCGACTACTTGTCTTGATTACAACCCTAGTCGGGATCGCCTCCGACTAGATGGTTTCATCGACTGTTGAAGATCCAACGGCTACTTGGCCGATGCTTGAGCTCTGGGGCTGGCGCCACCGACTGCTATGTATACTCGATGATTCTTATCTGGCTCCTTGGCTCGGGGGCTCTATGGGACAAGGCACTTAGTGTGCTTCAAGGGACAGCTCTCATGCTTAAACGATGGACGCTGTAAAACTACTAGACAGTACCCGATCCAAGAGGCTTTTTTAAGATTTATCTTGGGTAGATGTTTGTTAACCATTATTTCAGGGATTTTATTCCGAAATAAGGGGTTTTCAGATTATTACCCACAGGTCTTATTTAGCCATTGACTCAGGGAACAAAGATTGATTTGAGAGATAATTTTGGGTGTTTGTTGGAGATGTTATTTGTTTAACCATTTTTTGAGGGAATTCATCCCGAAAAAAGAGGTTTTCATATTTACTAAACCGATTTGCCCATGTTCACCATCAAATCTTTACTGTCATATAATCGCATGCCATATAAAAGAAGACTTGACAACTACTCAGGGCATGAGCACCTCACAGCCTCGATGCAGCCAAGGAAGTACTCGGAGGCCACCTTCAAGATGAAGTTCTGGAGAACTCGAAGACGCCTTTAGAAGTACTTGGACTCCTGCAGTACTCGACTATGAAGAGCTCGGGGGCTTGTCAAACCCAGGTACACAGGGTTGTGCACGTGGCGTGCTTCTCCTAGGATACGGGATGGGACATGGCCCACACCCTATATCTGTTGTAGCTACTCGTAGTGCAATTGGAGTTCTCGTAGAGTAGTAAAACTAGTCGGACACGGAAGGAAACTACCTAAGAAGTACTCGGGTAGGACTCCTAGGCTTGTACCCGACTAGGACTTCCTTGTAATCTTGTCCCCCCATACTATGTAAGGGCAGATGGGGACCCCCTTAGGGACAATCACCATCAAAGGCAATACAAACCACACATGACATAGGGTATTACGCTCTCGGTGGGCCGAACCTATCTAAACCTTATGTTCCTTGCACCTTCGTGTTCCTAATCTTAGTGACACCCTACCTACAAACTCACCACCTTAGGGGTATTCCTCAGTGGGCGTGGCGGTAAAACACCGACAGGATTCACTATCCATTGTTACGTCCACGTCTTCGTCGAGTGGATCAAGGAGTGTAACGCCCGCGTTTTTACCCTATTTAAATTACAGTACAAATCGCTCGCTAAAAATAATTTTCAAAACTTTTCCGTCGTCAGGCCTGGGTCGTTCCTAAACCCTTACCGCTCAAAACATCTCTCGACCTTTCGCCGTCTGACATCCGACATTGACCGCCAGCCTTTCTCTTTTCCTCGACCCCCGCGACGTGCCGCGTGCTCAACTCCGCACTCGCGACCGTCGCCGCGAATTCCGCCGACGCAGCTCTTTCCCCTCACGCGTCGCGTCGCACGCGCGCGACCTCGCCGCGAATCCCGCCGACGCAGGACCCCCCCCCCTCCTTTTTCTTTTTCCCCCCCTACCCCTTTTCCTCTTCTTTTCTCCTTTCTCCTTTCTCTGTTCCTGCTTCCTGCTCCCCTCGCTCCCCTGCATACGCAGCACGGCACCGAGCAGAGAGCTCAACGCCGGCCACCACCACCACCTCCGCCCTTGACGTCTCCACAGGAGCTGCCTAACCCGGCCCTCCTCTGCGCACGCCATACCCCCTTGCCGTATTGGCGCTCGCGCTGCCCCTGCGTGCTGCGACGCCGAGCAGTGCCGGCCGCCGCGCGTCGCCTCGCCACGGGCCACCTCCCCCTGCGCCGCACGCCCTCGGGCCGCCCTTCCCCGCTACGCGCCACCACCCCGCCCTGCGCAGCGACGACCAGTGCCACCGGCCGCCCTGCGCAGCGGCACCCCGTACCACCGCCGCCCCACTGCCATTACTGCCGCCACCGACCTCCACCGCGCCCCCTCCTTCCTGCCCTCTCCGGCCTACAAATACCCCCCCACGACGCGCCTCTCCACCACCACAAGCTCCCCCGCAACCCCTAGCTCCCTCCCCGGCCTTGCTCCACCGCCGCCGCCAGGCACCTCCGCCCGCCGCCCCTGGCCCCCGTGGGCAGCCCGCCTCACGCCGCCCCGACCCAAGGTGAGGGGTGGAATGGATCCCCCTCACTCCCCTCTCCGTGTAGCCCCTACCCCCGGCCGCCGCCGTGCCCTAGGACCGCCGTGATTGGAGGCGCCGCCGGCCCCCATCCCCTCCCCTGTCTCTGGTAACGGGAGGAGGAAGAAGGGCACTTTTGCCCTGAACCCCCTGCCCTTTTGCCTATTCCCTAAAGAACAACACCTCCCCTTAAACCCTTTTCCCAAATAACCCCCCCTGCTCTTCCTAATTAGAAAATGAACCCCTCCACTGCACAAGATATTTATGGATAGGTCCCTGACCCTTTTTAGAAGTACCCTAGGTATTCCCGGAAATTCCAGTCAGGCCCTCCCCTCCCGACAGTAATTACAAATAGGTCCTCAGGCCCTTATTCCTTACCTAAAACCACGTTCGGCCTATTATTTTATGCGCCAAAAATCCCCCGTTTACCCTGAAACTTTACCACGGCATTTCTAGCATAATGACGGCCGTGCCATCAAGAAATCCCCCGAAAATATTCTTTCTACCATTGCTTCTTAAGTTATTTCCGATTCGGGCTTATAGATAAAACCTTTACCTCTTTTCTTTATTGAATGTTTGTTTGTGTGCGCCGTAGATCACGAGGTGACCGAGGGAGAGCCCGTCGACGAGCAGTACTACGAACAAGAGTCCGAGAACCAGTGCCGTGAGCCAGAACCTGAAGGACAGTACCTCGATCAGGACTTCCCGGAAGGCTTTGTGAATGGCAAGTCCAATCCCATCCTTTGATGCATTCTTATCCTAGATTTATAAATACAACCTATTGGCCTGTTTTGTAAAATGCATTATTTTATCGCAAGACCTGGTTGGATAGCCACCCCTTGATTGCTATAACCCTACCCCGATGACCTAGGATTTGCTCGGTTAGGCGTAAACTACATGTCAGAGATACTCGCTACCTATTATTCCTCTCATTATATTGTAAACCATGATTATAAGCGCTTTACTAAGAATAAGGGTACGAGTGTTTTAGAAGATCAAAATGGGATTTCGGGGAAATAAAAAGAAAGGCTTAACCTGGCGGGATGGACGGCGTTTTCGGTGCGAAATGCCGCTTGCGTGCTTGTACCTTTGTGGTTGAGCATGGTCAGGAGATGTCCGTCGGGTCGGTTTAAGGATGAACTGGGGTGTCATCTTGCCTAACTCATTTATCGTACAACCACTCGACCGTTGTGTGGGCAACGGCTTAGCATAAACCCCACTAGTTGTTCTACTAGCCAAAAAGGAGAGCGGGTGAGTAACGGGAGACCATGGAGAAGGGATACGATCTGTGTGAGTGATATCCCGGTTATGACTTCATGGATGGGTCATTAACCCCATGGTAGCTTCCGTGTTGGCTAGTTAGATTCAGCTAAGGTGGGTAATGGCTTTGTTAGGATCCGCGGCGACATTAAGGTGTTCGTAGCGCGGTACCCTACTTGTGGGTAAAGTGTACAACCTCTGCAGAGTGTAAAAATCTATTCGAATAGCCGTGTCCACGGTATTGGGCGCGTTACGGCATGGTCACTTCAATAGATGTTTCGGGATGATTGGTTTTGTGGCATAGGTTGTTTTGAAAGTACTCGGCAGTTGTGCAGTAAGCTACTGTGGACGCCGAGTCCGATGACACTAAAACTTGGATCCTTCGTGCAGGATCAACACTACTTAAGGTTCGATTACTATAAAAATGTTTTGAGAAAGTGCGTTTGTTAAATAAACCCTTGCATGTGTAAAATCTTGTTTTATCGCAAATAAACCCTAACCCTACCCTTGATATAACCTGCATGATCTCTGTTATCATCCCCTCCGCGGGTGTGGTTGGACTTGTTGAGTACCTTTGTACTCACCCTATATATATATGTGGTTTTCTCAGAGGAAGACCCGGACTACGTGATTGGAAACGACGAATAAGGGTTGTGTCCGCGCCCAACTCTGCCTGTGGTGTTGGCCCTCCGCAAGATGCTTCTGCTAGCGTGTTACTCTGAGCCCGAGTTGGATCCCGCGTGCGTCACGCTTTGGTGTATTACCATAGCTATTTTATTACTAGTTATCATCTGTATCGAGTGCCCGCCTCCTCGGAGGTTTGTACGGTAATGTACCATCGGATGTAATAAATGTGTATCAGCCTCCTGGGACTGATTTGTATATCACATTTAAGTCTCCCCGGATGAGGGGACGCTTCAGGTGGTATCAGAGCCGTAGGTTGGCCGTAGGACGTGACCCTAAGAGCGAAACCCCTTTTAAACCCTAGGACTTGTTTTGATTTAGATATTTTTCTGCACAAACACTCACCACTGGTTTTTCTGCCCTGTTCCAGATGGCTGACAATGGATGGGTCAACGGAATCTGCCACGCAGAGCCCGGCCTTCCTAAATTATTATTGCTCAGCCTGGAACGCGTTGGGGTTATGGAACCACCAGAGTATGCCTACCGTGAATACATCTCCGGAGGCACCCTTCGGTGCGACATTATGATTTTTGTGGAGAAAAGCACCCGCTACCCTGATGTGGACCCTTGGTTCATCTCCACCGTTGGTTTCCGCTTCCCCGACACCTACCGAAAGGCCGCCCGTAAAGCCCTACGACGGCTGCGTGTGCTTTACAGGCACCACCTTCAGCGGACCCCTATGGGATTTTTCCCACCCGCTGAGAGAAGGGGACGCACTTGGATTGCCCGGATGAGGGGGCTTGGACGAGAAGAAGAAGATTTAGAAGATACGGTTTCCCACCTATCCATCTACCTTACCGGCTTGGATGCACTCTACCGCGAACAGACAGCCCAACTGAGGGAACTAATCCACGGGATTGAAAAGTTAACCCAGGAGCTGGAGGAACAACGGGCAAGGTCCGCCAGCGCCGAGTGTTCCTTAGCCGCCCTCCAAGCCCAGATGCAAGAATACAAGAACCGCAACGGAATAGGTGGATGGATAGAAGAAGAAGAAGAAGAAGAAGAACCCATGGAAACCCACTGGGATAAAGGCACACAGACCGAAGATCGAAGCCTCCCAATAAAAAAGCGCCCTATCATAATCGAGGAAGAGTTCCCATGATAGGATTAGCATTCCGAGCTAGAACCTTACCCTAATGACCACGTATCCATGAAAATTGTACCACCCCTGTTGTAATAATAAACATTATCTACTCTCTTTGCACCTATGCCAGATTGTTTACCCTGTCCTTGTTTTCAGATGGCTGAGAATGGGTGGACCCAGGGCATTTGCCATGAGGAACCTGGTTTTCCCCGCCTTTTGATCAACTCTCTGGAGCGCCTCGGCATTACCGAGCGCCCAAGGTACTACAGCAGGGAGTACGAATACCTCGGTACTCGTCGCTGTAGGGTGGTTCTCTCCATCGCCAGAAGCACCCGCCACCCCGACATCGAACCATGGCGAGTGACTGCCACGGGATTCCAACATCAGGATGCCTATCCCTTGGCCATCAGGAAAGCTCTCCGTTACCTGTGCCGGATCTTCGAAGAGCACCTCATTCCCACACCAATGAGGCTCTTTCCTCCGGTCATCAGGACGCAAGTCTGGCAGGCCCGCATGAGGAACCTGGAACGGCGCCGCCAACACGAAGACCTTTTGTACCATGTGGTCGCATACCTCGTCTCCCTGGACAAGCTCTTTGACGAGCAAGCCCAAATTTTAAGGGAGCAAACCCACCGGGCTGAGCAAGCTGAGCTTGCAGTGAGGATGCACCAAATCCGGGTGGCTCAAGCCGAAGCAAGGACCGCGGCTGCTATAAGTAGCGAAGCCGTCGCTCAGGAAAGCCTCAGGCAGATCCAGGATCGGCGCATGCAAGAGTGGACCAACGGCGGAACGCCCGTCCCGGCAATCGGGGAGACCCGAGTCCTAATCGGGACACCCATCACAGGATGGGGAGGACTTTTTAGGACCCCGCAAGCTCCACCCGAAGGTACCGAAAGGACAGCTGCAGCCATGGAAGGAGGAACTGTCGAACAGCCCCGAGAAAATGGGATCCTCGAGGACGACGAGGAAGAGCTACTCATCCACTGGAAGTGCACTCCGCCCCAGAAGACGACTCGCCCCGTGAGTAGTATGCCTTAGAGGTGCCCCAGGGGAGAAGCCGTCGGCCGAGCCTAGAGTCGTGCCTACCCATCTGTTGTGCCTTTGTACCCGATCGTGTAGTGCGTATTCCAGCTGTACCCACCCAGTGTTGTACCCCAGCGTAATAAATAAAACTATTTGCACTTGTTGCTTGTTAGCCTGTGTGATTGCCGGTAGTAGATGAAGTCTGCCTTTTCAAAAATAAAACATCCCTTACTACCAAGGCCAAGTCTCATAAGGGTTTTTGCCCAATGCAGACGGCCACCAGGCGTAATATCAGGGCCTTCCAAAGGCAGGCACATGCCACTCCAAGTGCGGAGGGGCAACAGGGTGTGCAAGACAAGCCCCCGACCAGGAAGATCAGGAAGATCAGGAAGTGAGCCAGCAGGGAGGAGAAAGCCAAGTAGGAGCACGGCATGCCCACCACCACCGGCCATTGACCTGGTGCAAGTATTGAACAACCAGAACCTCCTACTGCAAGCTTTGACCAATGTCGTCGCCAACCCAAGACCCCGTGAGCAGAATACAAATGACAAACTGACGGCCTTTCTGAGGACCAAGCCACCCACCTTTGCAGGCTCCTACAACCCCTTGGACGCAGACGACTGGCTGCGCGTTATCAAGAGGAAACTCGAACCATTTGAGCATGGAGACCGTGACAAGGTCCGTTTAGCTGCTCACCAGCTCACTGGAACTGCTTTAGCTTGGTGGGAAAATTACTGTGCAGCTGCGCAAGATGCCTCCACCATCACTTGGAAAGAGTTTGTGGATGAATTCCGTCGCTATCACATCCCAGCAGCCACCATGAAGCGCAAGGCAGATGAGTTCCGTGAGCTGCAGCAAGGCAACAGGTCGGTTGAAGAGTACACATACCAGTTCATAGAACTAGCCCGCTATGCACCGGAGGAAGTAGACAAGGATGAAAAGAAGCAGGATATGTTCAGAAGGGGTTAAATACCGAACTTAAGAAGCTGCTCTCCCATGCATCTACCCAGACTTCAACACACTGATGAACATGGCTATCATCACTGAGAGAGCCATGGCAGAAGAAAAGAGAGACAATAAGCGTAAGTTCCTAGAAGCCAAAGCTCGTCAGCAGGACCGTTTCCAGAAACCAAGGCACTTTGGCCCTCCAGTGACCAAGTCTCAAGCCCCTATGCAGTATAGGACCCAGCCACAAGCCACTGGCTCTCAAGCTCCCAACACCTAGCAAAGACAGTTCAAGAGCCAGAGCACCATAAAGGTCCCACACAGTAATACAAGCCAAGTTACTGCCAGCAGCAATACCCGAGCATGTTACAACTGCCGTGAGACAGGACACTTCATTGCAAATTGCCCATATGCCAACAACCAGCCGGCAGCACCAGCCCTCTCCAACTCAGTAAATGGACCAAGGCCAGCTTTATCAGGAGCCAATCGTGTACCCCTCCGCAATAACAATACCGGCAACAACAATCAGCAGATGGGGCCGCCCCAGCAATCCTTCGGACGAGCCCGCATCAACCACATCAACGCCCAGGAGGCTCAGGACGCTCAGGGCGTAGTGCTCGGTGAGTTCCTAGTCAGCTCAGTTTTGGCAACAATATTGTTTGATTCTGGAGCATCACATTCATTCATATCCTCGAGTTTTGTGGAAAAACACAATATACCTACAGTGCTACTTAAGACACCCCTATTAACCCGAACGCCCGGAGGTGACATAAGTGCCGGCTGGGTTGTTCTAGGGTAAGGATCATCCTAAGTGGGGTAGAGTTCTTAGCAGACCTAGTAGTACTTAAGTCCAAAGGCATAGATGTGATCCTTGGAATGGATTGGTTAAGCCTGCACAATGGCCTTATAAGCTGTGCTGACAAGGTGGTACACCTGACAACCCAGAAGGAGTGCAAGTAACCTGCCATACTCGGGGAAGTGGACCGGATCCAATGGTTTTTAGCATGGAAGCCAAATTCTTGGAAGAAGTTCCAGTAATAAATGAGTACTCAGACGTTTTTCCGGAAGAACTCCCGGGGATGCCGCCAGATAGGGATATAGAGTTTGTCATTGACCTTGTCCCTGGAACCTCGCCTATAGCTAAGAGACCCTATAGGATGGCAGCCTCTGAGTTGGCAGAACTAAAGAAACAACTGGAAGAGCTACAACAAAGTGGGTTCATTAGCCGAGCTCATCACCATGGGGAGCTCCGGTCTTGTTTGTCAAAAAGAAGGACGGAAGCATGAGGATGTGCGTGGATTACCGCGCACTAAATGAAGTCACCATCAAGAACAGATACCCCCTTCCCAGGATTGATGACCTCTTTGACCAGTTGAAGGGAGCCAAGTATTTCTCCAAGATAGACCTGAGGTCGGGGTATCACCAGCTCAAGATTAAGGAAAGTGATATCCCAAAGACGGCTTTCGTCACCCGCTATGGGCAATATGAGTTTACCGTGATGTCTTTTGGACTCACCAATGCACCTGCTTATTTCATGAACCTCATGAATAAGGTGTTTATGGAAGAGTTAGATAAGTTTGTCGTAGTCTTCATTGACGACATACTTATATACTCCAAGAGTGTCGATGAACATGAGCAGCACCTACGGGTGATTCTGGAAAAGTTGAGGGTGCACAAGCTCTACGCCAAGTTCAGCAAGTGTGAATTTTAGCTTGAGAAAGTAGCATTTCTGGGTCACATCTTGACCGCGGAAGGAGTAGCAGTGGACCCCGAAAAGGTCGATGCAGTCTCCAATTGGCAGCAGCCAACCAATGTCAGTGAAATCAGGAGTTTTCTCGGTTTAGCCGGATATTACCGGAGATTTATTGAGGGATTCTCCAAGATAGCCCGACCCATGACAGAGCTACTCAAGAAAGAGAAGAAGTTCACCTGGACCGAGACATGTGAGAGAAGCTTCCAGGAATTAAAGAGAAGACTAACAACCGCCCCGGTACTAACCTTGCCAGACATCCAACGGGACTTTATCATTTATTGTGATGCATCCCGTCAAGGATTAGGATGTGTCCTCATGCAAGGAGGGAAAGTAGTGTCATACGCTTCCCGACAACTCAAGCCTCATGAGCAAAATTACCCGACCCATGATTTGGAATTGGCAGCCGTAGTACATGCCCTCAAGATTTGGAGACACTATCTGATTGGGAATAGGTGTGAGGTCTACACAGACCATAAGAGCTTAAAATACATCTTCACCCAGCCAGAATTAAACTTAAGACAAAGAAGGTGGTTAGAACTAGTTAAGGATTATAATGTGGTAATTCATTACCATCCTGGCAAAGCAAACGTGGTAGCAGATGCCTTAAGCCGAAAACCTTATGGACCTAAGAATACCCACCTTCAAGAAGAGATGGCACAATTAAATGTGCACATCGTTCCCCAGGGTTCCAGACACAAGTTGAGTGTTCAACCTACTTTGGAGGATCAGATCAGAAAGGCCCAAGGTTCGGATAAGGACTTGATGAGAATCCGCATGCATACGGGAGAAAACAAGGCACCGGATTTCAGAGTGGATGACAAAGGAACCTTATGGTACAAGGATAGGATTTGCGTGCCTAAGGAAGGAGAGTCCCGACAGACTATTATGGATGAGGCCCACAACTCGGCATATTCCATCCACCCAGGATCCACCAAGATGTATGTGGATATAAGACAAAAGTATTGGTGGAATGGAATGAAGGCGGACATTGCAAGATTTGTCGCCCATTGTGACACTTGTCAAAGGATCAAGGCTGAACATCAGAAGCCAGCAGGATTGCTACAACCCCTACCCATCCCGGTTTGGAAATGGGACGAGATAGGAATGGATTTTGTAGTGGGTTTACCCAGGACACAGAGAGGACATGACTCCATATGGGTAATAGTGGACCGACTCACAAAAGTCGCTCACTTCCTACCGGTACGGACCAATTATGGCGGTGAGAAGCTAGCCCGACTCTATGTGGACAACATAGTGAAGCTGCATGGCGTACCTAGCAGAATCGTTTCGGATAGAGGAACCCAATTCACCTCTAGGTTTTGGAAAAGTTTGCATAAGGCCATGGGCACCAAGTTGGACTTCAGTTCAGCTTATCACCCGCAGACCGACGGTCAAACAGAAAGGGTGAACCAGATTATGGAGGATATGCTGAGAGCATGTGTCCTTACTTATGGCAAGGACTGGGAACAAAGTTTACCGTACGCTGAGTTTTCGTACAACAATGGTTATCAAGCAAGCTTAGGCATGTCACCATTTGAAGCTCTCTATGGGAGAAAGTGTAGGACCCCCCTGATGTGGTCAGAAGTGGGAGAGCGTGCCCTGGTTGGACCCGCGCTCGTAAAAGAAGCGGAAGAAAGAGTGGCCGAAATTAGAGAGAAACTGAAGGCCGCCCAATCCCGACAAAAGAGTTACTCAGACAAGAAGAGACGAGAAGTAAGTTTCAATCCCGGAGACTTCGTCTATCTCAAGGTTTCGCCTATTCGAGGGACTCGGAGATTTCAAGTACATGGGAAACTAGCCCCTCGGTACATCGGACCGTACCAAGTACTGAAGAGAATCGGAGCTGTAGCATACCGTCTAGAACTACCAAAAGGAATGTCCGATATACACCCAGTATTCCATGTATCCCAACTGAGAAGATGCCTGAGGGTACCCAAAAGAGAACGGGTGACGGAAGAAGAAATAACTTTACAGAAAGATCTTCGGTACCAGGAAGTACCTGTCAAGATTTTGGACACGGTCACAAAAAGAACAAGAAACTCTGAAGTACGGATTTGCAGAGTTCAGTGGAGCAGACATGGGATAGAAGAAGCTACATGGGAACGCGAAGATGCCCTTAAGGAAGAGTTTCCCCATCTATTTAGGAACCAGCCGAATCTCGAGGACGAGATTCATTTTAAGTGGGGTAGGTTTGTAACGCCCGCGTTTTTACCCTATTTAAATTACAGTACAAATCGCTCGCTAAAAATAATTTTCAAAACTTTTCCGTCGTCAGGCCTGGGTCGTTCCTAAACCCTTACCGCTCAAAACATCTCTCGACCTTTCGCCGTCTGACATCCGACATTGACCGCCAGCCTTTCTCTTTTCCTCGACCCCCGCGACGTGCCGCGTGCTCAACTCCGCACTCGCGACCGTCACCGCGAATTCCGCCGACGCAGCTCTTTCCCCTCACGCGTCGCGTCGCACGCGCGCGACCTCGCCGCGAATCCCGCCGACGCAGGACCCCCCCCCCCTCCCTCCTTTTTCTTTTTCCCCCCTACCCCTTTTCCTCTTCTTTTCTCCTTTCTCCTTTCTCTGTTCCTGCTTCCTGCTCCCCTCGCTCCCCTGCATACGCAGCACGGCACCGAGCAGAGAGCTCAACGCCGGCCACCACCACCACCTCCGCCCTTGACGTCTCCACAGGAGCTGCCTAACCCGGCCCTCCTCTGCGCACGCCGTACCCCCTTGCCGTATTGGCGCTCGCGCTGCCCCTGCGTGCTGCGACGCCGAGCAGTGCCGGCCGCCGCGCGTCGCCTCGCCACGGGCCACCTCCCCCTGCGCCGCACGCCCTCGGGCCGCCCTTCCCCGCTACGCGCCACCACCCCGCCCTGCGCAGCGACGACTAGCGCCACCGGCCGCCCTGCGCAGCGGCACCCCGTACCACCGCCGCCCCACTGCCATTACTGCCGCCACCGACCTCCACCGCGCCCCCTCCTTCCTGCCCTCTCCGGCCTACAAATACCCCCCCACGACGCGCCTCTCCACCACCACAAGCTCCCCCGCAACCCCTAGCTCCCTCCCCGGCCTTGCTCCACCGCCGCCGCCAGGCACCTCCGCCCGCCGCCCCTGGCCCCCGTGGGCAGCCCGCCTCACGCCGCCCCGACCCAAGGTGAGGGGTGGAATGGATCCCCCTCACTCCCCTCTCCGTGTAGCCCCTACCCCCGGCCGCCGCCGTGCCCTAGGGCCGCCGTGATTGGAGGCGCCGCCGGCCCCCATCCCCTCCCCTGTCTCTGGTAACGGGAGGAGGAAGAAGGGCACTTTTGCCCTGAACCCCCTGCCCTTTTGCCTATTCCCTAAAGAACCACACCTCCCCTTAAACCCTTTTCCCAAATAACCCCCCCTGCTCTTCCTAATTAGAAAATGAACCCCTCCACTGCACAAGATATTTATGGATAGGTCCCTGACCCTTTTTAGAAGTACCCTAGGTATTCCCGGAAATTCCAGTCAGGCCCTCCCCTCCCGACAGTAATTACAAATAGGTCCTCAGGCCCTTATTCCTTACCTAAAACCACGTTCGGCCTATTATTTTATGCGCCAAAAATCCCCCGTTTACCCTGAAACTTTACCACGGCATTTCTAGCATAATGACGGCCGTGCCATCAAGAAATCCCTCGAAAATATTCTTTCTACCATTGCTTCTTAAGTTATTTCCGATTCGGGCTTATAGATAAAACCTTTACCTCTTTTCTTTATTGAATGTTTGTTTGTGTGCGCCGTAGATCACGAGGTGACCGAGGGAGAGCCCGTCGACGAGCAGTACTACGAACAAGAGTCCGAGAACCAGTGCCGTGAGCCAGAACCTGAAGGACAGTACCTCGATCAGGACTTCCCGGAAGGCTTTGTGAATGGCAAGTCCAATCCCATCCTTTGATGCATTCTTATCCTAGATTTATAAATACAACCTATTGGCCTATTTTGTAAAATGCATTATTTTATCGCAAGACCTGGTTGGATAGCCACCCCTTGATTGCTATAACCCTACCCCGATGACCTAGGATTTGCTCGGTTAGGCGTAAACTACATGTCAGAGATACTCGCTACCTATTATTCCTCTCATTATATTGTAAACCATGATTATAAGCGCTTTACTAAGAATAAGGGTACGAGTGTTTTAGAAGATCAAAATGGGATTTCGGGGAAATAAAAAGAAAGGCTTAACCTGGCGGGATGGACGGCGTTTTCGGTGCGAAATGCCGCTTGCGTGCTTGTACCTTTGTGGTTGAGCATGGTCAGGAGATGTCCGTCGGGTCGGTTTAAGGATGAACTGGGGTGTCATCTTGCCTAACTCATTTATCGTACAACCACTCGACCGTTGTGTGGGCAACGGCTTAGCATAAACCCCACTAGTTGTTCTACTAGCCAAAAAGGAGAGCGGGTGAGTAACGGGAGACCATGGAGAAGGGATACGATCTGTGTGAGTGATATCCCGGTTATGACTTCATGGATGGGTCATTAACCCCATGGTAGCTTCCGTGTTGGCTAGTTAGATTCAGCTAAGGTGGGTAATGGCTTTGTTAGGATCCGCGGCGACATTAAGGTGTTCGTAGCGCGGTACCCTACTTGTGGGTAAAGTGTACAACCTCTGCAGAGTGTAAAAATCTATTCGAATAGCCGTGTCCACGGTATTGGGCGCGTTACGGCATGGTCACTTCAATAGATGTTTCGGGATGATTGGTTTTGTGGCATAGGTTGTTTTGAAAGTACTCGGCAGTTGTGCAGTAAGCTACTGTGGACGCCGAGTCCGATGACACTAAAACTTGGATCCTTCGTGCAGGATCAACACTACTTAAGGTTCGATTACTATAAAAATGTTTTGAGAAAGTGCGTTTGTTAAATAAACCCTTGCATGTGTAAAATCTTGCTTTATCGCAAATAAACCCTAACCCTACCCTTGATATAACCTGCATGATCTCTGTTATCATCCCCTCCGCGGGTGTGGTTGGACTTGTTGAGTACCTTTGTACTCACCCTATATATATATGTGGTTTTCTCAGAGGAAGACCCGGACTACGTGATCGGAAACGACGAATAAGGGTTGTGTCCGCGCCCAACTCTGCCTGTGGTGTTGGCCCTCCGCAAGATGCTTCTGCTAGCGTGTTACTCTGAGCCCGAGTTGGATCCCGCGTGGGTCACGCTTTGGTGTATTAGCATAGCTATTTTATTACTAGTTATCGTCTGTATCGAGTGCCCGCCTCCTCGGAGGTTTGTACGGTAATGTACCATCGGATGTAATAAATGTGTATCAGCCTCCTGGGACTGATTTGTATATCACATTTAAGTCTCCCCGGATGAGGGGACGCTTCAAGGAGGTAGTCATCTAGCTGGACCTACTCTAGGCCTTCACAGTCCTCGTCAGCGTGAATCATGAAAACTTCTCGATTGGGGGTGAAGCGTTTGGCACTTCGCACCACTTGGCCCTCGTCTTCGTTGTTGGAAGGAGGGAGGGGTCTGCCTTCTTGAAAAGGGAGTTCGCCGAGTGTGGCAATGAATCGTGGTGGACTTGATTTGAGAAACCTGGAGGATTTCATGCCCTCCAGATGCCCAAACCTGCCCGACCAATCTGATCCTTATCAGATCCCGGGTCACGTGAGTAGCTGAATCCGAGTATTTGTCGGAAGCAATAGCCCCCAGACATGCGGTGGCTTCTCCTTCTCTAAGTGGTGGTAGATGATCCAAGTCCTCTTCCAATGCGGAGAGGGTCCTGAGTTGAACTACCTCAAACCAATCTGGACATGGTTTGGAGGTTTTAGGTTTGCCGATAGAGAGTGTGCGTTACGCAAAAACTAGCGGTGAAGTGTAGCTTTGTTCCATGGGCAATTTGTCGACCAAGCCGACTAGTCGGAGCTAATTCCGACTAGTTGTTGACCGTGCGGAGCTAGTCACCGAGTAGTTTGAGACTCGTTCCCGACTAGTTTCTAGTCGAGATGAGTTGCTAAATTTGTCATTGGCGCAGCCGATTTATCGAAGTAGTCGTAACTGCAGCGTGAGTCGAGTAGTTGAGGTCGTTGTTGCAGCACGTCGATGTCGTGACGCGAGGGTAAGTTCAGCGGAGTAGTCAAATTCTTCCAGCTCCCTAGGGTTGATACACTAAAGGGTCGATTCTGTCACAAGGCGGGAGTCGTATTCGAGTAACTCAAAGGGCTCTATACCCTTCCAGTACACGAAACGGCCTTGCGGCGCAGACGTTAAGGTTAAAACCCGGATGATTACCCAAAAATGATTCGGGGTAATTGTGACAGTTCAATTACTTGTAAGCTAGGCACATTATTTGTTAGTGTGAAGTATGTGCTTGTTAGTGTAAAGCTTGTGTGTGTTTATGTGAAGCTTTTGAAAATTTTGAAGTGCAAGTAAAAAGGGTATTTTTTTTATAATTACAGAAAAACCTAGGGTTGTTTTTGCAAATGTAATTGGATAGGGGGTAACTTCAAAATAAGTGAAGGGTGGTTTTGCAAACATGTTTTTCTTACTTTATTCCCTGTAAAAAAAAATATATTTATCCAAAAGTTTCATTTGAAATGTTTGTGTTGAGTTGTGTAAAAATTTGGGTAAAGTTGTGAAAATAAGGGTGTTTATGTAATTTTATGAAAGTACAAGTCCTTTTATGCAAGTATTTGAATTACAAAAGTAACTCTCGAAGTTACTCAGGGCTAAAGTGTAAAAGGTGCAAGTCATCATGACATGTCTATCCAATCATTATAACGTGTCTATCCCGTCATCATGACGTGTCATAAATGCTTGCATTTAGGTCCTAAATATTATGAAGTTACACTTTTTAGGACAAAAGTAATTCAAATCCAATTTTTGTTCAAAATTTAACGTGTAAAGATATAAGTTTTGAGTTTTTGAATTTGAGCCCTAAAGCAATGTTGTAGAGTTTGAAAAACTCTCCAACTTTCGTTTTGGGCATTTCTTCATTAGGGTTTTAGATTAATGAGAAATTTATGCTTTACAGAAAGGTCCCTGCAATTTTCTAGATTTGCGCATAAGCCCTTGGGAAATCATATTTCCCCTTCTTCTCTCTCTGTTCTTCCTCTATCCGGCTACCTCCTTCTTCCACTGGCGGTGCATCTGTCTGGGGGATTTTTTTTCCTCCCTGCCTCCCTCTCTCTGCGTGCTCCTGGCCGGTATGGCTTCGGGCGGCGCCGAACTCCTGCACAGGGCGGCCCGGCGTGGACCCGAGCGCGGCGCAGGCGACGGCGTGCGGGGCGTGCGGCGGGCGGCTGCGGCTCGGCGCGGTGCTGGCGCAGCGGCAGAGCATAGCGGGCGCAGGCGCGGAGGCTGGTGGCGCGGGCGCGGCGCAGACGCGGGCGCGCGGGCGGCTCCAGGCAGCGGGCACGGCTCCAGGCAGCGGGCGCAGCTCCAGGCGAAGGCAGCAGTGCGGGGCAATCTGGCGTGCGCGTGCGGGAGCGGCGCTGGCGTGCAGCGCGGTGCGGGAGGAGCCGTGGTGCGACGGCTCGGCACGGGCGTGGAGGCGCGGCAGCTCGGGGCAGACCCACACGGGGGCAGCGAGGCCGTGCGTAGGGGTGACCAGGTGGTGGCCGGTGCGGGCCACGGAGGCAACGGCGCAAGCGTGCGGAGGCTGCTCTGCGACGGTGCCTAGGGCCTTCTCCCTCGCGGCAAGCGGCACGGCTGGGCGGGGCTGAGGCGAGCAGAAGGGGCGACGCGCCCTGGTGGCGCACGGCGGCGGCTGCGGGCGGATCCGCACGGGAGTAGTGGGGTTCCTGCGGGCGTCAACGTACTGCCGGTGTTCGGGCCAATGCTCGTCGGGTGGCGGTGGAGATGGCCCTGGTGCGGGCGGGCTTCTATTTTCGCGGAGGCAGAGGGGGTGAGTGTGACATGGCACAGGACCGGCAGCCGGATCGGCTCGTTTCTGCAAGCGCGTGCGCGCGAGAGGCAACAGGCCACACGCGAGCAGGCTAGGGGCCAGTGGAGCGGGAGCATTCTACCGGCAGCAGTGGTAGGCCGACCCGGGTGGCGTCGCAGCAGGCGGAAAGGGCAGCAGAGCTACATCTTGTGCGAGCGGGAGTGGCGCACAGGGGCTGCGGCCAGGCACGGCGGCCCTGCGGGTAACTGCGCAGGCATGCCGAATGTGTTTCTACAGTGCATCTACGTGAGCAGAGGAAGTTCAACCCGTGAACAGTAGGATCTTGAGGTTCGCGAAGGAGTCGGCATAGCGAACCAATCCGGCTCCATCGTCTCCTCCCATAAGTCCACGACATCCAGCAGCTCCTATTCCTCGTCGATCGCCCGAGCAAGACCACAACACCTCAAGAAAGCTCCTGGACCCTCTCATCGAGCCTCTTCGATCCCTGTATACCGGAATATCATGGCCGTGGCAAAGCCGACTACCGCCACCACAGGTCACCGTGGGGAATACCCCTCCAGGCCTCCTCCACCCACTACAGTTCCCTGGCAAGCTTCTTCGTCACCCACGGAACCTCGTCACCGTCGAGCTCTTCTCGTCGCCAATCCTGTTCACCGCGGGAATTCACTTTCCGCCCATTCTCCTCCACAACCAAGACTACCCCAAGGTTTGCCCTGACCCACTGAATCTTCCTAATGCTGGCAACCCCTTTGCCGGAACATCGTCGTTATCTTCCTATTCTCTGTTTTCCCCGACCAGAGACTTAATTGCTTTGATTCAAAACGTTCTAGGGTGTTCTCTATAAAATTTCCAAAACCTTCTTTATTTCAAATCAGTGAACTTCTACATTCCATAGAAATTTGTAAGAAGTTCATAAAAATACAAAATCAGTTTTGTTTGAATCCTTAGGTCAAAATCTACAAGTTTTATGTTGCGATCTTCAGTTGAAAGTCTTTGATTTGTGGTCTCGGTTAAATATTAGGGAATGAGTGCTTATTTGTACTTTATGTTGTGTACATGTGTTATAGCTGAAAGGTAAATAATAGGATGTATGTCTCAAGTAGAGATGTGTGATATTTAGATAATCCTTTCACACGAGTGCTCATATCCCTGCCATCAAGACTTTGTCCTTGTCTTGATTGCAGTCTCCTTAAGGTCCTTTTCATATAAGGATCCTTGTTAGTCCGTGTGTATCTGCTGCTTAACCAATACGTCTCTACAGCTATACTTCAGCGTCGGCTATCAGCTCAGTCGCTAAGCATCCGTTTCCTTTGAGTCAATGATGTTTCTGTGTAACAGCTGTTAGCCGATGCATTTCTTTTGATATACTTCTACCATCGGCTGATTAGCCAATCCGGTTGTTACCTTTCTAATATCGGCTAATGCCGATACAATTCTTTTGTTTTGTCCTACATCGGCTGCACATAGTCGATGTATCGAAAGTGCACACACGATCTTATAGTTCTTGCTATCGGCTGATCTAAGACGATTCTAGTTGTTTTCCATATCGGTCAAATATGGCCGATCAATCCTTAGTTTTCCCATCCTTATCCACACACTTCTATCAGCCGATTTATCGGCTAGGAAATCGGCTATATGCCTATCGATCACTCACCCTCAACCATGCTCCAATCGTCGGCACATCTGTAGAACATATCCTCCTCGGCACAAGCTCATTAGCCACATACCCTTTAGTCTAATTCCGCAATTGTGGTCTCATCAGCCTAGTCCGATATTAGTGTTCTGTCCCACCTAGTTCCTGTAACAGGTCTAACTTAGATAACGCATCGGTTGTACGTCACTCAATTGTTGTGCTGACGTAATCGAGCCGATACAACCACATCTAGTTACCTAGGATAACTCTTAAGCACATCTCAGCTAGACATCCGATGTAAATAGCATATCGACTGCACCTGCCGAAACGCACCACCACAGATCGGCAAGTTAGGACAGTAAGAGTCTCTGTTAGGCACGACCAAAGCACATCAATCGGCTTAAACCTGATGCATCCTCATCGGTTAAGGCCAAGACCAATGCACCAACCAATTAGATAGACCAGAAACATGCTGATAATCTAATCGGCAAGATCCTCCCTTGATCTATCCTTGTAACATTGTACCTTTAATATTCCTATCTCTATCAGCCATTTTAACCTTTGGTGAAACCCAAACCGGTTAATCTCTTCTGCTCATATACAGAAACTACTCATGCCGATTTATCTTCTAAACAAAAATCAGCAGATCTCTTAAAACTGTATAGAGAACTCCCTTCTTTATCAAATTTATCGACTGAACCCCTATTGTTTCCAATCAACACTGCTGTAGTCTTCAACAAACAGTCCATCTTAATTGGTTGTCCCCCTAAAGCTCTGTCTAAGTTTAGTTTTAGATCTTTTTGGTTGTTATATGAGTAATATGTTAAATGAGTGTTGGATTGCAACTTTATTGTGAAGTAATATAGTTTTATGTGCACACTTTGAATGTAATGTTGCATTGCATGTAGATACGACTACTTCCGTAGATGGTACCTATGAGATATCCCAGAAGTTTGCAGAAGATATTTCTGAAAACCAGGTGAACATCACCAAGGGATTATCAGAAGCCCCGAACCAAAGTTCGGAAGATAATAATACTAACATCCTTGACTCCAGCCCCACCAGTAAAGGCAAGCCCCGGACATAACCCACTATTTTATTTACACTGCAACCTATATCTATTTATATATTTCTATGCATTAAGTTCCTAGGAATTGCTTGGAACCCTAGTTGTATATTTCCAGGAACCAATGTACTGAACACTAGAACTGGAGTCCGAATAGCTGCTATGCTAATAGGACCGGTAGAAGTCGAGTGATTACCTGTCACTCGCGAGCTTTATAGGAGTTGTAATGTTTACATTCCTACAGTCACTATAAGGATGATGGACAGGATTTTTGTGAGGTATCATGATTGATGTGATACCCCGTCTGTGTTGATGAACTTGATAAGGTCGCAGTGTGTGGTAGTGGTGGTTAAGCGTTTGAAAGTACTAGCCACATGCCGCGAAATATGGTAAGCGGTAAGCCTAGTAACCAATCAGCCCGAGGAGTGGACATACCTCCCACCACTCGTATTTGGTTCTTCTGGTTACTTGATTCGAAGTGTAGGAATACGTGTTGCAGGGCAACCAGGAGTATGGTCATGTAGTCGCGCTACAGACCTACATCCTGCACACATTGGGTGTGCGTATGATCCTGCAGTCGCTTGTGGTGGACCTGTCCACGAGTCGGAATGAAAGGCAAACGGTCACTTCGGAACAATCGTTGGATTTTCCAAGCGTGTGAGTTAGGTTTACCCTTGCAAGGCTAAAATTCGATTCAGGAATCGTCCGTTTCTCGCGGAGATTGAGACTGCTTGATCCCTTTACCACATAGAGTAACAAGAGCAACTTTGTGATTATCAAAGATGATGTTTGGCTAAAGATTCTACCATACTTGAATAGCTATAGGTGCTTATCTAGAATGAATAATCACATAGAACTTGAAAGCTAAAAGTTGACATTAAGGATCTACTCTTTGTTGCTTTTCAGCTGAAAACTTTACCCAAAACCCGAAAAGCCGTCATAAGTCTAGCTATATGGCTAAGTATATCATGAATCGGGTAAGCCTTGCTGAGTATTAGTATACTCAGCCTTGCCTTGTAACTTGTTTTCAGGTGTCTCCCCTGAGGACTCCACTCTGCTTATGCTATGGCCCTATGCTCTCCCCGATGGTTGGTCCGTGGAGTGGGATCCGTCCCCGGCCAACATAGGTCCCTCTGAGTGATGTTGGGCATGGGCTTAGCTCAAACGTCCGTTGTGCGACATCTGTAGAATCGCGTGTATTTTCCGCTGCGGATACTATAACTTTGGAAAAGTCTTGTATAAATTAGAACTAGTTAGGTATTTATACTATGGTTGTATGCCATGTGATATTATACCTGTGATGTAAAAATGTGATGGCATTTGTATCTCTGGACTCGCCTTCGTGCGAGGTACCTTGTTTGATCCTGCTCTCGGTGGTTAATCGGGACGTTACCCGACAGGCCAAGGGATTATACCGTTTGAAGCACGTTGGAGCCCTCAAAAGTGGACTCACGTACTTGAGCCGGTATAATTCAGGTTGGTTCTGTCACAGCTGGTATTAGAGCTAACAAGTGTACTCTGGAGATACATTTTACCTTAAAAATGCTTTCAGTATAAAAGTTTGACCAACAAAATATTTGGCAAAGCCGCGTTGGATTCGTTAAGGATTATGCTTAGTACATAAAGCCCTAAGGTAATGCTTATGAGGGAAATAGAGGTGACTATAATATATATATATGACCCTAACTACCAGCATTACTTTTCTTTCAAAACTTAAATTCATGCACAACCCAACCTTATATTCTGAAATGACACCTTCGATGATGAGGTAAGAAGGTAAGGATCCTCAGCTAACTGGGGAGTTAGCCTTCCCGTCGGTGATGCGAACCGAACGTTGTTTCTCAAGCAGTGGCCTACTTGAGATGCTGCCAATATATCAATTTCGGTTGATTATATTGGGAGTATATGGTTCGGCGCAGGGTACGGCAACCGTTGTTCATACCCCGCATTTTGCGGTACCCCCGTGAATACGTTGTTTCGATAACGTATGTTAACATTGTCTGTACGGCGGTAATGGTACAGATGCCGTTTCTATAGTGAACAGTAATGATTGGGAATGCTTTCATGACATGCTGGCATGAAAGGTTCAGTGTTTACATATTGTGTTTTCTGCAGGTATGCTAACCACGATTTGATAGGTTCTGAACGGTTAGGATCTGTCGACTAGATATTATAGGGAGAGACGTATTAATTATGCCACCGTAATTAACTACGTAAGACCAAGATTACTTGGCAGTTATTTTTGTTTGTGAGGACGTGTAGAACATGCATACATCATGTCATCTTGGATTGATTTGATTGCCTTGCTTATTACGTTGTTGTACTAAAATATGTTGCTTGTATCTGAATGTCCGCCTAGACTTTGTGTTGTAGGAGCCAACGTAATCTGCTAGGCTAACATGGAGTTAAAAAGTCTTTTATGAATCAAGTGGGTTGGGTCATGTTTGGACCTTATCACCGATCTTAGCTTAACAGCTAAATCAAACCCTTGATCTTGCTTTGAATCTGTTTCGGCAGAAGCATTGAGCTTTTCCTTTGGTGGTTAAACCTTGATATGTCAGCAAACCCTTCAATCCATCATTCAGTGATTCATCTATCCCCTCTTGATGTTGTACCTTATATTGTTGGCTATTCTAGTTACAACATCTGAAAGTTGCACCTTCAATTTTTGCTCACATGATTTTGGATAAATTAAAAAGATTTATGACAATAATTACTTTTTGAATACAATTCTCCCGGCAAAAGTCATGCATCATAACATATACCATCTTTGGTCAGTGCATGGTGTTGCATTGTCATCGAAAATCCGTAGACTGACTAACGGGTGTGTCTCCAGTACAACTTCGGGTTGTCTTCGGTTTCCTAAGTCTATCTTGTTGCTGTTGGCACTACAGGGTTGTTATTCCTCTTTTGTAGTGGTGTTTAATCACATGACCATGATGCCGTGTCGGAACCTAAGGCCTCATGTGCGCTGCAGCCATATGATTGAGCCATTAGGAGCGCACTGGTGCCTAGGTATATGTGACGTAACTCACTGCAATCTCTTTTTATGCAGCCTTACTAGTGTCCTAACTTTTGATCCTCGCTTAAGGATATAGAACTACCTAGGTGTTAGTTACGAGAGAATGGTTGTAGAGCGCGAGTCATGTGCGTCACTAACTCATGATAGTATGCATCATATTTTATGCATTTCTTACGTGCATACATCACAAGCATCGTCATCCTTGTATCATGGTGTATGCCTCATTTGGTCAGCATCATGGTAATTGCAATATGTCATATGCCCCATTTCGATCATGCATGGAATTCTCCATTCTCGTGTTGCACCATTATTGCAATCATACATCTCAACAGGGCATCACGTTTATGGTTATATATCGAGCATTGCACTCTGAGTTGGAACCTTTTGTCATTATCCCTTGATTGCATCAGTATAAATGGGCATGTTTTGCAATCAACATCATCCAAATCATTCAGGTAATAAACTCTGAGCAGGGGTGCTTCAAACATCACTCGTAAATCAATCTCTCGTACTATCCTCACTTGCTATCCATAAGTTTTGTGATGAATGTCGCCGACATTTATCGTCCTCATGTTGTGATCTTAGCTCTATGAGAACTTGATCACCTTTCTCTCTCTTCTCTCGTCATACTCATCCATGTACAATCTATCCATGCTTTCGTTATACTCATCTCGTCATACTCCAACGGCTTTTATCATCAACATCAATCTTCTCCGGTGTGATTGCTTCCTGCCACTTTTGATGGGTGATTTGTTTCTTTTTCATTAAGAGTCTTTCATCCTGAATCTCGGGATGAGATTCTTTTTAGGGGGGAAAGTTGTGACAGTTTAATTACTTGTAAGCTAGGCACATTATTTGTTAGTGTGAAGTATGTGCTTGTTAGTGTAAAGCTTGTGTGTGTTTATGTGAAGCTTTAGAAAATTTTAAAGTGCAAGTAAAAAGGGTATTTTTTATAATTACAGAAAAACGTAGGGTTGTTTTTGCAAAATGTAATTGGATAGGGGGTAACTTCAAAATAAGTGAAGGGTGATTTTGCAAACATGTTTTTCTTACTTTATTCCCTGTAAAAAATATATATATTTATCCAAAAGTTTCATTTGAAATGTATGTGTTGAGTTGTGTAAAAATTTGGGTAAAGTTGTGAAAATAAGGGTGTTTATGTAATTTTATGAAAGTACAAGTCCTTTTATGCAAGTATTTGAATTAAATAACTCTCAAAGTTACTCAGGGCTAAAGTGTAAAAGGTGCAAGTCATCATGACATGTCTATCCAATCATTATGACGTGTCTATCCCGTCATCATGACGTGTCATAAATGCTTGCATTTAGGTCCTAAATATTATGAAGTTACACTTTTTAGGACAAAAGTAATTCAAATCCAATCTATGTTCAAAATTTAACGTGTAAAGATATAAGTTTTGAGTTTTTGAATTTGAGCCCTAAAGCAATGTTGTAGAGTTTGAAACACTCTCCAACTTTCGTTTTGGGCATTTCTTCATTAGGGTTTTAGATTAATGAGAAATTTATGCTTTACAGAAAGGTCCCTGCAATTTTCAAATTTGCGCATAAGCCCTTGGGAAATCCTATTCCCCTTCTTCTCTCTCTGTTCTTCCTCTATCCGGCTTCCTCCTTCTTCCACTGGCGGCGCATCTGTCTGGGGGATTTTTTTCCTCCCTGCCTCCCTCCCTCTGCGTGCTCCTGGCCAGTATGGCTCCGGGCGGCGCCGAGCTCCTGCGCAAGGCGGCCCGGCATGGTCCCGAGCGCGGCGCAGGCGACGGCGTGCGGGGCGCGCGGCGGGCGGCTGCGGCTTGGCGCGGTGCTGGCGCGGTGGCGGAGCAGAGCGGGCGCGAGCAAGCGCAGGCGAGGAGGCTGGTGGCGCGGGCGCGGTGCAGACACGGGCGCGCGGGCGGCTCCAGGCAGCGGGCGCAGCTCCAGGCGGTGGCGGCAGTGCGGGGCGCTCTGGCGCGCGCGTGCGGGAGCGGCGCTGGCGTGCAGCGCGGTGCGGGCGGAGCCGTGGTGCGACGGCTCGGCGCGGGCGTGGAGGCGCGGCAGCTCGGGGCAGACCTGCACGGGGGCAGCGAGGCCGTGCGTAGGGGTGACCAGGTGGTGGCCGGTGCGGGCCACGGAGGCGACGGAGCAAGCGTGCGGAGGCTGCGCAGCGACGACGCCTAGGGCCTTCTCCCTCGCGGCAAGCGGCACGGCTGGGCGAGGCTGAGGCGAGCAGAAGGGGCGACGCGTCCTGGTGGCGCACGGCGGCTGCGGGCGGATCCGCACGGGAGTGGTGGGGGTTCCTGCGGGGCGTCAACATACTGGCGGGTGTTCGGGCCGACGCTCGTCGGGTGGTGGTGGAGATGGCCCCGGTGCGGGCGGGCTTCGGTTTTCGCGGAGGCAGAGGGGGTGAGTGTGACATGGCACAGGACCGGCAGCTGGCTCGGCTCGTTTCGGCAAGCGCGTGCGTGCGAGAGGCAACAGGCCACGCGTGAGCAGGCTAGGGGCCAGTGGAGCGGGAGTGTTCTGCCGGCGGCGGCGGTAGGCCGACCCGGGTGGCGTCGCAGCAGGCGGAAAGGGCGGCAGAGCTACATCTTGTGCGTGTGGGAGTGGCGCACAGGGGCTGCGGCCAGGCACGGCGGCCTGCCGAATGTGTTTCTGCAGTGCATCTGCGTGAGCAGAGGAAGTTCAACCCGTGAACAAGTGGATCTTGAGGTTCGCGAAGGAGTCGGCATAGCGAACCAATCCGGCTCCATCGTCTCCTCCCATAAGTCCACAACATCCAGCAGCTCCTATTCCTCGTCGATCGCCCGAGCAAGACCACAACACCTCAAGAAAGCTCCTGGACCCTCTCATCGAGCCTCTTCGATCCCTGTATACCAGAATATCATCGCCGTGGCAAAGCCGACTACCGCCACCACAGGTCACCGTGGGGAATACCCCTCCAGGCATCCTCCACCCACTACAATTCCCTGGCAAGCTTCTTCGTCACCCACGGAACCTCGTCACTGTCAAGCTCTTCTCATTGCCAATCCTGTTCACCGTGGGAATTCACTTTCCGCCTGTTCTCCTCCACAACCAAGACTACCCCAAGGTTTGCCCTGACCCACTGAATCTTCCTAATGCTGGCAACCCCTTTGCCGGAACATCGTCGTTATCTTCCTATTCTCTGTTTTCCCCGACCAGGAACTTAATTGCTTTGATTTAGAAAGTTCTAGGGTGTTCTCTGTAAAATTTCCAAAACCTTGTTTATTTCAAATCAGTGAACTTCTACATTCCATAAAATTCGTAAGAAGTTCATAAAAATACAAAACCAGTTTTGTTTGAATCCTTAGGTCAAAATCTACAAGTTTTATGTTGCGATCTTGAGTTGAAAGTCTTTGATTTGTGGTCTAGGTTAAATATTAGGGAATGAGTGCTTATTTGTACTTTATGTTGTGTGCATGTGTTATAGCTGAAAGGTAAATCATAGGATGTATGTCTCAAGTAGAGATGTGTGATATTTAGATAATCCTTTCACACGAGTGCTCATATCCCTGCCATCAAGACTTTGTCCTTGTCTTGATTGCAGTCTCCTTAAGGTCCTTTTCATATAAGGATCCTTCTTAGTCCGTGTGTATCTGCTACTTAGCCAATACATCTCTGCAGCTATACTTCAGCGTCGGCTATCAGCTCAGTCGCTAAGCATTCGTTTCCTTTGAGTCAATGATGTTTCTGTGTAACAGCTGTTAGCCGATGCATTTCTTTTGATATACTTCTACCATCGGCTGATTAGCCAATCCGGTTGTTACCTTTCTAATATCGGCTACTGCCGATACAATTATTTTGTTCTGTCCTACATCGGCTGCACATAGTCGATGTATCAAAGTGCACACACGATCTTATAGTTCTTGCTATCGGCTGATCTAAGCCGATTCTAGTTGTTTTCCATATCGGTCAAATATGGCCGATCAATCCTTAGTTTTCCCATCCTTATCCACACACTTCTATCAGCCGATTTATCGGCTAGGAAATCGGCTATATGCCTATCGATCACTCACCCTCAACCACGCTCCAATCGGCGGCACATCTGTAGAACATATCCTCCTCGGCACAAGCTCATCAGCCACATACTCTTCAGTCTAATTCCGCACTTGTGGTCTCATCAGCCTAGTCCGATATTAGTGTTCTGTCCCACCTAGTTCCTGTAACAGGTCTAACTTAGATAACCCATCGGCTGTACATCACTCAATTGTTGTGCTGACGTAATCGAGCCGATACAACCACACCTAGTTACCTAGGATAACTCTTAAGCACATCTCAGCTAGACATCCGATGTAAATAGCATATCGACTGCACCTGCCGAAACGCACCACCATAGATCGGCAAGTTAGAACAGTAAGAGTCTCTGTTAGGCACGATCAAAGCACATCAATCGGCTAAACCTGATGCATCCTCATCGGTTAAGGCCAAGACCAATGCACCAACCAATTAGATAGACCAGAAACATGCTGATAATCTAATCGGCAAGATCCTCCCTTGATCTTTCCTTGTAACACTGTACCTTTAATATTCCTATCTCTATCAGCCGTTTTAACCTTTGGTGAAACCCAAACCGGCTAATCTCTTCTGCTCATATACAGAAACTACTCATGCCAATTTCTCTTCTAAACAGAAATCAGCAGATCTCTTAAAACTGTATAGAGAACTCCCTTCTTTATCAAATCTATCGACTGAACCCCTTTTGTTTCCAATCAACACTGCTGTAGTCTTCAACAAACAGTCCATCTTAATTGGTTGTCCCCCTAAAGCTCTGTCTAAGTTTAGTTTCAGATCTTTTTGGTTGTTATATGAGTAATATGTTAAATGAGTGTTGGATTGCAACTTTATTGTGAAGTAAGATAGTTTTATGTGCACACTTTGAATGTAATGTTGCATTGCATGTAGATACGACTACTTCCGTAGAAGGTACCTACGAGATCTCCCAGAAGTCTACAGAAGATATTTCTGAAAACCAGGTGAACATCACCAAGGGATTATCAGAAGTCCCGAACCAAAGTTCGAAAGATAATAATATTAACATCCTTGACTCCAGCCCCACCAGTAAAGGCAAGCCCCGGATATAACCCACTATTTTATTTACACTGCAACCTATATCTATTTATATATTTCTATGCATTAAGTTCCTAGGAATTGCTTGGAACCCTAGTTGCATATTTCCAGGAACCAATGTACTGAACACTAGAACTGGAGTCCGAATAGCTACTATGCTAATAGGACCGGTAGAAGTCGAGTGATTACCTGTCATCGCGAGCTTTATAGGAGTTGTAATGTTTACATTCCTACAGTCACTATAAGGATGACGGACGGGATTTTTGTGAGGTATCATGATTGAGGTGATACCCCGTCTGTGTTGATGAACTTGATAAGGTCGCAGTGTGTGGTAGTGGTGGTTAAGCGTTTGAAAGTACTAGCCACATGCCGCGAAATATGGTAAGCGGTAAGCCTAGTAACCAATCGGCCCGAGGAGTGGACATACCTCCCACCACTCGTATTTGGTTCTTCTGGTTACTTGATTCGAAGTGTAGGAATATGTGTTGCAGGGCAACCAGGAGTATGGTCATGTAGTCGCGCTACAGACCTACATCCTGCACACATTGGGTGTGTGTATGGTCCTGCAGTCTCTTGTGGTGGACCTGTCCACGAGTCGGAATGAAAGGCAAACGGTCGCTTCGGAACAATCGATGGATGTTCCAAGTGTGTGAGTTAGGTTTACCCTTGCAAGGCTGAAATTCGATTCAGGAATCGTCCGTTTCTCGCGGAGATTGAGACTGCTTGATCCCTTTACCACATAGAGTAACAAGAGCAACTTTGTGATTATCAAAGATGATGTTTGGCTAAAGATTCTACCATGCTTGAATAGCTATAGGTGCTTATCTAGATGAATAATCACATAGAAC
The DNA here is from genome assembly GCF_002211085.1 of Panicum hallii. Taxonomy (NCBI): domain Eukaryota; kingdom Viridiplantae; phylum Streptophyta; class Magnoliopsida; order Poales; family Poaceae; genus Panicum; species Panicum hallii. The sequence continues at coordinate 33,471,054 of NC_038050.1, forward strand.
TTGAAAGCTAAAAGTTGACATTAAGGATCTACTCTTTGTTGCTTTTCAGCTGAAAACTTTACCCAAAACCCGAAAAGCCGTCATAACTCTAGCTATATGGCTAAGTATATCATGAATCGGGTAAGCCTTGCTGAGTATTAGTATACTCAGCCTTGCCTTGTAACTTGTTTTCAGGTGTTTCCCCTAAGGACTCCACTCTGCTTATGCTATGGCCCTATGCTCTCGCCGATGGTTGGTCCGTGGAGTTGGATCCGTCCCCGGCTAACACAGGTCCCTCTGAGTGATGTTGGGCATGGGCTTAGCTCAAACATCCGTTGTGCGACGTCTGTAGAATCACGTGTATTTTCCGCTACAGATACTATAACTTTGGAAAAGTCTTGTATAAATTCGAACTAGTTAGGTATTTATACTATGGTTGTATGCCATGTGATATTATACCTGTGATGTAAAAATATGATGGCATTTGTATCTCTGGACTCTCCTTCGTGCGAGGTACCTTGTTTGATCCTGCTCTCGGTGGTTAATCGGGACGTTACCCAACAGGCCAAGGGATTATACCATTTGAAGCACGTTGGAGCCCTCAAAAGTGGACTCACGTACTTGAGCCGGTATAATTCAGGTTGGTTCTGCCACAGTAATCATCGGGTCGCGAGTGGTTGTCGAGAACTGGGGCCTCCCGACGAGCGGTGGCTCCCTCATCCCTCGAGTCCTCCTCGGCTCCAACTTGTGGTTAACGTGTACTCTTCGTTTGAGTCTAAGTAGTTGTCAAAAACGGGGTCGCTATGACAAGCGGTGGCTCCCTCGTCTCGAATCTTGAGAAGATAAACCAAGTCCTCCTCCAAGTCCGAGAGGAACTTTGATTGCTTAGACTCCTCAGATCAGTTTGAATCCGATCTGACAAGTCCTTGTGCAGCACGAGCTGAAATCACATCAAAAACGAAGATCGTCTCGATCTACCTGGGTAGATTGAAGAGCGGCAACTCATTGAGGTCGCTGCTTCGAGTTGGTGTAGAGGTCTCCGGCTTCCTGGAGTTGGCTAGGTGGCTGTTGAAGCCACCCAAGCCATTGGCGACGTAGATCTAGGAGCCAATGGTGAAAGTTGTGCCCTCATCAAGCACAGTGCGGGTGAAGCTGAGAGATGCCATCGAGTTCACCGGTGGATGCTTGATGAACACCCCTACCTGGTGCGCCAGCTGTCGGTGTTTTACCGCCACACCCACTGAGGGATACCCCCGAGCCGGTGAGTTTATAGGTAGGGTGTCGCCGAGATCAGGAACTCGAAGGTGCAAGGAACACAAAGTTTAGATAGGTTCGGGCGGCCGAAAGTGTAATACCCTATGACCTGTGTGGTTTGTATTGCCTTAGGTGGTGATCGGGTGATCTGTTGCATGAGGCACGAGTTGTCCCTCATGCTCCTTCCTTGAGGAGTGTCCTTGTTCGCCCTTATATAGTGCGTCGTTGATGAAGTCCGAGTAGTCGGCAGAGACGGGAGCCTTTCAATGGAGGGTGTCTTGTCCTCCTTCGACTTGTCGTAGACGATCTAAATCCTCCTCCGACTTGTGGTAGACGATCCAAATCCTGCCCCGGCTTGTGGTAGACGATCCAAATGCTTCTCTGACTTGTGGTAGACGATCCAAATCCTCCTCTGACTTGTGGTAGACGATCCAAATCCTTCTCCAGCTTGTGGTAGACGATCCAAATCCTTCTCCAACTAAGAGAAGAACTTGTGGTACAGGACCTCAGACTGGCAAATTCGGTTCGAGGGGTTCCATGTTGTTGATGAAGTCATTGACTGCACGGTTGACATCCATGCGGGTGGTACTGGTGCTTCAGGCTGCTTCTAGTTGGAAAATTGAAATCCACCGAGACCATTGGCAAGGTTGTATAGGAGCAAGACACCTTCAGTAAACTACACGTAATACTAGTCGAGAACTAGTAAACAGAGTGTTACTGGAAGTCTATGGTCAAGGCTGTAACACCCTAATGTAAATTTCCAGGATTTATAATGAAGTTAAGTTGGCTCTAGTAATTTTCTCAGGATTTATTGTGCTTAGTTTGCATTTAACCTAATTAAAGTATACAAGTAATTAAAAATTTAATTTAGGGTCAACATGATTGTGCATTCATGCTGGTGCATATGTTTTATTGGAGTGAGTGCACAGGGTTTGAATTCAAAAGTTCATTTGAATTCAAACAGATTTGAGTTTCAAAAGGATTAGAAAAGAAAAGGGTAGGAAATAAAAGAGCAAATCTAGATCCCAGCCCAGCCTGGCCTACTTCCCTCCTCGACCCCTCGGCCCGGCCTCCTTTTCCGCGGCCCACGTTTCTCCCCCTCGCGCGGCCCGCTCTCCCCTCTCCTCAACCACCCGCGCACGGCCTGGCCACCTCTCTTTTCACCGGCCCAAAGGCCCGCGTGCGCCAGCCTTCTCTTTTCCCTCCCTCTCTCCTGGGCCGAGCGCTTGCCCCGGCCTAAACCAATAGCCGCGCCTCCCCACTCTTTCCTCTGACACTCCGGGCCCGCCGTCAGCTTCTTGTCCTTCCTCCTCGCACCGCCTCTGCTTCGCTGACCTGCTCCGCCCCGGCCGCTCCTCTGCACCTAGGCCCCTCTCCCCGCGCCGCATCCAGTCCGAGCCAGCACGCCAGTCTTGCCCATGCCTAGATCCCTCTAGAAGCCCACCCCGAGCTCCGATTTGGGCGAGCCGCAATGAACCCGCGTGATGCACGGAATCTGTTGCACGGGTGACCCGCACGCCGAGTCCACCCTAACCCCCTCTTAGCCGCAGCCGCTCCTCGTGGCCACCCTAAGCCGCCTCTGCACCTCCGGCATCATCCGAGCCCCTATGTCGCCGCGCCAACGCTCAAGCCGAGAGTGCGCTGTCGTCGACCCGAGCCCCTGCGCCGCCGCATTTCAACCTCGGCGCCACCGATCCTCGACCTCTAGCCACCGTCGCAGTTTCCTTGGGTGGTAAGGAACACGCCGTACCCATTCCCCCCCCCCTTCCTCTGCGCGAGTGAGGCCTCCTCGCTGCCGTGTAGCGGCGCCGCCATGCCATGGGGAAGGTCCCTTTCCACTAGCGGTCGACCTAATCCGAGCCCTTAGGCAGCTTCGTCTCGCTGTGCTGGTGCTTCTAGGGTAGATCCCAGCCCGAATTGGGGCCAGTGCCACAGGATCACATCACGCCGGCGATCCAGCGCCACTCCCCGCCGTGGTGAGCCCCGACCAAGCCCTAAGTAGCTGGCCAGTGTGCCTAGGTGACTTCGCTGTGTCGTGCTCTACCTCCTGGGCCAAACCCTGTCCAGAATCGAGCCCGGACAGCCGAGATCGGCCAACGCCGGTGAAGCGCCGCCGCGGAAACGGGATTCCGGCGACCACCCCGCCGCCCCGCGTGCCCATTTGCCCCGAGCCATAGGATCCGAAGCCGACGCGCCAGATTAGATCCATCCCAGATCAGGTCCGAGCCATTAGATCCGGATCTGATGGCCCTGGTTAGAAGGTACCAGTTCGGCTTGGCTGTTTTGTTAAAGAGCCCTTGGGTTTATTTGAAACCAACCCGCGGTCCAGTGCAGTTCGAAAGTAATTGCAGATCAGCCCAGTTTTTAGCGTTTAGACCCCTGGATTCTTCAGAAATAGAACCCGCAGTCCAGACCCTTGAGTTTTAGCAAGTTAGACCCTGCGTCTATGGTTTAATTAGGTTTAGGCCCTTAGTTTTTGCACAGAAGCCCCTGGAAACTTTAGTTTTCTCGCAGTTAAGCCCCTAGACCCTGTTTTGGCGTTGCGATCGTGAGTAGACGTTGAGCCATCGGAGGAGTACCAGAAGCCTCCTTCTTCAGAGCCCTTTGAGCAGCAGCAGGAGAACTTTGAGGAAGGCAAGTATAACATGAACATCCTATCACTTTTAAATACAATTTCATACTGCATTTTAATATTGTATGCCTATAAGGATTTCCTAACCACTTTTATCCTTTATATATAAATACCTTGGGTTGCATTTTGGTTAGTTGTGCTAGGTGCTGCTCTCTCACACCTTATGGTCCTTTTTAATTAAATTTGATTAATGGTATATGCAACTTGATCCTGAGAGTGGCCATCTGTGTTGTGTGCTTGAGCGGCTCACGTCTCGTTAAAACATGTTTTTATTAGAAACATGGTTTAGGGGGCCAGCACGGTGCTTAGTGCTTGGTTGGCCAGTCTCCCTAAGGACCGGTTCATAGAGCGACAACCTGGGACAACCGCGCAACCACAAGACTGGAATGGGACGGTCTCGACTTACTAATTAGGTCATTTTGGTTTGGGAGTAACTTACCTGCGGGACAAGAGGGGTGGTAAGCTTCAATGGTCCCAGCTCCTCCGGCTTGGTCTGTGCTGTGTGCTTGTACCCCCGTGAGGTGGGCCCCATTGTCGCTGATCCAGAAACCTTAGCGGTTACACCTTACTAACGTGATCCTTTGTAACGGTCTCGTAGTGTGCTTGCTAGTCATCTCACCTAAGGAAGTGTGATGAACAACTAGCATAGCTCACGACTTGTGGGTAAAGTTGTGCAACCTCTCGAGAGTGTAAAACTGGTATACTAGCCGTGCTCATGGTCATGAGCGGCCCAGATCCTCCGTCTGATTAGTGGGGTTTACCTTTGGTGGTTTGGCTTGGTTTTCAGTAGACTCATGATTAATTTTGATTAATTATTATGTAACTTGGTTTATGGTAATTCATCCACTGGTAGTAAATAACTTTAATAAAATTTGCTAAGATTAAAAGGTAATGCAGTTGAGTCAGCTAACCGTAGGGCCTCATAACTCGTGTTATACTTGTTGAGTACAAGTTGTGTACTCACACTTGCTTTCTCTACTCTTCTGTTCTGAATGGGATATCTTCGACTGCTGCTCAGTGCCAGGCGATGTGGAGGACTACATCAGCGGACTTGACAATTTCTAGGCGTTTGTCTCCCAGCCGACGTCCCTGTGGTGCCCTATTCTTCATGTATTTATTTTACGCGTCCGCATTCCTTGAACTGATTCTTGATTTAGTTGTAATAAAGATATTCATTTACAATTTATACGCTTTTTGTTTTGAGATATGTGTTGTGATATCTTGATGATTCTGTTGTATATATATGCGTGACTTGATCCTGGCACATATATGATTGCTCGGTTTATGTTCTTATAAATCGGGTGTGACAGAATTGGTATCAGAGCCGTGTCGACTGTAGGACGAAGCCTAGATAGAAATGGTCGAGTTTAGGGATTTCCTTTCTCTTGCCTTGCTTCCGCAAAACTCAAACATTCATTTCTGCTTCTATTCCTTGAGCTCTAAACTTCGATTTGCTAGTTCTCTCTCTTATCTTTTCCGAGAATTAGTCTGATCTTTTCCGTAGACGTTGGCCTGCAATTTTCTGTATGTCCTCATAAGCTAGGATGCCCTGCAAGAGAAAAATACGCTAGAGCGCCTATTTGTTTTAGTCGAGTGGTGTGATAAACTCGGCTAAAGTGTGGATATTGAGTGTTTGTGATTGTGCAAAATGTTTGATTTGGATTTTTGGCCTGAGATAGATCGTTGGGGGTAAAACCGTACGCTCTTTACTCTCTACTTTATCCTGCCAGAGTTTTCTTTCCAGAATCGTACAATATCAGTCTCTTATAAATTTCGTTCTGCTGCAAACAGATGGTAAACACCAGGAGCACCGGCACCGGTTCTAGCCAGCAGGGGCAGAACAACTAGGGTACTGACCAGCCGATGCCGATGCCTCCACCTCTGACTCCGGAGCAGTTCTTCCAGCTCCAGATCCAGATGATTGCCACTCTGAACAACACTGTTCAGATGCTGCAGCAGATCCATGCTCAGCCGCCACATCCTCCACCGCAGCAGCCCTGTGCAGGTGTGCGGACTTTCTGAGGGGTCACCCGCCGACGTTCTCCCATGCGGCTGATCCACTCCAGGCTGACGACTGGCTTCGTTTAGTGGAGCGCCAGTTGGATGTCGCTCAGTGCGACAATAGGAGCGAGTTCTGTACGCAGCAGGGCAGCTGCGAGGCTCAGCTCTCGATTGGTGGGAGTCCTACCCAGCATGGGACCGCGACGCCCTCACTTGGGTCCAGTTCCGGGAGCGTTTCAGGAACCACCACATCCCTGCTGGAGTGATGAAGATGAAGCACCAGGAGTTCCTTGCGCTTAAGTAGGTAAATTAGAGTAAAATCTTTCTGCAATTCTTTTTGAGCTCAAGCCCACCCTTGTTTATCTCCGTGAAATTGGAAATGCTGAGTAATTTCTATTTTTGTTTTTCGGTGCTTATCGTTTTAGGGAGCTATGACGGTGACCGAGTACCGTGATCGTTTCCTCCAGCTTGCTCGCTACGCCCCCGCTGAGGTCGCCAATGATGGCGATAAGCAGGAGCGCTTCAAGGAGGGGCTGGACGATCACATTGAGTACGCGCTCATGAACCACCGCTTCGACAACTTCAACCATCTGGTTGACTCTGCCCTCAACACCGAGCGCAAACGTCGGGAGATTGAGGACAAGAAGAGGAAGATGGCTCCTGCTGCGTTCGGCAACAACACTCGACCTCGATACCAGCACCCGCAGCAGCAGCAGCAGCAGAGGCCACCTCCACCATACCAGCAGCGACTGTCAGGGATAGATCCCCTGGGTACCGCAAGAAAGCTACCCGAGAGCTAAAAGAAGTCTAATTCCTACTAGGATTCCGCTGTAATCCTATTAGTACTCATATGCTGTAATCCAATTGGGACTCCTACCTTGTAATCCTACTAGGAATCCCGCCTCCTGGGATATATAAAGGAGGGCAGGGGTACCTAGATAGGAAGGGCAACTAGAAGAGCAATTAGAGCCACAAAGAGGGAGAGATCCAACAGAGAGCCGCCTACTGGCAGCTCAACACCCAAGCGCAGGGCGCAATATTCAACACCCCCAAGCAGGATGTAGGGTATTACGCAACTCTAAACGGCCCGAACCTGTCTAAATCTGTGTCTTGTGTCCTTGCGTTCACCTTCAAGTTCCAGATCCGGCGATCCCTCACCAAATAAACACCTACCTTAGGGTATCCCTAAGTAGGCCGATGGTAAAAACACCGACAGCGACAGCAGCAGTACCTGCCTCATCCTCAGCAGCACTAGCAGGCTGGATAGGGCCAGAAGCTTCCAGCACCTCCGGCACGCTCAGCTCCACCGGCTCCACCTGCTCCGCGGCAGAGAGTGCCTACTCCTCCTGCCGGACAGCAGGCTCCAGCATTCCCACGGGCGTGCTATCACTGCGGCGAGCCGGGACACTACGCCAACGTTTGTCCCCGGAAGGCGCAGTCTGGATAGCAGGGGCGCCCAGCTCAACCCAAGGCGCCAACAAAGGGCAGGGTGAACCACGTGACGGCCGAGTCGGCGGCCAAGGCTCCCAACGTGGCTATTGGTACGTTCATGGTCAATACCCACCCTGCTACAGTGCTTTTTGATATTAGTGTTGCGCATTCCTTCATTACTTGGTCTTTTGTCGAGCATCATGGCATTCATACTAGCACATTAAAGAGGTGCATGTTTGTATCTTCGCCGGGAGAGCAGTTGAGGTCTCATATCTTCTGTCCCAGACTCAGTGTTCTCATAAGGGGGGTAGAGTTCAGTGCAAATCTGATGGTGCTAGACACCAAGCGTATCGATGTGATCTTGGGAATGGAGACCCTTGTTAGATGGGGTGTCAGGATTGATTGTGCTCAGAGGACTGTCCACTTGTCAGCACCGGATGGACAGGAAGTCACAGTCAGTGCTTCGGAGCCCTCTGGAATTCTTTGTCAGATGGAGGCTAGACCCACGGATGGTATTCGCGTGGTGTCTGAATTCCCGGATGTCTTTCCGGATGATTTGCCAGGTATGCCACCTGATCGCGACATTGAGTTTTCTATTGATCTCTTGCCTGGCACAGCTCCTACTGCTAAACGGCCCTATCGTATGGCACCCGTTGAGCATGAGGAAGTTAAGAAGACCGTCGACGAGTTGCTAGCCAAGGGCTATATCCGTCGTAGCTTCTCTCCTTGGGCTTTTCCTGTATTGCTTGTAGAGAAGAAGGATGGCGCAAAGAGAATGTGCGTCGATTATCGAAATCTGAATGCAGTCACCATCAAGAACAAGTATCCATTGCCTCGTATTGAGGATCTCTTTGATCAGCTTCAGGGTGCTCGTGTATTCTCAAAGATTGATCTGCGTTCAGGTTATCACCAGCTAAAGATTCGTCCCGAGGATATCCCGAAGACGGCATTCACTTGCAAGTATGGGCTATACGAGTATACGATCATGTCCTTCAGCTTGACCAATGCTCCGGCTTTCTTCATGCATCTGATGAACAAGGTTTTCATGGATTATCTGGACACCTTTGTGGCGATATTCATTGATGACATCCTGGTATATTCCAAGTCAGAGGCAGAGCATGAGAAGCATCTGAAGCTCGTGTTGCAGAGGCTGAGAGAGCACAAGCTGTATGCCAAGCTCAGCAAGTGCGAATTCTGGATTGACGAGGTTCCATTCCTCGGTCATGTCATCTCCAAGGGAGGTATTGCGGTGGACCCCGGCAAGGTGAAGGATGTGCTTAACTGGGTGGTGCCGCAGACAGTGAAGGAAGTTCGCTCCTTTCTGGGTTTAGCAGGATATTATCGGAGGTTCATTGAAAATTTCTCCAAGATTGCGAAGCCTTTGACTTCCTTACTAGAGAAGGGTGTGGATTTCTCTTGGACTGATGAGCGTCAGAAGGCCTTCGAGGAGCTAAAGAAGAGGTTAACTACGGCGCCAGTCCTTACTCTGCCAGACCAGAACAAGAGGTTCACAGTATATTGTGATGCTTCGAGGGATGGTCTTGGTTGCGTCTTGATGCAGGAAGGCAGAGTTATAGCTTATGCTTCCCGGCAGTTGCGCCGGCATGAGCTGAATTATCCCACTCATGATCTGGAATTAGCCGCAGTTGTGCATGCTCTGAAGATATGGAGGCATTACTTGTTTGGGCAGAGGTGTGACATTTACACCGATCACAAGAGCCTCAAGTATATTTTCACTCAGAGTGAGCTAAACATGCGGCAGAGAAGATGGCTAGAGTTAGTCAAGGATTATGACCTGGAGATTTACTATTATCCGGGCAAGGCCAATGTTGTAGCAGATGCTCTGAGCAGGAAGAGCTTTGTTAACATGGTCGTGGCTTTTCAGATGCCTCAGGAGTTATGCTACGAATTTGAGCAGTTGAGTTTGGGTTTCTTGCATCACACCTCGAGTGCATCATTCGAGGCGAAACCCACTCTAGAGGCAGAGATCAGGCAGCATCAGAAAGAAGATAAGAAGCTGCAGGAGATCCGTGAACTGCTCAAGATTGGCAAAGCACCTCATTTTAGAGAGGATGATTAGGGTACCTTGTGGTACAAGGGCCGGATATGTGTGCCAGATGTAAAGGATCTCAGGAGGCTGATCCTGAGTGAGGCTCATGATACAGCATATTCCATTCATCCGGGCAGCACGAAGATGTATTATGACCTCAAGGAACGATTCTGGTGGTATGGGATGAAGCGTTCGGTTGTAGAATACGTGGCTATCTGTGACACTTGTCAGCGTGTCAAGGCAGAGCATCAGAGACCAGCAGGTCGATTGCAGCCTTTGAAGATTCCAGAGTGGAAATGGGAGGAGATCACTATGGACTTCATTGTGGGATTGCCTCGTACTTAGAAACGGTACAACTCCATATAGGTAGTAGTGGATCGGTTGACGAAGGTTGCCCACTTCATCCCGGTGAACACTACTTACTCCGGTGCTAGACTCGCAGAGTTGTACATCTCCAGGATCGTCTGTCTGCATGGTGTTCCGAAGAAGATCATATCTGATCGAGGATCTCAGTTCACTTCTCGGTTCTGGGAGCAGTTGCATGATTCGTTGGATACGAAGCTACATTTCAGTACCGCCTATCATCCTCAGATAGATGGGCAGACAGAGAGAACCAACCAAGTGTTGGAGGATATGCTTCGCGCCTGCGCTATTTAGTATGGTACCAGCTGGGATAAGTGCCTACCATTTGCAGAGTTTTCCTACAACAACAGCTATCAGGCCAGTCTGAAGAAAATCTCCTTTCGAGGCCCTGTAGGGTTGGAAGTGCAGGAGGATCTGACCTACACCGAGCATCCGGTGAAGATTCTGGAGACGTCTGAGAGAGTTACCAGGAACAAGAAGATCAAGATGTGCCGTGTTCGGTGGAGTCATCACACAGAAGATGAGGCTACCTGGGAGCGAGAAGATGAGCTGAGGAAGACATATCCCGATCTCTTTGCTAGTTAGCCTATCTGAATCTCGGGACCAGATTCCTGTAAGGGGGGTAGGTTTGTAACACCCTAATGTAAATTTCCGGGATGTATAATGAAGTTAAGTTGGCTCCAGTAATTTTCTCAGTATTTATTGTGCTTAGTTTGCATTTAACCTATTAAAGTATACAAGTAATTAAAAATTTAATTTAGGGTCAACATGATTGTGCATTCATGCTGGTGCATATGTTTTATTGGAGTGAGTGCACAGGGTTTGAATTCAAAAGTTCATTTGAATTCAAATAGATTTGAGTTTCAAAAGGATTAGAAAAGAAAAGGGAAGGAAATAAAAGAGCAAATCTAGATCCCAGCCCAGCCCGGCCTACTTCCCTCCTCGACCGTTACAAAGGATCACGTTAGTAAGGTGTAACCGCTAAGGTTTCTGGATCAGCGACGATGGGGCCCACCTCACGGGGGTACAAGCACACAGCACAGACCAAGCTGGAGGAGCAGGGACCATTGAAGCTTACCACCCCTCTTGCCCCGCAGGTAAGTTACTCCCAAATCAAAATGACCTAATTAGTAAGTCAAGACCGTCCCATTCCAGTCTTGTGGTTGCGCAGTTGTCCCAGGTTGTCGCTCTATGAACCGGTCCTTATGGAGAGTGGCCAACCAAGCACTAAGCACCGTGCTGGCCCCCTAAACCATGTTTCTATAAAAATATATTTTAACGAGACGTGAGCCGCTCAAGCACACAGCACAGAGGGTCACTCTCAGAATCAAGTTGCATATGCCATTAATCAAATTTAATTAAAAAGGACCGTTATATGTGAGAGCGTAGCACCTAGCACAACTAACCAAAATGCAACCCAAGGTATTTATATAAAGGATGACAGTGGCTAGGAAATCCTTATAGGCATACAGTATTAAAATGCAGTATGAAATTGTATTTAAAAGTGACAGGATGTTCATGTTATACTTGCCTTCCTCAAAGTTCTCCTGCTGCTGCTCAAAGGGCTCTGAAGAAAGTGGCTCCTGGTACTCTTCCGGTGGCTCAACGTCTACTCACGAACAAAACATCCAAAACATGGTCCACACATGCACATACATGCAAACAATGGAAAACGATAAGAAACAGTACAACAATATAGTAAAATAGCACACAAAACTAAGCTAAAGCCATTCTACATGTTACAACGATCGCGTGAGCGCGAAAACCATCTAAAACGGAGCTAAGACGCGAAAACTAGGGTTAAAACAAGGTCCAGGGGCTTAACCGTAAGAAAAGTGGAGGTTCTAAGGGGTTCTGTGCAAAAACTGAGGGTCTAAACATAATTAAAGGATAGACTTAGGGTCTAACCCACGAAAACACAGGAGAGGGATGGCGGGTTCTATTCCTAAAGAATCCAAGGGTCTAAACACTAAAAACTGGGCTGATCTGCAAATACTTTTGAACGGCGCTGGACTGCGGGTTGATTCCTAGGAAACCCAGAGACTCTTTAATAAAAACGCCATAGCTGAAAGGGTACCTTCTATTCTGGGCCACTGGATCTAGATCCAGTGGCTCGGACCCGATCTAATCGCGTGAACCGGTATCTACGCGTATCAGCCGTCAGATCTGGATCCAACGGATCAAGCCTTAACTTAACTGGATCTAATCTAGATCGTTGATCTCGGATCGAACGGCTCTGACCTAACCATGCCACGAACCGGTACCTTTGGCTCAGGACCGCTGGATCTCGATCGGGTGGCTCGGTCATGATCTAATCCTGGCCGCTCGTTACAGATTGGATGCTCGGGGGTTTGGGCTGCAGGGGTGGCGGGGCTACTGCTCCGGCGACAAATCCCGCGGCGGTGCTTCGCCGACGTTGGCCAATCTTGGCCATCCGTGCTTACTTCTGGTCAGGGCTTGGCCGGGGAGGAAGCTCGCGGCACGCCTAATCTACCTGGGGGTTCGCTCGGGTACGGCACGGCGGCGAACTCCGATACGGCGGCAGACCTATGCGCGCGCGGCGGCGCTTCGCCGTAACGGCGTTCCGCCTGCGGGGCCGGCTTACAAGCTACGGTGTTTACCTTAAGAGCAAGAGGAGGTTGGGGCGGTGCTCACCGGGGCACGAATTGGGCCGTGCTGCCGTGCGGGGATGCCGGCGCCAAGATCAAGCGGCGGCGCGCACGGGGTGCTCGTGGACAGGCTGCGGTAGTGCTCATCTCGGCCTGCTGATCCTCCAAGACGACACGTGCGGGTCTTGTGAAGGTGTAAAGGGGGTCAGCTTGGCCTGCGGCCTACCGGCGGCGAGCAATTGCTTGGGGACAGTTTACCTACGGTGGCGGGGCCAAAGCAATTACCGTGCGTGCGGCCTGAGGTTGGGGAAGGAGGAGTCGACGACGCTTCTGGCGACAAGGCAGGGTTACCGTGTTGACTTACGGTGGTGAGAGGAGTGCCGGAACGGCCGGACCACGGCGGAGCAGAAGCGGCTCCGCTCTGAGCTTCAGTGCGCGGTGGCGGCTAGGGTTCGGGTGGCGGCGAGGGTAGGGCGCAGAGGGTTTAGGGTTCAGCTTTAAGGGGAGAACCGGGGTCTTGGCGTGCGGGCCCGAGCTGGATCACGGCTGGCCGGAGATCTCAGGTGGCCGGTGCTCGGGGAAGAAGAAAGGAAAGGGGGGAGGAGGCGCTGACGTGTGGGGTCGCTGTGCCAGAGAGAGAGAGAGCGCTGCGCGGCTGAGAGGAGGGAAGCGCCGACAGGCGGGTTTCGGCTGTTAGAGGGAGAAAGAGAGGGGGCTCGCGGGCTCCGGCTGGGGAACAGGGAGGAGCTGGGCCGGGCGTGGCTGCTGGGCCGCGGGGGAAGAGGGGAGGGGAAAGGAGAGAAGGGGATGGTTCGCCAGGGAAAAACTGGCCAGAGAGAGAAATGAAGGGAGGAGAGAGCAGGCCGGCTGCTGGGCCGTAGGGGAAAGAGGCCGGCCCAGAGGGTGGAGAAGGAAAAGGGCTGCAGGCTGGGCTGGCTTTTCTTTTCCTTTCTTATTTTCTATTTCTTTTCCTAATTTCCAAACTCAAATCTATTTGAATTCAATTAAGATTTGAATTCAAACTAAGCCATTCCAACAAACAAAAGAGATGCACCAGCATGAATGCACAAACATGTTGACCCCTAAATAAATTTTAATTACTTGTGGTATAAAATTAGTTTAAAAGCAAGATAAATCAAGAAAAACCTTAGAAATTTTATTTGAGCCCAAAATAAATTCATTAAAAAATTCTGATATTTATATTAGGGTGTTACAAACCTACCCCCCTTACAGGTATCTCGTCCCGAGATTCGAATAGGCTAGCTAGCAAAGAGATCGGGATATGTATTCCTCAGCTCATCTTCTCTCTCCCAGGTAGCCTCATCCTCCGTGTGATGACTCCACTGAACACGGCACATCTTGATCTTCTTGTTCCTGGTAACCCTCTCAGATGTCTCCAGAATCTTCACCGGATGCTCGGTGTAGGTCAGATCCTCCTACACATCCAACCCTTCTAGCGGTGCTTGCTCTTCTGGCACCTTCAAACACTTCTCCAGCTGAGACACGTGGAACACATCATGCACTCCTGAGAGGTTGGGAGGCAACTCCAAACGGTATGCTACCTCACCCTTCCGTTCCAACACCTTGAACGGACCGATGTATCTAGGGGCTAACTTCCCCTTCACATTAAACCTACGGATTCCCCTCATCGACGAGACCTTCATGTCCACATGATCATCCACTGCAAAGGTCAAATCCCGACGGCGCACATCTGCGTAGCTCTTCTGACGAGTCTGAGCGACCCTCAGATTCTCTCGTACCTGCTGCACCAACTGACGAGCCTTGCAAACCCGGGCATCAAGGGAAATACGAATTGTGGGTAAAGTGTACAACCTCTGCAGAGTGAAAACTGATATATCAGTCATGCTCACAGTTAAGAGCGGCTTGGACCCTCACATGATAATTGAACTTAAAGATGATCTAAATTGATGTTCTTTATTCATGATGTTGTTACTTGTCTCTTTTATTTATTTAAGGGTTGGTATATACTTACATTTAGTTAATGCTTGCTAAATAAAACTTGATCAACTAAAAATGCTTATCGCAGTCAAACCATATCAGCTTATCCTTGATTTTGGCCTTGCATGTGATATAATTTACTCCACTTGTTGAGAACCAACCATAAGTGTACTCACGCTTGCTTTACTAAAACCAATGCTGCTCAGAACAAGATAATTGTCCGGAGTTTCCTTAAGATTTTGAAGAGTACTAGGCGTATGTCTCTCAGTCATCTGCCAGTGAAGTTGAAGTCCGCTGCTAGTTATAAACGTTTACTTATTCGTTTAAGATTAAGACTTTCGGTCATGTAATAAAGTACTATGATACTCTCTTTCGTTATGACATTGTTTCGGATATACACTTTATGGTCTATCATATATGCGGAACTTGATCCTGGCGCACATATAAGATGCATTCGGTTCCCTTTTTAAAACCAGGTGTGACAGAAGTGGTATTAGAGTAGTGTTGATTGTAGGATGTTAACCTAGTTAGTAATGGGCGAATTTTAAAGCTTATCTTGCTTAGTAACCCAGCTTCTGCTTGCTTGCTTTTGAAAACTGATTATTTCTTAATTATATCACTATTATCTCATCCTTGACTTCATTCTTGTCTCTCAAGTGTGTTGATGTTTTTCAAACTCATTCTTGCTTTAAGATCTTCTATAGCATTTTCTGAATATCCTCTATCTTGCGTTGTCCTCACTTTGCTACAGATGGCCAGAACTAGGCAGACCGCCCACAAGAGCACCAGTGGACTGCCTCATCCGATCCATCACCCTCAGGAAGTGCCCGACCAGGAGGAGCCCGAACAGCCTGAGGACTTGCCTGAGTTCGTGATAGTCGAAGATGACGATGGCGACTACTATGGCTACCATGAAGGAGGCTGGGTGGACACTGACACTGAGGAGGAGCCCATGGAGCTGCCTGAGGACCACCCTGACACCCTAGGTGACAGCAATGACGATGCTGTAGGAGGAGACGGTGCCGATTCAGGTGCTGTAGGAGGAGACAATGCTGAAGATGGTGATGATGACCCAGCTGCACCCGATGGTGGTGACAAGGACCCAGATGATGATCCAGAGCCAACCGGTGCAGCAGATCCACCGCCACCTGAGCCCCACTACGAGAAGTAGATACATCGCCTGGACTTTGCTGAGGGTCCATTCCCAGCACTTCTCTGGAGGGCCATGCAGAGATTCGGCTTCCCACTGATGCCATGTTATGAAGCTTGCTTGTACAAGAATGCTCAGCAGGAGGAGGAGTGGTTAGTGGCAGTGGTGATCAGTGTTCCGGATGAGAGGTTTGGCAGCCGGATGGAGTACTAGAAGCACTTCGATGACGTGCCTAGGAGAACTTTGGACGCAGGAACCAGTGAAGCTGTCAGAAGAGCGCTCTACTATCTCAACCCACTAAGCAAATTTTAGGTTCACTTTGTGGAACCTGGGCTCTAATACCTGTTGTAAGAACCGCCCAATTTGACACCATTTTAAGCAAACCACCAGTCATCATCGTTAAGATGAGAGCTAACACACGCTCATCCGAGAGCGTGCCATGTGTTAACCCACATCTAGAGACATGAACAACCGACACGTCATTCGCCCAAAATAATATCAAATCCAGTAGTCCTGGTATGTGCTCCACAATATACCCAAGATCAAGCATATACACGTACCGTTTACAATCACATACATTGCTAATGAACCATAAAGAGCAATTTTAAGCATTACAAGAGTTCAACAATTAAACATTACAAGTTCAACATAGGAGGGTTCAAATATGAAATTAAAAGATCCACAACACTTACAAGCCTTGGGCTCACGAATATCATTAAAAGAGTCATGAATTCAAAGTTTAGTGGTTCATCATGCTCTCCCAAAAGAAATGACTACGCAGCAGATAACTTGATAAAAGCGCGATAAAAAAATAATGGCATCTTGCTTCTCCTCCGCACCGGAATTGGTGGGGTAGAAGTGGCCAAACACAACCTCCGGCTCACCTGCAAATTAGTTTGAAAAGCAACATAAGTACAAAAGGTACTCATAAGACTTACATAATTTAATAACCAAGGAGTATGCAATGAGGGCTCAACAAGGTCAAGGCTTTAGGGTTAAGTAACTATTACATAAGCATGACTCTCTAAACTAACATCTAGCTCCCTAATCAAAATTAATTAATCTTGTGCAACCCACAACACAACTTTTAGTTGGTTATGAGAAGAACAAATAATTGATCATAAAGGTACCACGAACCATTTCCAATGTAACGAAACTTTCTACGAAGAATTCAACGGATATTGAGCTTGCTCATGACCGAGAGCATGGCAATTCAAATTGATTATTAACCTTGCAAGGGTGTACTACTTTACCCACACGACACAAGGACCATGCGGCTCACCCAACCGATCACATTGGATGAGGGGGTACTCATGTCAACCGTTCCTAACGAGCCTCGGCCATTGAGGGTACGCCTAGCTTACATGGAGAGTCACCTAGGTCCACCGGGACACCCCTAAGCCTCTCTGCAAAGCCCTACGGCCAAGCATCTAGGACCGAGCCTCAATGGCCAAGACAAAGGGGGTAATGGGCTCATCCTAACCGTGATTTGGATATGTGGAAGCACGAGAAGTTGCTCAAAACCAACATCCTCCACGGACAGCCCTTAAATGATCCAAGCGGACTATGCATCCGAGACTTCTTCTCTAGACCCTACCATTCCGTCTGAACCACAAAACCAAGTTTCTAACATATCCATAACCAAACAAGTGCGATCAAGGATAACCAAGTTTGTCAAGTGAGTGTAGTGTAACACTAATCCATTATTCCTTCCAAGTTATAATAATACTCTAAGCATGGCTAAGCAACTAGTCAAGTTATTTTTTTCACTAGCTACCACATGACAGGGATAAGGAAAAACAATTCAAGGAAGGGAAATGCATGAAAAGTAGGTACAACAATGCTATACATAGATATAAATACATAACCATAAATACCCAAATGAGATAACTAAATTAAATCAATTTAGGCGGGTAGAGAAAACATGCTTAGCTGCTTGCCTTGGTTATCTTCGGGCTCAACCACAAACTCTACGCCGGGCTCGGGCTCAACGATCTCGGTGGGCTCAACGGGCTCGTTCTCCGGCGTTTCGGTCATTAAGATGCATGAATGGATGCATATGTTAGCATGCTACCATATTTGTGCATGATATGATAATGATATGACAAATGAAAAAGCATGACATGCGGATACACAAACACGAGCTACTAACCAAACAACCAAGCATCACTAGCTCTTAAGGAAGAAAACCTAGAGCAAGAAATATCAACAAGAAATTTATACAGCAAGCATATATCATGAATTAATTTGAGCATGTAGAGAACATCAAAACAAACTCATGAGAGTTGGATTTGCAGCAAAAGCAATTTTATAGAATTATTTCTGAACATGATAAATTTCAGCTACTCTAAAAAAGTTAAATCTTAAAAGACATGCAACTCACTTTAAACAATTCACATAACATTATTATAGCTAATATACATTACAACAAAGCTAACAGAAGTGGTTTTGGCAATTTATCACTTTTCAATCAAAATTTATGAATTAAACAAACTTGCAGGCAGAGAACAATAAATCACACTAAAACCCTATGAAACAGTAGAGATTCATTAGAATAAGCTCCACCACTTGATAGCACATTTCACAAGGAGTCTAACAAAATTTAGTTTGGTATTTTTAGAGCAGTATAGAATTTACTAAGCAATTAAATTATTTTCTCAAAGACAAAGCATAACTAATTCTATATAACAGTAACATGCAAAACAATATTTTTAGCTGGTAGATCTAAAATAGAAGAGACTAACAAAATAACTTTCACATTTTTCGGAGGTCTACACAATTTCTTATGAATTTTACAATGTTACAGCAATATAAAACACCACACACATAGCATATCTGACGACCTGGGCCCACCCGAGCCGCTGACCAACAGGCCCCGAGGGTGCGGACCCAGGCCGGGTCAAGGCTGGCCACTGGCATTGACCCACGGCAGGGGGCGGCCAGCGCGCGCCGTGGCGAGCGCAAAGCCCCGTCCGTTGCCGGGCCAGCGGTGGCGAGCAGCAACGCGGCAAGGGGACAAGCGTGCAGCGCGGTCTAGGCAGGGGTGAGCTCACCGCGGACGCCGGGGAGCGGGGAACGGCGGCGGAGGGGCGGCTTCGACTAGGTGCAGTGGCGCCGGTGGGAGGAGCTCACCGGGGGCACCTGCACGGTGAAGGAAAGGAGCATGTGAGGCCTCAAATTGGTCAAGAAGGACGAGGGGAAGCCGTAGCCGCGAGGAATTGAGGTGGAGCTCACCGGAGGTGGCAAATTAGTGGCGGCTGTCAGACCCGGGGCCACGGGGCTGTGTACATCAAGGAGTCCGTATTGGGCTAGGGGATAGGACGTGACCTATACCTTATTTATGTTGTATTCTACCCGCATGCGGAGTAGAACTAGTCGATACAGAAGGAAACTACTCGAGTTGTACTTGAGTACGATTCCTGAGCTAGTATCAGGCTAGGATTCATGTAATCCTGTCCCCCCGGATATATAAGGGTGGGCAGGGACCCCCTCAAAACAAGAGATCACCAGATCAACATCAAGGCAATACAAACCATCATACAGGACGTAGAGCATTACGCATATTGCGGCCTGAACCTGTCTAAATCTTGTGTTCTCTGCACCTTCGAGTTCCTGATCTCGGCGCATCCCAACCCAAAACCTACCACCTTGGGGATACCCCTCGGTGGGCAGCCGGATAAAACCCGACAGCTGGCGCGCCAGGTAGGGGGGCGCATCAGAGATTCGCTGGAGAACTCGATGGCGATTTTTAAGTTCCCCAGTCCTGTGTTCCTTGAGGGCACAACCTTCGTTTTTGGCTCGTGGGTCTGCGTCGCTAACGGCGCAGGCGGTTTCCGTCGGCACGCCGTCGACGACACCTTCAAGCTAAAAACACTTGCCGCAAGGCTCGACGACTTTGTCGATAATCTCGACGAGTTGCCGTTTTCCGACTCTGCCAGGGAAACCGAGGCAACGTCTGTCTCTACTGTTCCTTTTTCCACGTTGGAAAAGGACTTGGACTCTTTGCTCCAGGCTGGAGGCTCCGAGGCCACCGCATGTCGGGAGGCTGAGGATCACCTGGCTGCTTGCGGGCTGATGATCACCACCACCTCCGAAGGACGAATTGTTCATTGGAGGGGGATGAACTTGTCCGACCCACTCGGACATGAAGACCGATTGGTAGCCCATCTGGAGCCTTTGCCTTTTCAAGAGGGCAGGGCGTTGGCTGCCATATCCGAGGGCTCGACTGAGCTAGTCGAAGCCCCTTCCGAAGAACTCGCAACTCGTCAAGTCCTGATGGCGGAAGAAGGGGACGACGACGCCCTCATCCCCATTGGTGCACTTGACGGCATATCGGAAGATGAAGACACCGCAGAAGCCGAGAACGAGAACGACGTCGAGCGCGACGCGCGACGTGCAAGGAACAGAGCTCGTGCGGTTCGCAGAAGGCGCGCCAACGAGCGCATACGTTCTGCACAGCGCGAACTCGACGCCGAATTCGCCGCGGCAGATGAACGTGGTTTCAGGACTCCTGTGGCCAACATTGCTCGGGTAACAGCACTACTCGAGCGAAGCAACGATCCCAACGTCCGACAAGCACTCATCTACGCCCAACGGGCGTGGGTCCAGTTGGACCAGCAGGCTCCGGCATCGCTCGTCAGGGGCGAACACGTCGGAGACAGCCGAAGCCAGGCCCCAAGTCGAACAACGGGTCATCGCCCGCAACCCCAACGCAGCAACAACAATGATGGCGTGGGTGGAAGCCAGATCACCGGTGGGAGGCGACAGCCACCTCCGGCAAACAACCCGAGGCAGCCCAATCCCCCACGTCACCAACCTGATCTTCGTCAGAAGATCAATGAGGGGCGCGATGCCCGATCAGTCCTCGACTCGAGACGACGGGAGCGCGAGGTAGTCGAGCGAGACGATGCTGACTGCAGCGATCGTTTCCCCGCGTTCACTGCGAGATTCAACAACTATAAGTACCCGGAGGGTTTCAAGCCAATTGGCATTACCAAGTATGACGGCAAGCAGGCCCCCCAGCAATGGCTCCGCTGTTATTCTACTGCCATTGAGGTGGCTGGCGGCTCCAACACTACCAAGGTCGTCTACTTTCCGATGGCTTTGGAACCTGCACCGTTGACTTGGCTGGAAAGTCTCCCCAGCGATTCCATCGACTCCTGGGAAGGCCTCAAGAAGGTCTTCATCGATAACTTCCAGGGGGCCATATCTCGAGCAGGAACACGGCATGACCTTGCTCAGTGCAAGCAGGAGCGTAATGAACTCCTCCGATCCTACACCCGCCGTTTCTTCGACGTGCGGGCTACCATCGCCAACATCTCAGAAGAGGACATCATCGACTGCTTCTACAACGGCCTCACTGACCCAGGTATATATCGTGACTTTGGGCGTAACAGGCCAAAGACAGTTGCAGGACTACGCGACATGATGCACGACTGGTCCGAACAAGAAGAAAAGATGCGCGAGAGGTTCCCAAGACGCACCGACCTCAACCAGAAGCGCAACAACGACAACCGGACTGACAAAGGCCGGCAGGACTTTTCGGGTTCGTCCCGTAAACGCAAGCCAGACGATCTCGTCGCGGCTGTGGAACGCCCTTCGCGTGGCAAGAAGTCGACCACGCAGGAGCAGTTTGAAAAGCTTCTGCAGAAGAAGTGCCCGTGGTGTGTCAACTCTAAACACGCAGCGATCGACTGCTTTCAGCTCAAGCGTACTTTCGGCTCTCCTGGAAACGGCAAGAAAAACAAGTCGACGGGCAAAGAGCCCGAAGACGAGGAACAGGAGGACAAATCTGAGACGCCTAAGTTCCAGGATGCCTCCAAGACCGTCAATGTTATCTTTGGCGGTGACGAAGATTTTTGCTCCAAGCGGGAACAGAAGTTGCTGCTACGAGAGATCCTGTCAGTTGAACCAGCGGTACCACGACCACTCCGATGGTCGGAGGTCCCCATATCATTTTCCTGTGACGATCAATGGACTAGCTTCTCCGAGCCTGGGAAGTTCCCACTGGTGCTGGATCCCGTGGTCGCAGAAGTCAAGCTTACTCGGGTTCTTATCGATGGTGGGAGTGGACTCAATCTTATCTTCGCTAGCACGCTGAAGAAGATGGGTCTGGACCTTACCAACAAGCTCACTCCGAGCAAAGCTCCTTTTTACGGTATTGTCCCCGGCAATGCCGCGCACCCGCTTGGAACAGTCGTTCTCCCAGTCACTTTTGGGACGAGGGAGAACTATCGTACCGAGTTCATCAAGTTCGAGGTGGCCAGCTTTGAATCTTCTTACCATGCTATACTGGGACGGCCGGCGCTCGCCAAATTCATGGCGGTGCCACATTATGTCTACTTACTTCTCAAGATGCCAGGACGCAGCGGCGTGCTCACGCTCCGGGGTGACTTGAAGAAGTCTTATGATTGCAACCAAGAAGCCATCCAGTTTGCATCGACTTCCCGCGTGCCAGATGCTTCCGACGAAGTACTCGCGGCCGCACAGCAACTTTCTCAAGCCGAGCTGGAAATTCCGACAAAGAAGGCGAGCCAATCGAGCGTCAAGTCGACAGGCGATGTGGCTCTCAAGACGATCCAGCTCCAACAAGGGGACTCATCCAAGACAGCCATTATTGGCGCAGGCTTGGACGACAAATAGGAACTCGCGCTCATCAGTTTCCTGCGGGCCAACCGAGACATATTCGCATGGAAACCATCGGATATGCCAGGGGTGCCCAAGGAGCTGATCGAGCATAGTCTTAATGTATACCCACAGGCTGTACCAAAGAAGCAACGACTTCGTCGTTTTGCCCCCGATAAACGGGAGGCTATCAAACGGGAAATAGCTAAACTCCTCGCGGCTGGATTCATTAAAGAAGTAATCCACCCAGAGTGGGTAGCTAACCCCGTCCTTGTATTAAAAAAGAACAAAGAATGGAGAATGTGTGTCGACTATACCGATCTCAACAAGCATTGCCCAAAGGATCACTTTGGGCTCCCTCGCATCGATCAGGTAGTCAACTCAACCGCAGGTTGCGTATTGTTATGTTTCCTTGATTGTTACTCAGGTTACCACCAGATCGCTCTCAAGGAAGAAGACCAGATCAAGACCGCGTTCATCACCCCGTTTGGTACTTATGCCTACAAGACGATGTCTTTCGGGTTGAAGAACGCTGGCGCCACCTATCAGCGGGCAATTCAGATGTGCTTTGCTGATCAGCTACACCGGAACGTGGAGGCCTACGTGGACGACGTGGTTGTGAAAACTCGAAGCCCCGAGGGCCTCATTGCGGATCTAGAGGAAACTTTCACCAGCCTAAGGAAGTACCGATGGAAGCTTAATCCGACTAAATGCATTTTTGGTGTTCCGTCAGGAAAACTGCTCGGGTTCATAGTTAGTAACCGGGGCATTGAAGCCAACCCTGAAAAGATTACCGCCATCACTGATATGGAGGCACCTGCCACAATCAAAGATGTACAGAAACTTACAGGGTGCATGGCAGCTCTCAACAGATTCATCTCCCGGCTCGGGGAGAGAGGATTACCTTTTTTCAAACTCTTAAAGCGTCAGGACAAGTTTCACTGGACAGAGGAAGCCGAGCAGGCTTTGCAGAATCTCAAGCAACACCTACAGTCACCCCCCATCCTCATGGCTCCACTACCGGGTGAGACCCTTTTACTCTACATTGCGGCAACTACCCATGTTATCAGTAGTGCCATTATTGTCGAACGTTCCGAGGAAGGCCATGCTTTTGGCGTGCAGAGGCCTGTGTACTTCGTCAGTGAGGTACTCTCGGAGTCTAAGGTGCGGTACCCGGCGGTCCAGAAGCTTCTCTATGGCATATTGATCACCTCAAGGAAATTACATCACTACTTCGATGAGTACCAGATCACCGTTATCACGGACTACCCGCTGGCGGATATCCTACATAACCAGGACGCCACGGGGCGTATTTCAAAGTGGGCAGTAGAACTGGGGGCTTTGTCGATCGACTTCAAGCCACGCACTGCAATCAAGTCCCAAGCTCTAGTCGACTTCATGGCAGAGTGGAGGGAGAATCAAGTTCCAAGACCGGTCGACAAGCCAGAACATTGGACCATGTATTTCGATGGTTCCCTCAGGCTCGATGGCGGCGGCGCCGGAGTCTTATTCATTTCTCCACGAGGCGAACAACTCAAGTACGTCCTCCAAATTCTCTGGGGGGTATCCAATAATGAAGCCGAGTATGAAGCCTTGCTTCACGGGCTTCGTTTGGCGATATCACTAGGGATCAAGCGGCTACTCGTATACGGCGATTCACTTTTGGTCGTTCAGCAAGTCAACAAAGAGTGGGACTGCAACAAGGAGACCATGGAAGCCTATGTACAAGAGGTCCGCAAGCTAGAAAACAAATTTTCTGGCATAGAGGTTCATCATGTGTTGCGGGAACACAATGTTGCTGCCGATGCCTTATCCAAGCTGGGATCAACCCGAGCTCAAGTCCCAGCAGGGGTATTCGTTCAGGAGTTGACGCATCCGTCCATCAGCCCTTCACCACCGGTTTCCACCACTGGCTCCGTACAACCAGAACGGGAGGTGCTGCTGGTTGGTGAGGACTGGAGAGGACCTTTCATCGACTTCATCCGAGATCTCGTCTTACCGACCGGGATGGACCCCAAAAGCGCTGCTGCCGCCCGCCTCACGCGACGGAGCAAGGGGTTTGTCCTAGTCGAAGACAAACTTTATCGGCGGGGCGCACGGTCCGGAGTGCTCATGAAATGCGTCACAACAGAAGATGGTCTGGATATATTGCGAGAAGTACACGAGGGCGTATGTGGTAACCATGCCGCCTCAAGGTCACTGGTTGGCAAAGCTTACAGAGCCGGTTTCTGGTGGCCTACCGCCGTGTCCGACGCCGAAGATCTGGTACGTCGATGTCAGAACTGCCAGTTCTTCGGTAAGCAAACTCATGTCCCGGCCCACACCCTCATCACCATACCACCTTCCTGGCCGTTCGCTTGCTGGAGCCTCGACATGATTGGGCCCTTCACTACGGCGCCAGGAGGTTTTACTCATGTTCTGGTGGCTATCGATAAGTTCACCAAGTGGATCGAGTTCAAGCCGATCGCCAAGCTTACTCCAGACAGGGTGGTCGACTTCATCTCCGACATCTTACATCGTTTCGGTTTCCCCAACACTATCATCACCGATTTGGGTTCAAACTTCACGGCCAACCAGTTCTGGGAATTCTGTGAAAACTCGTCCATCGAGGTCAAGTACGTATCGGTGGCCCACCCAAGGGCAAACGGGCAAGTCGAGCGAGCAAATGGCTTGATCATTGATGGTCTCAAGAAGAGACTCTACGATGCCAACAGCAAGAAGGGCGGGAAGTGGATTCACGAGTTGCCACATGTCATCTGGGGGCTCAGGACTCAACCTTCCAAGGCCACAGGGCAGACCCCGTTCTTCCTTGTCTACGGCTCCGAGGCGATTCTTCCAGCAGATATCATGTGGAAATCCCCAAGGGTTGAGATGTATAACGAAGGCGAGGCGGACGAAGCACGACAGCTGGAGTTGGACTCTGTTGAAGAGGCTCGCTGCTCTGCTCTCGTTCAGTCAGCCCGTTACCTACAGGGAATCCGGCGATATCATGACCGCAACATTAAGGAAAGGTCATTTAGTATTGGCGACCTCGTCCTTCGTCGCGTTCAGGATGAGTCGGGTTTGCACAAGCTTAACTCAAGATGGGAAGGACCGTTCATCGTCAAGAGGGTTACAAGACCAGGATCTTATCAACTCCGGCACCCCGATGGTCAGGATGTACCCAACTCGTGGAACATCCAGCACCTGCGACGGTTCTACCCCTAGGCAGACTCGTGTCCAATTTATGTATGCATTCATGTCAAGTTTTACTTTTCTGGGTCGATTTGGCGGCTTTGTGCCACACAACCCGAAATGTAAACTCTTGAATACAACGATGGCGGCTGTTGGCCACGCTTCAATTTTATAAAAACGACTACTTGCCAGTGGCACATGGGTCGTCGCGATGCTAATCGTGTTTCTTTCAAATTGGTTAGGCCCGTCTGGTTTGGGTTCTATCTAACTCGTTTGGCTACTCCTGCGGTGGTTACACCTAAGGGTAGTTTTCGACTGTTTGCCATGAGCATCCTAGTCATCGCGCCACAGACTGCGCGTTCCGGGTCCGAGTGGATCCTTTTTGGCAGGATCTCATCCAGCTAACCCGATGAGCTCTCGTGAAGGGCTAAATCGACTACTCTCTGAGTCGCTGCACTCAGAAGTAGCACGCCTATGCTTCAAAGCAGATGAGGCTTTTAGTCTGCACATAAGACTACAAAGGAACAAAAGAGGTTTCTTATATTACAAAAGTCTTAAATACTAACAGTTCAATCCTGGACCATGTTCCCTACAATTTTTTCAGCTACAGGCCGGACCTCTAGCAAATACTCGCGGAAGTTTTCATCAGAACAATCTGCAGCTGCTCCCTCCACGAGTACTTCTAGCCGAGCCTTTGGCCAGAAGGACTTTACAAGGCCTAGGGCATGGCCCACGTAAGATGTGGCAGCCTCGGTAACGAAATTCAGGATCTTTTGTGGCGCCCCACGAAGACGATCAAGTAGTGGTTGCCCATCTTCCGCACCGTCTTCCTGGGGATCCACCATCTCTACGAGTTCTTGGGCTGCCACCTTCAAGTCATCGAGTTCCTTCTGGCGCTGTTCTTTTTCTTCGCCCATAGTCTTGATCTGTTGAAGGCAGTCGACTAGTTGCTTCTCCGTGTCGGCCATCACCTTCCGCAGACCTTCGACTTCATCTGCGCGGCGATATAGCATGTTCTTCAAATCAGTAAGCAATTCCTCCTTATAATTTAATAGCTGCTTAAGTTCTGCGATGATAAGCAGGTTTCAGACCGTGACGTTATCGACTACGGGTATGACTCCGAGAATTGAGTTCAACATACCTTGATGGGCTTTCCGCTGTTCCTTGAGCCGGCCCTGGAGCTCGATAATGTTCTGCTCGAAGCCGGCTCGCTCCTGCAGCAGTTCATCGATCCGCCTGGTGGACTCTTCCAGCTTTGTTGAGGTCTTCTGGTTCATGTCCTACATGTTTTTGGGCGTCAGAGAATATCGATTACAGCTACCAGTGGTCCAGTCATTACTCACCAGAGCAAATGAGTCGATCGCCTTGATCATTTGGCGCAGGCGGCTCAGATCCTCCCCTGGGAGGTGCACCTCTTGGAGCATATTGGTGTTTTCTCCTACAGGGGTCCGCAACTCGGGTACCTCGCAAGAAGCACCCGCACACTCCAAAGTTGACGGCTGCGAGGTCCCTGCAAAGGACAAGTGTTAAAGTAGCAATGATTGTGGCACAAGGCAGCGGGATCATTTACCTGCACCATCGGCGGGAATGGCAGTGGTAGTTTCGACTTGCTCATTGCCGGGGGCTTCGGCTTCTGTACGCTGGAGCTCGGGTAGTGGTGAATCAAGCATGATTACATCTGCCCCCCCTGCTGGCTCCAGTACGTCGGGTCGCCCAGGCGACAGCTCGGGGGCTGGTGGCGCCAACTCGAGTTCTGGCGTCACCGCAGCTGTTGATCTGCTAACGACAAAAGCACAACATTTTTACTGTGATCTTTACACATGACTAAGGGCAAGGTCCAAGGCGTTACTTACATCTGGGATCGCGTCATTATCGGCTTCCTCCATACCAGCTTCAACGGCTTCCTTGTCACGGTACTCGCGGCTGGAGGAGTCGGTGTACAGGACGAGGGGGCCGGCAGCTCGGACACGCCGATGTCTGTGACACCAATTGCCGGCGGCGGCGCTGCTTCGGTCGAGGGCGTGAGCTGCTCCGATATTGTGCCTGCCACGGCAATTGTCACATCGCCTGCGACAGAAGGCGATGGATCGGCCCTCTCGCCCTCTATGGGCTCGGCTTCTGGTGCACCTTTGCTGCTGGAGTGCACTCTCGCTACCTTTTGGTGCTGGGAGCCGGGCAATGAAGATGAGGGGCTGCAAGACAGGGTTGTCATCAGTATTCAGCAACACAACTCGACAGTTTTCATGTTTCGACAAACACTTACCCGGCAAGATCAGTGGCGCTGGCTTTGCGTTTCCTCATATCCCGACGCCGCCGGGGAATGAGAGGTGCGTCGTCCGACCAGTCCACGGACGATCCGGAGGAGTCGTCGGCATGCACCCTCTCCCCAGCCGCCCGGCTGCCCGTAGCTGATTCGCTGCCAACTTGTTCTTTCTGCGCTTTGGCGGCACTGGGCAGCGTATGGTAAGGCCGGGGCAGATCGGGGTGTGGCGGGTAACTCCGGTATAGTGCTGATGTTTCCTGCATTAAGACAAATCAACAATCAGTTAGTATCAACTCTTCAGTTCAAGGGAAGAAGTCGATAAAGTCGCACACTTACTGCTGGTGGTCGATTCTGGGCTGTAAACCCTGCTGGAACATATGGGACGGCATCCACATCTAGTAGAATTCGCCTGACGCGAACAAGCGCAGCATCATCTCCAAGCTCTTCTGCGCACATACGGGATGGGTCTTCAGTACCCATGTACTCGAACCCTAAGGTATGGCGCTGTTGGATGGGTTGAATTCGACGTTTAAAGAATGATAGCATCACAGACGCCCCGGTTACCCCCATCTCTTTGTGAGCGGCAATCAACTCAAGCAGCTCTTTTACTTGGTCCATTTCGGCTTCACTGGGCTCCAATGTCCACTCGCTGCGTTGAACAGGAGGCCTGCCAGACCGCACAGGGAGTTGGGGGGTATGGTTCGTAATGTAGAACCATTGATGTTTCCACCCAGGGACATTGGAAGGAAATTTATACGAAATGTATTTGTCACTAGCGTGTTGCCTAAGTTGGATCCCAGCACCCCCAATTGCAGAAGGATTTTTTGAGGTGGGTTGGGGTTTCATGCGGAAAAGATAGCGGAAAAGCGCCCAATGGGGCTCAATTCCGAGGAAGGCTTCACAAAAGTGGATGAAGATGGAGATATGACAGATCGAGTTGGGATTGAGGTGTTGCAGCTCAATCCCATAGAAGTAGAGAAGACCGCGGAAGAATGAGCAAGTGGGGAGAGCGAATCCCCGTTCAGAAAAAGAGCAGAACGAAACAATCTCATCAACGTTTTCCATTGGGAAGGGATCACGAAGAGGAAGACGCCAATTAATGAGATCCCTCTCTTGCAGCAGACCTCCCAGTACTAAACTCGCAAGATTTTGGCGAGAGCACTTACTAATTGACCATTCGCTGGTCGCCGCCTGCGCTTCCTTCAAGTCTTTTTGGTTGATCTTTTTCGGCGCCATTTCCACCCCTTTTTCGCCACGAGTTGTTCGAACAAGGCTCGGGGGCTACGGTGGTGGGCTCGAAAGTTTTTTCGACTACGTTGGGCGGCGGAAGGGCTCAGGCAGGTCAGGCTCTGATTAGGGTTTTGTTTTTCTCTGGTGGCGGCGTCAGATCTGAAGGCACAGGAAAAACCTAACTAACTGCGGGGTTAAATAACCAGCGTTCAGGCAGTGGTTTACTGTGTGAAAGATGAAGCGTCGCGCAAAAGGATTAATTGGATACAGGCAGTTTCTTAGCAGATCTTTTGGGCCCCTACCCGATTCACCATTTTTTCTGGGTTACTTGTCCCGAAAAAAAGAGGTTTTTCGGGTTTCGAGTCTAATTTTTTGCTAATTGCCTCTTCTTAGACCTTATTTTTCAAAAGGAATTCTTTTTGCCACGACCTTTGGGATCCTTTTTTTTCCAACAGATTTGGACTCAAGGCTCGGGGGCTGTGAGACACGTGGCATCGACTACTTATTTTTCGAAAGTACTCGAAGGATAAGAAGAAAAGAAGACTCAAGACTAATTTGACCCTCAGCTTGATTCTTTGATTCAACCTAAGGCTCGGGGGCTACTCCATATGGAGTGCGATTATTCATCGCACCCCATGCAAAAGAAAGAATTCGGGGCATGAGCACCTCATAGTTTCGATGCAGTCAAAAGAGTACTCGAAGAGAAATTTCAAGACGGAGCTTCGAAAGAAGTCGAAGACTGCTTCAGAAGTACTTGAAGAGCCTGCAGTACTCAGCTACGAAGAGCTCGGGGGCTTGTCAGACCCGGGGCCACGGGGCTGTGTACATCAAGGAGTCCGTATTGGGCTAGGGGATAGGACGTGACCTATACCTTATTTATGTTGTATTCTACCCGCATGCGGAGTAGAACTAGTCGATACAGAAGGAAACTACTCGAGTTGTACTTGAGTACGATTCCTGAGCTAGTATCAGGCTAGGATTCATGTAATCCTGTCCCCCCGGATATATAAGGGTGGGCAGGGACCCCCTCAAAACAAGAGATCACCAGATCAACATCAAGGCAATACAAACCATCATACAGGACGTAGGGCATTACGCATATTGCGGCCTGAACCTGTCTAAATCTTGTGTTGTCTGCACCTTCGAGTTCCTGATCTCGGCGCATCCCAACCCAAAACCTACCACCTTGGGGATACCCCTCGGTGGGCAGCCGCATAAAACCCGACAGCGGCCAACGGTGGCAATGGAGGTGGCGGCGTCAGTATTGGAGGAGGGAAGAAGGGGAGCTAGGGGCTGAGGCTTTAAAGGAGGAGGAGGGGGGTGAGCAGGCGGGCGGAGGTAAGGGGGGCGCAGGAGAGGCGGGGTTAAGGGGCTAACGTGTGGGGCCCGCTGACGGGTGGGCCCTAGGCGAGGGGAAAAAAGGAAAAATGCTGGTTCGACTTCAATTTTGAAAAATAGTGACTTCCCGAGCTCCACAAATCACCAAATTTTAACACAAGCAAGATAAAATCATGCAACAAAAACACGCAAAAGACGTTCTAGATTGCTCATAGAAAAATAAACAAAACAACAGTTTTTGAAATTTCCAAGAATTTTATGCCTCGGGTTAGTTGTCACAAAATTCTACAAAAATACTTTAAATTCATCATTTTACATCTAATATTTTAATAAATTGTTTGGGAGCACATTTACATAGCAAAAGATGAAATTTACTTCACAAGCATCCAAACAACAAGGCACACAAATTAAAATAACTCATGCAAACTTATGCACATGATGCTTCATTATGCCTTAATGATATTTATAATGATGTTGTTTAAATGTTAAGCATGATTAAAGTTTTTGAGTTGTGACACATTTCGTCGTACATGTCCCTAATATGCATGAGCTATCTACCTCGTCGCAGCTGCACGCCATGAGTTTGTTTGCGCAAATCAAACTCGGAAGGTTTCCTCATGAAAAAAACTTGGAAGGTTTGATGTGCTTCTAACTCAAGAAATGCCGATTTTATTACACTCTACAAATTTCATAATATTTAATGATAGAAGAACTCTTCCGATACCATTCGATTGATATATAGCTCCCTCATCTTATGTGCCTGTCCGCCATCGTATGACTTTCTAAAAAATGAAAATCTTATCTCTTTCGCTACATGTATGTACCGTCTGCGTTTATTGTCTGTGCCTTCACTCCTTCCCCTTGTGTGTCGTGGTGCCCTCTCCTATCTAGAGATGGGACTTGGGCCGGGCTATCCGGTCCGGCTCTCTCGTGACTCATGCCATGTCAAGTCTAGACACCTTGACATATGAGGCATGTCATGTTGTACCGCAATAACACGATAATCTTTTTACCAGTTCCAAGCATAGGCCACAGCATACCGATACGCTCTTATGCTATGCCATTTTAAGCACAGTTCTCAATATATTTTGCAGTTGTCTTTCTATGGATGCTCGTGTGTTTGGATAATTATTTTTTGAATGGATCCTTTCTTATTAATTACAAAGTAGCATAAATTAATTAATATTAGAATAATATGCTACGTATGGATCGATGGGCTATTTTCGTGGCAAACCGGTCCAGGCACGATCCAAAATCGGACCATGCCGCGCAGCCCATCAGGCTGAAATTATAGGCATGGCTCGTAATCTACTAGCACGGTTGCTGAAATTATAGGCATGGCTCGTAATCTACTAGCACGGTTCGGAATTTTTCATGCTGTATCGTGCTTCAAATCGTGCCGCAACCGTCCAATAATAATACGGTTCTACTCCAATCCTCACTTTTCGATAACGCCCTGCATTTTATCGGTAGCGCCGTCTTCGACGATCTTAACTAAATGTCCTCATTGACACCTGCCCTGAACCGGCACTTCCGCCGTGCTACCGGCGGAGCTGTCACACACGACCGCTACTGACACAATTCTGTCAACATTGATGTCCTATCACCTTCAACGTCCATCAATATTTGTCTCCCACCATCGAGTAGTATCTCACCCACTGCCCACCTCCTCGAGTTCCATTTAACCTCGACGGCTTAGGTAAAACTGATCTTGAACCAGCAAACAGTAAGGGATGTTTGTTTTTCCACACTCAACTTTAGCCCGTCAAATCGGATGCTGGACACCAATTAAAATATTAAATATAAGCTAATTATAAAATCTATGGAGGCTAATTCGCGAGATTAGTCCATTAAATCTAATTACTTCATGATTTGATGTTATTATGCTACAATAAATATGCGCTGATGATGGATTAATTAGACTTAATATATTTATCTCATAAATTAGCTCCGACTTATGCAATTAGTTAGTTTTATAGTTAGCTCATATTTAATTCTCCTAATTAGCATCTGACGTGATCCGAATTAAAATTTAATCCCTGATCCACCCTGATCCACCGCATCCCCTCAACTACGAGGATATTTCAAATTCAGCGTCCTTAGTTTTTAAGTAGGATTTGTTTCTACTTTTTGGAGCTTTAGATTTAGCCCACTACTGTAGCAATAGTTCCTAGATATAAGCCCCTATTTTGTGAACCCATTCGTAAGTGAGCGAACATTTTATTCTTTTTTCCTCTCTTCCTTCTTTATCTATCTTGTGCGCCATCTCTCATTCTCTCTTCGCTATCCCTTCGCTCGAGCCAACGGTACCTGCTCAATGCTTCAATGCTTCTTCTCCTCTGCTCCACCTGCGTCACTTGGCTGCTCGTGCCTCCTCCCTCCATCTCGCATTTCTTCCACCCCATGCTGGCACGCAAGGCTGCTGCGTCTGCCATCCGCTCGCGGACCCTGGAGCCAAACATCGACCCCTTCGAACGCCGCACGACTTGGCTCGGAGCTGCCCGCCTCCGACCGGCAAGCTCGGGACAAGCGAGGTTGGCCGACCACGGCGGGGCCGCAGGCAAGCTTGGGCACGGCCATGGTCGACGGGTGGCGCGCTCGGGGCCAGCGAGCTCGACCCAGACACGAGGACGCGGGCTCGCTACAACCCGCCTGGATCTGCCGCAGAAGACGCGGCGTGGTGGCAACGTGGATTCGGGAGATGGGGACAAGGGTAGGGAGCTGGGGATGACCGGCAATGAGGCTAGGAGGCGGAGGAGCTCGGGTCCTCGGCAGCTGCGCGGGCAAGAAGCTGGAAAATAGTAACAGTAGAAACAAAAAAAGTAGAGGTCTTCCTTAGCCATCCGTTGGAGAAAAGGTTAGAAGAGTGGATTTGAGCTTAGTTATTAGGATCGGACCAGACTAAACCGTACCACCGGTCGGACCGAAAAATCATGAACCAGAACAGTCCAGTTCACATAAAAGACCGTCCATGCAATTAAACCGGCCAGTTTTATACGGAACAGTGAACCGGCCAGTTCTACACGAACCGGACAGTTTTCGTCTCTTGCCTATTTTACCCCTCTGTCGATTCAATATAGGCTTATCTATCCAGGGGTATAACTGAAAAGGTCTTATTTTTCTCACATTTAGGGTTACGAACAACCAGATTGGGAGGGAAATTTTTAGACATCTGGTATGCGGCGGTGCATCTGCAAGAAGCAAAGGGCGGCAGCGGCGTAGCTGCTTTGCTGGTGGTGAAGAGGGCGACAGCAACTGTCGAGGCGTCAATCCCCTCCACAAGGAAGCAAAGCCAACACAAACATGGCCAATGGTTAGTATCCATAGTTTCGAACTCAATACTTTCTTGATTCAATCTGTATAATGTGTGTTAAGACTTGAGTCGAGACTTAACAGATTTATAATCAGAATATTAAACTTGCATGCAACTCAGTAGGCTAATGAGTAGGATATTAAATGGATATACTATACCTATAGTTGTAACTCTGTAAGGCTCCTGTTGTGAACTTATTATTTGAATTTGTGCTTCACATGTTGATGTTTGAATGCAACCAATTTGGTTATATAATTGTGTTATTTATGAGCTTATTTTTCTTATGATCAACTATGCATTATTTAGTATTTACTGTTAATTATTATTTGTATATATATGACTGGTTCGAAAGTATTCACGGCCAGTTCAGTTCAATGGTCTAAAACTTTTGAACCGGCAGTTCAACCGGTTCGTAATGGTTGAACCTATGAACCATTGAACCGACGCTCTAGCCAGTTCGATTACCGGTTCGGTCCTAATAACTTGGGATTTGAGTTCCTCCCTGTTTTAGGGACACGACATGAGTAGGAACTCTGCTGGAGTAGATTTTTTACTTTTAGTCCATATTTTTTGAGTAGGAGCTTGAATATGGAGCTTGCTGGAGTTGATAGAGGGCCACCGTTGTTACTTTATTCTCCCCTTTGTTATAGTTACTCTCCCTCTCCTTTGTTTTTCCTTTTCTTTTTAGCAACTATGCTTCTCATCTGAGCTGGAAAATCATTAGGGTTCTAGTGTCATTTAGGTTTTCCATTTTGACAGAAGTGTATCAAATTTAAATTCAACATTTTTGGTCATATGTATGGGTTTCAGACTTCACGATATCACATTTAGTTTCAGTACTTCCTCCTCTTGTCATTTTCTTTTTTTTTCCGAATTCTTCTAAAGCAACTAGGTTTATCAACATTTTGCAGGCGCAAAGGATAGGACAAAATTTCATATATGGGCAACAAAGACCAAGAATAACCAATCTTGTAAAAACACCACTTATTAGCTTTGCCTCATAAATTTGTGGACCAGACACATATTATAAAACGGAAGCAGTAGCCTGCAGAGAAATTAGAAACAGTGAATTTAGAAAAAAAATATAGGATCGGGAAAGTATACAAATGGAATGCGGTTCACCTTACGCCTCCTAAACCATAGGGATTATGCAAGCCCACAGAAATATTGGACGCATTGCCTTGAAGTGATCCATTGCAGATATTATGTTGTCATGTTCACAAGTCCTTTATTTGTACCGAGTGACAAAATCATGTATTACAAACATATTTTTGTAATGAATCTAGTAAAGTTAACATTATGTTGCCGATCTATATAAAATTTTAGATCACAATGGTCAACATCAGAAAAGTTAACTCATGAAGGATTTAGATGGCATAAAGAAATATTGGGATTTTTATTTTAGGAGACGCGGCAAGCGATAGCGATAAACAATTGGATGCCACTAGCAGTGGTGGGATTGGTGCGTACGTTGTCGAACAGGGTACACGAACGAGATCACGGGTCCTGGAGGCGGAATCTATTCCCGTTCACACTGGAGCTTGCGTGGTCGGCACGAGTTGCCCCTGGGCCACGTCAGTCGCCTTTGGCTCTTTGTTGTTTCTTTGGTTCCTGTTGATCCCAAACCTTTTCTTTTTTAGCAGTATGTCTTCCAAACCTTGGAGAGCTGAGCAAGACAAAGAATCTTTTCTATTTCACATATGGCCTGAATCCCGGACCCGATGAACAAATATTCTATTTGATTTTGGATTCAGTCCGGAGATGTCGACTTCGTTGAGTATTGCGCCTGCCACTGGCTCTCGCTGGGATTTGCTTTGCCTTGGGCATTTTGCGTCCACCGGAAACTCCTCGTTATAGCAAAACAGGAGCACGATCCGGTTCTCGCCACGTTCTTGTGTCCTTAACCTCCCGCAGCCGGTGGTGACGAGGTGCCCGTGCCATGCCACAAGTTCACCGCCATCCAGCAGCTGGGGGCCGGTAGTGAACCACGGAATTACACCAGCTGTGGTATGTATCCAGAATTCGGATCTCTCAAATTTCTATTCAAACCAATCTACCAGACATCGAAATAGTTTCAACCACGTCACAGCGCCAGTATGATTTGGAAGGGAGTTTTATCGTGGTTTGTATAGAATAGAATCCCTAGTCTACCTGCAACACCGCAGAAGAGATGACTTTTGACTCTTTGTTGGGTTATTTGATTGAGTAGAAATAATGTTATTTTTTAAAAGAATCTCCCTAACTCGTATTTGCAGGTTATTTTATGGGGACTTACTGAACAAATTGTTGGTGCCAGCTGTCTAAAGAGGAAGAGAAATTCCTAAAGAAGAGCTGTCCTACAATGGAGAGCGCTGTCGTAGAGTTTGTCAGTAAATTTGGATGGCTCAGGAGCATAATAAAAACATCTAGTTTCTTTTCTGTTCAATGTCTTGTTTTTTTTTTGTTATGGTTGGCTTTTGCTGGCAGCCCGAGTGCTGTGTTTGTAATACTTTGGTTATAGACATTCAACTTTGAGTGTTCTCCTTAATCTAAAAAGACCTGTAACACCGCAGATCCTTGTGAATCTGTTGGAGCTGTGCGCAGTAGCCTGCCTGTTCTGCTACTGTATCGCCAAATTCGGCAACGCGGTAGGCTACTGCGCTCGTGAGCTGAGCCGTTCGTTCCTATAGCAGGTAGCAGCAGGCACGCCATTGACAGATGAACAACCACCGGCCAGCAAGAATTGAAACTTTTCAACAGGCAGAAAAAGAAATCGTATCACCGGCCACCCATTTAATTAGAGTAACACAAACAGTAGCATATTCTTTTCTGATTAGCCTTTGTTAACCAACAACAAGCACATGGTGAACAGCGACGGCGACGTCAGCTGGATACAGGCTAGAGCTACTCCGGCGACCTGGACCGCAGATCACAGCCCCCACAGTGCTGCACGGCACGGTGGAGATGGCGGGCGATGAAGGCGGGGTGCCGCTGCCGCCGGCCGGGGCTTGCGAGTGCGCCCGTCAGTCAGCGGTGCGCCGTGACGAGGGTCTCGATGAAGCGCAGCCCGTCGAACCGCGGCGCAAACCTCTCATCCGCCGCCGCCGCGGCGCCGCTCCGCCGCCTCCTGCCGGCGCCGTCCTCCCTCGCCGGCGAGGACCCCTGATGTACCTGCAGGCAAAGGATGTGATGTGAGCGACCGGAAGAATGCCACCTGGACCGACGGGGGAACAGCCGGCGGGCGAGCGCTCGAGAGGGCGAGGGCGTACCGTGGTGGAGGGGTACGCGGCGGACGCGGCGGCGGTGGCCGCGGCGGACACGGCAGCAGCGGCGGCGCCCCACCTCATCTCGCGCGGGCCGGGGAGGACGACGGCCGGACGATGAGGACTCGGGGGAGGGCGGCGCCGCCGCTGGGATCCGACGGAACAGTGGGCGGCTGGCTACAGGTCGCCGAGCCGCGGCGGCCGCGGGCGTATTTATGCGCCCTCGTCGGGTCGGAACCGTGCGGGGCGATTCCGTCGGATTTGAGAGCGGCCCGGCGTCGCGTCCGCCGCGTCGCCCGCTCCTTGAGACGGCGCGGTGGGGCCCGCCACGTTGTTCGGCGGTGGCGTCGGGAAGCCGCGCAACGAAACCCACCCACTCCCCCAACAACACACTACGCTGGGCGCAGCCACCGAGAGAGAGAGTAGACAAACACACAGAGACGGAGGGGAAGGCAGGCCTGGCGGTCCATGGGCCGAGAAGCGGAACAAGGTGCTCGACGCGGCAGGGAACGTGCGTGCGCCGATGCAAATCGTAAGGCTATGGGTCCATATGCGTATTCCAAGAATGCCACGTCAGTTCGAAGGATGGATAAAATACTATGCTTTAATGGAGAGTTTTATTTCACTATTTTCAAAGCTAAACAGTGTAATTAAATGCTAGTTAATCTAGTGTGGCATGTATATTTAAAAGCTGTTTTGCATGTATATTTGGATCCCCGTAAAACAACGTCAGTCATAGTGGTCGTTTCACGTCATTTCCAACGTCTTGGAAACGGGTTAGCAAAGTGTCGTGGGGATGAAACTGGTTCCTTCTCTTCCCTCATTAAACCAGTGCCACATCATCAAAAATGCTGATATATCATGGTAATTAATGCCATAAAACTCGCCATGAAACCCCATTTTGATTAGCCTAAGGGTACTGAAAAGGGCAAACACGCACACATATTCACTCTTGCGAAGAGTCGCCGCGCCCGCTATGCATTGCATGGTGAGCTGTGAAGGTCAA
The DNA here is from genome assembly GCF_002211085.1 of Panicum hallii. Classification (NCBI taxonomy): domain Eukaryota; kingdom Viridiplantae; phylum Streptophyta; class Magnoliopsida; order Poales; family Poaceae; genus Panicum; species Panicum hallii. The sequence goes on from NC_038050.1 coordinate 33,508,672, forward strand.
TCTCACTGCACAGTATTACAGTTATCAAAACTGCTATATCAGCTTAACATTGGAACGAAACCATCACTCTCGATGCATATTTTTATTACACAGTTTTATAAATAACATATCATATTTGATTATTATTTAGAGTTAGCATCAAATATGCCATGTGACCAATAAAAGTTGATGAATGTGTGTAGATGAAACTCAAATCTTCTCAATGAAGTTTTGTTTTTAGTTTCATGCCTTTTGATAACTGTATACACCAAGTTTCATCACTATAAAAATCTATTATTCTTTTACCTTATAAATTACTTGCCATGTACGTGGCATGTTATTTAATAAGAATGAAACTCATATAACACTTGCATTGAGAATGACCTAAGAAATTATGCTTCATTCTGATAAGCACTGGTCCAATCACAATAACAACCAGCCAGATCCAGAGAATCGAAACAAGGAATGATTCATCATGTAGATGTAGTTGACAATGCATTCACATTGTCTTTCTCAAATTTCTACTTGAGGGGTAGACAACTGTAGCATGATGACCTAGTTCCGCGCATAGGCTAAGGGCAAGTATATTAGTACACGTCAGCGGTTTTATACGTTGTCTCATGTAGTTTAACCTAGGATTTTGATGATGTGAAGGAGAGATGTGGAAGAAAGAGAATAAGACGGTTGCTACACGAAACAACCGCTTCATAAGCTAAAATTAAGGACTATGAAACCGCTTCCTCACCATTGTACGAGTGGTTATTGTCATACTATTTATTTTTATTATACATATGGTGCTACTATGAGATAATAAAATAGACAACCCACTATATACGTTGCGGTCGTTTCAAGATGGCGTGTCATCACGACTTTTTTTTAAATAAGTTCCAATGTACTTACCCTACCCTAAGACCACACAGGCAGCAACAACAGCATGGGTCTTCGGGTCCGTCCTCTTTACAAATTTGCGTCGATTGGTTGGGAGAACATCTCTGACTTTCCATGTAAAAGGATTGACTTTTGGTGGTATTGGTATATTTCCTTTCCAATATTTTCCCAAAGTTTCCAAACTCCCACAGGTGCCGAGCTGGACGTTGTGACCTCTTGTATGTTCTGCAGTCTTTATGGCAGTTTGTATGGACTTCTTAAAGAAAACAACCTAGATTTCTCTAGCGGTCAAAGCTATAAAATCTCAGGACAATCTTGTAGCATAATCTTCAGACAATCCTTCCCGCAGGACCCATATAGCAGCCTCTGCTCACTTTCTTCTTACTCTTCCCTCCCTTCTTCCTCCACAGAAACTGGCCGCGGGATTGTGCTCCCCTTCACTGCCTGCTTGTCCCGATCGGCTGCGGCACCCTGTGGTCGCTCACGCCACCCCAGCCCCGGCCGCCGCGCGGGCTCCGTATTGACCGCGGCTCGATCGCGCGACCCCTGCACTGGCCGCAGCTCGAGCCCGCCGCCCAGCTCCACGCCGGCCCTACCCGGCTCGCCACGGCCCACATGCTCGCGCCTAGGTCCCCGCCGCCCCTACTGCGGCTCGCCGGACAGCCCTGCCCATACGGCCGCGGCTACGCCGAGCTAACAGAGGAGACAACGGGCGGATGGCGAAAAAGTGGGTTCGTCCGGTCCGCTCGATTTCACGGAACCAGGTCAACCCGTATCTGGAGAGGATATTCCCTTTGGGATGAACCCAACCCTCCTACCTTTTGAACCAAACACCTCTAAAAGGGTTCGACCCAACCCGATCGGTTTCAACCCACGAAACAAACACACCCGTAGTAATTGCATCCACATCCACTGGATTAAAGATATACAACAGCAATTCTGTCATGTTCCCAGTTTCTCTCAATACCCAGCAATTCCGAAACCCACTGTAACCAGTATCTGCCCTTTCTTGCTGTTACTCTGAAGGAATGTTCTCTTGGGATCCAAGGATCTCTCCAAATATGAACTTGGGTGCCACTACCTATTCTCCATATAATTCCTGTCTTCAGAAGATTGAGTAGGATGAGCTAGCAGCAGTGAAGGCAGTATCCACCAAGCAGCCACGTGGATGCTATTTGGCTTTCAGCAACTTAGCACATATGCCACGTGGATTCTATCAGCCTCCAAACCTGTCTTGCCAACAGTGCATGATTGAATAACCCTGTCTTTGAATCCTAACCCACAACAACACTTTTTCAAGGTCAGTCTTCCAAGCTACCGAGCTGCCTTTCGCTTGTAGTTCTCCACTCCCCACCAGAAGTCTCTGATAATACTTGCGAGGGAGACACATACCTAGGTAAAGCTTGAATACACTCATGATATATGTTGGTAAAGCTTGTGCAACCGATTTTATTAGGATTTCCTTCGCTGCTGATGACATATTTTTCTCTACGAAGTCTTTTAGTCTTTTACTGAGTCGTTCTTTCAGAGGCTGAAAACGTGCTCCTTTTCATTCTCCCTGTAGGTGTTGGAAGACCAAGTATTTAGCTTCGACAGCACTAGGCTCCACACCAAGAATCCTTTTAACTCCTTCCTAACCATCTATTTCCTCCTGCTATTCTTTTTCTTTGAAAAGAATGGGACATTTTGCAGGATTGATAAGCTGACCAGTACCTTTTGCATATGTCTCCAGAATCTCCTTGACCTTCGTGGCTTGCTCATCATTTGCTTTGAAAAACAATAGAGTATCATCAGCAAAAAGTAAATGTGTTGGACCCGGTATTTTTTTTACCTTTCATCAACTCATCCATTGTGGGAACTTTTTGTACATACTATGAATTAGCATATAGCCTAGTTCAACGGTATCAACCTAAAATATCCACAAAAGTGAAAAGGGGATAACCTCACGCATTGAGAAAACAACCTGAAGAGACTGCAAATATCAGATTCACCATAACTAAGTAGCATAACTAAGTAGCTGAGTAAATCAGACTGAATCCCTAATAAAAATCTAATGATATTTGGTGACAGTAACTGCCACATTAGTGTACATATACAACAGTACCACATTGTTTGGTGCAGATGATGCCTGCAATTCTTAGGACATAGTACCACATCAATTGGTGCAGGTGATGCCCGCAATCAGACTTAATCCCTGTTAAAAATCTAATGATATTTGAGATAGGACCATAATGGAAAGGTAAGGCACAGTGCCTCCGTGGTGTAACAACAATATATCATTGAACTGATTCACTTGAACTGAGTGACACTGATGAGGTTTGCAAGTTTGTAACCTAAAACAACTCAAGGTTAAAAAAATGTTGAGGCAACTCATTTCTAGGTCTCTATGTATCCATGTTTGATATGATTTTGGGCAAATGAGATAGCACAGTAAATATGTTAGGACAATAATACGAACTCAAACTGAAGATGCCTACCTGACATAATTAGTTTGCATCTGCAAGTTTAGATAATTTGCAAATAAGGTTAGAGTATACATCTATCTCGTTCTTGCTGCAGCATACAAAAACACAGCCAAGTACTACATGTCTAGTGTATATGAAGTATAGATCCAAGTAAGATCGCCGCTTCTTTTTGTAGAAATACCAACTGAAACCGTGGTTCTCTGGGTAGGAAATGTATCTGTTTATATGAAGGGTGATTGCACTTTTATCTTCATGTTAGAGTTTCCTGAATAAATCATCTACGACCCTAATCTTGTCCATGGTATTATTCAACACCAATTCCTTCAATGCCAAATGGAAAATGTATTTGAAGCAGATGCTAAAACATGGTTCTGTTAGATCAAACTGTCAAGAGATAATGTCAAAAAAGGCTTAATCTATTTTTCTAAGCAGAGATCTGGAACTGGTTTAATCTAACAGAAATATACAATTTATTTATTGATTGATAGAAGGAATATACAATTTAGGTAGAGGCAAAAAAGGTAGAAAGAGAAGAAATATAGCATTAGCAAATTGTTGCAATAATAATCTATGTTTGCAAGACAAGGAACTTTAAAAAAACATGTAAAAGTGCTTGGAAGCATCCGAATAGCCATATTCTGTAAAAGTTCAGAATACCAATATGCTAACAGAAAGACCAATTTGTAAATTGTAATAGAGATTCAATTATCATACTCAGAATTATAAGAGCCAAATTCTTGGCCCAGAACAACACATGTATCTTATTAAAGAACAAACAAGTCATCCATTGTACGCTTCTGACTGCATTTACAATCTAGCATCCAACTGGAATCCTGACTGCATTTATACTGTTTCGTGAGATTGTAGAAATCACTTCCAGTCAACAAGCTGCTTCGATGTATATACTGAAAATTGGGAGAAAATGACACAAATGTGGATTTATAAAAAGAAAAACAGCTACCCCATCAAACGGTTTTAGATTCTTTCGTAGCCTACAAAACAAATATTTTTCTCGAAGGATACATGCATGTCATTATATTTAAGGAAGATGGAAAGAGTGCAGGGTTCAGAGAACCTCTGCACTCCTGTGATAAAACAAATATTACTGTTTTTGGTAAAAATACCGCCAAGTCCACCGAGGCATACTTCCGAGGTGGTAGGTTATAGGTGGGGTGTCGCCGAGATCTGAAACTCGAAGGTGCAAGGAATATGAAACTTTAGACAGATTTGGGCTGCCGAGAGCATAATACCTTATATCCTATGTGGTGGTTTGTATTGACTTAGATGATTGCGTGTTGGCGGGGGTTCTTACAGATATCCTAACTAGATACGAACTCAGGAGTCCTACTCGAATACTACTCGTATAGTTTGGTTCTGTTCCGACTAGTCCTACTTGTGACCGAGTAGCTTACAAATAGGTATAAGGTACGGGACATGCCCCATCCTTATTATAGAATATTCATGCTATGTGCACCAGTCCCGTAGCTCAGGGTCTAATAAGCCCTCGAGCTCTTCGTAGCCTAGTACTGTAGGCTTCCGAGTACTTCCGAAGGTGTCTTCGAATTCTTCCGAATCTCCATCCTGAAGGTGTCTTCCGAATACTTTCTTGGCTGCCTCAAAACTGTGAGGTGCTCATGCCCCGAGTAGTACTCCATATGGAATAGCCCACGAGTCTTAGGTTGAATCGAAGAATCAGGATGTGAGTCAAATTAGTCTCGAATCTTATGGTCTTTATCTTCCAAAATTTAAAAAATAAGGCATCGATGACACGTGTCCCGCAGCCATCGAACCTTAAATCCAAATCCTCAGGTTTGGCAAAAAGGATCCAAAAGATCGTGGCACGCATTGTAGAATGAATTAAGAGTTTGAATTGATGATTAAAATGGGCAAATTGGTTCAGAAATTCGAAAACCTCTTTTTTCGGGATGAGCTCCTTGGAAAAATGGTTAAACAAAAAATTTCTCCAAAGAAACACTAAATTACCGCTCAGAACAAATCTTATCTCAGGATAATCTCTTCTCGTGCATAGCCCCCGAGCATGGGAGCCAGACGAGTCGCATGAGATTCGCCGAATTATTTTCTGCACCCAGCCCCGAACATGGGAGCCAGATGAGCCGTCACAAACACGCTAAGTGCCTTGTTGCGCCAGCCCCGAGCATGGGAGCTACACGAGTCACCGAAGGCACGCCGAGTGTTTTATCATGCCCAGCCCTTGAGCATGAGAGTTAGATGAGCTGCCAAAAGCACACCGAGTGGTCTGTGCCGACGAAGTGATAGTCAATTAAGGCAGCTCTCGAGAGCATACCTTACCTAGCGGCATGGTCCGAGTCTGATCCCCTGCAAGGTAAACAAAAAGTATGTTGTATTGTATATTGAGTCGGGAGTAAATCACAGCATTGTAAAATGCATATAAACTTTTTGCATCTTGCTCTTGCTAGGTCATATAATTTCTATGGGTAGATAGCCTATTATGTTTAAGCACCTGATCCCTGATACCACCATAGGCGTAGGGAGCGTGGCCGCATGCACGCGTAGAAATATTGGCGTACAGAAGAGTCGAGATCTCATGGATTACAGCGTGTGCTACTCGGGTATTTTAGCGTCCGTTAAGAGAAAACTAGAGCAATCGGCGCTGTGAGAAAAAAGAGAACGCTCGTAGAGCGCATATTATATATCCGTTAGGTGTAGACTCGACTATAAGCCCAAAGCTGCATGAGTAGTCAGGAACGCAATTATGGTGTGGTCGCGGAGGCATATTGTTAATATCCACAGATATAAAGGATATTTACAAAAATATTAAAGCATGACTTAGTTTGATTCATGGGCAATTTGTCAATAAAGCCGTAGCGCTCGTCGATGGAGCTGCAACGGTTTGTTGATGAAGCCCGGCTAGTCGGAGTCGATTCCGACTAGTCATTGACGGTGTAAGCCCGCCCCCGACTAGTTTTCTAGTCGAGACGAGTAGTCGAAGTAGTTGTCGGTGGATCACCGAGCGTCTCGCGAAGTCGAAGTAGTTGTAGCCAAAGACGAGAATCGCATCCTTCTCGAGCGCAATGGTGGTAAAGTTGTATGTTGCCATCAAGTATTCCCTGTTATTTTCAGTGCAGGGAAACTCTCTTAACTAAGAAAGGTTAGCCTGCAAACCATAGAGCAAAATAGTCAGATTACATGTTTCTACAGATCACAAACTAATGAACATTTAGGCAACATACCATGGATGGCCTGCTACCCTGAAAACCCGAGTGCTGGAATTGCAACAAATCTTCGGATAAAATTTGTTTCAGAAAGCATATTCTTTCAACATGAGGGTTTTATTATATAGGATTTTATTTGGCTCTATGCTAAAGAGATAAACTTACTGCTAGAACATAACGCGCGCTTCGTGCGCCCTATCATGAGTTGCATGTAGTGTCCATCCAAGTATGGTGTAATTGAAGTAATATTAAAATGAATGTTGTGAACGGTAAATTCATGATAATATCCCATGCAAATATTTTAATAGCATTAATACTATTGACTGAATGGCATCTGCAGCCTATAGGTTTTATCAAGCTATATATTACATTTAACAATAAGTATTAGTAGCTACCAAATATTTTAGCAGGTAGCTCATAATACTAATCCAAATAAGAGCGGAGTACTAAGATATTAAAGGAAGAAGGAGATAACACAGTTTGCAGTCATGCGGTATCCAAAAGAGAGTTCAGTCTGAGAGCATCAGATTATAAAAACGGCTAAATAGATAGAATCAAGCAGCAGGTCAGCAGATGTAGGTCGAGACATAGTTGGAACTGTGTAAACACAAAATGAGCTGCTCCCCTTCTTCCTCCCAAGCATCAGCGTTCGAACTGTAAATATAGGAATTACTGTTAGTTGTTGTTCTAGAGCTTGTTAATAGCAGCACAAGGCGTTTACAATAAAGGTAATATTTTTGCGAAGGCAGCCATGTTAGGATGAGAATCTGATGTTGAAAAAAATTGAAGTGATCAGAAGTATCTTTACAGTACCTATGGCTATGTCAGTCACATATACTCACAATTTGGAAGAGGCACACAGAAAATACTAAAGAGCATATGTAAAGATTATTAGAATTTTATCTTGACATTCAGCTTGAGAGGAAGGCCATTGCCTAGGTAGGCAAATTATATAAGCAGCAGGACATGTAGACAGGGCAGCAATATGCAAAATCAGATACCTTTTTGCAAGGCTAAGTAGAGCAAGATGTTTATATTAGTATGAAAATGATATGCACTATCAATTTTATAGATCCTGTGATCTAGTGAATGTCTAACTTGGTGATGACTAATAAAGATAGTGCTTTATGATCAAGTGCAGCTATGGTCTAGATATCTGTTTTATTTGCAGTTTGTAGCAAGGAGATACCTAGGCTTGGAAGTGTCATGTTCACAGCCAGCGTCTTCGCTTTCAGTGTCTTCATCAAGCAGCAGCTTCCTGGCGAATTTCTTGTTAGGTGAGGGGTGGGACCTGAAAAATAAACATGTTAGATATCAGGTTATTATTTGACATGTTATGAAAAAATATTTGTATTCATGAGGTGGACCTTTTTCTTGTGATAGTCTTTTTTGTCTTTGTTGCAGAATTAGCAGCTCTCCTGATCCAACTGACTACGCAAGCGAGCGAATCCAGCGGACTCCATACTTCATTTACTTTTTCGGTGTGCAAAACATGCTGACTTTTTGCGTTTGGAGGCCCACGTTGCAGTAGCAGGCTGCTGCACCTCTCCGCTCAGAGTAGTCCCGCTCTTAGTCACAAGGAACGCGGAACAACGCCACGTTCGCTGTTCCGGGAACTTCGTTCCTAAACACGGAACGGGGACGACGCGGAACGCCGTCAGGTACGCGGGAGGAACGACGCTTGGGTCGTCGTCCCGAATGCAGGCGGAACATGAACCGCTCACCTGGGTACGCGGCGCATCTCGCCGTCGACGGCGCCTCCGCCGCGGCACCGCTCAACCAGAACTCCGTCAGTCCGTCTCCGCGTCGTTGCCACACACCGGCGGAGAGCTCAGCAGGCGGCAGCGCCGCGGCGGCGCCGGCGGCCGGCCGCGTCCGAGAGCACCACGAGAGCCCCTGCTTGGAAACGGGTGGAAGAGCACCACGAGAGCACTGGCGGCGGGCGGCCGGCGTCAACAGATTTTTTTTTTGACAGATGAAGAGCCATATTCCATCACGGGTGGAAGATTGGAAGGCAACAGGCACCCGTCAAACAGGGAATTAAATTTCCTAGGTCTACATATTTCCTTTTTTGACTTAGTAGCATGCAACAAAAATTTAATCCTAGCAAAATTGAACAGGTAAGTTGAGAGGTTTCCTCAAATAAACACGTATCGTGCCGGAACATGGTCCCCAATTTCATGTTCTCACGTTCAACCTTCCGAAATCATCGTTCCATAGAGGTATATTCTCCTCGTTTCATGTTTTTGAAAATCAGCCTACCACGTTTCACGTCCCTTATTTCCGGTGGCGAAGTTAGAGCGGAGTTGTAGGTGTGTCGCGTTGAGATGTAGAAGATATATTATATGATAAAAAATAGATTTTATTATTATTTTTATATTTTTCTATAAATGCATCGGCACCCATAAACTATAACATGGCTTCGCGCATGCTGTTCCCATGGTACCGGAAACTCGGTGACTTAGGTCCCGCTTGCGCTTGAAGGGCCCACGCTGTAGAGGCTGGCTGCTGCACCCTCTCCGCTCAGAGCACTCCCGTATACGGAGCAGTCCCAAATAGGCACGTGGCACCATGCGCATGAGGCAAACGACACATGAAACGCTCTCCGGCAATGGGGAGCTAGCACTGTTTAACAGACCCGATGGTGCTAGAAGGTCAGTCTCCTCCTTCCCCATCTTCAGCACTGCTGACCCTTTCATGCAATTGTGATATACGTCTCATAAGGATCCGCAAAAGTAGCAGACTGAGATCCCTTCTCTGATCCTCTACGGTCGCACAAATTGATCCGATTTAGAGAAGTGAAAAAACCATAAGAACACATGTGCATTACAAAGTTCCATTTTTGTAAGCACCTTCTACAATGACAGCATTATGCTGCAGCCATATGTTATCAGCACAAACTGAAAATAATATTATCAAAGATCTACTATTCCATGGAGAGTCTAACAAACATGCATTGTGTCAATTGGCTTGAACAAATAATTGCTTAAATATTATTTCTGCTCCTGGCACAACGATTGTTCAGAATTGTCAATGAAAGAAATTGTCTCCATGAATGTACATACATGGTATACTCCATCCACTATTTGCAATTGATGTTTTTTTAAAAAATCTTTATGATGTCCTGCTATAGTATTCTTAAAAAATTCCATTTCAGTTTAACTCTGCAGATGCCCATATTATCCAAAATTGTCACAATACGGAGCATTGGCAAATTCATTCAAAGAACATCCCACTCACCAGCAACCTCGCCTCATCTTCTCCGGGAGCAACACCCCAACATCCAGCTTCCCAAACCTCACCAGTGTCTCATGAGTGCCTTACCGCCACCATGTTTGTTGATGCAAGCTAGTAGTGATTCAAAATGGCACCGATTCCAAGAATTAGTAAGTAGGGCGTTGCCATACCTCATTACGATGGGGTATTCCGTGAAGAGCTGGGCGAGCATGCATCACAGGTCACCGCGATGCAGCAAGCTTAAGCGATGCAGCGAGCTTAAGCAAGCACCAATCACCTGGTACATCTGGTCATCTTCTGGAGTCATGTAAAAATGGAGATGTTCTGACATTTAGTTTACTTGGTAATAACTGAAATATGACAATGGTTAAGAACAATAGTTGAAACACAACAATGCTTTCATAACCTAGAGATTGACCAGGTTACTTCTTTTTTACTCTGCTTGTAAGAGATCGTCAATTGATTTCAATATAACTATTTCAACCACGGCAGTATTTTCTTTCTTTTTATTAAAAGCTACATATTGCGATACTGATGTTCACCACCATAAGCCTACTGCAACCAACTTGGTCAACCGGCACACTGCATCTCTATCACCCTGCTGCATCTCCACTGGCACATGCAGGCTTGCAGCAGCATCAGTCTAGTGAACAACCGCGACGGGAAAATACCTTAGAGCCAATTGAAATTTTGATCCATGCGCTCACCTCGAAAAACTGCCGATTCATACAGCTAGTATTGTGTAACACCCTAATTTTCAAATTAAGAACCTAAACAAATTTGCTAGATTATCTTCAGAATTCATAAGGTTTTTATTCAAATTCTTTTGATTTTAGAGCATTTACCGTGAATTAACAATAAATTAGTTAACCATAAAAAGAAATGTAAGGAAATATAGGTCTCGTGCATTTCATGCCGCACTGCATTGTTTTATTGCTTGTTTTCTATTTGGATTTAATTTTTAAATTCAAATTCAATTGCATTTGAATGCATTTCTTTCTCTCCCTCTCTTTCTCTTTTGGCCTGGCCCATTTCCTTCTCTTCCTCCCTTCTCTCTTTTCTTTTTCTTGAAGCCCAGTCGGCCCAACCTCTCTTTCGTTTTCCCCTCCTCACCATCCTCCCGCAAGGCTCAGCCAACCGGCCTTTTCTTCTCCCCCCCTGCGGCCCAGCTGCGTCGCCTTCCTCCTTCCCAGCCCAACCCGGCACTCCCCTCTCCCGCTCTCCCTCAGCGCCAGGAGGGCCCCGCCTGTCGGGTCCGTCCCTGACCTCGAGTCAGACTCGGGCTCGACCCCGAGTCCGGCCACGGCACAACGCCATCTCTGCCCGCGCGGCGCCCCGAGCCCGCACGTCGAGGCCCCTTCGGCCGCCCCTATAAAGCTGCCGCCCCGCACTGTCGATCTCGTCAACCCGCAGCGGCCGCCCTCGCCTCGCAAGCCCTAGCCGCGCAAGCCCGCCACCGCTGCAACTCGGCTGCCCGATGCGCCACCGGTCCGCCGCTTCCCGCCATCGAGCAAGCGCCGCAGGAGCTCCACGTTGCGGTAATGAGCATCGCCGGCCCCTTTTTCCTCTTCTCCCCACCTTCTCGCGCGCGCAATCCCTCACCGAAGCACTGCGATCGCGCGCCGCCGCTGTGCGCCCCTCTCTGGCCCCCGTATCACCAAACCGAGCCCCTAGATGCATTCCTCGCAGCGCCCACGTTCTCCCCGTGCAGTTCGCACTTGAAACCAAGCCCGGATGGTCATTTTCGGCCAAGTCCGGCGAGTCCGCCACCGTGAGCCTTCGCCGCCGGCGCCAGCGCCCTCGCCCATGCCGCCTCAACCCATAGTGCGGCCGTTGGATCCCGATCTAACGGGTTAGATTAGATCTAACCCGAGTCAAAACCCGCGTACTGGTCAAACCCTAGGCCTTTTTGCAAAAAAACCCTAAGCTTTATTGAAATCAACCCGCGGTCTACGGCAGTTCAAAAATATTCACGAATAGATCCTTTTTCTTCTATTTAAGCCCCTATCTTTTTCTAACATAGAACCCGCCGTCCCTAGTCCCTCGGTTTTTTATCTAAACCCTAGATTTAAGGTTTAATTATGTTTTAGCCCTCGCTTTCTTTGTCTAAAGCCGTTTTAGTTTTAAATCTTCTATAAATAAGCCCCTCGAATCATGTTTTAGCCATAACTTCTCTGTTTTAACTTCATTTTCATCAATTCTCACGCTCACGCGACCCTTGCGATGTATACAATAGCTTTATAATATTATTTTGCTCTGTTTATATTGTTTGGTGTACTATTTCTTATTTATTGTACTTATTTGTTTATATATGCTTGTGTGTTGCGATAGATGGTGCACAGTTCGAGGGTCTGGAAGAGCAAGGCTTTGAAGACGCCCCTGAGCAGCAGCAGTACTTTGAAGAAGGCAAGTGGTTCTTGATCATATTCTGGTACTAATGACTTCTAAATACACATATTTACTTTATATGCATGCATATGTCTATAATTTTATGGATCCCAAACTAAGGATGCAAGATCATTAGGTCATTCTACACCAGAGAGAATACAAACTACCATACAGGACGTAGGGTGTTACGCTCCGTGCGGCCTGAACCTGTCTAAAGTCTTGTGTTCTTTGTACCTTCGAGTTCCTGATCTCAGCGTTCCCTCACCCAAAACTTACCACCTTGGGTATATCCCTCGGTGGGCAGCCGGTTAAACACCGACAGCTGGCGCGCCAGGTAGGGGGACGCGTCGAAGATCCACCGGCGAGCTCGATGGCTTCGTTCAGATTCATCAGGTCAGTACCCTCTCAGGGTACGACGTTTGTTTTTGGCTCGTGGGTTTGCGTCGCAGACGGTGCGGGCAACTTTCGGCGATTCCTCGTCGACATGACGCCAAAAACCGTCGCTGCGGATCCTCGCAGCGGCCCCGACAAGTTCGTCGACGAGCTCGACAACTTGCCGCTCCATGCTTCTGCGGCACAGGTCGAGATAGAATCTGTTCCAAGCTCGACTTCTTCTGATGCCGCGACAACTTCTCCTGGTTTGGACTCGTTTCAATTCAGGGGTTCGTTGAGTCGTACTCAACCCGGCTTGCGCGAATTGGCCACTGATCTTCAGGAGGCCAATGCGCTCAGATCTCTCTTCGTGTTAGAGAAGGATCGGGATCTGCTGCGCCGAGACGGAAACTCCGAAGCCACCGCGTGTCGGGGGGCTTCGGGTTGTTTTGGCCCCGGTGATTTGTTGCTCGCTTCCTCGCCAGAGGGATACATCGTGCATTGGAAGGGCATGAAGCTCTCCAATCTACTCGAGGCAGAGAGTCGGCTCGTGGCTCACCTCGAGCCATTGCCTTTCCAGGAGGGCAGGCCGTTGGCCACCGCGGCGGAGGAGTCAACGGAGCTAGTCGACGAAAGTTCTCATGAGCTTTCCTCCCGCCAGGTGCTGATGGCCGAAGAAGGCGAGGACGGTGGGGATTTTTTCATCGACAATTTTGAAGCGATCTCCGAGGATGAGATCACGGCCAATGTTGGTGACGAGAACGACGCCGATCGTGAAGCGCGGAGGGCCAGAAACAGGGCCCGCACAATCCGGCGGAGGAGGGCCAATGAGCGTAGGCGATCTATGCATCGCGAGCTTGATCCTGAGTTCGCCGCCGTCAGCGAACGGGGGTTTCGGACTCCGGTGGCCAACATCACTAGGGTTACGGCCATCCTCGAGCGCAGCCATGACCCGGAGGTACGTCAAGCGCTCTTGTACGCGCAGAGGGCTTGGATCCAGTTGGATCAACACAACCCGGCGCCTACCATCAGGGAGGAGCGTGTGGGAGAGAGTCGAAGTCAGGCCCACAGCCGAACGGCTGGCGGCCGTCCTCGACGTCAACCCAGCAACGACAACGCTTGCGGGAGCCAGACCCCTGGCGGGAGGCAGCAGCCACCGCAAGGGGGTCAGCCACGGCAAGCCCATCATCGACTCCTTCCGGAGGATCTGCGTCAACACATCAATGAAGGCCGCGATGCGCGCACCGTGATTTCTTCCAGGCGCAAGACCCGTGAAGAAGTCGAGAATGAAGGTACTGACTGCAGCGATCGATTTCCTACTTTTTCTGCTCGTTTCAGCAGCTACAAGTACCCGGAGGGCTTCAAACCGATCGGCATCACCAAGTACGACGGCAAGCAGGCTCCCCAGCAGTGGCTTCGTTGCTACTCCACGGCGATTGACGTCGCGGGGGGCTCAAATATCACCAAAGTCGTCTACTTCCCGATGGCTTTGGACCCTGCGCCGCTCACTTGGCTGGAGAGCCTTGGTAGCAACACAATCGACTCCTGGGAACGACTTAAGAAGGTCTTCATCGATAATTTCCAGGGAGCAATTACCCGTGCAGGTACTCGACACGATCTTGCCCAGTGCAAGCAGGAACGTAACGAGCTTCTACGGTCCTACACGCGTCGCTTCTTCGACGTCCGCGCCACCATCGCGAACATCTCGGAGGAGGACATCATCGACTGCTTTTACAACGGCATCACTGACCCGAGCATATACAGAGATTTCGGGCGGAACAGGCCGAAGACTGTTGCGAGCCTTCGTGATATGATGCACGATTGGTCCGAGCAGGAGGAGAAGATGCGGGAGCGGTTCCCGCGGCGCCATGATAGCAATCTGCGGCGTCCAAACGACAACCGCAGCGACAAAAGCCAGCGGGACTTTTCCGGGCCACCCCGGAAACGAAAGCCAGATGATGTCATCGCGGCTATCGATCGTCCTTCGCGGGGCAAGAAGTCGACGACGCAGGAGGAATTCGAGAAACTCCTGCAGAAGAAGTGCCCATGGCATCCGGGTGCCAGCCATGCCTTCATCGACTGTTACCACCTTCTCGGAGGACGTTTAGCAACACCGGTGGTGGAAAGAAGAATAAGAAGCCTGCTGACAAAGAACCCGAGGATGACGATCACGATGACCAGGGGCGTAACCCGAAGTTTCAGGATGCCTCGAAGGTCGTCAACGTTATCTTCGGCGGTGATGAGGATTTCGGTTCCAGGAGGGACCAGAAGCTGCTTCTTCGGGAGATCTTGTCCGTCGAGCCGGCGGTACCATGGCCGCTCCGTTGGTCGGAGGTCCCCATCTCGTTCTCTCGCGACGATCAGTGGACGAGCTTCTCGGAGCCCGGTAAGTTCCCATTGGTCCTGGATCCTGTGGTAGCAGAGGTCAAGCTTACCAAGGTCCTCATCGATGGCGGAAGCGGGCTCAATCTCATCTTCGTCAGTACTCTGAAGAAGATGGGCCTGGATTTCAAGGATATGCTGGTGCCCAGCAAGTCTCCCTTTTATGGGATCGTCCCAGGTAATGCGGCGCATCCGCTTGGCACGGTGGTCCTCCCAGTCACCTTTGGCACGCGGGAGAACTATCGTACCGAGTTCATCAAGTTTGAGGACTCGGTGGAGTGCTCACCCTCCGCGGCGACTTGAAGAAGTCATACGACTGCAACCAGGAGGCGATCCAATATGCTTCGACTACTCGTGTGCCAGATGCTTCGGGAGAAGTACTCGCGGCTGCACAGCAGCTTTCCCAGTCTGGGCTGGAAATTCCCTCCAAGAAGGCCAGCAAGTCGAGCATCCAGTCGACTGATGGCGTGGCCCTCAAGTCGATTCAGCTCCAGGAGGGAGATCCATCTAAGACCGCCGTCATTGGCGCGGGCTTAGGCGACAAATAGGAACTCGCGCTCGTCAGCTTTCTTCGGGCTAACCGAGACATATTCGCATGGAAACCTGCGGACATGCCAGGGGTGCCCAGAGAGTTGATCGAGCATGCTTTGAATGTAGACCCGAAGGCCATGCCCAAAAAGCAACGCCTCCGGAGGTTTGCTCACGATAAGCGTGAGGCCATTAAACGAGAGATCGCTAAACTCCTCGCGGCTGGATTCATTAAAGAAGTAATTCATCCAGAGTGGGTAGCGAATCCCGTGCTTGTAAAGAAAAAGAACAATGAATGGAGAATGTGTGTCGACTACACCGATCTCAACAAGCATTGCCCAAAAGATCATTTTGGGCTGCCGCGCATTGACCAAGTCGTCGATTCGACGGCTGGGTGTGTCCTTCTTTGTTTTCTTGATTGTTACTCAGGGTATCATCAGATTGCGCTCAAGGAGGAGGACCAAATCAAGACTGCATTCATCACCCCATACGGAACTTATGCGTACAAAACAATGTCTTTTGGGTTGAAGAATGCAGGAGCAACATACCAACGCGCGATCCAGATGTGTTTCGCGGATCAGCTGCACCGGAATGTTGAGGCTTATGTGGATGATGTGGTCATCAAGACCAGGGATCCCGATAGCCTGATCGAAGATTTGGAAGAAACATTTAGTAGTCTACGCAGATATCGGTGGAAACTCAATCCCACCAAGTGCGTCTTCGGAGTACCTTCTGGGAAACTGCTTGGGTTCATCGTCAGCAACCGGGGCATCGAGGCCAACCCTGTCAAGATCACGGCCATCACTGATATGGAGGCTCCGGCCACAATCAAGGATGTGCAGAAGCTGACAGGTTGTATGGCGGCCCTGAACAGGTTCATCTCCTGACTCGGGGAGAGAGGACTACCTTTCTTCAAGCTCCTAAAACGCCAAGACAAGTTTCAATGGACGGAGGAGGCCGAGCGAGCTCTACAAGACTTGAAAATTCACCTCCAGTCGCCTCCGATCCTTACCGCTCCGCTACCGGAAGAGGACCTACTACTCTACATTGCGGCAACAACCCATGTTGTCAGCAGCGCTATTGTAGTCGAGCGAGGCGAAGCAGGCCATGCATTCGGAGTGCAGAGGCCCGTCTATTTCGTCAGCGAGGTCCTCTCCGAGTCAAAAGTACGGTACCCAGCTGTTCAAAAGCTCTTATATGCAATTTTGATCACATCAAGAAAGTTGCGCCATTACTTCGATGAGTACAAGATCACCGTGATTACGGACTTCCCGCTGGCGGACATTCTCCATAATCAAGATGCCACGGGACGCATATCTAAGTGGGCAGTGGAACTGGGGGCTTTGTCAATCGACTTCAAGCCACGCACTGCCATCAAGTCACAGGCTCTAGTCGACTTCATGGCTGAATGGAGGGAGAATCAAGTCCCAACCCCAGTGGACAAGCCAGAGCACTGGACCATGTATTTCGATGGGTCCCTCAAGCTCGACGGCGGAGGTGCTGGTGTTCTGCTCATCTCCCCACGAGGCGAACAATTGAAGTACGTCCTTTAGATCTTATGGAAGGTATCTAATAATGAAGCCGAGTATGAAGCCTTGCTTCACAGGCTTCGTTTGGCGATATCACTAGGGATCAAGCGACTACTTGTGTATGGCGATTCTCTTCTTGTCGTTCAGCAGGTCAATAAGGAGTGGGACTGCAACAAGGAAACAATGGATGCATACGTCCAGGAAGTGCGCAAGCTGGAAGGCAAGTTTTCTGGTTTGGAGGTTCACCATGTGCTACGGGAGCACAACGTTGGCGCGGATATCCTGTCCAAGTTAGGGTCAACACGCGCTCAAGTCCCGCCGGGAGTCTTCGTCCAGGAGCTTGATCAGCCATCCATCAAGCCTTCTCCGCAAGTAGCCATCGACTCGGGTTCCCAACAACCCGATCGAGAGGTTCTGATGCTGGGGGAGGACTGGCGAGCGGCTTTCATCGACTTCATTCAAGACCAACGGCTACCAGCGGGAATTGACGCTAAGAGCGCGGAAGCGGCGCGCATCTTAAGAAGAAGCAAGGGCTTCGTCCTGGTCAACGGCCAGCTCTACAGGCGTGGCGCTCGGTCAGGAGTTCTTATAAAGTGCGTCACGAAGGAAGATGGGTACGACATACTACGAGAGATCCACGAAGGCGTCTGCGGCAACCATGCGGCGTTAAGAACGCTGGTTGGGAAAGCATACAGGGCCGGCTTCTGGTGGCCCACCGCAGTAACCGACGCGGAGGATCTCGTGCGCAGGTGTCAAAACTGCCAATTCTTCGGCAAACAGACCCATGTTCCTGCTCATAGCCTCGTCACTATACCACCATCGTGGCCTTTTGCTTGTTGGAGTCTCGACATGATCGGGCCCTTCACGACGGCACCAGGCGGTTTTACTCATGTTCTGGTGGCTATCGACAAGTTTACAAAGTGGATCGAGTACAAGCCAATCGCCAAGCTCACGCCAGACCGGGTTGTTGACTTCATCTCAGATATTTTGCACCGGTTCGGCTTCCCCAACACTATCATCACGGACTTGGGGTCAAATTTCACGGCCAACCATTTTTGGGAATTCTGCGAGAACGCTTGCATCGAAGTCAAATATGTCTCAGTTGCACACCCGCGGGCCAATGGACAAGTCGAAAGGGCGAACGGCTTGATAATCGACGGTCTCAAGAAGCGACTATACGATGAAAACAGCAAGAAGGGAGGCAAATGGGTACATGAGCTGCCGCATGTAGTCTGGGGGCTTCGGACTCAGCCGTCCAAAGCCACAGGCCAAACACCTTTCTTCCTTGTATACGGATCTGAAGCCATTTTACCAGCGATATCATGTGGAAGTCCCCAAGGGTTGAAATGTACAATGAAGGCGAGGCGGACGAAGCGAGGCAGTTAGAGCTCGATTCTGTCGAAGAAGCTCGTTGCACCGCCCTTGTCCAGTCAGCCAGGTACCTGCAGGGGATCCGCCGATACCATGATCGCAACGTCAAGGAGCGGTCATTCAGCGTCGGCGACCTGGTTTTACGTCGTATGCAGGACGAATCTGGCCTACACAAACTCAATTCAAGGTGGGAGGGCCCGTTCGTCGTCAAGCAGGTCACACGGCCAGGGTCGTATCGACTACAATGCCCCGAGGGCCAGGACATTCCAAATTCCTGGAACGTCCAACACCTGCGTAAGTTCTACCCATAAGCAAATACCCGGCGATATCCGAATCCCTCAGGGGCTTGGAGGATCTCCTTTCTTCGATGCATATTGGAGGCTAGGAGCCACAATATTCGGGTTGAACATTCATTCTCCGGCGCACGACAGCCACGGCCACGAACCAACACTCATGTAAACTGGCCACTCGTCGTGAATAAAGTTGCGACTACATTCACAGCTCATCGACTTTACTTTTTGTCGAACCATCTGCTCCGGCTACAACTCCTCGATATATCGAGTTCCGCCACGACCTTGGGTGGTCGCACGCGACCGAAGTCGCACCTTGTCCAACTCAGTTGATCCGCTCGACTAGCTCAAAAACAACACGTTGGACAGGCTCGCATGAAGAGCTACCTCGACTACATCCTGAGTGGCGGCACTCAGAACAGTCATGTTTTTGCCAAAAGAATGGCCAAAACGCGGCAACGACCGCACCTGCTCCTAATAAGCCCGATCCGATCGCCCGGGTCTCACACAGCTTACGGAGCACGCTCATAAGCAGGAGCGATTTTCGACTACACTCAGAGTCGCCGCACTCGAGCTAGTCCTAATTTTTTGCCCTACGCACGGCAAACCCGCGACGATGCTCGCGTTCCTCCCTAACGAGTCTAGGCCTACAATTTCGGGTTGTGGGCCACTTGTTAGACGAGTTCCTACACGGAACTACGGCTACCTTCAGGGTCGTTGCACCCCGGGGTAGCGTCTGCTACTTGCGCCTTGTAAGCCTGGACATTCGCTCAGCATAGGCACACACACACACAAGTAGAGACAACGACATAAACATGTATACAAGAGAACGAGTACTTGTTCCTCATACCCTAATCCTGCAGTACACTGTGTACAATTTGTTCTGCTACAGGTTGGGCTTCACGCAGGCGACTGGAGCTTCGGATAAAAACTTGAGCATTTTCTTTGGGGCTTCACGGAGCCGTCCCAGCAGGGGCCGCGGGCCTGCCTCGCCTTCTTCTGGCGGGTCCACCATGTCGACCAGTTCCTGGGCGGCTCCCTGAAGGTCCTCCAGCTCCTTGCGCCGCTGCTCGTCCTTCTCGCCCAGCGCTTTGACTTGCTGAAGGCAGTCGACGAACTGACGTTCAGTGTCGTCGATCACCTTCCGCAGCCTTTCGACTTCATCTGTACGACGATACAGCACATTCTTCACGTCAGTAAGCAGCTCCTCTTTGTGTTTTATTACTTTCCTAAGCTCTGTGGTGAAGATGTTTCAGCAAGCAAGTGAAATCACTAAGCAAAAGTACTCGAGGGAAACGGGGGCCTACCTTGGTGCGCCTTCTTTTCGGCCTTGAGCTGCTCCTGGTACTCTGCTTGTCGCTCCTTGACCTGTCGTTGAAGCTCGGAGTTGGCCTCTTCAAGGTTCTTCAGGTCATTCTTGAGCAGCCAGGTCTCTCGAGTCCTTTCCTGCTTCAGCATATCAAGCTCGCGCTGCAGATAGCAGTTCTTCGTCTTCTCCTCGGAAATGCGCTTGTGCAGGGCACCCAACTCCCGCGCGTCGCTCACAACCGCGCGGAGTTTCTCCGACTTCTTCTGGGATTTGGTAATCACATGCTGCACCAAAGGAGGAGAATGAGTACTAAACAACTCACCAACGCACACACCCGGAACTTTACGCGAGTACTACCATGGAGAAGTTGTATAACTCCTTGAAGGTGCTCTTGAAGGTCTCCAGGTTCTCGGCCGTTAGCAGAAGATCATCCACCAGGTCGGTGGTGATGATGTTCTGGTACCCTGACCCGGTCCTCAGCACCTCACGGGGACTCTCCGAGAGCCCGGCGGCATCCCCGGACGGCGGCGGCTGGACACCTGCAAGCATACGAAGTAGTCACCATATTGTCCTCGGACCCTGGCATCAAGCCGCGGGCGGGTAAGCGCGTACCTGTACCACTGGTGGGAGCGGCACCAGGGGCCACGACTTGTTCCCCGCCACTGGGCCCGGCTTCCTCTTGCCCGGACCCGGGTGGCGGCAAGTCGGGGAGCCCCGCACCCGCTGCCGGGGCCACGACTTGTTCATCGCCACCGGGTCCGGCTCCTTCTTGTTGGGACGCGGGAGGCGGCAAGTCGGGGAGCCTCGCATCCGCCTCAGGGCCCACCTCCGCGGGTACAGGCCCCCCAGGCGCCGAGGGCTCGGGGGCTGCCGCAGCCGAGGCAGGCGCCGCAGCCTTGCCCGGTTCCAGCTGGAGTTGCACCGCACTCGCAGCCCTGGCGACATCGACAACATGGTTATCCATGCAGGCGCGGTCAAGCTTTTCAAGCGATCGAAGCAAAACTTACAGTGTCGACTTCTTTTTGGCAGCCTTCTTCACCCGCCAGGCCCGTCGAGGAACGCTCGTCGCTGATGGCGAGGCTTGGCCGGCCGATGGAGGAGTTCCCGCCACGGCAATTGTCACCGCCGTGACGTCGGAGGGGCCTGTTCCCACCCTTTCGGGTTCAGATCCGGGTGGTGGAGCAGGAAGATGGGTACGGCAAAATGGAAGAATGTGACGATTTCGTCGACATTCTCCATGGGGAAAGGTTCACGGAAAGAGGGGCGCCAGTTAACAAGGTTTTTCTCTTGGAGCAACCCCTCGGAAACCAGTTTGTTCAGATTGTTAAGGGAGCACTTACTGTGTGACCATTCCTCGGTCGATGGTTCTGCCGCTTTCTTCTTCCCTTCGATCTCCGACTTCTTAGGCGCCATCTCCAATGCGTTATGCCACGAGATGCTCGGGGGCTGCAGGGAGAGGGGCGGGGGAGTTGAAGTGGGGGGATCTCTTTGGGCAGTGGCGGCGGCGTTCGGCTCAGATTGGGGCTTTGGTGGTTTTTGGCGGAATGCGGACTGAAAGCACAATTTTCCCCTCCTATGGCCGCGGGGTTAAGTAACCTGCGGGATGGGGAAAAATTACTGTTCAGAAGACCAAGAGTCGTTTTGTGGAATATTCCGAAGGTGAGGGGTCACTTGGTGGTCTGATTAGATTGAATATTTGATTAATCATTTTTTCAGGGCCAATTAGCCCGAAAGAAGGGGTTTTTCGAATCTTTGGTCTAATTGCATCATTTGTACCATCACTTTGGTCTCCCCTTACAGTGTCATTGTTTAGCCTGTATGCCACGATTTTTTGGACCCTTATCTCCAATTTCGTGGGATTTGGATTCAAGGCTCGGGGGCTGCGGGGTACGTGGCATCGACTACTTATTTTTCAAGTTTCTTTGAAGGATAAGGAGGATTACAAATTAATGGGACCCTCAGCCTAATTCTCCGATTCAATCTGAGGCTCGGGGGCTACTCCATATGGAGTGCGATTTTTCAATCGCACACCATAACGGAACTAAAATTCGGGGCATGAGCACCTCATAGCTTCGATGCGGCCAAGGAAGTACTCGAAGCAGGGTTTCAAGATGAAGCTTCGGAAGAAGTCGAAGACTGCTTCGAAAGTACTCGATAAGCCTGCAGTACTCAGCTACGAAGAGCTCGGGGGCTTGTCAGACCCGGGGCTACCGGGCTGGGCATGTAGCGTAGTCTACGGAGGTTCAAGGGATTAAGTTTGTCTTATCTCTTATTCATTTGTTTATCTCTTATTTACCCCGTTTAAATAGGAGATAGAGCTAACCAACACGGAGAGGATTTACTCGAGATCAGTTCTGGTGTGATCCCTCGGAGGGGGTTGGTTAGCATCTTTGTAACCCTGGTCTCTCGGATATATAAGGGAGGTCAGGGACCCCCCTCAAAACAGAAGATCATTAGGTCATTCTACACCAGAGAGAATACAAACTACCATACAGGACGTAGGGTGTTACGCTCCGTGCGGCCTGAACCTGTCTAAAGTCTTGTGTTCTTTGTACCTTCGAGTTCCTGATCTCGGCGTTCCCTCACCCAAAACTTACCACCTTGGGTATATCCCTCGGTGGGCAGCCGGTTAAACACCGACAAAGGATATGCCTAGTTTCTGTTGAACTTTCTTGATTAAATCTGGGTTGTTATATTTATGTTGTAGCTACGCTAGTTGCTTTTACTTAGACTTTGGTTGAATAAACTTTAAATTATGTTACACTTGTTTAACTTCATGTTCTGGAATACTTTATTGGCAATAACTTTAAGATCATTGCATTAATTGTGGCACAACCGCTTGAATTAATCCGGCTCAAGTGCGCTAGTCATCGCTATACGGCCGATACTAACTCAACGCACTTCAAACGGAACAACCCATTGGTCTGTCGGGTCTCCGCCTGATACAACCACGGTTCAACAGGATCGAGGCAGGTTTATCTCGCACGAAGGCGAGTATACAACCACACGATAGCTTACCAACTTTTAATTACAGAATATTAAACATTATTACAAACTGTTTCAAACTTTGAGTAAACTTATACAAATATTGTTTAAAGTGACAAGCTAAACAGCTTGTCCAGATTCACAGCGGAAGAAAATAAACACGCGACTACACACGCCGCGAAGGTTGACACCATGCTCAGCCCAAGGCCTGGTGTCACTCACGAGGGTCACTGCCAGTCGGGGACGGATCCCACTCCACGGACCAGCCATACGGAACAGAAGTTGGCCATGCAGAGCTATCCGTGGGGTTCTCAGATGTTATACCTGAAAAATTCACTAGCAAGACTGAGTATACTAATACTCAGCAAGGCTTACCCGAGATTAGGGTATATTTTGCCCATAACTAGACTCATGAAGGCTTGAAACGGTTCTATGTTTAATTTCAGCTAAAAAGCAACAAAGAATATGAACTAACTTTTCATATTTTAGCTGTCAGATTCTAGTTGCATTAATCATTCTAGGTAAGCTCCTATTCTAAGCAAGCAAGGTAGAGATTAACATTCATCCCAATTATTCCATAATGATTACTGTTCTTACTCTATGTGGCAGAAGGAATAAACAGTCTCAGTTTTCGTGAGAGACGGACGATTCTGAACCGAATTTCAAACCTTGCAAGGGTAAACCCAACTCACACGCTTGGAATGTCCAAAGATCGTTCCGAAGCAACCGTTTCCCTCATATTCCGGGTTATGGATCAGGGCCACCACAAGCGACTGCAGGACCGTACTCACACCAATTGTGCAGGACATACATCTGTAGCACGACTACATGATTGTACTCCTGTCTGCTATGCAGAACGTACTCCCACACGTTGGTGCGTGTGTACAACAGAAACTAAAATAATCAAGTGGTGGAGACATGTCCATTTGCCGGGCCAATCAGGTACTAGGCTTACCGCTTTACCATATTTCGCGGCATGTGGCTAGTACTTTCAAACGCTTAGCCACCACTACCACACATTGTGACCTTATCAACTTTTATCAAAACAGACAGGGTAAACCTCCAAGTCATGATACTGCATATGGCGCTGTCCATTATCCTTATAGTGATTGCAAAATGGTAAACATGCAACTCCTATATCGCGCGAGTGACAGGAAATCACTCGACTTCTGCCGGTCCTATTAGCAGAACATCTATGCGATAAGGACTCAGGCACAATACATAGGCTCCTAGTATCAATGCATCTAGGGTTCCATTTCAACTTCTAGACTTAATGCAAGATATAATATATAAGTATAATAAATTGTAGTAAATTTAAATACTGGGTTATGCAACGGGGCTTGCCTTCTTGAGTGGGGTTGGGGGCAGGAGTGTCAAGGATTTCCGAACTTTGGTTCGGAGCTTTAGTTAGAGTCTCGGCGACGTTTATCGGATCTTCATAAAACCCTTGGTCTTGTTCTAGGACTAGCTCGTAGTCTCCGTCGTCGAGCGTTGCTGACTCTACATGATATGCAATGATTTAAGTGAGATGGTTCTCAAGTTAAGGATTTCACTTCACGATAAAGTTGCAATCCAATAAATTAATGAACATAAACTCATGAAGCAGGGGGGGGGGGGGGGTTGGATCCCAAACTACTATTTACACTTAAGTCATGGAATTACTTTTAAGTAATTGGTTAAGTTTGATTTTTATTTTAAAAACCATAAAGATTCTAACCATGGATTTTTGTGGTTAAGTTTGTTTTTAATAAATAAGCATATGGTGAATTTTTCATAATTTTCTGGTAACAGAAACTAAATATTTGAATTTGAATTCAAACTTCAAGTTTAACTTCAATTTCTAAGCAATCAGAATTATAAATTCTTGAAAATTTAATTATGAACTAATTATCAATATATTAAGTTATGGTAAAAAGATCTAGACAAAAAGAGCCTTAGGAGTATGTTTAAATAAAATTAAACCTTTCCTAATTTGATTCGAAAAAGGTTAAAGGAACTTAAACTACAAAGCTATGCTAAGCATGAAATTTTTATACTAGCTTACCCATGACCTAAAGAAGCTACATATCAAAAATCACAAGAAAATAAGTTTACATGCAAAAGTTATGCCCAAGATATCCTTTTCCTTAACTTTTAAATAACTTTGAAATTATTTAGTTTCAAACTAGACTCTATTAACCAAAGTTGTATAGCTTGACTTCTAGTTTCCAACAAAACTTGTTTGACAATTTTTGAAGTTTCCTACAATTTCCTATCAATTTTACAAGCTGACAGCTAACAATAAACAAGAAACTTGCAAAGAGGCCCTTGGTTTCTTGCACAGGGAACCCTAGAACAGAAAAAGTATTTGCAGAGGTGCCCTTGACAGCCCATGACGGCGGCCGGCGCGTCGGTTCGACATGTTCTCGCCGGCGGCGAGGGTTTGGCCGGGGAAGAACCGGTCCTATACGACCTCCAGGACTCACTGATCACGATGGTGGGTGATGTGCTCGAGGGGCAGTGGCGGAGCATGGCCCGCGACGATGGATGGCGGAGGCCGTGACGGCGTGCTCGTGTTCCCGGTGAGGGACCGGCGAATATGGATGGACAAGGCGTGCATAAGCATCTCAAGAGTGTGGGGATGCTATAGCAGTACCTAATTGGGCCGGAGATGGGGCAGAAGGGGGTGATCGACGGTGGGGCGGTTCGGGTTCTCACCGGCGGCGATGGCGGCGCGGCGTTCTGTTATCCGGGGTGCCTGAGGGTGGTGGAGAAGTAGCTAGAGAGCTTCTACAAGTTGGGGTCGTGCTGCTGGTGCCCTTGGCTGGGGTGAAGAGGCTCTGCAACAGCGGGGCGACGGCGAGGCCGAGCGGGCGGCGGAACTGGAGCTCGTCGGCGTCGTGGTCCGGCTATTCCAGTGGAAGAAATTGGAATTGGTTTGCTCGATGAGCTTCGGTGGGTCATGGGGGTGCTGTTTATGCTTTGGATCGGGAATGGGGAGTGGTGGTGGTGGCTGTCGACGGTGAGCCGAAGTCGCGGAGGAGGTCCGGTGAAGTGTGGTGGTCGGAGCATGAGAGAATGAGCAAAATGTGTGTTTGCAAACGTAAGAGCGAGTGGGCTAGGAGCTCCAGGATGTGCTCGGGGTCTAGAAGAGGATGTGGTTGCACGGGAGCAGGAGCTGGCACGCTGGCGGAGGATGTGGCAGCTCGGGCGGCGGCGGCGCAACGTGGGGAGAGCAGGGGCGGCCAGCGCGGGGTCGGGAAGGTGGCGGCAAGGCGGGGGAGGGCACGTGGCTCGGTGCAGTGCCGCGCGGAGGCGGCGGGGGCGCTGCACATGGCCGGCAAGAGCGGCGGCGGCGCATCAGGCAGCGAAACAGAGGAGGAGGAGGGATGGTAGACGAAGGGGGGCTGAACTGCAATTTCCTAGAAACACAAGGACTCCACTGTAATGTCTAAGTAACTTTCAAACCAGAGCTCAAATGAGGATGGGCTCAAAAGCAAAAGTGTAGGGTTTATCAAAATCTACAATTTTGTTTTAAGGTTCATTTGCAGAATAGCTAAGAATTTGAAATTAATATAAAACTTAGCAAAGTTTCTAAACTTTATATAAATCCTATTTAAAAACTACACTACATTTACATCCTATGCGTAGTTTCACCTATATTTGCGATTTAAACACAAGTTTTTTGACTTTTGCCAAAACAACCTTTATGTATTTGGATTCCACTTCCCATTCTCACCCATTTAACACTAAAGGACCTTTATTAATTTATAACTATATAAGTACTCTTTTTCCTTATCATTTAAATTTTTAAACACACTTTCACCATATTTTGCACACCACTTCATACTAAAATCTAGGGTGCAACAATAGTAAGTACGTGAGTGTCACATTAATTGGAATATGGAGAACCACTCAGGAAAACAGTGCAACTATAATATTACATGGCTCTGGTCTTGGCTAATTAATTAGAAACTTTAGCTTTTGATAATCTTACCGAAAGTACAATAGGGGTTGCATCGTCGGAGTATAGCTCGGTCCTCTTGAGGGTATGATATGGTCCTGGTTAAGGCGTGTGCCTCATTAGGGAGAGTTATGACCGCTTTGACTGGAAATCTTAGCGGATTATCATAAGTTAGGAAATCTTTGTAAATGCCTCGTAGTGAATCCCTGCCACTCACCTTGGAAGTGTTTAAGGCTTTGCAAACCCGAGCGTTAAGGGGAACACGAGTTGTGGGTAAAGTGTACAACCTCTGCAGAGTGAAAACTAATATATCAGCCGTGCTCATGGTTAAGAGCGGCTTGAATCCTCACATGATAATTGAACTTAAAGATGATCTAAATCGATGTTTTTCACTTATTTACTTATGTTGTTGTTATTTATCTCTATTATTTATTTTGGTATATACTTACACTTACACTTAGTTAATGCTTGCTGAATAAAACTTGGTCAACTAAAAATGCTTATTACAGTCAAACCATGTTAGCTTTTCCTTGAATTTGGTGTTGCATATCATATAATTTAGTCCACTTGCTGAGTACCAATCATAAGTGTACTCATGGTTGCTTTATTAAAAACAATACTGCTCATAACAAGATAATTGTCCAGAGTTCCCTGAATATTTTGAGGAGTTCTAGGCGTATGTCTCTCAGTCATCTCCCTGTGAAGTTGAAGTCCGCTGCTAGTTATAAATATTTATTTATTTGTTTAAGATTAAAACTTTCGGTCATATAATAAAGTACTATAATACTCTCTTTAGTTATGATATTATTTTGGGTATACACTTATATCGTCTATTATATGTTTGGAACTTGATCGTGACGTACGTATGAGATGTATTCGGTTCCTTTGTAAAACCGGACGTGACATACTGCGTGTCCAGGCTACCATTATAGATCAATAATCTATATGATTGATTGCTGTACTACTTCCCCGTGTCATGGATTAGTAACAATTTGTGGAGCAACTATAGATAATGTCGTTCTCATGGATCAAGAAAAGCACAGAGCTTCGTTCATCTGCCTTATGTGCGTGGACGCACCTGCAACACACACAGAGGCACTCTTGTCCGATCCTCTGCTCACAAAAAAGCACAGAGCTTCAAATCGCAACAGATCTTCAAGTCCTCTAGCATTGTGCCAATGCAAAATCGACCCTGCTCAGTTCAATTTTATAACTCAAAGCCCATATAGTTGCAAACAAACCAGTGTTTCTCATCTTCCAAGAAAACAGACTCCTCCTAATGAGATAACACAGTAGGATACTCCATGGTCCACATGAGAACACCGTAGAATATTAAATGCGGTGCAACCAGAATCCCATAACAAAAATTCTGATGCAAACACGCAGTGGCATGGATGCACAGTTAATAACTTGCTTGATGATATATAGGATACCAGATTCAGAAATAAACACAAGTTCACGAGTGAATCTCTAATACAGAGCAGATAGTAGATGTAGGAGGAAAAAACCATAGAGCAGATAGTAGATGTAGGAGGAAAACCCCCCAAAAATAACAGCAATTCCTGTTGGATGAAACCATCCGTGACACCCTACTCCTCATGAAAAATTTCGATATTTGACACTCAATACGCGTGCCTCACTGAATTTGACATCCAATTCGCATACCTTTCAATATTTAACACTCCACACGCGAATTGTTTCGATCCAGAGTTTCTCCTCCCTTTTCTTCAATTCGTATCTTTTCATTTTCCTTTCTCTTTTCAGCCCTAGTGTCCTGACAATAATGCCGCTGCCATTCAGGATATGCAAAGAGGCCAAACGTAAAATTGAAGTACGTTTTGCTTCTTTCTCCCCAACTTCAGAACATAATCACGGGGCTCACCCATGGATCCAGAGACGGCTAAAATGGAACGAGGTTTGATAGGTGACTCTGATTTGGAGTTTTTTTGGCCGGATTGGCATGGTGGGTGTCTGTTAAGGATGAAAACGGATGGGAAAAAAATTCCATCCCGCCCCGCCTTATTTCTATATTTATCCACCTGTTTCCGTATTTACGAAAAATACGGAAATGGGACGGAAGGCGGGAAGAGGTGTATCCCGTTTGTATTTGTGGGATCCTGTTTTTACCAGGATGATCCTATATTAGTTCCGTATTTATAAAATTAGAAAAAGATTTAATAGGCACTCGATATATCCGCTCTTGTTTCTTAACATCAGTTGGTGCACTCCACGGTTTAATCATAGAAAATATGAAACCTTAATCATATTTTTAGAAAATAGCTTACACGTAAAAAAGTATGTAGTGTTATATTCATGTGAGGTGAATGGTGATTTAACGACAATGCATTCCGGTAGTGTTATATTCATGTGAGGTGAATGGTGATTTAACGACAATGCATTCCGGTAAATTTTCCGGTTCCCATTCGTTTCCATAACCCGTACATCCCGTATATCCTGTTTTCGCTCGCGTTCCCATTCCGCACCCGTTTCTATTTTCCTTAGTAAAATACGAGAACGGAAATGGTTTTCCCGCCGGTTCCCGTCGGTTTTCATGCCTAGTGTCCGTGCAAGTGGCCGGAACAGTGATGCAAGAGGACAGAGCGCTCCCTTCGTCCACGACGCAGCCGCCAGGCTGCCTCCGGCCGCCCGCCGCTTGGCCACCTCTGTCCATCGCCGCCAAGCACGCCCCAAGGCCCAGGCTGCCTCCGTCCGCCTCGCCTGCGCTGCCACCCGCACTGCCGCCTACGACGAGGTACTTGAGTATGAAACAGCAGCAGCTTATTTCCCTCCTCCGTGCTTTGCCCCCAACGAATCAAAGCATTAATTAGTAGTAGCTAAGTTGCAGGCCATCAATCTTGCTCCATCTATTTGATCTGCTCCCAAATCAAGCTGCCAAGCATCAACTGCGCCGACCTCCTTTCCTCCCTTCCCTGTCCTATTTTTTCTGCTGATGCGAATCAACAACTAACTGGTTGCCCGATGTCGAGCGCAGCGGCGGGCGGCGAGCACGCCCGCGCAGAAGACGAGGACGCCGACCACCGCGAGCCGCCAGCAGGAGCTGCTGCGCGCCATCCTCTTGCACCCAACCAATCCCCAACACAGGAAGCGCTAGACTCACCACGCCCTCCTGTCCGCGCGCGAACCCGGTGCTGCACGCCGCCGCCATCGCCAGAGCCGGCACTAAACGTGCGCGCCGCGAGATGGGCCGGGGAGCGCACCTGCGCTGCCGCCTCCTCCAGACCACTGGCGCATGCGATCTCGGTGGACGACTTGGTGGCAGCGTCCGTGTTCAAGGACAAGCTCCCGCGATTCAATTCCACCGTACCGGACTTCGCCGGCGAAGAGATGAACCAGAGATGCCTGGGAGAGTAATTGATAAGGGAAGGGCAATATTGTCCATTCACCTGGGTAGAAAAGGAAAAAGAAAAGAAAAGGATGGAAACCTGAAGAGAAGGGAGGAGAAGGGAGGAGAAACCTCTAAATCGAAACAATTCGCGCATCGGAATGTTAAATATTGAAAGGTATACGAATTGGATGTCAAATTCAACGAGGTGCATAGAGAAATTCCAGTATTTAGGTCTCAATTTGCAGCCTTTTAGAAATTGACACTCAGTTTGTGTGACTTCCAAAATTTAACACTGGACACGTGAATTTGTTTATTTTAGGTGTTTTCCTTCCCTTTTCTTTATTTCCCTTCTTTTCTTTTTCCTTTTCAATTTCCAGCCCCTATGAGAAGTCGATTTTGCCCCTGACCTTATTCTCGTACAGTCCCATGGTCCTGCTCCTTTATTTTGTAGTCGCCGGCAAAGGCCCTTGCACCGCCGTGGCTGTGCATGAGGACCGTGCCTCCCTTTTTCTCTGCGAGCCCTCGGCAGCGGAGCAGCCCAGTGGTACAACACGATGATGAGGACATCAACACCAACGATATATCCACACCAACATCGTCACCGCTTGGTCCTATTACTCGTGCTCGTGCCCGTCAACTCCATCATCAGGTAAGTTCATTCTTAAGCTCTTGTCCATTATATTTAGACGATGGAAACACGCACGCTTTTGTTTTGCTTAGGTATGATGGGGAGGATAAGAAGGGGAGGGGATTCGCGTGGATTGGATTCGGACAACAGGACAGCACCAACTCGTGACAGCGGCCCCGACCTCATCCGGACTCCGATTGGAGAGTTAAAGGACATCACGGAAAGCTTATGAAGTCTATTTTCAAACGAATCTGACCACTCGATGACATCTGTTCGGAATTGGGCGCAATCCTCATTTTCCGTACAGACTGCCGCTCTATCCATGGTGCTGCGTCACCAATTAGGCCCAATGGGCTGTGTACTGTGTACCCAGTAGAGCCTAGCAAGCACGCGTCCTAGGGTTGGAGGGCAAACCCTAAACTTCTCTGGCCGCCCTCCCAGGTACTAATACTCCTCAGCCGCTGCTAGGGAGGGGTTGGGTTTTGTTTTACGAAGATAGCTATCGCTACTTGCTGGAAGCGTGCGTGTTCGATGAACCGTCCGCCTTCTTGTATTCGGAACCCCATTTTCGATCAATCCAGATTGAGTTCTTTGATTCCCTCTTGCGATTTCAGTGCTTCTTTACTTATTCTTGCGAGTTCTTCGATTTGCTTGCAGGACGGGTGCCTTCGTGGCCAGTGTCGCGCATCGCAAGGGCGCGGCAACCAGGGAGGAGGTGTATCAGTTGCTAAGGCGCAGCATCCTTCGGTTGCTGAAGTCGGACCGCCAATGTCTTCTCTTTTTCCCCA
Source organism: Panicum hallii (assembly GCF_002211085.1). Lineage (NCBI taxonomy): Eukaryota > Viridiplantae > Streptophyta > Magnoliopsida > Poales > Poaceae > Panicum > Panicum hallii. Next base: position 33,540,294 of record NC_038050.1, read on the forward strand.
ATCGAGTTATCCAGTTCATCCCTCACCGAAAGATCAGGACCCGCCCCTCAAGTTCTCATCAGTTGGTAATTAGAGCAAGGTTCATTGGTGAGAGATTACCTACCCTTTGCTGTTTATTTTCCTATAGTCCACAAAAAAAGCCAAAAAATTACTAGATTAGGTTCTCCCAAGAACCTATAGACCCTTTGAGCCTTTGCTAGAACTGCTTGGTTAGGGCTTGTTGAGTCTTCGGTTACTTCGGTTCGTGTTGAGTTGCTGGTCTTAGTTTTAATCCTTTTAGAGTTTCGAGTTCTTGTCACCATCTAGCCGCATCCACGCATCTTCATATAGTATCTGCTCACTGAGTCTGAGTTGTATCCATCGTGCTTGTTTCCGATCTGGTTTAGTGACCGTGTGGCGCTGCAATAGATCCATCTTTTTACCTTTTTACCCCTACCCTCGCTAGAAAAAGTGTGTGCCACAAATTGTTCAATTTCAGTCTTTTTGTTCATATAATCAGTTTTGAGTTCCCCTGAAAAAAGTGAAAAAACAAAAAAAAACAAAAGGAAAAGAAGAGAAAAGACAAGAAAAAAAGAAAGGGGCTGATTCTTCCTTTGTTGTTCTTGCTGTTTCGGTTGGTGCTTTGTGGCTTCCCTTGTGCCTAGGCTCGCGTCTCTAGCACGGTCTAGGCTAGGATCAGCACAGTACCACTGTCAAGCGATTACTCAACTTGCTTTTGTGACTAACGTGGTGCTAGTATTTCCTTGTGTCCATTTTTTTAGCTCACCTACAGCTCCACATACTCGATTTCAGCTTCACAGGAGTTGTTGCTGCAGCATCGATACATTTTCTTCCTAGTGCCCGACTTGTTGTTGCAAACCCCTTCCGCAAGCAGTGTAAGAATTGGTAAGAGCTTGTACAACAGGTTGAGAGTGAGAGAGCACCACACAGCAATTACATCCAGTAGTTGTAGGGAATTTTCTATTTACTTGTTTCCTGTTTGCTCTTGCATTTTTACCATGGTAGGTTCAGATGAAGAAGGGGATGGTGGTCAGCTTACAGCTCGTACCAAGGGCATCATACAACATTTTTAGAGAAAAGTGAGGGAGTACACAGATGGAATTGATAATGATTTGCAGGTGATAAATGAGAAGATTGGGCAAATGGAGACCGCGCAGATTTCCAACAACACCAAGCTTGCAGGGTTGGAGACAACGGTTGGCCGTGTCGACAAGAGTCTTGCTGCGCTGTTGGGGCATTTCGATGAGCTCCATGCACGGACTCATGATCAGCATAGAGAAGAGGATGAGCGCAACACAGAAAATTCAGGTGCTGATTATTTTATTGATATCGAAGTTGAGGATTGAGATCAGCTACGTCGACACCATAACCGTCGGGGTATGGGTGGATAGCGTCCACGTGAGGTACACAACAATGACAATGCTTTCAGTAAGATAAAATTTAGGATACCCTCTTTTGATGGTAAATATGATCCTGATACTTATCTTACTTGGGAGATGACTGTCGATCAAAAGTTTGTTCGTCATGACTTTCCTAAGAATGCACATGTTAGGGCTGCAACTAGTGAGTTTACTAATTTTGCTTCCATTTGGTGGATAGAACATGGTAAGAAAAATCCTAATAACATGCCACAAACTTTGGATGCTTTGAAACTGATCATGAGGGCGAGATTTGTTCCATCTTACTATGCGCGTGATCTTTTGAACCAGCTGCAACAATTAAAATAGGAAACTAAAAGTGTAGAAGAGTATTACCAAGAGTTGCAAAATGGGTATGTTGCGCTGTAACTTAGAGGAGGCTGCGGAACCTGCTATGGCTAGATTTTTGGGTGGGTTAAACCGGAAAATTTAGGACATACTTGGTTATAAAGAGTACACTAACATAACCCGTTTTTTCCATCTTGCTTGCACAGCTGAAAGGGAAGTGCAGGGACGACGAGCTAGCACCAAGACAAATATTTCTACAGGAAAGAATTTTTCTATGCAGCCCCGCTCATCCACTACACTGACTAGACGTGTTGCTGCACCGTATTCATCATCGAGCTGGTCAGCACCCCCTCCTTCCAGCGAGAAGCCTCGTGATAGCCCGATAAATATAGCGGGAAAGAGTGCCCTGAAGCTAGTTGCGAGTGCTTCATCGGTGGCATCCACAGGAAGAACAAGGGATGTTCAATGTCACAGGTGCAGGGGTTTTGGACATGTCATGCGTGACTAGTCCAAGCAAGCGTGTCTTGATTGTCAAACATGATGGTGAGTACTCATCTGCTAGTGAACTTGATGAAGATACACTTGCACTGCTTGCGGCTGACCATGCAGGTAGTGAGGGCTGCCCGGAAGAACATATTAATGCAGGTGAAGCCGGCCGTGTCAGACCCGGGGCTGTGTACATAACGTAGTTTAAACAGGATTAAGAGATAAAGCCCGTCTTATCTCTTATTTATGTTGTTTTCTACTCGTTTGAGTAGGAGATAAAGCTAGTCGGTACAGAAGGAAACTACCCGAGTTATACCCGGGTACGATTCCTTGGCTAGTATTGACTAGATCCGTGTATCCCTGACCTTCCGGATATATAAGGGGGCAGGGACCCATTCAAAACACAACTTCTACACCCAAGGGAATACAAACCACCATACAGGACGTAGAGTATTATGCGCCTCGCGGCTTGAACCTATCTAAAGTCTTGTGTTCCTTGCACCTTCGAATTCCTGATCTCGGTGTCTCCTCACCTAAACTTACGACCACGGGTATACCCCTCGGTGGGCAGCTGGTAAAACACCGACAGCTGGCACGCCAGGTAGGGGACCGTATCGAAGATCCACCGGTGAACTCAATGGCATCTTTCCAGTTCACCAGGTCAGTTCCCTCTCAGGGCACGATATTTGTTTTTGGCTCGTGGGTCTGCATCGCAGATGGTGCGGGCAGTTTCCGTCGATTCCTCGTCGACATGAAGTCAAAAACTCCCGCGGCGGGTCCTCGCAGCGACCTTGACAAGTTCGTTGATGATCTCGATGACTTGTCAATCCATGCATCCGCTACAAGGACCAAGGTGGAGTCTGCTTCCGGCGCGACTTTATCTGGCGCTGCGACAACCTTCCTTGGGTTGGACTCGTTCCAATCTAAGGGTTCGCGTAGCTGATCACAATTCAGTCTACGCAATTTGGCCACTGATCTCCAGGAGGCCGACATCTATGAGTCCCTCTCCACATTGGAGGACTTGGATTCTCTGCTCCAACTTGGAAAGCCCGAAGCCACCGCACGTCGGGGGGCTTCAGGTTGTTTTGGAGCCAATGATCTGATGATCACCTCTACTCCGGAGGGGCGTTTCGTGCATTGGAAGGGCATGAAACTCTCTGATCTACTCGAGGCTGAGAATCAACTTGTGGCTCACCTCGAGCCTTTGCCTTTTCAGGAGGGCAGGCCGTTAGCCACCGTGGCGGAGGAGTCGACCGAGCTAGTCGACGCGAGCTCTGAGGAGCACATCTCACGCCAGGTGCTGATGGCGGAAGAAGGCGAGGACGATGGTGACTTGGCCATCGTAGAATTTGATGCGGTATCCGAAGATGAAGCCACAGCCAACGCCGGCGACGAAAATGACGCCGATCGTGAGGCGCGGAGGACCAGGAACAGAGCTCGCGCAGCCCGCCGAAGGAGGATCAATGAGCGCATGCGGTCTATGCATCGCGAGTTTGACGCTGAATTCGCTGCCGTAAGAGAGCGTGGTTTCAGGACTCCGGTGGCCAACATCACCAGGGTTACGGCCATACTCGAGCACAGTAACGATCCAAACGTGCGTCAAGCACTTCGTTATGCACAAAGGGTCTGGATCCAGCTGGATCAGCAAAACCCGGCGTCTACCGTCAGGGAGGAGCGCGTGGGCGAGAGCCGAAGCTAGGCTCACAGTCGAACGGCAGGTGGCCGCCCTCGACCTCAGCGCAGCAACAACAACAACGCTCGCGGGAGTCAGGCCCCTGGCGGGAGGCAGCAGCCACCTCCAGGGGATAACCCGCGATAGGCCAATCACCGGCCTCCTCCAGAAGACCTGCGCAAGTGAATCAATGAAGGATGTGATGCGCGGTCCGTGATTGATTCCAGGCGCAAAGTGCGCGAGGAAGTCGAGACAGAAGGTGCTGACTGCAGCGATCGTTTCCCAGCTTTCTCCGCACGGTTCAGCAGTTACAAGTACCCTGAGAGCTTCAAGCCGATCGGCATCACCAAGTACGATGGCAAGCAAGCTCCTCAACAATGGCTACGTTGCTACTCCACCACCATTGAAGTCGCAGGGGGTTCCAACATCACCAAGGTCGTCTACTTCCCGATGGCTTTGGACCCTGCGCCGCTCACGTGGTTGGAGAGCCTCAGCAACAACTCGATCGACTCCTGGGAGCGACTTAAGAAAGTCTTCATCGACAACTTCCAGGGGGCGATCGCTCATGCAGATACTTGTCACAATCTTGCTCAATGTATCCGCACCGCGCCACCATTGCAAATATCTCAAAGGAGGACATCATCGACTGCTTCTATAACGGCATCACCGACCTAGGCATCTATAGAGACTTCAGGCGGAACAGGCCAAAAACTGTTGCGGGGCTTCGCGACATGATGCACGACTGGTCCGAGCAGGAAGAGAAGATGCGGGAGCGGTTCCCGAGGCACCAAGATAGCAACCTGAGGCGTCCAAATGACAACCGCAACGACAGAAGCCAGCGGGACTATTCGGGTCCATCCCGAAAATGCAAGCCAGATGATCTCATCGCGGCTGTGGATCATCCCTCGCGAGGCAAGTAGTCGACGATGCAGGAGGAGTTCGAGAAGCTCCTACAGAAGAAATGCCCATGGCATCTAGGTGCCAATCACGCGGCAAGCCAGAAGCTCAGCAACTCCGGTGGTGGCAAGAAGAACAAGAAGCCAGTGGAGAAAGAACCCGAAGATGACGACCAACGGGACCAAGGGCGCAACGCGAAGTTCCACGATGCTTCAAAGACCGTCAACGTCATCTTCGGGGGAGATGGAGACTTCGGTTCCAGGCGGGAACAAAAATTGCTTCTCCGGGAGATCATGTCCGTCGAGCCGGCGGCACCACGACCACTCCGCTGGTCGGAGGTTCCCATCTTGTTTTCCCACGATGACCAGTGGACAAGCTTCTCGGAGCCTGGAATGTTCCCCCTGGTCCTGGATCCGGTGGTGGCTGAAGTCAGGCTCACCAAGGTGCTCATCGATGGTGGGAGCGGTCTCAACCTCATCTTCGCCAGCACTCTGAGAAAGATGGGCCTGGACTTCACGGACATGCTGGTTTCGAGCAAGTCTCCTTTCTACGGCATTATCCCAGGTAACGCGGTGCACCCACTTGGCAAGGTGGTTCTTCTAGTCACTTTCGGCACGAGGGAGAACTACCGCACCGAGTTCATTAAATTCGAAGTTACTAACTTCGAATCTTCTTATCATGCTATACTGGGTCGTCCGGCACTCGCCAAATTCATGCCAGTGCCGCATTATATTTATCTACTTCTTAAGATACCAGGACAAAGTGGGGTACTCACTCTCCGAGGCGACTTGAAGAAGTCATATGATTGCAACCAGGAGGCGATCCAATATGCTTCGACTACGCGTGTGCTAGATGCTTCAGGGGAGGTACTCGCAGCTGCGCAGCAGCTCTCCCGAGCCGGGTTGGAGATCCCTTCAAGAAAGGCCAGCAAGTCGAGCGTCCAGTCGACTGGTGACGTGGCCCTCAAGTCGATCCAGCTTCAGGAGGGTGATTCATCTAAGACCGCCATCTTTGGCGCGGACTTAGATGAGAAATAGGAACTTGCGCTCGTCAGTTTCCTTCGGGCTAACCGAGACATATTCGCGTGGAAACCAGCGGATATGCCAGGAGTGCCCATGGAACTGATCGAGCATAGTCTAAATGTACACCCGCAGGCTGTGCCCAAAAAGCAACGCCTTCGAAGATTTGCTCACGACAAGCGTGAGGCAATTAAACGGGAAATTGCTAAACTCCTCACAGCTGGCTTCATCAAAGAAGTGATTCATCCAGAGTGGGTAGCTAATCCTGTCCTTGTAAAGAAAAAGAATAATGAATGGAGAATGTGTGTTGACTACACCGATCTCAAGAAGCATTGTCCAAAGGATCACTTCGGGCTACCGCGCATTGATCAAGTCATCGCCTCGACGGCGGGTTGTGTATTCCTCTGCTTCCTTGATTTTTATTCAGGGTACCACCAGATTACACTCAAGGAGGAAGATCAAATCAAAACTGCGTTCATCACTCCGTTTGTGACGTACGCCTACAAAACTATGTCCTTCAAGCAACCTATCAGCGCGCAATTCAGATGTGCTTTGCTGATCAGCTGCATTGGAACATTGAATCCTACTTGGATGACGTGGTCATCAAGACCAGGAATCCCGATGGCCTGATTGCAGACTTGGAAGAGACGTTCAGCAGCCTACGCAGGTTTCGGTGGAAGCTCAACCCAACTAAATGCGTTTTCGGAGTACCATCTGGGAAATTGCTCGGGTTCATCGTCAGCAACCGGGGAATTGAAGCCAACCCTGTGAAGATTTCGGCCATCACTGATATGGGGGCTCCGGCCACAATCAAAGATGTGCAGAAGCTAAAAGGCTGTATGGCAGCCCTGAACATGTTCTTCTCCCGGCTCAGGGAGAGAGGACTACCCTTCTTCAAGCTCCTGAAGCGTCAAGACAAGTTCCAATGGATGGAGGAGGCCGAGCGAGCCTTGCAAGACCTGAAGCATCACCTTCAGTCTCCTCCAGTCCTTACAGCACCATTGCCGGAAGAAGATCTACTACTCTACATTGCGGCAACAACTCATGTTGTCAGCAGTGCTATTGTAGTCGAGCACAGCGAGGAAGGCCATGCACTTGGGGTGCAGAGGCCTATGTACTTCGTCAGCGAGGTACTCTCCGAATCCAAGATATGATACCTGTGGCAGAACCAACCTGAATTATACCAGCTCAAGTACACCAGTCCTCTTTCAAGGGCTCCGATCGTACTTCAAATAGTGTAACTCCTTGGCCTGTTGGGTAACGTCCCGATAAACCACCAAATGCAGGATCAAACAAGGTACCTCGCACAAAGACGAGTCCAGAGATACAATCGCCATCATATTTTACATCACCGGCATTTATATCACATGAGTTTTCAAAAGTAGCATAGGTTTCCAACTGATAGAAATTATTACAAACCAGTTTAAAGATTCAAGTTCACAACAGCGGAATTTAAAGTACGACAACTATACACGTCGCCAATATGGACATCATGCTAAGCCCTGGCATGACATCACTCGGAATGATCAATGTTGGCCGGGGGCGGGTCCCACTCCACGGACCAACCATCAGGTAGAGCAGAGGGCCAAGGCATGGGAAGGGTAGGGTCTTCAGGGACATTACCTGAAATAAAATCATATTGCAAGGCTGAGTACTCTAATACTCAGCAAGGCTTACCCGGAATTAGGTATACTTAGCCCATAACTAGACCATGAAGGCTTTATGGGGTTTTAGGTTTTGTCTCAGCTGAAAAGCCACAAAAAGTAGGTCCTTAATTTCATATTTTAGCTTTCAGGTTCTAATTCTTTTAACCATTCTAGGTAAGCACCTGTGACTACTCAAGCAGGGTAGAGTCTTTTTAAAGCATACCTCAGTATTACTCATCATAAGATTGCGCTTGTTACTTTATATGGCAGAAGTATTAAGCAGTCTCAATCTCTGTGAGAAACGGACGATTCTGAATCGAATTTCAACCCTTGCAAGGTAACCCTAACTCACACGCTTGGAACACCGACAGGTCGTTCTGAAGCAACCGTTTGCCTTTCATTCCGGGTCGTGGAACAATGCCACCATAAGCGACTGTAGGACCATACGCACATCCAATGTGCAGGACATACGTCTACAGCATGACTGTATGATTGTATTCCCGTCTTCTCTGCAGAACGTACTCCCACACATCAGTGCGTGTAAACATAAAATAAAAGTCGAGTGGTGGGGGACGAGTCCACTTCCCGGGCCGATTGGTTAGTAGGCTTACCGCTTACCATATTTCACGGCATGTGGCTAGTACTTTCAAACGCTTAACTACCACTACCACATACTGTGACCTTAACCAAATTCATCAACACCGACGGGGTATCCTTCCTTTCCATGATTCTGCACATAACCCCATCCATCATCCTTATAGTGATTGCAGGATCGTAAACAACCAATTGCTATATCGCGCGGGTGACAAGAAATCACTCGACTTCTGCCGGTCCTATTAGCATGGCACTAGTCGGACTCAAGTTCTAATATTCAGTACATCAGTTCCTAGAAATATGCATCTAGGGTTTCCAGACAACTCCTAAGAACTTAATTGCACAAGTAGGCATATATATATATATATATATATATGAACTGCAGTGTTATAATGTAGTGGGTTTATGACCGGGCTTGCCTTCACTGGAGAGGCTGGGGTCAGGGACGTTAATAAATTCTTCCGAACTAGGGTTCGGAGCTTCAGTTAAATCTTCGGTGACATTCCCGGTGTCTTCCGTGACTTCTACTTCGGGTTCCGGAAGAATCTGATAATCTCCATCGGCGAGAAGCGTCGAGTCTACATGTGATGTAAACGATGCAGTTTAGAAGATGTATAGACTTTTATTCTATTTTACAATAAAGTTGCAATCCAACGAAGACATAGTGCATTCACCAAACATATCATTCACTCTCCTACTGGGCAGTCATTTATTGAGTATAAACTAAATTACCTAGTTACATTAAGTAACATAGTTGTTTACCCTAAACATTTAAACTGACTGCATTAGATAGCATGTTTGGTTATCTTAAACAATTAAACTAATTACATTTAACAACTTTATTAATTTGACTAGCTAATTATCTCTAATAACCCTAGGTTATTATTTGATTATGGACTTACTTTGACTAATTAAATGAACCCTAAGTTAAGAATATAACATTATCATACCAAGTTCTATTTATTCTGATTGTTCTACACCTGAGCATAGGTTGGAAATTTGTGGACATGTCACACTATTCAAGAGCAACACTTCAAAATAATTTCATAATTTTTCATGAACTAGAGCTATTGTTCATGAATTTCCTTTAAATCTAAGCTTAAATTCATTATTGAAGTTACACTAAGAGTCTGACTCTCAAACTTTTAGTTTAGATTATGCATGCCGAAAGAAAGCTAAGGTAAAATTTTCAGCTATAAATATGAAGAGATGCACCTGGAATTAAATCATGAAACTTTTATTAATATAAAGCAAAGTTATTTAAACATTCTAGCTAGAGGGCTGTTCTGAGCTTCCAAATTTTGCACAACTCTACTTATGGCATATACACCTCATGTTTCAAATTTGAGCCTCAGCATTGCTAGGGATCAAAAGATCTAATTAAAGTACCCATTATCTACTAATTTAATCACAGCACAAAATATATATACTCATCTCATGATCATAATACAAAAGTTGTAGTATTTGACACAAGGATTCAAACCCAACTGATTTGACATTTTTCTGAACTTTCTAAAATTTTCTACACATTTTTGAAGTTCACAGATTTTGAATTGGGGGGGGGGGCTCTGGAATCTTGCAGGAAAGCCCTTGGAACTTTTCAAATCCTTTCAAATAAGCCCTTGGCTCGTCAGGGAAGAAGGGCAGGGACATCGCTGGCCAAATTCCGGTGAGGAAAGCAACGGGGGGTGGAGAAGGACTGGCCCACTAGCATCAGGAGCTCAAGGCGCGTCCAGGGGTGGGCTTGGGAGGAAGAGGGGGTGGCCGGAGGTGGGGTTCCCACGGCGGCCGAGGCGGCGGCGAGGAGGAGCTCGTCGGCGAGGGACTTCCCGGCGAGGAAGGTGGCCAAGCCCGGGTCTATTAGCTGCAGCAGGAGGTGAGGGAGCTATTGGGGTGGTTGGATTGGACGGAGAAAGGGCGGAGGGAGGAGTTCGACGGGGATAGGAACTCACCGGCGAGGCGGTAACGGCGGCGAGGTGGTTCCGGTGGAAGTCCGGCCACGAGAAGTTGCCTGGGAGCGTCAGTGAGGTGAGGGGAAGCTTCCCAGGGGGTTATAGTGGTGCGGGGAGGACTGGGGTGGGCTGCCCACGGTGAACAGGAGGTTGCCGGAGTTGAGGAAGGGGCGGCGGTGGCGTTCGGTGCTCGGGGTGCGCGTGGCAAAGGAAAAGGAGAGGAATGGGAAGGGCTTGAGCCAAAGAAGCTCACGGGTAACTAAGACTGGGCGAGGGAAGGGAGGAGACGCCGGCATTTGCCACGGCGGCGGCTAGCTGTCGTTCAGCAGGAGCTCAGGCAGGAAGGGAGAAGGGCGTGGCAAGCGTCGGGAGGCCAGAAGAGGAGAGGCTAGGGCGGCACTCGGACTGGGGGCGACGCGTGGAGGTGAAGGCAGCAGGAGGTGGCGAGGGGCGGCCGGAAACGGCGGGCGGCGGTGCTGCAGCAGAGGAGCAGAGGGCAGAGGGGCAGAGCAGGGGAGCAGAGGAGCGCCAGAGGAAGAAGAAGAGGGGAGGGGGTCCGAGGGACCTCGTTGGAATTTTCAAAAATCTCAGGGACTCCTCTGTGAAGTAAAATTTCCCACTGATCCAGAACTCTAATGAGGAAATGGTCAAAATAGAAGTTGTAGAGTTTTTCAAATCCTACAACTTTGCTTTAGAGTTCAAGTTCAAAAACCTAAAGTACACAGCTTTATTTTACAACTTTGAACTCAAATCAAACTTAATAAAGTTTTGTCCTGAGTAAGGTAAATTTTATGTAGTTTTGGACTTAATTGCAAATATTCATGACATGTCATAATGACTTGCAATTTTACATTTTGACCCTTAGTAACTTTGGAAGTTACCTTTTTTTACTTCAAATAATTTGCATAAAAGGACTTGTACTTTTATAAAAATTACATAAATACCCTTGTTTTCATAACTTTACTCAAATTTCACACAATTCAAACCATACCAAACATTCTTCCTATTGGCTTGTTATATTCAACACCTAGGGTGTCACAACCTTCCCCCCTAAAAGGAATCTCCTCCCGAGATTACAGAAATGATGTAATAAGATGATAGGTACCTAAGAAATCTTGAGGAAGTCTGGGAAGTTCTTCTGAAGATAGTCTTCGGTTTTCCAGGTAGTTTCTTCTTCAGTATGATGATTCCACTGGATCTTAAACATCTTGATTGTTGCTCTTCTGGTATTTCTTTCCTTGGTGTCTAAAATTCTGATTGGATGCTCCTTATAGGAAAGATCGGGTTTGATGTGTGACACTCAGGTAATTAGTATGGTCACACCTTAAATTTTAGTATGATGTTGTGTGCAAAATGTGGTGAAAGTGTGTTTAAAAATTTAAAAGCTAAGAAAAAGGGTTGGTTTTATATAATTATGGTTTAATAAAGGTCCTTTAGTGTTAAATAGATGAAAGTGGGAAGTGGAATTCAAATACATAAAGATTGTTTTGGCAAAAGTCAAAAACTTGTGTTTAACTCGCAAATATAGGTGAAACTACACATAGGATGTATATGTAGTGTAGTTTTTAAATAGGATTTATATAAAGTTTAGAAACTTTGCTAAGTTTTATAATAACTTCAAATCCTTAGCTTTGCCGTGAATGAGACTTAAAGGAAAGTTGTAGATTTTGAAAAAACCTCCACTTTTGCTTTTGGGCCCATCTTCATTTGAGCTCTGGTTTGAAAGTTATTTGGGCATTACAGTAGGGTCCCTGTACTTTCTGCAATTTGCAATTGGGTCGTCCTTCGTCTACCTCTCTCTCCCTCTCCTCTGTTTCTCTGCCGCGCACCGCCGCCGCTCTGGCCAGCCATGTGCGCCACCCCCACCACCTCAGCGCCGTCCTGCACCGGGCCACGTGCCCTTCCCTGCCTCGCTGCCGCCTTCCCCGACCCTGCGCTGGCCGTCCCTGCTCCTGCCACGCCGCCGGACTATCCGCCCGAGCCGCCCCTCGCCGCTGCTCGCCGTCGTAGTGACCCTACGCCACCTCCTGCTTCCCGGCGACCCTACGTGTCGCTCTCCGGCCGGCCGTCGCTGTAGCCTTCCCCAACTGCCGTCCTCCGCGCGCGCCACGCCAATCCCGCCGCTACCCGAGCTTCACCGTGCCGCCACGCGTGCCGCCGGCGTGCCAGCTCCTACTTGTGCGCAGCCACATCCTCTTCTGGACCATGAGCACCTCCTACAGCTCCTCTAGCACTCGCCCTTGCATTGGCACACCTCCATTTCGCTCAATTTCTTCTGCTCCGATCACGTCCCTTCACCCAACCTCCGCCGCCGTCCCTCGTCATCGTCGACGGCCACCACCATCATCCCCAGACCCCGATCCAGTGCAGCAGCAGCATTGCCACGACCCACAGAAGCTCACAAAGCAAACCAATTTCCATTTCTTCCACCAGAACTGCCAGACCGCAGCGCCGACGAGCTCCTTCCTCCGCCGCCGCTCGGCCTCTCGTCGACCCGTCGGTGCAGGGCCTCTCCACCTCGACCAAGGGCACCGACAGCACCATGTCATCTCCCTGAAGCGATCCCGCCCCTCCTTCACCGCTCACTGTTGCTCCATCCCGCAGAACACCATGCCGCCCTCGCCGCCGGTAAGAGCCCGACGTCCACCCCACCGTCGAGCACCACCCTCCGCCCTGTCTCCGACCAAATTAGGCACGGGGAAAGCATCCCCACACTTCCGTGATGCTCATGCGCACCCTAGTGGTCCGTGTTCGTCGGCCCCTCGCCGGGACCACGAGTACCCCGTCACGGCCGCCGCCATCCATCGTCGCCGGCCATGTTCTACCCCTGCTCGTCGAGCACATCACCCCCCAACCAGCACTACATGGCCCGTAGGTCATGCTGAGCCCGTCCATCCTCGCTGGAGACCTCGCCGTCGGCGAGAACGCGCCAGAGCAGATCCACCGGTGATGTCGGGGAGAGTCAAGGGCATAACTGCGAATAGTTTTCCTGTTTTAAGGGTCCATATGCAAGAAACCAAGGACCCCAGTGTAAATCTCCTTGTTATTTCATGTGGGCAAGCTACCAGTTTGTAAAATTGATAGGAAATTGTAGGAAACTCCAAAAATTGTCAAACCTGTTTTGTTAGAAACTAGAAATCAAGATCTACAATGTTTGTTAATAAAGTTTGGTATGAAACTAAATGCATTTTGATCTAATTTAAGCTCAAAGTAAAAGAGTATCTTATGCATAACTTTTGCATACTAACTTATTTCTTATGATTTTTTGTATGTAGCTTCTTTAGGTCATGTATGAGCTAGTGTAAAAATTTCAAGCTTAGCACTGTTTTGTAGTTTAAGATCTTTTGAACTTGTGCAAATCAAATTTAAAATAGTTTGAATTTATTTAAATATGATCCTGTAGTTTAATTGTTTAGATCTTTTTATCATAACCTAAACTGCTGATAATTAGCTCATAATTAAATTTTCCAAGAATTTATAGTTTTATTTACTCAGGATTTGAATTTAAACTTGAAGTTTGAGTTTAAATTCAAATGTGTTAGTTTCTGTTTTCAGAAAATTATGAGAAATTCACAATAAATTTATTTATTAAAGATAAGCTTAACTATAAAGACACAAGGTTAGAACCTTTATATTTTTCAAATTAAAAATCCAATTTGATAACTTAATTCAATAAAATAGGATAATTGGATTAAAATAACCATAATGAGTTTACATTCAAACCCCCCTTGCTTCATGAGTTTATATTGATTAATTTGTTGGATTGCAACTTTATCATGAAATAAAATCTTTAACTCAAGCACCATCTCACTTAAATCATTGCATACCATGTAGAATCGACGACGCTCGACGACGGAGACTACGAGCTAGTCCTGGAACAAAACCAAGAGTTTTCTGAAGACCCAACAAACGTCGCTGAAGATCTAACTGAAGCTCCAAACCAAAGTTCGGAAAACTTTGACACTCCTGCCCCCAACCCCACTCCAGAAGGCAAGCGCCGATGCATAACCCAGTATTTCAATTTATTATAATTTTATCTACATATTATGTATCTTGCATTACGTCTAGGAGTTGAAATGAAACCCTAGTTGCATAAATCCTAGGAATCCAATGTATTGTACCCGAGTCCTTATCGCATAGACGCTCTGCTAATTGGACCGGTAAAAGTCGGGTGATTTCCTGTCACTCGCGCGATAGAGGAGTTGAATGTTTACTATACTGCAACCACTATAAGGATGGTGGACGGGGTCATGTGTTGTAACATGACTCGAAAGGATACCCCATCTATGTTGATAAAAGTTGTTAAGGTCGCAGTGTGTGGTAGTGGTGGCTAAACGTTTGAAAGTACTAGCCACATGCCGCGAAATATGGTAAAGCGGTAAGCCTAGTACCTGAATGGCCCGGCAAATGGATATGTCTCCACCACTCGATTATTTTAATTTCTATTGTACACACGCACTGACGTGTGGGAGTACGTTCTGCATAGCAGACTGGAGTACGATCATGTTGTCGCGCTACAGACGTATGTCCTGCACAATTGGTGTGCGTACGGTCCTGCAGTCGCTTGTGGTGGCCCTGATCCTTAACCCGGAATATGAGGGAAACGGTTGCTTCGGAACGATCTTTGGATGTTCCAAGCGTGTGAGTTAGGTTTACCCTTGCAAGGTTTGGAAATTCGATTCAGAATCGTCCGTCTCTTGCGGAAATTGAGACTGCTTATTCCTTCTGCGACATAGAGTAAGAAGTGTAACTATTGATGGAATAATCTTGATGAAAGTTAATCTCAACCTTGCTTGCTTAGTGTAGGTGCTTACCTAGAATGGATAATCAACTAGAATTTGAAAGCTAAAATTTGAAAATAGATCATACTCTTTGTTGCTTTTCAGCTGAAAATAAACCCAGAACCTTTGCAATGCCTTCATGAGTCTAGTTACCTGGCTAAGTATACCACGAAGCGGGTAAGTCTTGCTGAGTATTAGTATACTTAGTCTTGCTAGTCTATCTTTCAGGAATGACCTTCGAGAATCCCACGGATAACTCTGCGTGGCCAACTTGTGTCCCGTTTGGTTGGTCCGTGGAGTGGGAACCGTCCCCGGCTGGTAGTGACCCTCCTGAGTGACACCAAGCTTTGGGCTGAGTACGGTGTCAACCTCCGCGACGTGCGTAGTCGCGTGTTTAATTTTCCTTCTGCTGTGAATTTGGAGAAGCTCTGTAGCTTGTCACGTTAAACACTGTTTGTATAAATTTACATTAAGTTTGAAAAGGTTTGTAATATTATTTGTGTTTCCGTAAAATAAAATTTATGAGCTGTGCTGTGATTGTAAACTCGCCTTCGTGCGAGGTAAACCTGCCTCGATCCTATTGAACCGTGTTTGTATCGGACGGAGACCCGACAGACCAATGGGTTGTTCCGTTTGAAGTGCGTTGAGTTAGTATCGGCTGAATAGCGAAGACTAGTGCACTTGAGCTGGAATAATTCAGGCGGTTCTGCCACACGATGTCGATGCTTTGTGTATCAATGATTTCAGTAGGAACACTGATACACTTTTTTAGTTGAGATACATGGAATACATTATGAACGGCTGCTAGCTGAGGAGGAAGTTGAAGTCGATAGGCTACGGGTCCACAAATTTCAAGGGTTTCAAAAGGACCAACGTAGCGAGGAGCGAGTTTGCCAAATTGAACACCTCGAGTAGGAGATACTCGCAGGTATACAAAATCACCTACTTCAAACTGTATTGGTTTCCTCCTTTTGTCTGCGTAGCAATTTTGTCTTGATTGAGCTGCTTTTAGATTATTCTGAATAATCTTTACCTTTTCTTCTGCCTCGGTGACAAGATCAGGCCCAAAGATTTCGCGTTCACCAGTCTAAGACCAATTTAAAGGAGTTCTGCATTGGCGACCATATAATGCTTCAAAAGGAGCCATTTTAAGACTCGACTGATAACTGTTATTGTAGGAGAATTCCCCCAAAGCTAAGCATTTGTCCCAATGCTTATCGTACTGGATCACACAGGCTCGAAGCATATCTTCTAGGATTTGGTTTATCCTCTCTGTTTGCCCATCTGTCTGCGGATGATATGCGGAACTTTGGATTAACTTGGTTCCAAGAGCTTGTTGAAATTGCTCCCAAAATCGAGCAATAAACTGTGCTCCACAATCAGAGATGATCGTTTTAGGTATCCCATGAAGATGAACGATCTGATCTAGATAGATTTCAGCATATTTCTTAGTATTATAAGTGGTATGCACCGGAAGAAAATGAGCGGTTTTAGTTAATCTATCCACAGTCACCCCAATGGAATTATGTCTCTGGAAAGTGTTGGGTAAACCTACGATAAAATCCATACTAATATCTTCCCATTTCCAAGAAGGAATAGGTAGAGGCTGCAGCGTACCAGAAATTCTTAAGTGACTGGCCTTAACTCTCTGGCAAATATCACATTTAGAGACGTACTTCGCTATTTCTCTTTTCATACGAGTCCACCAGAAATTCTGTTTCAAATCCTGGTACATCTTCGTGCTGCCAGGGTGCATAGCAAACTTAGACAAATGTGCTTCATCCATTATCTGTTTGTGAAGTTGATGGTTTTTGGGTACAACCATACGTCCATTAAACCGTAGAATCCCTTTAGGATCTTCTTGGAAACATTTATACTTTTCTTCTCCTTGGGCTAATTGTTGCTTGATAATTTTGACTCGCTTATCATGTACTTGTGCCATAACGATACTATCTTGGAGTATAGGCTCAACTGTTATATGATTCAGATTGCCTTGAGGAACGATCTCCAGATTAAGCTTTCTCATTTCCCAGCAGAGAGTGTTGTTGAAAACCTCTACTGATAAGCAATGACAATGTGACTTGCGGCTAAGTGCATCCGCAACCACATTGGCTTTGCCTGGATGGTAGTGTACTTCAAGATCATAATACTTTATAAGCTCTAGCCAACATTTTTGCCTCATATTCAAGTCCGCTTGTGTAAAGATGTACTTTAGACTCTCATGATCCGTGTAAATATTGCACCTGGTACCCATAAGATGGTGTCTCCAAAGTTTAAGTGCATGTATAACGGCTGCAAGCTCAAGATCATGAGTAGGATAGTTCTGCTCATGTGTCCGAAGTGCTCTAGAGGCATATGCAATCACGCGGTTATCCTGCATAAGTACACACCCAAGTCCAATGCCTGGTGCATCACAATAGACATCAAAAGGTCTGGATGGGTCTGGCTGAGCCAAAACTGGAGCAGTAGTAAGATGTGCTTTTAAAGTGTGGAAAGCTTCTTCATACTTCTCATTCCAGGAGAATTTAACTCCTTTCTTTAATAGTTCTGTCATGGGTTTAGCTATTCGGGAGAAATCTGGAATGAAACGACGGTAGTATCCAGCAAGACCAAGAAAACTGCGAACCTGATGGACCGAAGTAGGGGGTTTCCAATCCATCACTTCCTGGACTTTACTCGGATCAACAGATATACCGTCCTTAGAGATGGTATGACCCAAAAATTTAACGGTATCAAGCTAGAATTCACATTTAGAGAATTTGGCATACAGATGGTGATCTCGTAAACGCTGAAGAATAACATGAAGATGTCGAGCATGTCTTCAAGATTTTTAGAATAGATCAGAATATCATCAATAAAAACCACGACAAATTTATCGAGTTCCGGCATGAAGACAGAGTTCATGAGATACATGAAATATGCCGATGCATTGGTAAGACCAAAGGACATAACCAGATATTCATAGAGTCCATATCTGGTGGAGAAAGCTGTTTTTGGAATATCACTTGGCCTAATCTTTATCTGATGATACCCAGAGCGAAGGTCAATTTTGGAGAATATCTTGGCTTCGGCTAACTGATCAAACAGGATATCAATGCGGGGAAGAGGGTACTTATTCTTAATAGTAACCGCATTGTGGGGGCGATAGTCAACACATAGTCTAAGACTATTATCCTTTTTCTTAACAAACAAAGCAGGGCATCCCCAAGGTGAAGCACTTGGATGAATATAACCCTTATCCAGGAGTTCCTGAAGTTGAAGTTTCAACTCTGCCAGCTCATTGGGTGGCATACGATAAGGTCTCTTAGAAATGGGGGCTGTGCCACGTTGTAACTCTATAACAAACTCAACATCTCTATCTGGGGGCATTCCGGGCAAATCATCCGGAAAAACATCTGGGTACTCACACACAACAGGAATGTCCTCTAACTTGATCCTTTCTATAGCATACGCACAAGAGCTGATATACTCCTATTGTGGAAGATGAAGAATGGTATGTCCATATTCCGGGGAATTTATCTCGACTATTCGAGAAAAGATATCTAGAGATACCTGATGTCTGGTCATCCAATCCATACCTAGAAGAATATCCATTCCTTCTAGGTTTAATAAAATTAAGGCTGTTCTTATCAGAGTGCTATCCAACTGGATTGGTACACCTCTACAAATTTGATTTGATGCAATTCTACCTCCAGGGGTTGTTATCATATATGTTCCATTAGTGGGGTAGATATCCAAACCTATTTTGGTCCCAAACCTTGTACTGATAAAACTATGGGTTGCACCAGAATCAAAAAGTATAATAGCAGGGTGATGGTGTAGAGTGAATGTACCCGTCATCACTGGTGCACCTTCTGGAAGTTCCGATAGAGTAGTGAAATTCACTCTTCCTTGACAGACTTGCATAACCTGCCTCTTGCCTTTGTTCCTGGAGTTGGAGTTGGAGTTGGAGGCCTGTCCGGGGAATGTTTTCCTTGGTTGTGGGCAGTCTTTAACAAAATACGTCGGACTACCATAGTTGAAACATCGATTGACGTTATTCCCTTGATTAACCTGCGGGGAATTTGGTCTTGGGCCGAATGGTCATTGCTGCTGCAGAGGTTGAGGCACCGGTGGCCTGTTGAATCGGGGCTGCTGAGGAGGCCTGGCTACCCACCTGACTGTTGGAACATTTCTGGGCGGAGCTCGGGGAACTGGGTTCTGAATCACCCGATACCTCGGAGGTTGTAATTTCGAGGGTCCAGACGATACTTTCTGCCTTTTCTCAGCACGATGGGCTGAAATACAATCTTCTTGGGTAATGGCCATATTGACCAATTCATTGAAATTGTCAGCCCTAACCAGATTCAAGCGTTCCTTCAGCTTGGTGTTTAGTCCGCGACGGAATCGATCTCTTTTCTTGGCATCCGTGTCAACATGATAGCCCGCGTACTAGCACAGGTGATTAAAAGCCTGTGCGTATTGAAGTACAGTGTGGTTTCCTTGGGTAAGTGCCAAAAATTCATTGAGCTTTCGCTCAATAAGTCCTTCCGGGATATGGTGTGCCCTAAAGGCGGCCTTGAATTCTTCCCAGGTGACAACATGTCCATCCGGTTGCATGGCATAGTAGTTGTCCCACCAAATGCGAGCAGTACCACGGAGCTGTTGGGCTGCGAAGAGAGTTTTGTTTGCTTCGGAATATGGGACGGAGAGTAATGCAAACTTGGACTCGATGGTACAGAGCCATGCATCTGCATCAAGGGGTTCTTCAGTCTTATGGAAGAGCGGAGGCTGCGTACTGAAGAAATCCTGATAACCAGCCGATGGATGTTCTTCACGTCCACGTTGAGGAGGACGGAACTGATGTTGCTGGGCCTGCACTAGCATGTCCAAGAGTTCGGTCTGACGGGCCATCACTTCCGCTAGATTTGGTGGTGGCGGAGGTGGTTGTTGTGAACCACTAGCCTGATTTGGTCTGAATCCTTCCGGGGTTCTACGCGTAGCACCAACCATCTGAAATATAGAAGTTGTCCATTAGCATCTACCAATACTTGCTTCCATTTTCAGAAATCATATGGTACCAATAATAACATATACTGAAACAATGCCGGGTAAATAAATCCAATTCACAAAGTGTTAACTCAACCATCCAAACAGCAACTCAGATTTACATTACCAACTGAAACTTATTCCATCTTACATCACATTGTTTCTTACTACAAACCATACCGTACACAGGTTTGCCACATATACTACAACAAGTGGCTCGTAGGTCATCTAACTACTCACTCCTATGTCACACTATGTGACACTATATACACCTAGGAGGTCATCAACTCAAACGAACTAAAGGTCATCGAGGTTGCCCACGGATGACTAACTATCGGAAGAGGAATGATGGGGACTAAGAACAGGATCTCCATGCTTGGAGTCGATCTTGGAGACTCCTTCAACTTCTTCAGGTTCTTCTTCTTCTTCTTCACTCTCAAACTCATCAATAACAGGCTGCACTGGTTGCTCATGAAGCATGTTGATATGGTCAATAGCTTGACCAAGATTAAGATTGAGCTCATGAACTTGCTCGTGGAGAAAATCAATGACAGTGTCGCGCTGAACAATAAAAGCATCGCTCTCCACAATCTGATCCTTTCGATGCTGAATGGTTTCATCCCGCTGTGTAATAATCTCTTCCTTGGCAGCGACAGTGGCTTGGAGTTCCTCAATATGCGTATTCTGTCGGCCAATCTGAGTATGATACCCTTTGGCTATACTGGTCAGTCGATATATACCGTGCTGCTAAAGTGTCTGGTAACGGTACTGTGCATTCATAAATCTGACTGCAGTGCGTAGAGTTTCTCCGGCCAGATTTCCCAGTAAGTGGTCACAGTATTTTACCCTGAAAGTCCATTCTAGGTCACGAGAATCCATTGCAGGAAATAAGCAGATAGGATGTCCTACAACTTCCTCAGGATGTTGATCGCAAAAGATGTGGATAGCTTCCATAGCTGCCGCTTCAAAAGTATCGGCGAGGCGATGACCAATCACATTAACTTCAATAGGCTGCCACAGAGATAAAGTAGGGTGCGGAGGAATAGTCATCTTCACTCTGCACCTAGGAACACCTTCTTCATCATACTCTACTCCATCATAAGGTGGAGGCTCGGTGTAGCCAAACATCTAAAGGGACTCCTACAAAAGACAAGGAAAACCCTCCCAATGCAAAGCATTGGTATGAGCGTGTCCTACGGAATCCCAAAAGAACCTTGGAAGCTCTGCCATCTGAAACAAGGATTCAAATGGTGAGATTACAAGTTTTCAACCATACACCTTGAGAAGACTGCGGAAAAATATGAGTTAGACTTATGGAATGACTGGAATGCAGCTATCCGGCTAAAAACTCACAAGGTAAAAGAAACAAGAGAACCTATTCTGATAATAGCAAAGTCTGAAATTTAGAGAGTTGTTATAGATCTTGAGGATGAAACGATAAAGGCCGAAACATTAAACCCTAAGGCTGTCAGTATAACTATTTCAAGACGATACTAGTGACTGATAACACTCTAGACATCCTTAAAACAACAACCATGCCACTCATTCAACCAAATCAAGAAATATGCATGCACATGCTACGCGTCCTCACAACTTAAAATAATT
Source organism: Panicum hallii (assembly GCF_002211085.1). Classification (NCBI taxonomy): domain Eukaryota; kingdom Viridiplantae; phylum Streptophyta; class Magnoliopsida; order Poales; family Poaceae; genus Panicum; species Panicum hallii. The sequence goes on from NC_038050.1 coordinate 33,561,680, forward strand.
GCCAAATATGTTTGGACTTACGTGATTAGTTACGGTGGCACAATATGTTCGTCTCTCCCTATAATAGCTAGTTGAAAACTCTTATTCGTCTTAGCCTATTTAACCGTGGTTAGCGTACCTGCAGAAAACCATAATATATATGAACCTTTCATGCCAGCACTCATGAAAGCGTCCTCAAACATTACTGTTCACTATAGAAGCAGCATCTATACAATTACCGCCGTACAGACGACGTTAACATACGTTATCAAAACAACGTATTCACGGGGGTACCGCAAAATGCGGGGGTATTGCTGTTCATACCCTGCACCTAACCATATACTCCCAATATAGTCAACCAAAGTTTGTACATTGGCAGCATCTCAAGTAGGCCACTGCTTGAGAAACAGCGTTCGGTTCGCATCACCGATGGAAAGGCTAACTCCCCAATTAGCTAAGGATCCTTACCTTCTTACCTCATCATCGAAGGCATAGTTACAGAACGTAAGGTTGATGGTGCATAAATTTAAGGTTTAACAGAAAAGTAGTGCTGGAAGTTAGAGTTAAATACATATACTATTGCCACCTCTAATTCCCATACCAAACATTACCCTAGGGCTTTATGTACTAAGAACAATCCTTAACGGCATCAACATAGTTTTGTAAAATACTTTGTTGATCCAATTTTATACTAAAAACACTTTTAAGGTCAATCATATCTCCGGGGTACACTTGTTAGCTCTGATACCAGCTGTGGCAGAACCAACCTGAATTACACCGGCTCAAGTACGCCAGTCCTCTTTTAAGGACTCCAATCATACTTCAAACAGTGTAACTCCTTGGCCTATCGGGTAACGTCCCGATAAACCACCGAATGCAGGATCAAACAAGGTACCTCGCACGAAGGCGAGTCCAGAGATACAATCGCCATCATATTTTACATCATCGGCATTTATATCACATGAGTTTCCAAAAGTAGCATAGGTTTCCAACTGATAGAAATTATTACAAACTAGTTTAAAGATTCAAGTTCACAGTAGCAGAATTTAAAGTACGACAACTATACATGTCGCCAATACGGACATCATGCTAAGCCTTGGCATGACATCACTCGGTATGATCAGTGTTGGCCGGGGACGGGTCCCACTCCACGGACCAACCATCAGGTAAGCATAGGGCCAAGGCATGGGAAGGGTAGGGTCTTCAGGGACATTATCTGAAATAAAATCATATTGCAAGGCTGAGTACTCTAATACTCAGCAAGGCTTACCCGGAATTAGGTATACTTAGCCCATAACTAGACCATGAAGGCTTTATAGGGTTTTAGGTTTTGTAATTTCATATTTTAGCTTTCAGGTTCTAGTTCTTTTAACCATTCTAGGTAAGCACCTATGACTACTCAAGCAGGGTAGAGTCTTTTTAAAGCATACCTCAGTATTACTCATCATAAGATTGCGCTTGTTACTCTATGTGGCAGAAGTATTAAGCAGTTTCAATCTCCGTGAGAAACGGACGATTCTGAATTGAATTTCAACCCTTGCAAGGTAAACCTAACTCACATGCTTGGAACACCGATAGGTCGTTCCGAAGCAACCGTTTGCCTTTCATTCCGGGTCGTGGAACAATGCCACCACAAGCGACTGTAGGACCATACGCACATCCAATGTGCAGGACATATGTCTACAGCGCGACTGTATGATCGTATTCCCGTCTGCTCTGCAAAACGTACTCCCACACGTCGGTGCATGTAAACAGAAAATAAAAGTCGAGTGGTGGGGGACGAGTCCACTTCCCGGGCTGATTGGTTAGTAGGCTTACCGCTTACCATATTTCACGGCATGTGGCTAGTACTTTCAAACGCTTAACTGACACTACCACACACTGCGACCTTAACCAAATTCATCAACATCGACAGGGTATCCTTCCTTTCCATGATTCTGCACATAACCCCGTCCTTCATCCTTGTAGTGATTGCAGGATCGTAAACAACCAATTCCTATATCGCGCGGGTGACAAGAAATCACTCGACTTCAGCCGGTCCTATTAGCATGGCACTAGTCGAACTCAGGTTCTAATATTCAGTACATCGGTTCCTAAGAATATGCATCTAGGGTTTCCAGACAACTCCTAAGAACTTAATTGCACAAGTAGACATAAATAAATATATATATATATATGAAATGCAGTGTTATAATGTAGTGGCTTTATGACCGGGGCTTGCCTTCACTGAAGAGGCTGGGGTCAGGGACGTTAATAAATTCTTCCGAACTTGGGTTTGGAGCTTCTGTTAAATCTTCGGCGACGTTCCCGGTGTCTTCCGAGACTTCTACTTCAGGTTCCGGGAGAATCTGATAATCTCCATCGGCGAGAAGCGTCGAGTCTACATGTGATGTAAACGATGCAGTTTAGAAGATGCATAGACTTTTATTCTATTTCACAATAAAGTTGCAATCCAACGAAGACATAGTGCATTCACCAAACATATCATTCACTCTCCTACTGGGCAGTCATTTATCGAGTATAAACTAAATTACCTAGTTACATTAAGTAACATAGTTGTTTACCCTAAACATTTAAACTAACTGCATTATATAGCATGTTTGGTTATCTTAAACAATTAAACTAATTACATTTAACAACTTTATTAATTTGACTAGCTAATTATCTCTAATAACCCTAGGTTATTATTTAATTATGGACTTACTTTGACTAATTAAATGAACCCTAAGTTAAGAATATAACATTATCATACCAAGTTCTATTTATTCTGGTTGTTCTACACCAGAGCATAGGTTGAAAATTTGTGGACATGTCACACTATTCAAGAGCAACACTTCAAAATAATTTCATAATTTTTCATGAACTAGAGCTATTGTTCATGAATTTCCTTTGAACCTAAGCTTAAATTCATTATTGAAGTTACACTAGGATTCTGTGATATTCAGGTATTTAGAATTGTAAACCCTAGATTTTAGTGTAAAGTGTGCATGTTTGATCTTGTGTATGTGTGTTCAAATTTAAGTGCAAAGGGAAAAAGGGTATTTATGTAATTTAAAAGAAAATTGGGCCCTTTAGTGTTAATTGGGTAAGAATGGGAGGTAGAATCAACAACATAGGAAGGTTGTGACTCCTTAAGTGTCAAGTTTGTATCACATTAGAAAAGAAATTGTAATAGATATGTTGAATTATATGAAATTTGGGTGTTTATGTGCAAATAAGAACTTAGATGTGATTAATGCAAAAGTATGGGTCCTTTTATGCAAAAATAATTGAAGTATAAAAGTAACTTTCAAAGTTTACTTAGGATCAAAATGTAAGAATGCAAGTCATCATGACGTTGCATGAAAACTTGTAATTATGTCCCAAACTGCATGAAATCTACCTCAGTAAGGACCAAATTTACTTAAATACAACTTTTGTTCAAAACTTAAAATTAAAGCTATGTACTTTGAGTTTTTGAACTTGAACCCTAAAGTAATGTTGTATAGTTGAAAAACTCTCCAACTTTTATTTTGGTCATTTCCTCATTAGGGTTTTGGATTAGCATGAAATCATACTTTACAGTAGGGTCCCTAAGGTTTTTGATATTTCCACAAAGGCCCTTCAGACCCCCCCCCCTCCTTTCTTCTTCCTCTGGCACCCCTCTGCTCTCCTGCTCCTCCCCGCCGCCGCTGTGCAGGCCGCTGCCGCTCCACCTCCTGCTGCCACCCTCCCCACGCGTCACTTGGACATCGGCCGCCGCCCTAGCCCTCCCCTGCTGTCCTGTTTCGCACACGCCACGACCACCCGAGCTGTCTGCCGGCCGCCACATCGTCGCCGCCGCATTCTGCGCCTATGTCTACTTCTTCTCCCTCCCTCTTCTGCCCAGCAGTACCAGTAGACAACACTGGACTCATTTGCACCTCTTTTTCCCCTTGCCGTGCACACCCGAGCCCGATCACCACCGCCGCCCCGCTCCTCCCTTCTGGTGAGCTCCTGGCCGTCGTGGATAGCCGCCGTCGACCGCCCATTGCCCCCACGGACCCCCTAGCAAGCTTCCCCAACTCCTGCTCATGCTCACCAGCCCCTTAACTGCCATCAATTCGGGCCGGAGCGCCACTGTCGGCGACCGCCGCCCGCCACCGCCCCCTGCTCGCCGTGGAGCACCTCTTCCCGACCCTCCTCGACTCCAATTGACTCTACCACTAGCTTCCCCACACCACCCTGAAGCTCCCCGACCCCTTCCACGCCGCTCACGACCGCCGGAGCGCTGCCCCCGCCGTTCTCCTCCACCGCCGGCCGCCTGCTCCCATCGCGCTACCGCTACAGGCCATTCCACCCCGATCCCGAGCGTCTACAGGTGCGCACAGACTTGGTGATGCTCCCACACCCCTCCACCCTCGCCGCCGGTGATCACCGTCGCCGGAACTGGCCGGTCAACCCCGCGCCTCCCTCTCTGACCACGGCCAAGGGCCTCGGGTTGAAAGATACAAAAGCCTAGGGGGCTATCTGCGAAGCTTATGACTCGGATGAATAGTGCCTATAGGGACCCCTTTGTTATTTTTGTTGCAAACTTTGAAATTCCCTAGCAATTCAAGGAAAAATCGTAAAAATGCAAACTAAAATTTGTTAGATTCCTTATTCTAAGATCTACAACTTTCCTTACAGGTTGACTTTCAATTTCTAAGTAGTTTTTACTCTAATTTAAATGTGAAGTTTAAGTAGTTGGGATATGTAAAAATGCTTAGTAAATAGTAGAAAAATGGTAAAAATGTAAAACCAATTGTGTTAGTTTTGCTTTGACATGTAGTACTTAGGAAAATAATTAACCTACTGTTTGTATAATATTTTTATAATGTGTGAGTTTAATCATGGATAATACTTACTTAATATTGTATATTTAATATCTGCAGCTATAAAAACTTAAAAATTATGAAAATATTTTGAAGTGTTATTCTTGGGTAGTGCAACCTGTACCCTAAAATCTAGAACAAAATCTTGCATATATGTACAGTTATAAATGATACCTAATAGGTTAGTACTAATGTTTGTTATCCTTGTGGCTCAATTTCTATAGACATAAAATCTTGATAAATCTACAATGACTTAGATATAGCTTAATCTATAATTAATAAAAGTTTCAACCCCAATGCTATGGTAGGTTATTTTGTAAAAATAAAACATGTTGTCTAATGTAGCTAACTAGATTGATTTATACCCGATAAACGACTGCCCAGTAAAGAGTAATTGGATGAGTAAAGTATGTTTTCATTGGATTGCAACTTTATTGTGAAGTAAAATGAAAGTGTATGCTGTGACATTCAGGTAAATAGCATGGTCACACCCTAGATCTTTAGTGTGTTGTGACGTACAAAATGTGGCAAAAGTGGGTTTAAAAATTTTAATGTTAAGGAAAAGTGGTTGTTTATATAATTATATTTTAATAGAGGCCCTTTTGTGCTAAATTTGGCAGAACCAACCTGAATTACACCGGCTCAAGTACGCGAGTCCTCTCTTGAGGGTTACCTCGTACTTCAAACGGTATAATCCTTTGGCCTGTCGGGTAACGTCCCGATAAACCACCGAACGCAGGATCCAACAAGGTACCTCACACGATGGTGAGTCCAGAGATATAAATGCCATTACATTTTACACCACAGGCAAATATATTACAAAAATATACAAAGCGTCATTAACTCCCACTGAGAGGAGATTATTACAAAATAGGTTTAAGTCTTAAGATAAAGCAGCGAAGTTTGAAAAGCGTAAACATTGTACACGTCGTTAATACAGATATCATGCTAGCCCTGTCATGATATCATTCGGCGGAATCGGTGTTGGCCGGGGATGGATCCCACTGCACGGACCAACCATCAGGCAAGGGGTAGGGCCATGGTGTAATGAAAGCTGGCTCATCAGGGAGATTACCTGGATTAAATCAACAAAAGCAAGGCTGAGTATACTAATACTCAGCAAGACTTACCCGGAATTGGGTATACCTTAGCCCATAACTAGACTCATGAAGGCTTTTAGCTTTAGGTAGAGTTTTCAGCTGAAAAGCAACAAAGAGTAGATCCTTATTTTCAACTTTTAGCTTTCAGGTTCTAGTGAATTAACCATTCTAGGTAAGCATCTATAACTATTCAAACATGGTAGAATCTTTAATCAAACATCATCTTTGATAATCACAAAGTTGCTCTTGTTACTCTATGTGGCAAAGGGATTAAGCAGTCTCAATCTCCACGAGAAACGGACGATTCCTGAATCGAATTTCAAAACTTGCAAGGGTAAACCTAACACACACGCTTGGCACACCAAAGGGTCGTTCCGAAGCAACCGTTTACCTTTCATTCCGACTCATGGATCAGTGCCACCACAAGCGACTGCAGGACCATACGCACTTCCAAAGTGCAGGATGTACGTCTGTAGCGCGACTACAAAACCCGTACTCCTGGTTGCCCAGCAACACGTATTCCTACACGTCGAACAAAGTAACCAAAAGAAGCAAATACATGTGGTGGGGGGTATGTCCACTCCTCGGGCCGATCGGTTACTAGGCTTACCGCTTACCATATTTCACGGCATGTGGCTAGTACTTTCAAACGCTTAACCACCGCTACCACACGCTGCGACCTTATCAAATTCCATACACAGACGGGTATCATCTCAATATGATACCTCACAAAATCCCGTCCGTCATCCTTATAGTGATAACAGGAATGTAAACATCACAATTCCTATATCGCGCGAGTGACAGGAAATCACTCGACTTCTACCGGTCCTATAAGCATAGCAGCTAGTCGGACTCAAGTTCTAGTGTACAATACATTGGTTTCTGGAATTATGCAACTAAGGTTTTCAAACAACTCCTAAGAACTTAATGCATAAAGATATATATAAATAATATAGGTTGCAGTGTAATAAAGTAGGGGTTATGTCCGGGGCTGGCCTTCGCTAGTGGGGTTGGGGTTAGTCAAATTAATATCCTCTGAACCTTGGTTCGGGGCTTCAGAGAAATCCGCGACGAGATTCCCGGGGTCTTCAGAATAACCTCCTTCTTGTTCCGGAATCAACTGGTAATCTCCGTCAGCGAGAGTGGTCGAGTCTATATGAGATGCAAAGTTACAAGTTATGGAATGGATATACTTTTATGTTATTTCACAATAAAGTTGCAATCCAAACAAAAGAACATTACATTTCGACAATTAACCTATCTACCCTGCACTGGGCAGTCATTTATCGAGTACTAACTAAACTAACTAGTCTCGTTAGGCAACAGGGTGGGTTACCCTAAATATCCGTTTAACTACAATAGGTAGCATATCTGATTATTATAAGTAACACTAAATACACTTAGCAATCTCCATTTATTTTATTAGCTAAACATTGTAATTAACCTTAGGTTATTACTTAATTATGGCTAACTTTGGATTAATTAATCAAATCTTAAATTAAGAAAAATAATTAATACTTATGAAAATTATCATAAGTGGGTTTTATTGAAATTTCACTCTAAAAGGAACTAAGCCACAAAATTAAACAAGATTATAATTGAAAATTCAAGATATAATTATAACTAGAGTTTTACACTAAAACTAGGGTTCAAAATTTAAGGACATCATAAATTTCTCAAGACTAATATTCCAGAAAAGTTTCATAATTTTTCATGCATAATAATTATTATTTATGAATTACCTTTGAATTTAAGCTTGAAACTTATAACTCAAGTTATATTAGGTTTCTGATTCTCAAATTTTTATCTTAGATTACTCCTGTTGTAACAAGCCTAAGATAAATTTTTTAGCCCTAATCATGAAGGAATACATTTGGAAGTAAATTAAGTTACTTTTATCAACATATAACAAAAAGTACTCGAAATCTAAGCAAATGAACAGTAAAGTACTCGAACTTTTTACACAGAGCTGTACATAACACATATAGTCTAGGTTTCAAATTTCAGCTATAACACATGCCTACAACATGAGATACAATTAAAACACTTATTTTCTAATATTTAATATACATCAGAAAATATACACCTACAGCTCAAACTTCCTAAATAAAAGTAGTCGAATTTCACTTAAGGATTCTAACAAAATTTAGTTTGCATTTTTATGACCTTTCCTCGAATTGATATGGAATTTCAAAGTTGGCAGCTTAAATTACACAAGAGGTCCTTCGGTTACTATTTCCCTGAGTCTATTCCTTTGCACAAAACCCACTAAACTTCTATTTCTTCTAACCCGCAGTCCTTCCCCCAATTCCCCCCCGGTCAAGGTAGAAGCCCGGTGTTGACCAGCTTGCTCCGGCGACGGCGAGCGCCGGTGGTGAGGGCAGAGGAACGGGGAAGCAACTAGGGTCCCTTGCGCACCTGTGCGAGCTCGGAATTGAAGGGAGATGGCTTGGGGCGGTGGCGCAACGGAGGCTTGCGGCCGGCGGCGAGGTGGAGCGTTGGGGGCGGTACTCCAGTGCCCTTGGATGACGGTAGAGCGGTCGGAAAGCTGCCTGGGAATGTGGTGGAGCTCAAGCCGGGGTCAATTTGAGCTAGGAAAGGCCGGAAGAGGGAGCTCCACGGTGGACAGACACGGCGGCGACGGGAAAGCTCGGGAAGCTCGTCGGGAAGCCAATGTAAGGCCTTAGGAACCCAATTGATAGGTCAGGGAGCGTCGTAGGGGTGATGTGGTGCAGGCTAGAGCACGGTGGTGGCGTGAAACGGCTTGGGATGGGCTGCCCACGGCGGTGCCGAGCGCGGCCGGAGTTGGGAGAGAAGAGCAATGCGGAATGTGGGTTGCGGCTCAGGAAGGGTAAGGGAAAAAGAGTGCAAATGAACTCTCTACGCTCTCCTGGTCACGTTGAGTAGAAGAAAGGGAACGGAGGGATAAGCACGGGATGTGGAAACGGCGGCGACGACGTGGCGGCCGGCGAACCGCTCGGGTCATCGTGGCACGCGCGCACGAGGCCAGGAAGGGAGGGAAACAGCGGCGGGGGAAGCAAGGGGCGACGCGTGGGCATGTGTAGCAGCTGGAGGTGGAGCTCGGGGTCCTGTGCCGGCGGTCAGCGGCGGAGGCAGAGCGGAGCAGAGGGGGAAGCGGTGGTGCCAGAGGAAGACGAAGCAGGCAGGAGTCAGAAGGACTTGTTCGTGATTTCCAAAAAATTCAGGGACCCCTATGTAATCTAAAATTTCTCACTGCTACAAAGGTCAAATGAGAAAATGTTCAACATGAAAGTTGTAGAGTTTTTCAAACTCTACAACATTGCTGTAGGGCTTGGGTTCAGAAAATCAAGGTTTACAACTATTTGGATTACATTTTGAAACAAGATGGAATTTAAGTTAAATTTATCTTTGCCCACCTAAATTTGATCAAATTTTGGGCATGTTTATAAATTTTCTGACCTGTCATGATTACTTGTATTTTTACACATTAACCCTTAAGTAAATTTGAATGTGACTTTTGTATTCCAACCATTTCATATGTAACCCTTATATTTGTGTTAATTACACATAAGCCCTTAGTTTCATACAAAGTCTATTTCTTTTAGGTTTTAACCTAATATTTGTACTTTTCTTTTCTATAGTCATTTGAATTTGACATTTAAGAGCATTTTCCACACACTTGCACATATGAACTTATAAAATCTATAATTTACAAATACACCCCTAGTTCTCTATACAAACCTTAATATACATACAACACACTAGTAACTAGTGTCTATATTCTAATTACAGGAATGTTACACTAAATGGGTGAATAAAGAGGGTAGAATACAAATGTATGAGGGTTATTTTGCAAAAGTCCAAAACTTGTGTTTAAATCGCAAAAGTAAGTGAAACTACCTTTTGGATGTACGTGTAGTGTAGTTTTATCTATAGGATTTACATAAAGTTTGGAAATTAGGCTAAGTTTCATATTAATTTCAAAACTGTTGCCCTTCTGTAGATGAACCCTAAAGCAAAGTTGTAAATCTTGAAAAACCCTGCACTTTTGCTTTTGGGCCCATCTACATTTGAGCTTTGGTTTGAAAGTTATATGTGCATTACAGTGAGGTCCCTGAACTTTCTACTTTTTACAACTTGGTCCCCTTCGTCTTCCCCAATCCCGATCTCCTCTCTGCTTCTCCTCTGCTGCACGCCGCCGCTCTTGCCCGGCCATGTGCACCGCCCTGCATCTTGGCGCCGCCTTCCACGCGTCGCCCCACCCCTTCTCCCACCGCCACGCCGCCTCTGCTGTCCTCCCCTCGCCATTCCACGTCGAGCAACCGATCCGGAGCGGCCGCCACGCCACCCCGTCGAGCACGCCGGCGCCGCCCGCCGCTCTATGCCTGGCCGCGTGACCGCTCTCTCTCCCTTTCACTTCCACCGCATCTTGTGTCTCTATAAAACCGAACCAAGCTCCCCCTCTCTGCTGTTCCCCCTTTCTTCTTCCCCGCGACCATCAACACCGAGCCGCCGCCGAGTTGTTCCTCACTGGAATTCGCTGTGATCCCTTCACCCCATCCAAATCCCCTCGACGTACTGCTTCCCCACCTCCTCCCCTAGCCCCTCGACCTGATCCGGTCCGGCCCCCAGCCTCCCTCGCCAGAATCACCCCCACCCCGAGCCGCCCCTCACCGGAGCCGCCCGAGCTTGACCTCACCGTCGACAGCACCCCTCTGCCACCTCCTCGGCCGATCCAAGTACGGAGATCACCTCCCCAACTCCTTCTGATGCTCGTGCGCGCGTCCGATCCCCCTGTTCGTTGGTCCTTCGCCGGGAACGGCGACGCGCTGCCACGGCCGCCGCACCTCCCCGTCGTTGGTCCCGTTCCACTGTCGCCCGTCGTGCACAATCACCTCCAAAGTGTTCCTTAGGTCTCGTAGCCCGTGCCAAGCCGACCCCTCCCCGCCGGCGACCTCGCCGTCGGCGAGAACGTGCCAGGGCCAAGCAGCAGGCCCCTGTCGAGGCGTGGTAGGGGCATATGTGTAAAAGTTTTTAGTGTCCTAGGGACCTAGGCACTAATGTACCGAAGACCCCCCTATGTGTCTTGTTATTTCATGTGATTGATGTTGCTGCCTTGTAAAATTCATAGAAAATTGTAGAAAAATCCAAAAATTGCAAAACTAGTTTTGTTGGAAACTAGATTTCAAACCCTGCAATTTTATTAGTGAAGTTTAGTTTGAAACTAAATACTTTTGTGTCTATTTTAAATCTAAGCTTAAGAGGTATTTTGTGTATAACTTCTACATCTTAGCTTTGTTTCTTATGATTTTTAGTATGTAACTTCTATAGGCTTTGTGTAACCTTGTGTAAAAGTTTCAAACTTAGCTTTGTTTTGTAGCATAACTTATTTTGAATTTAGGGAAATTCAAATTTTGAAATGAAATGAAATTAGTGAAACATGTCCCTTAGGCTTATTTAATTAGATCTTTTTATCATAACCTAAGGTGTTGATAATTAGTCAACAATTAAATTTTCAAGACTTTATGATTCTATTTACCTAAGTTTTGAATTTAAGCTTGGAATTTGAATTCAAAATTCAAATGTTCTAGTTCCTGTTTGAAATGAATCCAGTACTATAATCATGACTCATTTATAAATGCTAATTGAAGCCTAAACCCCTTTGTTTCATGAACTCATGTGTGTTGACTTTGTTTAATTGCAACTTTGTTGTGACATAAGATCTTAAATTCAAATCTCATCTTACTTAAATTGTTGCATATCATATAGAATCAACGACGCTCGACGATGGAGATTACAAGTTGGTCTTAGGGCAAGACCAAGGGTTTTCTGAAGACCCAACACAATTCGTCGAGGAACTAACTGAAGCCCCGAACCAAAGTTCGGAAGCCTCTAACACTCCTGCCCCCAACCCCACTCAAGAAGGCAAGCCCCGATGCGTACCCTAGTATTTCAATTCATTACAATTTCATTATTATATTATATATCTTGCATTACGTCTAGGAGTTGAAATGAAACCTTAGTTGCATAAAATCTTAGGGATCCAATGTATTGTACCCGAGTCCTTATCGCATAGACGCTCTGCTTAATAGGACCGGTAAAAGTCGAGTGATTTTCTGTCACTCGCGCAACATAGGAGTTGCATGTTTACTATTCCACAATCACTATAAGAATGATGGACAGGGTCATGTGCGGTATCATAACCTAAAAGTTTACCCTATTTGTTTTGATAAAAGTTGATAAGGTTGCAATGTGTGGTAGTGGTGGCTAAGCGTTTGAAAGTACTAGCCACATGCCGCGAAATATGGTAAAGCGGTAAGCCTAGTAACCAATCGGCCCGGCAAGTGGACATACCTCCCACTACTCGTAATTTGGTTTTTCTCACGCACCGACATGTGGGAGTACGTTCTGCAAGGCAGACAGGAATACAGGTTCATGTAGTCGTACTACAGACATATGTCCTGCACAATTGATGTGCGTACGGTCCTGCAGTCGCTTGTGGTGGCCTGCTCCACGACCCGGAATGAAAGGCAAACGGTTGCTTCGGAAAAATCATTGGATGTTCCAAGCGTGTGAGTTAGGTTTACCCTTGCAAGGTTTGAAATTCAATTCAGAATCGTCCGTTTCTCGTGGAGATTGAGACTGCTTATCCCTTTTGCCACATAGAGTAAGAAGTGTAACCATTGATAGAATAATCATGCTGAATGATAATCTCTACCTTGCTTGCTTAGCATAGGTGCTAACCTAGAATGGGTAATCAACTAGAATTTGAAAGCTAAAAATTTGAAAGTAGATCATACTCTTTGTTGCTTTTCAGCTGAAAATAGACCCAGAACCCTTGAAATGCCTTCATGAGTCTAGTTACGGGCTAAAGTATACCCATCTCGGGTAAGCCTTGCTGAGTATTAGTATACTCAGTCTTGGAAATAAACTTTTCAGGTATGACCTTCGAGAACCCCACGGATAGCCTCGCCTGGCCAACTTCAGTTCCGTGTGGCTGGTCCGTGGAATGGGATCCGTCCCCGGCTGGCAGTGACCCTCCTGAGTGACACCAGGCCTTGGGCTGAGCATGCTGTCCACTTTCACAACGTGTGTAGTCGCGTGTTCTTTTCTTTCCGCTGTGAGTTTGGGCAAGCTGTTCGGCTTGTCAGTTTAAACATGGTTTGTATAAGTTTTACTTAAGTTTGAACCTGGTTTGTAATAATATTTGAATATCTGTAAATTAAAAGTTGATGAGCTGTTCTGTGATTGTAAACTCGCCTTCGTGCGAGGTAAACCTGCTTCGATCCTGTTGAACTGTGGTTGTATCGGGCGGAGACCCGACAGACCAATGGATTGTTCCGTTTGAAGTGCGTTGAGTTGATACCAGCTGTATAGCGATCATTAGCGCACTTGAGCCGGAATAATTCAGACGGTTCTGCCACAGCTGGTATCAGAGCCGTAGGTTTACTTTTACATCTGGAATAGCTCTTAAAAAGTGTTTTCAGGATAAAACTGGTCCAACAAATGAATTTACAAAGTACGTTGGATCCGTTAAGGTTGATGCCTATAACGTAAAGCCCTAGGGACTTATATGGGGATTTACAGGTGGCTACCAGAATATGTATACATGTATAGATAGTGTGGCAGAACCAACCTGAATTATACCGGCTCAAGTACGTGAGTCCATTCCTGAGGGCTCCAACGTGCTTCAAACGGTATAATCCCTTGGCCTGTCGGGTAACGTCCCGATAAACCACCGAATACAGGATCAATAAGGTTACCTCACACGAAGGTGAGTCCAGAGATACAGTCACCATCATATTTTACATCACAGGAAATTACAATATAAGAGTTTCCAAAAGGAGTACGAAGTTTCAAATTTAGAGAAAACATTACAAAACTGTTAAGGTTATAGTTTTTGGCAGCGGAAAACATACGCGATGATTACAACACGTTGTCAAGATGGATGTCATGCTAAGCCCGGGCACGACATCACTCGGCATCATCAGTGTTGGCCGGGGACGGATCCCATTCCACGGACCAATCTTCTGGAAGAGCACAGGGCCAAGACAAGGGAAGAGTAGGGTCTTCAAAGATTTCACCTGAAAAACATATAACTAGCAAGACTGAGTATACTAATACTCAGCAAGGCTTACCTGGGATTGGGTATACTTTAGCCCGTAACTAGACTCATGAAGGCATTGTATGGCTCTAGGTTTATTTTCAGCTGAAAAGCAACAAAGAGTATAACCTACTTTCAAGTTTTAGCTTTTAGATTCTAGCTTGAGTAGCCATTCTAGGTAAGCACCTATACTAAACAAGCAAGATAAGGATTTTCATCCATCAAGATTATTCCATTAACAATTACACTTTTTACTCGATGTGGCAGAAGAAATAAGCAGTCTCAATCTTCGTGAGAGGCGGACGATCCGAATCGAATTTAACCTTGCAAGGTAAACCTAACACACACGCTTGGAATACCAACAGGGTGTTCCGAAGCAACCGTTTACCTTTCATTCCGGGTTGTGGACAGGGCCACCCCAAGTGACTGCAAGACCATACGCACACCCAATGTGTGCAGGACGTATGTCGGTAGCGCAACTACAAAACCCGTACTCCTGGTTGCCCTTGCAACACGTATTCCCACACGTCGAATCAAGTAACCCAAAGAACCAAATACATGTGGTGGTCAGTATGTCCACTTGCCGGGCCGATTGGTTACTAGGCTTACCGCTTACCATATTTCGCGGTATGTGGCTAGTACTTTCAAACGCTTAGCCACCACTACCACATGCTGCGACCTTAACCATTTTGAACAAAACAGACAGGGTACACCTTCAGGTCATGATACAACACATGACCCTGTCCATCATCCTTATAGTGATTACAAGAATGTAAACATTACAACTCCTATATCGCGCGAGTGACAGGAAATCACCCGACTTTTACCGGTCCTATTTAGCAAAGCATTTAAGCGATAAGGACTCGGGTACAATACATTGGGTTCCTAAGATATCATGCAACTAGGGTGTCATCGCAACTCCTAGATGTAATGCAAGATATATATAATGTATAAGATTGCGTATTGTAGTAATTTGAAGTACTGGGTTGTGCACCGGGGCTTGCCTTTACTGGTGGGACTGAAGTCAGGGATGTTAGTATTGTTGTCTTCCGTACTTTGGTTCGGGGCTCGCGATATCCCTTGGTGACGTTCATTTGGTCTTCAGAAACATCCTCCGTAGACTTCGGGGAGATCTCGTAGGTACTGCTTGCAGAAGTAGTCGTATCTACATGCAATGCAACATTACATTCAAAGTGTGCACACAAAACTATATTACTTCACAATAAAGTTGCAATCCAACACTCATTTAACATACCACTCATATAACAACCAAAAAGATTTGAACTAAACCTAGACAGAGCTATAGGGGAACAACTAATAGAATCACCTACTTGTTGAGGGTTACAACAGAGCCGATTGGAAACAACGGGGGTTTAGTCGATTGAAAGGTGCATCGGTTTGGATCGGCCTATAGCAAGAATCTTAAGATCGTGTGTGCATCTCCGATACATCAACTATGTGCAGCCAATGTAGGACAGAATAGAAGAATTATATCGGCAGTAGCCGATATTAGAAGGGTAACAACCGGATCAACTAACCAGCCGAGGGTAGAAGCATACCAAAAGAAGGGCATCGGCTGACAGTTGTTACACAGAAACATTATAGACTCAAGGAAATGGATGCTTAGCGGCTGAACCAAAAGCTGATGTAGAAATGCAGCTGCAGAGATGTATAAGTTAAACAATAGATGCGCATGAATTAACAAAGACCTTTACACGAAGAGAAACTTAAGGAAACGGCAATCAAGACAAGGATAACATCTTGAGGGCAGAGATATGAGCACTCGGGTGACAGGATTATCTAACTGTCACACATCTCCATTTAAAACATATATCTTATAATTATTTCTCAGCTATATCACATGCATCTATTATAAAGCACAATAAAACATTTGTTCCCTAATATTTGGCCTAAATCACACATCAAAGATTTTCAATTCAAGAGCACAACTTAAAACTTGTAGGGTTTGACTTAGGATTTCAAACCAAACTGATTTTACATTTTTATGAACTTCCTACGAAAATCTATGAAATGTAGAAGTTCATTGATTTGAAATAAAGAAAGCTTTGGGAATTTTACAAAGAACACCCTAGAACTTTCTAAATTAAAGCAATTAAGTCCCTGGTCGGAGAAAATAAAGAACAGGAAGATAACGACAATATTTCCGGCGAAGGGATTGCCGGCATTAAGAAGATTTAGTAAAACAGGGCAAACCTTGGGGTAGCCTTGGTTATGAAGGAGAACATGCGGAAAGTGAACTCCCGCGATGAACAGATTCGACGATAAGATGAGCTCGACGATGACGAGATTCCGTGGTTGACGAAGAAGCTTGCCGGGGAATTGTAGTGGGTAGAGAATGGCCGAAGAGGTAATCCCCACGGTGATTTGTGGTGATGGCGGTTGGTTGAGCGATCAACGAGGGTAGGAACTGCTGGATATCGTGGATCACGGGACGAGACGATGGAGCCGAATGGGTTCGCTATACTGACTTCTCCGTGAACCCCAGGATTTTCCTGCTCACGAGCTGAGCCGGCCACCGGTAGAACGCTCCCGCTCGCACTCGCGAGCGCGCCGGTTCAATTCCGCTCGGTCCTCTGGGTCCTGCAACTTCGCCGTCCCCTCCACTTGTTGCGACGCCTTCTGGTTTGACCTACCACCGCCGCCGGTCTTGCGTTGCACGTCAAACCCGTGTCGCGTTGCTTCCGCCTCGACTTCCGTATAGATGAAGGGAGCTCGTCGTGCCTGGCTGCACCGCATCTCCTCCGAGCTCGTCACGCTCGACCATTGCCTTCGCTCCGCGGCTTCTCTTTCCGATTCGCTACGCCATACTCACACCTTCGCCTTCGCGAGGACTGTGGTCTACCTGTATTAGGGCCGTGCCTTCCGCTGCGTTTTCCTCGCCGGCCTCAAATGTCCATCACGCGTGACCCTCCTGCACACCAACTCGGTCGCGGCCTGAGCTCGCCCAGCGGGAACTCTGTCATGCGTTGCACGCCGTCGCTCTGCACGTCGTTGCCTTGCATAGCTCCTCCTCCTCCTTCTGTTGCTGGTCACGTGCTCGCTTCGGCCTTGCCGCGCCGCATCGGCACACCGTCGCACCATTCGCCCGACGGCGTCCTGTACCCTTGATGCCTCATCCAACAGCAGAACCTTCACGTTCTTCAGCACCGCGCGTATCGGCATTTCGTCGAACACCTGAACTGCGTCCTCGATACGGCCATCACGTTCCCGCATCTTGTGCAACACCTTTCCACCGCAACTCTTCCTGCGCGTGCCGTTGCTCGGCACGTCGCACTCCGGCACTGCCTGCTCGTGCCTATGGGCCCGTTCTCCTTCGGCCGCCCAACACCTGCACACTCCGCCAGCTTCCGCGCGTCACCGTGCGCACGCTCGCGCCACCCGCTCGGCGTCGCTCACGTTTGCTCATGCACCGCCCGCGAACCGCCTCAGTGTCCGCTCGCCGTGTGCTGCTTCATCTGCGCGCCCACAACACCAGCTTTCATTTCTGCCCGTGCCGCTCCTGAGCCGCCGCGGTGCCGCACGCGCCTGGCCCGCATCGCCTGCTCCTGCTCAAGCCTGCACTGCTCCTGTTTCCAGCGCCTGCTTCCGTTCGCTCTTGAGCCCGCCACTCTGCGCTGCCCGCACGCCTGGCCGCTGCTGCTCGGGCTCGCCTGCGCGCCGCGCCACCGCCAGCCCGCGCTGCCTGCGCGCCTCCTGCGCCGCGGCCCGCGTCCGCTCTGCGCGCCTGCGCGCTTGCTCCCCCACGCCTCCGCCTGGGCCGCGTCTCCAGCCGCTCGGGCCCCTGCGCTGCGCTCGCCCGGGCGCGCCTGCGGCCGCCGCCAGCCCGTGCGGCCGCCTGCTGCTGCCTGCTGACTACCCAAGCCGGTGGAGGAGAGGGTAGATGAGAGAGAGAGAAAGAACAGATGCAGCCGCCCGTGAACAGAGAGAGAAAGAACAGAGTGAACAGATGCAGCCGCCCGTGAACAGAGAAAGAACAGAGAGAAAAGAAGGAGGAATATATTTCCCTATGGACCTATGCGTAAATACAGAAAACTGCAAGGGCCTGACTGTAAAATAAAATTTCCCATCAATCCAAAACTCAAATGAAGAAATGCCCAAAACGAAAGTTGGAGAGTTGTTCAAACTCTACAACATTGCTTTAGAGCTCAAGTTCAAAAACTCAAAATTTATATTTTTACATGTGAATCTTTGAACAAAAGTCGGATTTGAATTGCTTTTGTCCTAAAGAGCGTAACTTTATAAAATTCAGGACCTAAATGCAAGCATTTATGACACGTCATAATGACGGGATAGACTCGTCATAATGGTTGGATAGACATGTCATGATGACTTGCACTTTTTATACTTTAGTCCTGAGTAATTTTGAAGTTACTTTTGTAAATCAAATACTTGCATAAAAAGACTTGTACTTTTATAAAAT
Source organism: Panicum hallii (assembly GCF_002211085.1). Taxonomy (NCBI): domain Eukaryota; kingdom Viridiplantae; phylum Streptophyta; class Magnoliopsida; order Poales; family Poaceae; genus Panicum; species Panicum hallii. The sequence goes on from NC_038050.1 coordinate 33,580,118, forward strand.
TACATAAATACCCTTATTTTCACCACTTTACCCAAAATTTTTTTACACTTTAACATACACATTTCAAATGAAACTTTTGGATAAATATATATTTTTTACAGGGAATAAAATAAGAAAAACATGTTTACAAAACCACCTTTCACTTATTTTGAAATTACCCTTATCCAAATATATTTTGCAAAAACAACCCTAGGTTTTTCTGTAATTACAAAAATGACCCTTTTTATTTGCACTTTTAAGTTTTCAAAAGTTTCACATAACACACACGAGCTTTATACAAACAAACACATACTTCACACTAACAAAATATATCTAGTATTGCAAGTACACGAACTGTCACAGATAGTTCTGACTTGCAGCACTACTTTTTGTCAAAATTTAAATTCATGTACAACTCAACCTTACTTTTTGTAACGACACCTACGATCATGAGGTAAGAAGGTAAGGATCCTCAGCTTACTGGGGAGTTAGCCTTCCCGTCGGTGATGCGAACCGAACGCTGTTTCTCAAGCAGTGGCCTACTTAAGATGCTGCCAATATATCAACTTAAGTTGATCATATTGGGAGTATATGGTTCGGCGCAGGGTATAGCGATCGCTGTTCATACCCCCGCATTTTGCGGTACCCCCGTGAATACGTTGATTTTACGATGTATGCTAATGTTGTCTGTACGGCGGTAATTGTACAGATGCTGTTTCTATAGTGAACAGTACTGTTTGGGGACGCTTTCATGTCATGCTGCCATGAAAGGTTCATGATATTTATATATATGTGTGTTTTTCTGCAGGTATACTAACCCCGATTAAGAGGTTAGGACGAGTAGGATTTATCGATTAGTTATATAGTGAGAGACGTATGGGTGTGCCACCAGAATTAACCACGTAAGTTCAAGGATATTCGGCAATTGTTTTGGTTGTGAGGACGAGTAGTACGTGCATGCATAGTTCGTTGTCAAACAAAAGGATGTAATATATGTTTAATACTGCTAAGGATGAATGGTATGTTGTTTGTCTCTGGAATGGGTTGATAGGGTTCTTATGGTAGTTTTAAAGTTGGGTTTCTTAAAGTACCTGAGGCTTTCATCTGATTTTCAGTCTTTGCTGTTATCAGAATTGATTATCTTGTTCCATTTATCTTGTACTTTCTCAGCAAGGTAAAAAGTCTCACCATTTGCATTTCTGTTGCAGATGGCAGCCCCTCCTCACATCTTTTGGGATCCGGCAGGGCATCTCCACACAAATGCCCTGCATTGGGAGGGTTTTCCTCGTTTACTTTGGGATCCGACAGGGCATCTCCACACAAATGCCCTGCATTGGGAGGGTTTTCCTCCTAACATCTTTTGGGATCCTTAAGGTCGTTTGGCTATACAGATCCTCCACAATATGATGCAGTAGAGTATTAGGAAGAGGGCATTTATTGAGCTCGAGTCAGACTGACTATCCCTCAACACCCTCTTCGTTCCCAATGGCAACTCATTGAAATTGAAGTGATGGGCTATCGAATAATTGACACCATTGAAGGAGCAGCACTGGAAGCTATCTATGTTTTCTGGAATTAGCATCCCGGGGAAGTCGCAGGACAACCCATTGGTTTATTTGTTACGACAGATCCTAATGAGCCAGAATGGAATCTCGGGATAGTCCCTGAGAGTCATAGACTGGAAGGTCCACCGGAAGAAGCACTTCGAGGTATGATGCGGTTTATGAATGTGCAGTATCATTATCAATTGTTACTGCATCGTGAGATGTGCCAATTGGTTAATGCTGCGCGCAGTCTCTATAGGGAAGCTGATAGACATATCACCCAAGTGGATCAACTTCGAGCTTTGGTGATTGAGAAAGATGGAATCATTGCTACCCAAAATGAGACTATTCATCATCAAGAAGATCAAATCAATGAGAGTGATGCGACAATCACCCAACGCAACACGATCATTGAATTTCTTCAAGAGCAAATTCATGATCTCATCCTCGAAGTTGATGATGCCAATGCGCACATAATTGAGCTTCAACAGCAGCCTGTGCCTCCTGCAGTACCGGCACCTGAAGAAGAAGAAGAAGATCCCGAAGAAATTGAGGGAGTCTCCGAGATTGATTCTGAGGACTGAGATCCTATCATCAGTCCCCATCATTCCTCTTCGGGTAGTCAGTCATTAGTGGGCAACTTTGATGACTTTTAGTTGTAGTTAAGTGAGTGATAGTCTAGTTGTAACTAATGTAGAAAAATATAACATAAGCGGTGTGTAGTCTATCTAGATGTAGAGCCACTTGTTGTATATGTGGCATGGGCACTTAGGTAAAGGTTTGTAGTGGTTTAAGTGCGTTGGTGTAAGATGTAAGGATCACCAGTGTTTATATAGCAATCTAAATCTTGTGTTTCGTTATCCTGCTCAATGTCCTTGCATCTGTTCTGAGTGGATTGAATGGAGCATATGAATTACATTTCCATTTGGTAATTGTATATCATCTGAAATTGGAGTAAGAATATGGTTGATAATGGATATCTCCTTTATTTCAGATGGTTGGAGCTACTCGTGGAACCCCGGAAGGATTCCGGGCAGATCAGGCCAGTGGTTCTCAGCAACCGCCACCCCCACCTCCAAATCTGGCCGAGGTTATGGCCCGACAAACAGAACTTCTCAATCAACTTGTACAGGCTCAGATGGGCCACTTCCATCAGCAACCCCGAGGCCGAGATGAACCCCTATCGGCCAGTTACCAAGACTTCCTTAGTACCCAGCCTCCATTATTCCATAAGGCAGACGAGCCTCTGGACGCAGACGCTTGGCTTCGAACCATTGAGTCCAAGTTCGCCTTATTATCTGCTTCATGTTCAGACGAAAATAAGGCACTTTTTGCAGCCCAGCAACTCCGCGGCACAGCTCGCTTATGGTGGGATCATTTTTACGCCATGCAGCCTGCCGATCATGTTGTCACCTGGGATGAGTTCCGGACCGCCTTTCGAGCGCACCATATACCTGAGGGACACATTGGGCGCAAGCTCAATGAATTTCTGAACCTGACTCAAGGAACCCGCACCGTTATGCAATACGCACAAGTTTTCAACCACTTGTGCCAATACGTGGGATACCATGCGGACAGTGATGCCCGCAAAAGAGATCGTTTTCGCCGAGGCCTGAACACCAAACTTAAGGAACGACTGAATTTAGTAAGGGCCGATAATTTCAATGAACTGGTCAACATGGCCATTACTCAAGAAGATTGTATCTCAGCCCATAGAGCTGAAAAGAAACGGAAGGCACCTACAGGGCCTGCAACTACGCAACCATCAAGGTATCGATTGGTCCCGAGTAACGCCCCTCGAGCCCCGCCTCGACGCAATTTGCCTGGCAGATGGGTAGCCAGACCACCCCAATAGGCACGATTCAACCGACCACCGACGCCACAAATTCAACAGCAACCACAACAAGGTCCGCGGCCGAGCTTTCTGCCAGCCAACCAAGGAAACATCTACTATCGTTGTTTCAACTGCGGAAGCCCGTCCCATTTTATCAAGGATTGCCCTCAACCTAGGAAGTCTTTCCAAAGGCAAACATCCAGTCCAACCAGCAAGGGCAAGAGACAAGTGGTCCAGGTCCACCAAGGAAGGGTGAGCCTCACCACACTCTCCGAACTTCCCGAAGGGACACCGATAATGATGGGTATATTTTCTATCAACCATCACCCCATTATTATTCTTTTTGATACTGGTGCCACCCATAGTTTTATCAGTAAGGATTGTGGGACTAAAGTAGGCTTGGATATCTATGCTATAAATGAAGCCTATAAAATCATAACTCCTGACGGTAAGATTTTATCCAATCAAATCTGTAGAATGGTACCAATTCAGCTGGGTAGTCACCCAATCAAAACAGATCTGTTAGTGATAGACCTAAAGGGAATGGATGTTCTTTTAGGTATGAATTGGATGACCCAACACCATGTGTCCTTAGATATCTCTTCGCGAATTGTGGGGATAAATTCACCTGAGTATGAGCCTACTATTCTCTATCTCCCCCAACAGCAGTACCTTAACCCTTGTACTTATGCTGCAACCGGGATCAAGCTAAAGGGTATCCCTATCGTCTGCGAGTATCCAGATGTCTTCCCAGACAATTTGCCTGGAATGCCCCCGGATAGAGATATCGAGTTTATCATAGAACTCCAACCTGGCACAGCCCCTATTTCTAAGAGATCTTATCGTATGCCTCCTAACGAGTTGGTCGAGTTAAAAATCCAACTCCAAGATCTCTTAGACAAGGGTTTCATTCGTCCAAGTGCATCACCATGGGGTTGTCCAGCCTTGTTTGTGAAAAAGAAAGACAATAGCTTAAGGCTGTGTGTGGACTATCGTCCTCTCAATGCGGTAACTATCAAAAACAAATATCCCCTACCCCGCATTGACATTCTCTTCGATCAACTAGCCGGAGCTAAGGTATTCTCCAAAATTGATCTTCGTTCCGGCTATCACCAAATTAAGATCCGGCCAAGTGATATTCCAAAAACCACTTTCTCCACCCGATATGGTTTATATGAATACCTAGTTATGTCATTTGGTCTCAGTAATGCTCCAGCCTATTTCATGTACCTCATGAATTCTGTCTTCATGCAAGAACTCGACAAATTTGTTGTGGTCTTTATTGACGACATCCTGATCTATTCCAAAACTCCAGAAGATCATGTCAAACATCTTCATGTCATTCTTCAACGATTAAGAGACCACCATTTATATGCCAAATTCTCCAAGTGCGAGTTTTGGTTGGATACAGTAAAATTTCTGGGCCATACCATTTCTGGTGACGGTATATCTGTTGACCCCAGCAAAGTGCAAGAAGTGATGGATTGGAAACCTCCTGTGACAGTTCATCAAATTCGAAGGTTTCTTGGTCTAGCTGGCTATTATTGTCGTTTCATTCCTGACTTTTCCAAAATAGCCAAACCTATGACCGAACTACTAAAGAAAGGTGTTAAATTCGCTTGGGATCAAAAATGCGATGATGCATTCCACATTCTTAGAGATCATTTTACTACTGCTCCAGTTTTGGCTCAACCAGATGTGTCAAAACCCTTTGACATCTATTGTGATGCATCAGGAACCGGGCTTGGTTGTGTACTTATGCAGGACAGCCGAGTAATTGCATATGCATCACGAGCACTCAGGGTTCATGAACAGAACTATCCTACTCATGATCTCGATCTAGCAGCTGTCATTCATGCCTTGAAAATTTGGAGACATCATCTAATGGGTGCAAAGTGTCATATATACACCGACCACAAAAGCCTCAAATATATCTTTACACAAGCAGATTTGAATATGAGGCAAAGAAGCTGGCTAGAACTTATCAAAGATTATGACTTGGAAGTACGCTATCATCCAGGCAAGGCCAATGTCCTTGCAGATACACTCAGTCGCAAAGCACATTATTTTCGCTTATCTATTGAAGCTTTCAATGAGACTCTTTGTGGGGAAATAAGAAAGCTTAATCTAGAAATTATTCCCCAGGGTGACTTAAACCATCTCTCAGTTGAAGCCACGCTTAGGGATGGCATTGTCCTAGCTCAACAGCGCAATAAAGGAGTCAGCATTATTAAGCAAAAGATAGCACAAGGAGAAGGGAAATATAAATGCTTCCAAGTGGATCTAGAAGGAGTATTATGGTTCAACGAACGTATCGTTGTACCCAAGGACCATAAGCTCCGTAAACAGATATTGGACGAAGCTCACCTATCCAAATTCTCTATGCACCCTGGCAGTACGAAGATGTACCAGGACCTGAAACAAAACTTTTGGTGGACTCGTATGAGGCGAGAAATTGCCAAGTATGTCTTAGAATGTGATATCTGCCAAAGAGTCAAAGCCAGTCATCTAAAAACTGCTGGTGTCCTTCAACCTCTACCCATTCCCTCTTGGAAGTGGGAGGATATCAGTATGGATTTTATTGTTGGTCTGCCTAATACTTTTCTGAGACATGACTCTATTTGGGTAATCATGGATCGATTAACCAAAACTGCACATTTCCTTCCCATGCATACTACGTATATTGCCAAAAAGTATGCCGAGATTTACCTAGAGCAAATTGTTCGTCTTCATGGGATACCTAAGACGATAATTTCTGATCGTGGAGCACAATTCATCGCTTGATTTCGGGAGCAACTTCAACATGCTCTTGGAACTAAGTTAATTCGAAGCTCCACGTATCATCCTCAGACAGATGGACAAACTGAGCGGGTAAATTAGACTCTGGAAGATATGCTTAGATCCTGTGTCCTTCAGTATGACAAGAATTGGGACAAATGTTTGCCACTTGCAGAATTCTCGTACAACAATAGCTATCAGACCAGTCTCAAAATGGCCCCGTTCGAAGCATTGTATGGTCGCCGATGCCAAACTCCTTTGAGTTGGTCACAAACCGGCGAGCGTAAAATCTTTGGACCAGACCTGGTCATGGAAGCAGAGGATAAAATAAAGATTATCCAGAACAATTTAAAGGCAGCCCAATCTTGATAGAAAAGCTACGTTGATGTACGAAGAAGACCATTACAGTTTCAAATTGGAGACTTCGTATATCTTCGAGTATCTCCTACTCGGGGTATTCAAAGGTTCGGCGTAAAAGGGAAACTTGCTCCTCGATACATCGGACCTTTTGAAATCCTTGAAATCTGTGGACCCGTAGCTTACCATCTTCAACTTCCTTCTCAATTAGCGACCATCCATAATATCTTCCATGTATCCCAACTCAGGAAGTGTGTTAAGATTCCTACCGAGGTCCTCGATTCCCAAGCCATCGAAATCGAACCTGATCTGACCTATACAGAACACCCTCTTAGAGTGCTAGACACTAAAGAAAGGAGCACTAGAAGAGAAACCATCAGAATGTACAAGATTCAGTGGAACCATCACCTAGAGGAAGAGGCAACATGGGAAACTGAATCTTATCTTCAGCATAATTTCCCGGACTTCTTCCAAGCCAACCTCCGAAATTGATCATCCAAATTCTTCTGTTCCGGAATCTCGGGACGAGATTCTTTTTAGGGGGGAAGGCTGTGACACTCAGGTAAATAGCATGGTCACACCCTAGATCTTTAGTGTGTTGTTATGTACAAAATGTGGCAAAAGTGGGTTTAAAAATTTTAATGTTAAGGAAAAGTGGTTGTTTATATAATTATATTTTAATAGAGGCCCTTTTGTGCTAAATGGGTGAATAAAGAGGGTAGAATACAAATGTATGAGGGTTATTTTGCAAAAGTCCAAAACTTGTGTTTAAATCGCAAAAGTAAGTGAAACTACCTTTTGGATGTATGTGTAGTGCAGTTTTATCTATAGGATTTACATAAAGTTTGGAAATTATGCTAAGTTTCATATTAATTTCAAAACTGTTGCCCTTCTATAGATGAACCCTAAAGCAAAGTTGTAAATCTTGAAAAATCCTGCACTTTTGCTTTTGGTCCCATCTACATTTGAGCTTTGGTTTGAAAGTTATATGTGCATTACAGTGAGGTCCCTGAACTTTCTGCTTTTTACCACCAGGTCCCCTTCGTCTTCCCCAATCCCGATCTCCTCTCTGCTTCTCCTCTACTGCACGCCGCCGCTCCTGCCTGACCATGTGCGCCACCCTGCAGCTCGGCGTCGCCTTCCACGTGTCGCCCCACCCCTTCTCCCACCGCCACGCCGCCTCTGCTGTCCTCCCCTTGCCGTTCCACGTCGAGCAACCGATCCCGAGCGGCCGCCACGCCACCCCGTCGAGCACGCCGGCGCCGCCCGCCGCTCTATGCCTGGCTGCGTGACCGCTCTCTCTCCCTTTCACTTCCACCGCGTCTTGTGTTTCTATAAAACCGAACCAAGCTCCCCTCTCTACTGTTCCCCCTTTCTTCTTCCCCGCGACCATCAACATCGAGCTGCCGCCGCATTGTTCCTCGCTGGAATTCGATGTGATCCCTTCACCCCATCCAAATCCCCTCGACGTACTACTTCCCCACCTCCTCCCCTAGCCCCTCGACCTAATCCGGTCCGGCCCCCGGCCCTCCCTCGCCAGAATCACCCCCACCCCGAGTCGCCCCTCAACGGAGCCGCCCGAGCTTGACCTCACCGTCGACAGCACCCCTCCGCCACCTCCTCGGCTGATCCAAGTACGGAGATCACCTCCCCAACTCCTTCTGATGCTCATGCGCGCGTCCGATCCCCCTGTTCGCCGGTCCTTCGCCGGGAACGGCGACGCGCCACCACGGCCGCCGCACCTCCCCGTCGTTGGTCCCGTTCCACTGTCGCCCGTCGTGCACAATCACCTCCAAAGTGTTCCCTAGGTCTCGTAGCCCGTGCCAAGCCGGCCCCTCCCCGCCGGCAACCTCGCCACGCGCCCGGGCCGAGCAGCCGGCCCCTGTCGAGGCGTGGCAGGGGCATATGTGTAAAAGTTTTTAGGGTCCCAGGGACCTAGGCGCTAATGTACCGAAGACCTCCCCCTATGTGTCTTGTTATTTCATGTGATTGATGTTTCTGCCTTGTAAAATTCGTAGAAAATTGTAGAAAAATCAAAAAATTGCAAAACTAGTTTTGTTGGAAACTAGATTTCAAACCCTGCAAATTTATTAATGAAGTTTAGTTTGAAACTAAACACTTTTGTGTATATTTTAAATCTAAGGTTAAGAGGTATTTTGTGTATAACTTCTACATCTTAGCTTTGTTTCTTATGATTTTTAGTATGTAACTTCTATAGGCTATGTGTAACCTTGTGTAAAAGTTTCAAACTTAGCTTTGTTTTGTAGCTCAACTTCTTTTGAATTTAGGGCAATTCAAATTTTGAAATGAAATGAAATTAGTGAAACATGTTCCTTAGGCTTATTTAATTAGATCTTTTTATCATAACCTAAGGTGTTGATAATTAGTCAACAATTAAATTTTCAAGACTTTATGATTCTATTTACCTAAGTTTTGAATTTAAGCTTGGAATTTGAATTCAAAATTCAAATGTTCTAGTTCCTGTTTGCAATGAATCCAGTACTATAATCATGACTCATTTATAAATGGTAATTGAAGCTTAAACCCCTTTGTTTCATGAACTCATGTGTGTTGACTTTGTTGAATTGCAACTTTGTTGTGACATAAGATCTTAAATTCAAATCTCATCTTACTTAAATTGTTGCTTATCATATAGAATCAATGACGCTCGACGACGGAGATTATGAGTTGGTCTTAGGGCAAGACCAAGGGTTTTCTGAAGACCCAACACAAGTCGTCGAGGAACTAACTGAAGCCCCGAACCAAAGTTCGGAAGCCTCTGACACTCCTGCCCCCAACCCCACTCAAGAAGGCAAGCCCCATGCATACCCTAGTATTTCAATTCATTACAATTTCATTATTATATTATATATCTTGCATTACGTCTAGGAGTTGAAATGAAACCTTAGTTGCATAAAATCTTAGGGATCCAATGTATTGTACCCGAGTCCTTATCGCATAGACGCTCTGCTTAATAGGACCGGTAAAAGTCGAGTGATTTCCTATCACTCGCACGACATAGGAGTTGCATGTTTACTATTCCGCAATCACTATAAGGATGATGGACAGGGTCATGTGCGGTATCATGACCTAAAAGTTTACCCTGTCTGTTTTGATAAAAGTTGATAAGGTCGCAATGTGTGGTAGTGGTGGCTAAGCGTTTGAAAGTACTAGCCACATGCCGCGAAATATGGTAAAGCGGTAAGCCTAGTAACCAATCGGCCCGGCAAGTGGACATACCTCCCACCACTCGTAATTTGGTTTTTCTCACACACCGACGTGTGGGAGTACGTTCTGCAAGGCAGACAGGAATACGGGTTCATGTAGTCACGCTACAGACGTATGTCCTGCACAATTGATGTGCGTACGGTCCTGCAGTCGCTTGTGGTGGCCTGCTCCACGACCCGGAATGAAAGGCAAACGGTTGCTTCGGAACAATCATTGGATGTTCCAAGCGTGTGAGTTAGGTTTACCCTTGCAAGGTTTGAAATTCGATTCAGAATCGTCCGTTTCTCGCGGAGATTGAGACTTGTTATCCCTTTTGCCACATAGAGTAAGAAGTGTAACCATTGACGGAATAATCATGCTGAATGATAATCTCTACATTGCTTGCTTAGCGTAGGTGCTAACCTAGAATGGGTAATCAACTAGAATTTGAAAGCTAAAAATTTGAAAGTAGATCATACTCTTTGTTGCTTTTCAGCTGAAAATAAACCCAGAACCCTTGAAATGCCTTCATGAGTCTAGTTACGGGCTAAAGTATACCCCATCTCGGGTAAGCCTTACTGAGTGTTAGTATACTCAGTCTTGCAAATAAACTTTTCAGGTATGTCCTTCGAGAACCCCACGGATAGCCTCGCCTGGCCAACTTCAGTTCCGTGTGGTTGGTCCGTGGAATGGGATCCGTCCCCGGCTGGCAGTGACCCTCCTGAGTGACACCAGGCCTTGGGCTGAGCATGGTATCCACTTTCGCGACGTGTGTTGTCGCGTGTTCTTTTCTTTCCACTGTGAGTTTGGGCAAGCTGTTCGGCTTGTCAGTTTAAACACGGTTTGTATATTTTACTTAAGTTTGAACCTGGTTTGTAATAATGTTTGAATATCTGTAAATTAAAAGTTGATGAGCTGTTCTGCGATTGTAAACTCGCCTTCGTGCGAGGTAAACCTGTTTCGATCCTGTTGAACCGTGGTTGTATCGGGCGGAGCCCCGACAGACCAATGGATTGTTCCGTTTGAAGTGCGTTGAGTTGATACCAGCTGTATAGCGATCATTAGCGCACTTGAGCCGGAATAATTTAGGCGGTTCTGCCACATATGCATCTCTTAAACTACATCTTTGCATATCATATAGACTCAACTACTCTCGCCGACGGAGATTACGAACTGACCCCGGAATCAGAAGTGAAAATTTATGAAGACCCCGGGAACGTCGTCGGAAATCTAACTGAAGCTCCGAACCAAAGTTCGGAAAACCTTGACACTCCTGCCCCGAACCCCACTCACGAAGGCAAGCCCCGGACATAAACCATTACTTTATTTACACTGCAATCTACCTTTATATATATCTACTTATGCATTAAGTTCTTAGGAGTTGTCTGAAAACCCTAGTTGCATATTCCTAGGAACCAATGTACTGAGTATTAGAACTTGAGTCCGAATAGCTGCTATGCTAATAGGATCGGTAGAAGTCGAGTGATTGCCTGTCACTCGCGAGCGTTATAGGAATTGTAGTGTTTACATTCCTGTAATCACTATAAGGATGACGGATGGGATTTATGTGAAGTATAATAGTTGAGATGATACCCCATCTGTGTTGATGAATTTGGCTAAGGTCGCAGTGTGTGGTAGCGGTGGTTAAGCGTTTGAAAGTACTAGCCACATGCCGTGAAATATGGTAAGCGGTAAGCCTAGTAACCAATCGGCCCGAGGAGTGGACATACCTCCCACCACTCATATTTGGTTTTTCCGGTTACTCGCTTCGACGTGTGGGAATATGTGTTGCAGGGCAACCAGGAGTACGGTCGTGTAGTCGCACTACAGACGTACGTCCTGCACATTGGATGTGCGTATGGTCATGCAGTCGCTTGTGGTGGATCTGATCCACGAGTCGGAATGAAAGGCAAACGGTTTCTTTGGAATAATCTCTGAATGTTCCAAGCGTGTGAGTTAGGTTTACCCTTGCAAGGCTGAAATTCGATTCAGGAATCGTCCGTTTCTCGCGGAGATTTAGACTGCTTGATCCCTTTGCCACATAGAGTAACAAGAGCAACCTTATGGTTATCAAAGATGATGTTTGTTTAAAAGATTTTACCATGCTTGAATAGTTATAGTTGCTTACCTAGAATGGATAATCAACTAGAACCTGAAGGCTAAAATTTGAAAGTAAGGATCTACTCTTTGTTGCTTTTCAGCTGAAACTAAACCCAGAACCATTTAAAGCCTTCATAGTCTAGTTAAATGGCTAAGTATACCATGAAACGGGTAAGCCTTGCTGCGTATTAGGATACTCAGCCTTGCATTGTGAATTTTGTTCCACGTAATCCCCTGAGGACTCTACTCTGCCTGTGCCATGGCCCTATGTTCTGCCCGATGGTTGGTCCGTGGAATGGGACCCGTCCCCGGCCAACACTGATCATACCGAGTGATGTCATGCCAGGGCTTAGCATGATGTCCGTACTGGCGACGTGTATAGTTGTCGTATTTTAAATTCCGCTGCCATAAACTTGAAACTTAAACTGGTTTGTAATAATTTATATCAGTTTGGAACTTATGCTACTTTTGGAACCTCTTGTAATGTAAATGTCTGTGATGTAAAATATGATGGCAATTGTATCTCTGGACTCGCCTTTGTGCGAGATACCTTGTTTGATCCTACTTTCGGTGGTTTATCGGGATGTTACCCAACAGGCCAAAGGGTTACACCGTTTGAAGTACGATTGGAGCCCTTGAGAGAGAATTTGCGTACTTAACCGGTGTAATTTAGGTTGGTTCTGCCACAGCTGGTATCAGAGCTAACAAGTGTACCCTGGAGATATGATTGACCTTAGAAATGTTTTCAGTATAAAATTTGACCAACAAAGTATTTGGTAAAACTATGTTGGTTTCATTAAGGATTGTGCTTAGTACGTAAAGCCTTAGGGTGATGTTATTAAGGGAATTAGAGGTGGCCATAGTATATATATAACTCTAACTTCCAGCATTATTTTCTGTCAAAATTTAAATTTATGCACAATTCAACTTTACATTCTGTAACAACATCTTCGATGGTAAGGTAAGAAGGTAAGAATCCTCAGCTAACTGAGGGAGCTTGGCCTTCCCGTCGGTGATGCGAACCGAACGCTGTTTCTCAAGCAGTGGCCTATTTGAGATGCTGCCAATATATCAACTTCGGTTGATTATATTGGGAGTATATGGTTTGGCGCAGGGTATGGCGATCGCTATTCATACCCCCGCATGTTGCGGTACCCCCGTGAATACGTTAATTCGATAACGTATGCTAACGTTGTCTGTACGGCGGTAATTGTACGGATGCTGTTTCTATAGTGAACAGTAATGATTGGGGACGCTTTCATGACATGCTGGCATGAAAGGTTCATTGGATATATATTGTGGTTTTCTGTAGGTACACTAACCACGATTAAGAGGCTAAGACGGATAGGACTTATCGACTAGTTATTAGTGAGAGACGTATATATTATGCCACCATAACTAACCACGTAAGTCCGAAGATATTCGGCAGTTGTTTTGATTGTGAGGTCGAATAGTACGTGCTTGCATAATCCATCCTCAAACACAGTGACTGCATTGAATGTGTGGTTCTTTTAAGGTTGTACAGGGTATTGTCTATCTTTCGTGTGGTCTTAATAGAATCCTTGTGGTAGCCTTAGTTGAGTATTTTAAAAATCCATCTGATTTCTAGCCTTGTTGTTACCAGGATCGGTTGTCTCTTTCCATTTACCTTGTGAGCTCCCAGCAGGGTAAGTAAATCTCATCATCTGAATTCTTGTTTCAGATGGCAGCTCCTTCGAACGTCTCTTGGGATCATGCAGGGCATCTTCATACTAATGCCTTGCACTGGGAGGGTTTTCCCCGTCTCTTATGGGAATCACTCAGTTTATTTTTCTAGTACGACAGAGTGGAATATAGAGAGGAAGGTGTCCCGCGGTGTAGAGTCATAATGACTATTCCTCAGCACCCTTTCCGCTCTCAGTGGCAGCCCATCGAGGTCGATGTGGTTGGCTATCGTCTCGTCGACACCATCGAGACTGCAGCTCTTGAGGCCATCCACATCTTCTGTAACCAGCATCCCATGGAAGTTGCAGGGTATCCTATCGGCCTATTCCCTGCAATAGATTCTGGTGATCCTGAGTGGAATTTCAGGATAGCCCATTATGGCCACTTGTTGGGAGATTCAGCCGAAGAAATGCTCCGTGGTCTTATCAGATTCAGGAACGTTCAACACCACTATCAGATCTTGCTACGCTGTGGTATGGGTCAGTTGATTGGCATAGCTTAGGGTCACTATCGAAATGCTGATCGACAGGTTACTCAGGTAGTAGAGCTTCAAGCCTTGGTCATGGAGAAGGAGGAGATTATCACAGCATGTGAGGATGCTATTCTTCATCGGGAGGAGTAGATCAATGAGAGTGATGCTATAATCACTCAACGCAACACGATCATTGAGTTCCTCCAGGAGCAAATCCATGACCTGATCCTCAAGGCTGATGATGCCCATGCACACATTGAAGAACTGCAACAGCAACCAGTACCTCCCGCTGCACCCATAGTACCTGAAGGTGGAGAAGAAGACCCGGAGGAAATCGAGGGAGTTTCGGATCTCGACTCCAAGCATGGAGACCCGGAGCCCAATCCTCAACCAGATTACTCTTCTTTCGACAGTCAATCTTCTTTAGGCAATCTCGACAATTTCTAGTTTGTTCGAATCGTCGACTCTTTAGATGTAACCAATGTAAAGTGTAGTGACTTAGGTAGTAGTTAGCTTACCTAGACCTTGTGCCATTTGTTGTAATATAGATGGCCTGTGTACGGACCCTTCTGATGTACGATGTTAAGGACGACCAGAATCTGCAATGTAATCTAAGCCTTGTGTTTTATCATCTTGATCAATATCTTCTGAAATAAGTTGGTTGAATGGAATATGTGAATTATGTATCTAAGTAGTGATATATCTTCTGAAAATGGGAGTAAGGCTAGGTGGTTAATAATGGACATCTCCTTTGTTTCAGATGGTTGGAGCCACGTGCGGAACCCCGGAAGGTTTCCGGGCAGATACACTAACCACGATTACAAAATTAGGATGTAATCGGCTAGTTATTAGTGAGAGACGTATGTGTTATGCCACCGAAACTAATTGTGTAAGTCCGAAGATATTCGGCAGTTGTCTTAGTTGTGAGGTTGAATAGAACGTGCATGCATAATTCCTCATCAAATACAGGAATGCAATGTATGTTTTGTGGCAGAACCAACCTGAATTATACCGGCTCAAGTATGCGAGTCCAATCCTAAGGGCTCCAACGTGCTTCAAACGGTATAATCCCTTGGCCTGTCGGGTAACGTCCCGATAAACCACCGATACACAGGATCAATAAGGTTACCTCACACGAAGGTGAGTCCAGAGATACAATCGCCATCACAATTTACATAATAGGGAATTACATTACAAGAGTTTATAAAAGTAGTACAAAGTTTCAAACCTATAGAAAATAATACAAACCATTTAAGCTATGATTTTTAGCAGCGGAAAACATACGCGATGATCTACAGCACGTCGACAAGATGGATGTCATGCTAAGCCCGGGCACGACATCACTCGATATCACCAGCGTTGGCCGAGGACGGATCCCATTCCACGGACCACAGGGCCATGACAGGGAAAGAGTAGGGTCTTCAAAGGCTTTACCTGAAAAATATAAAACTAGCAAGGCTGAGTATACTAATACTCAGCAAGGCTTACCCGGGATTGGGTATACTTTAACCCATAACTAGACTTATGAAGGCTTATAATAGTTCTGGGTTTGGTTTCAGCTGAAAAGCAACTAAGAGTAGATCCTTATTTTTAACTTTTAGCTTCCAAGTTCTATGTGATTATCCATTCTAGATAAGCACTTATAACTAAGCAAGCAAGGTAGAGCTCTTTATCTCAACCATCAGTATTACTTATCATATAGTTGCTCTTGTTACTCTGTGTGATAAAGGGATTAAGTAGTCTCAATCATCGTGAGAGGCAGACGATTCTGAATCGAATTTAACCTTGCAAGGTAAACCTAACTCACACGCTTGGAACACCAAAGGGTCGTTCCGAAGCAACCGTTTACCTTTCATTCCGACTCGTGGATCAGAGCCACCACAAGCGACTGCAGGACCATACGCACACCCAATGTGTGCAGGACGTACGTCTGTAGCGCGACTACAAAACCCGTACTCCTGGTTGCCCTTGCAACACGTATTCCCCAGTCGAACCAAGTAACCAGAAGAACCAAATACATGTGGTGGGAGGTATGTCCACTCCTCGGGCCGGTTGGTTACTAGGCTTACCGCTTACCATATTTCGCGGCATGTGGCTAGTACTTTCAAACGCTTAACCCCGATCGGCACACACCACGACCTTATCAATTTCAACAACACAGACGGGGTATCACCTCAACCATGATACCTCACAAAACTCCCGTCCGTCATCCTTATAGTGATAACAGGAATGTAAACATTACAACTCCTATATCGCGCGAGTGACAGGAAATCACTCGACTTCTACCGGTCCTATTAGCATAGCAGCTAGCCGGACTCAAGTGCTAACATTCAATACATTGGTTCCTAAGAAAAATGCAACTAGGGTTTCAAGCAATTCCTAAGAACTTAATGCATAGAATACGTAAATAGATATAGATTGCAGTGTAATTAAAATAGTGGGTTATGTCCGGGGCTTGCCTTTACTGGTGGGGCTTAAGTCAGAAATGTTAATATCTTCCGAACTTTGGTTCGGGGCTTCAGTTAATCCCTTGGTGACGTTCATTTGGTCTTCAGGAACATCCGCCGTAGACTTCTGGGAGATCTCGTAGGTACCGTAACCGAAGTAATCGTATCTACATGCAATGCGACATTACATTCAAAGTGTGTATATAAAACTATCTTACGTCACAATAAAGTTGCAATCCAACACTCATTTAACATACCACTCATATAACAACCAAAAAGATCTGAACTAAAGCTAGACAGAGCTATAGGGGAACAACTAATAGAATCAGCTACTTGTTGAGGGTTACAACAGAGCCGATTGGAAACAGCAAGGGTTTAGCCGATTGAGGAGTGCATCGGGTTTCTAGACGATCGATGAAAGCATCGATTACCTCAGCAGAGGGGGATTTCTAAAGCAGTCGTGTTTTAATTGAGATGTGCTTAAGTGTTATTCTAGGTAACTAGTGTGGTTATATCGACTCGATTACGTCAGCACAACTATTGAGTGATGTACAGCCGATTGGAGTGTGGTTGAGGGTATATGACCGATAGAGATATAGCCGACGTCTCAGTCAATAAATCGACTGATAGAAGTGTGTGGATAAGGATGGGGAAACTAAGGATCGATCGGCCATATTTGACTGATACGGAAAACGACTAGAATCGGCTTGGATCGGCCGATAGCAAGAACCCTAAGATTGTGTGTGTCTCTCCGATACATCGACTATGTGCAGCCGATGTAGGATAGAACAAAAGAGTGGTATCGGCGGTAGCCGATATTAGAAAGGTAACAATTGTATCAGCTAACCAACCGATGATAGAAGCATATTAAAAGAAATGCATCAGTTGATAGCTGTTACACAGAAACATCATAGGTCCAAAGAAAACGGATACTAAGTGGCTGGGTTGATAACCTGACATTGAAGCATAGCTGTCGAGACGTATTAGCTAAGCAGTAGATGCACACGGATTAACAAGGATCTTTATACGAAGAGAGCCTTAAGGAAATGGCAATCAAACAAGGACAGAGTCTGGATGGCAGGGATCTGAGTATTCGTGTGAAAAGATTAACTAGATATCACACATCTCCATATAAGACATACATTCTATGATTACTTTTCAGTTATAACATATGCATACAATATAAGGTTCAATAAAGCACTCATTCCCTAATATTTAACCTAGATCACAAATCAAAGACTTCCAATGCAAAAGCACAACACAAAATTTGTAGATTTTGACCTAATGGTCCAAATAAAACTGATTTTGTATTTTTATGAACTTCTTACGAAATTCTATGAAATGTAGAAGTTCATTGATTTGAAATAAAGAAAGTTCTGGAAATCTTACAGAAAACACCCTAGAACTTTCTAATTCGAAGCAATTAAGTCCCTGGTTCGGGAAAACAGATAACAGGAAGTTAACGACGATATTCCGGCAAAGGAATCGCCGGCATTAAGGAGATTCAGAGAAACGGGGCAAACCTTGGGGTAGCCTTGGTTGTGGAGAAGAATAGGCGGAAAGTGAATTTCCGCGATGAACAGGATCGGCGATAAGATGAGCTCGACGATGATGAGATTCCATGGGTGACGAAGTAGTTTGCCGGTCATGCGTTGCACGTCAAACTCGCGTCGCGTTGCTCCGGCCTCGACTTCCATATAGATGAAGGGAGCTCGTCGTGCCTGGCTGCACCGCATCTCCTCCGAGCTCGTCACGCCCGACCACTGCCTTCGCTCCGCAACTTCTCCTTCCGACTTGCCGCGCCATAAGCGCTTCTTCGCCTCTGCTAGGATCGAGGTTTGCTCGCATCTGGCCACCTCCAAACTCTCCACGAGCAGTCCGTAGTGCCGCTTGATCTCGTCCGCTGCTTTCCCTTTAACGGCCTCCAACGTCCTCCACGCGCGACTCTACTGCCCCTTGGGCGGGTCCGCCCCAAATCGTCGCGCTGCATCACCTCCCGCACTACGTGCGACTTTCCTGTATACCAATTCGGTCACGGCGTCACCACCCTGCACGTCGTCACTCTGCGTAGCTCCTCTTCCTTCTTCTGTTGCCGTATCCGCACTTACTCTGGTCTTGTCACGTCGCTCCTGCGCACGCCCGAACTACGTGCATTCTTGGCCCGTGCTACGTCTGCTTATACTGCCTGTCTTCTGTTCGCACGCTGCCATGCCACGGCCGCAGCTCCGCTCACACGCGCGTCATTGCTTCCTCGGGCCACATGTTCCAGCGCCGCCATTGCCTGTGCCTGCTCTGCTCTGCCACGCACGCGCTCGCCCTGCACTCCAGCGCCTGGGGCCACTCGCGTCTGCGCCGTCCGCTCCCATACGCCGCCACGTGCACGCTCGCGCCGTACCTGCACAGCGCCCACGTTCATGAGTCCATACTTCAACGCCACCCGAACCGCCCCCACGCCGGCTCGTTCCCGTGCACCTCCACACCTGCTCGCGCGCCAGGGCCTGTTCGCGCCGTGCGCTTACGCCCAGCGCCTGCACTGCCCGCGCACGCGCCCCACACGTTCCTGCCCAGCTCCACGTCCGCCGCCAGCACCACGCCTGAGCCGTCCCTGCTCCGTTCACCACCGTGCACCAGCTCGCGAGCCACCATGCCGCGCCTGCCTCCGCGTGCTGCCGGCCTGCCTCCGCTTACTCCAAGCCACGCCTGCCACGCACCTCACCCGCCTGGGCCCAGCTCGCCTAGGCCGCTTCCGCACCGCCCGTGCCGCGACCTGGTGCCGCCCGCCAGCGCCGCTCGGCCCTACACACCGGCTCGCACCCGCGGCGCACGCCTGCCCCGCTCAGCCTCCGCCTGCGCGCCGCGCGCTGCACCCGCGCCAGCACGCCGCCTGGGCCGCCGCGCCCTGCGCTCCTGTGCTTGCTGCCGCGTCGGCCCGCTCCTTGCGCTGGCGCCCGCTGCCTGGCTCCTGCGTGCGCTACACTGGCGCCAGCTCGCGCAGCGCCGCCCCGCCAGGGCCCACCAGCCGCGCGCTTGCGCGCGCTTGCGCCCGCCGAGCCGCTGCAGCTGCGCCGCCCGCACATCCGCTCGGCCCAGCGCCTGGCTTACTGCGTGTGGAAAAGAAACAGAGAGGGAGGAGATAAGGGTGACTGAGCTACCGGTTGGGGAAAAAAGAAGAAGGCAGGCGCCAGGATAAGGTAGAAGGGAGAAGAAAGACAGTTGGATTTCCTCAAGAGCTTATACGTAAATTTAGAGAACTGCAGGGACCTGTTTGTAAAGTAAAATTTCCCGTTACTCTGAAACCCAAATGAAAAAGTGCCCAAAATGAAAGTTGGAGAGTTTTTCAAACTCTACAACATTGCTTTAGGGCTCAAGTTCAAAAACTCAAAATTTATATTTTTACGCGTGAAGTTTTAAACAAAAGTTGGATTTGAATTGCTTTTGTCCTAAAGAATGAAACTTTATAAAAATCAGGACCTAAATGCAAGCATTTATGACACGTCATGATGACGGGATAGACTCGTCATAATGATTGGATAGACATGTCATGATGACTTGCACTTTTACACTTTAGTCCTGAGTAAATTTGAAAGTTACTTTTGTAAATCGAACATTTGCATAAAAGGATTTGTACTTTTATAAAATTACATAAACACCCTTATTTTTACCATTTTACCCAAAATTTTTACACACTTCAGCACACACATTTCAAATGCAACTTTTGGATAAATATATATATTTATATATATATTTTTACAAGGGATAAAATAAGGAAAACATGTTTACAAAACCATCTTTTACTCATTTTGAAATTACCTTTATCCAAATACATTTTTCAAAAACAACCCTAGGTTTTTCTGTAATTACAAAAATACCCTTTCTACTTGCACTTTAAATTTTCAAAAGTTTCACATAAACACACGCAAGTTTTACACTAACAAAATACATGTCTAGCATTACAAGTACATGAACTGTCACAGCCTTCCCCCCTAAAAAGAATCTCGTCCCGAGATTCGGACGAAAAACTCTTAAGGGAAGAGAAGCAAATTACCCATCAAAAGTAGCAAAAAGTAATCACACCAGAGAAACTTGACATTGATGACGAGAGCATGACAAGATGAGTATAACGAAATCATGAAGAGATTGTACACAGATGAGTCTGACAAGATAAGAGAGGAAAAGGTGATCAAATTCTCATAGAGCTAAGATCACAACATAAGGATGATAAATGTCAGCGACATTCATCACAAAACTTTGGGGATAACAAGTAAAGATTGCACAAGAGACTGATAAGTGATGTTTGAAACATTTCTGCTCAGAGTTTATTATCTGAATGATTTAGATGATATTGATTGCAAAACATGCCTATTTATACCAATGCAATCAAGGAATAATGATAAAATGCTTCAGCTTAGAGTGCAATGCTCGATATATAATCATGAATATGATGCACCGTTGTAATGTATGATTGCAATGATGGTGCAACATGAAGATGGAGAATTCCATGCACGATCAAGATGGTGCATACGACACAATGCTATTACTATGATGTTGACCAAATGATGCATACACCATGATGCAAGGATGATGATACTTGCAATGTATGCATGTATGAAATGCATGAAGTATGATGCATACCCTCATGAGTTAGTGACGCACAAGACTCGCGCCCTGCAACCGTTCGCTGTAACTAACATCTGGGTAGTCCGATATCCTTAAGCGAGGATCAAAAGTTAGGACACTAGTAAGGTTGCATAAGAAGAGATTGCAGTGGGGTTACGTCACATATACCTAGTCACCAGTGCGCTCCTAATGGCTCAATCATGTGGCTGCAGCGCACATGAGGCCTTAGGTTCCGACACGGCATCATGGTTATGTGATTAAACACCACCACAAAAGAGAAATAGCAACCCTATAGTGCCAACAGCAACAAGATAGATTTAGGAAACCGAGGACACCCCAAAGTTATACTAGAGACACACCCGTTAGTTAGTCTACGGATTGTCGATGACGATGCAACACCATGCACTGACCAAAGATGATATTGTGTTATGATGCATGTCTTTTGTTGGGAGAATTGTATTCAAAAAGTAACTATTGTCATACATCTTTTTAATTTATCCAAAATCATCTGAGCAAAAATTGAAGGTACAACTTTCAGATGTTGTAGCCAAAATAGCCAGCAATATAAGGTACAACATCAAGAGAGAAAAGGTGAATCACTGAGCGATGGTTTCAAGGGTTTGATGATAGTCATCAAGGCTTAACCATCAAAGGAGAAGTTCAATGGTTCTGCCGAAACAGATTTAAAGCAAAATCAAGGATTTGATTTGGCTGTCAAGCTAAGATCGGTGATAGGGTTCAAACATAACCCAATTCACCTGATTCACAAAAGACTTTCTCAACTCTAAGTTAGCCTAGCAGATTACGTTAGCTCCTACAACACAAAGTCTAGGCAGGCATTCAGATACAAGCATATATTTCAGTACATCAACGTAACAAGCAAGGCAATCAAATTCCATCCAAGATAACATGATGCATGCACGTACTATACGTCCTCACAAACAAAAATAACTGCCAAGTAATCTTGGTCTTACGTGGTTAAGTACGGTGGCACAATATAAATACGTCTCTCCCTATAATATCTAGTCGATAATCCTAACCGTTCAGAACCTATCGAATCGTGATTAGCATACCTATAGAAAACACAATATGTATATATTGACGCTTTCATGCCAGCATGTCATGAAAGCGTCCCCATTCATTACTGTTCACTATAGAAACAGCATCTGTACAATTACCGCCCTACAGACAACGTTAACATACGTTATCGAGATAACGTATTCACGGGGGTACTGCAAAAATGCGGGGGTGTCGCTGTTCATACCCCATACCTAACTATATACTCCCAATATAGTCAACTGAAGTTGGTATATTGGCAGCATCTCAAGTAGGCCACTGCTTGAGAAACAGCGTTCGGTTTGCATCACCGACCGGAAGGCTAACTCCCCAATTAGCTGAGGATCCTTATCTTCATAACTCACCATCGAAGATGTCGTTACAAAAAGTAAAGTTGAGTTGTGCATGAATTTAAGTTTTTGACAGAAAAGTAATGCTGGTAGTTAGGGTTATATATATATACTATAGCCACCTCTATTTCACTCATAAGCATTACCCTAGGGCTTTACGTACTAAGTACAATCCTTAACGAATCCAACGCGGCTTTGCCAAACATTTTGTTGGTCAAACTTTTATACCGAAAGCATTTTTAAGGTAAAATGTATCTCCAGAGTAACCTTATAGCTCTGATACCAGCTGTGGCAGAACCAACCTGAATTATACTGGCTCAAGTACGCGAGTCCAATCCTGAGGGCTCCAACGTGCTTCAAACGGTATAATCCCTTGGCCTGTCGGGTAACATCCCGATAAACCACCGATATACAGGATCAATAAGGTTACCTCACACGAAAGTGAGTCTAGAGATACAATCGCCATCACAATTTACATAATAGGGAATTACATTACAAGAGTTTATAAAAGTAGTACAAAGTTTCAAACCTAGAGAAAATAATACAAACCGTTTAAGCTATGATTTTTAGCAGCGGAAAACATACGCGATGATCTACAGCACGTCGACAAGATGGATGTCATGCTAAGCCCGGGCACGACATCACTCGATATCACCAGCGTTGGCCGAGGACGGATCCCATTCCACGGACCAATCTTCTGGAAGAGCACAGGGCCATGACAGGCAAAGAGTAGGGTCTTCAAAGGCTTTACCTGAAAAATATAAAACTAGCAAGGCTGAGTATACTAATACTCAGCAAGGCTTATCCGGGATTGGGTATACTTTAACCCATAACTAGACTTATGAAGGCTTATAATAGTTCTGGGTTTGGTTTCAGCTGAAAAGCAACTAAGAGTAGATCCTTATTTTCAACTTTTAGCTTCCAAGTTCTATGTGATTATCCATTCTAGATAAGCACTTATAACTAAGCAAGCAAGGTAGAGCTCTTTATCTCAACCATCAGTATTACTTATCATATAGTTGCTCTTGTTACTCTGTGTGATAAAGGGATTAAGTAGTCTCAATCATCGTGAGAGGCAGACGATTCTGAATCGAATTTAACCTTGCAAGGTAAACCTAACTCACACGCTTGGAACACCAAAGGGTCGTTCCGAAGCAACCGTTTACCTTTCATTCCGACTCGTGGATCAGAGCCACCACAAGCGACTGCAGGACCATACGCACACCCAATGTGTGCAGGACATACATCTGTAGCGCGACTACAAAACCCGTACTCCTGGTTGCCCTTGCAACACGTATTCCCCAGTCGAACCAAGTAACCAGAAGAACCAAATACATGTGGTGGGAGGTATGTCCACTCCTCGGGCCGGTTGGTTACTAGGCTTACCGCTTACCATATTTCGCGGCATGTGGCTAGTACTTTCAAACGCTTAACCCCGATCGGCACACACCGCGACCTTATCAATTTCAACAACACAGACGGGGTATCACCTCAACCATGATACCTCACAAAACTCCCGTCCGTCATCCTTATAGTGATAACAGGAATGTAAACATTACAACTCCTATATCGCGCGAGTGATAGGAAATCACTCGAGTTCTACCGGTCCTATTAGCATAGCAGCTAGCCGGACTCAAGTGCTAACATTCAATACATTGGTTCCTAAGAAAAATGCAACTAGGGTTTCAAGCAATTCCTAAGAACTTAATGCATAGAATACGTAAATAGATATAGATTGCAGTGTAATTAAAATAGTGGGTTATGTCCGGGGCTTGCCTTTACTGGTGGGGCTGAAGTCAGAAATGTTAATATCTTCCGAACTTTGGTTCGGGGCTTCAGTTAATCCCTTGGTGACGTTCATTTGGTCTTCAGGAACATCCGCCGTAGACTTCTGGGAGATCTCGTAGGTACCGTAACCGAAGTAATCGTATCTGCATGCAATGCGACATTACATTCAAAGTGTGTATATAAAACTATCTTACTTCACAATAAAGTTGCAATCCAACACTCATTTAACATACCACTCATATAACAACCAAAAAGATCTGAACTAAAGCTAGACAGAGCTATAGGGGAACAACTAATAGAATCAGCTACTTGTTGAGGGTTACAACAGAGCCGATTGGAAACAGCGAGGGTTTAGCCGATTGAGGAGTGCATCGGGTTTCTAGACGATCGATGAAAGCATCGATTACCTCAGCAGAGGGGGATTTCTAAAGCAGTCGTGTTTTAATTGAGATGTGCTTAAGTGTTATTCTAGGTAACTAGTGTGGTTATATCGACTCGATTACGTCAGCACAACTATTGAGTGACGTACAGCCGATTGGAGTGTGGTTGAGGGTATATGACCGATAGAGATATAGCCGACGTCTCAGTCAATAAATCGACTGATAGAAGTGTGTGGATAAGGATGGGGAAACTAAGGATCGATCGGCCATATTTGACTAATACGGAAAACGACTAGAATCGGCTTGGATCGGCCGATAGCAAGAACCCTAAGATTGTGTGTGTCTCTCCGATACATCGACTATGTGCACACGGATTAACAAGGATCTTTATACGAAGAGAGCCTTAAGGAAATGGCAATCAAACAAGGACAGAGTCTGGATGGCAGGGATCTGAGTATTCGTGTGAAAAGATTAACTAGATATCACACATCTCCATATAAGACATACATTCTATGATTACTTTTCAGTTATAACATATGCATACAATATAAGGTTCAATAAAGCACTCATTCCCTTATATTTAACCTAGATCACAAATCAAAGACTTCCAATGCAAAAGCACAACACAAAATTTGTAGATTTTGACCTAAAGGTCCAAATAAAACTGATTTTGTATTTTTATGAACTTCTTACGAAATTCTATGAAATGTAGAAGTTCATTGATTTAAAATAAAGAAAGTTCTAGAAATCTTACAGAAAACACCCTAGAACTTTCTAATTCGAAGCAATTAAGTCCCTGGTTCGGGAAAACAGATAACAGGAAGTTAACGACGATATTCTGGCAAAGGAATCGCCGGCATTAAGGAGATTCAGAGAAACGGGGCAAACCTTGGGGTAGCCTTGGTTGTGGAGAAGAATAGGCGGAAAGTGAATTTCCGCGGTGAACAGGATCGGCGATAAGATGAGCTCGACGATGACGAGATTCCATGGGTGACGAAGTAGTTTGCCGGTCATGCGTTGCACGTCAAACTCGCGTCGCGTTGCTCCGGCCTCGACTTCCATATAGATGAAGGGAGCTCGTCGTGCCTGGCTGCACCGCATCTCCTCCGAGCTCGTCACGCCCGACCACTGCCTTCGCTCCGCAACTTCTCCTTCCGACTTGCCGCGCCATAAGCGCTTCTTCGCCTCTGCTAGGATCGAGGTTTGCTCGCATCTGGCCACCTTCAAACTCTCCACGAGCAGTCCGTAGTGCCGCTTGATCTCGTCCGCTGCTTTCCCTTTAACGGCCTCCGACGTCCTCCATGCGCGACTCTACTGCCCCTTGGGCGGGTCCGCCCCAAATCGTCGCGCTGCATCACCTCCCGCACTACGTGCGACTTTCCTGTATACCAATTCGGTCACGGCGTCACCACCCTGCACGTCGTCGCTCTGCGTAGCTCCTCTTCCTTCTTCTGTTGCCGTATCCGCACTTACTCTGGAATTGTCACGTCGCTCCTGCGCACGCCCGAACTGCGTGCATTCTTGGCCCGTGCTACGTCTGCTTATAGTGCCCGTCTTCTGTTCGCACGCTGCCATGCCACGGCCGCAGCTCCGCTCGCACGCGCGTCATTGCTTCCTCGGGCCACCTGTTCCAGCGCCGCCATTGTCTGTGCCTGCTCTGCTCTGCCGCGCACGCGCTCGCCCTACACTCCAGCGCCTGGGGCCACTCGCGTCTGCGCCGTCCGCTCCCATACGCCGCCGCGTGCACGCTCGCGCCGTACCTGCACAGCGCTCACGTTCACGAGTCCATACTTCAACGCCACCCGAACCGCCCCCGCGCCGGCTCGTTCCCGTGCACCTCCACACCTGCTCGCGCGCCAGGGCCTGTTCGCGCCATGCGCTTACGCCCAGCGCCTGCACTGCCCGCGCACGCGCCCCACACGTTCCTGCCCAGCTCCACGTCCGCCGCCAGCACCACGCCTGAGCCGTCCCTGCTCCGTTCACCACCGTGCGCCAGCTCGCGAGCCACCACGCCGTGCCTGCCTCCGCGTGCTGCCGGCCTGCCTCCGCTTACTCCAAGCCACGCCTGCCACGCACCTCACCCGCCTGGGCCCAGCTCGCCTGGGCCGCTTCCGCATCGCCCGTGCCGGGACCTGGTGCCGCCCGCCAGCGCCGCTCGGCCCTGCACACCGGCTCGCACCCGCGGCGCACGCCTGCCCTGCTCAGCCTCCGCCTGCGCGCCGCGCGCTGCACCCGCGCCAGCACGCTGCCTGGGCCGCCGCGCCCTGCGCTCCTGTGCTTGCTGCCGCGTCGGCCCGCTCCTTGCGCTGGCGCCCGCTGCCTGGCTCCTGCGTGCGCCACACCGGCGCCAGCTCGCGCAGCGCCGCCCCGCCAGGGCCCACCAGCCGCGCGCTTGCGCCCGCCGAGCCGCTGCAGCTGCGCCAGCCGCACATCCGCTCGGCCCAGCGCCTGGCTTACTGCGTGTGGAAAAGAAACAGAGAGGGAGGAGATAAGGGTGACTGAGCTACCGATTGGGGAAAAAAGAAGAAGGTAGGCGCCAGGATAAGGTAGAAGAGAGAAGAAAGACAGTTGGATTTCCTCAAGGGCTTATACGTAAATTTAGAGAACTGCAGGGACCTGTTTGTAAAGTAAAATTTCCCGTTACTCTGAAACCCAAATGAAAAAGTGCCCAAAATGAAAGTTGGAGAGTTTTTCAAACTCTACAACATTGCTTTAGGGCTCAAGTTCAAAAACTCAAAATTTATATTTTTACGCGTGAAGTTTTAAACAAAAGTTGGATTTGAATTGCTTTTGTCCTAAAGAATGAAACTTTATAAAATTCAGGACCTAAATGCAAGCATTTATGACACGTCATGATGACGGGATAGACTCTTCATAATGATTGGATAGACATGTCATGATGACTTGCACTTTTACACTTTAGTCCTGAGTAAATTTGAAAGTTACTTTTGTAAATCGAACATTTGCATAAAAGGATTTGTACTTTTATAAAATTACATAAACACCCTTATTTTTACCATTTTACCCAAAATTTTTACACACTTCAGCACACACATTTCAAATGCAACTTTTGGATAAATATATATATTTATATATATATTTTTACAAGGGATAAAATAAGGAAAACATGTTTACAAAACCATCTTTTACTCATTTTGAAATTACCTTTATCCAAATACATTTTTCAAAAACAACCCTAGGTTTTTCTGTAATTACAAAAATACCCTTTCTACTTGCACTTTAAATTTTCAAAAGTTTCACATAAACACACGCAAGTTTTACACTAACAAAATACATGTCTAGCATTACAAGTACATGAACTGTCACAGTTTTGGTTTTCTAAGGATATGTAGTAGGTTGTTTATCTCTAGTATGGGTTAATGGGATTCTTGTGGTAACATTGGTCGAGTACCTTAAGTATCCATCTATTTCCAGCGTTTGCTGTTACCAGAAATCGTTATCTCGTTTTATTTACCTTGTAAGTTTTCAGCAGGGTAAACATATCTCACCATTTGCATTCTTGTTGCAGATGGCAGGCCCTTCCAATGTCTTTTGGGATCCAGCAGGGCATCTTCATACAAATGCCTTGCATTGGGAGGGTTTTCCTCATTTACTTTGGGAAACTTTGAGGTTATTCTGCTATACAGAACCTCCACAATATGATGTAGTAGAATATCAGGAAGAAGGCGTTCATCGAGCTCGAGTCAGAATGACTATTCCTCAACATCCTTTTCGTTCCCAATGGCAGCCCATTGAAGTTGACGTGATGGGCTATCGAATAGTTGACACCATCGAAGGAGCAGCACTGGAAGCCATTTACCTTTTCTATAATCAACATCCGAGAGAAGTTGCAGGACAGTCGATCGGTATATTTTCTACCACAGATCCCAATGATCCAGAATGGAACCTCAGGGTAGTCCCTGAAGGTCACAGGTTAGAAGGTTCTACCGAGGAAGCACTTCGGGGTACTATGCGATTTATGAAGGTGCAGCATCACTATCAACTGCTACTACGTCGCGAGCTGGGTCAGTTGATCAATACCGCGCGAGGTCACTATAGGGAGGCTGATAGACAAGTCACTCAAGTTGACCAACTTCGAGCCTTGGTGACTCAGAAGGATGAGATCATCGCAGCACAGGATGAGACCATCCTTCATCGAGAAGATCAGATCAACGAGAGTGATCATATAATCACTCAGCGCAACACCATTATTGAGTTCCTTCAGGAACAAATCCATGATCTGATCCTTGAGGCTGATGATGCCTAGGCTCACCTTGAAGAACTGTAGCAGCAACCAATACCTCCCGCTGCACCCGCAATACCCGAGGCAGAAGAAGAAGATCAAGAGGAAATTGAAGGGATCTCAGAGCTTGACTCCGAGCATGGGGACCTTGTTCTTAGCCCCCACCATTCTTCTTCTGGCAGTCAGTCTTCGGTAGGCAATTTCGACGATTTTTAGTTGTCAAATCGTCGACTTTTTTAGATGTAACCCGTGAGAAGTGTAATGCCTTAGATAGTATGTAGCTTACTTAGACTTTGCACCATTTGTTGTAACATAGATGGCTTGTGTGTGGATCCTTCAGATGTAAGATGTGGAGAACAATCAAAATCTGCGTTGTAATATAAGCCTCGTGTTTTATCCTCTTGTTCCCTATCTTTATGTTCTGAAATGAGATGATTGAATGGAATATGTGCATTGTTTATTTGAGTATTGTATCTTCTAAAATTGGGAGTAAGGCCATGTGGTTAATAACGGACGTCTCCTTTATTTCAGATGGTTGGAGCCACGCGTGGAACCCCGGAAGAATTCCGGGCAGAACAAGCCAGTGGTTCTCAACAACCGCCACCGCCACCTCCCAACCTAGCCGAGGTGATGGCGCGGCAAACTGAACTCCTCAATTTGCTGGTACAAGCACAGCAAAACCAGCAACGTCAACAGACCCGAGGAGGTCGTGACGACCTCAATCCTCCAGTGGCTAGCTATCAGGATTTCCTCAGTACCCAGCCTCCATTTTTCAGTAAGGCTGAAGAACCTTTGGACGCCGACGCCTGGCTTCATATCATCGAATCGAAGTTTGCTCTCTTGGCTATACCTTGTGCGGACTCGAGTAAAGCTTACTTTGCCGCCCAGCAACTTCGCGGTGCTGCCCGTATATGGTGGGATAATTTCTGCGCCATGCAGCCCGCGGGATATGTTATCTCCTAGGATGAATTTCGGACTGCCTTTAGGGCACATTACATTTCCGAGGGATTGCTGGAGCGAAAGTTGAACGAGTTCTTGGAACTTACCCAAGGTTCTAACACGATATTGCAGTATGCACAGACTTTTAATCATCTGTGCCAATATGCAGGCTATCATGCAGACAATGATGCCAAGAAACAAGATCGTTTTCGTCGTGGCCTTAATAGCAAGCTCAAGGAGCGCCTGAATCTTATTAGGGCTAATAATTTCAGCGAGCTGGTTAATATGGCCTTAACCCAGCAGGGTTGCATCATGGCACATCGGGCTGAGAAGAAGAGAAAGACCCCTATTGGACCCTGAAGTGCTCAATCACCGAGGTATCGGGTTGTTCCAAACACACAGATCAGAGCGCCACAGCGGAATGCCCCGTTTGGCAGACTGATTTTCCGGCCGCCCCAACAACAATAAAGGTATAGACCTCCCGTACCTCCGCAACAACCAAAGCAATCTGGCCCAAGGCCAAATGTTCAACAAGTCCAACAGAGAGGCAGCAATTATCGCTGTTTCAATTGCGGGAGTGCGGATCATTTTATCAGAGATTATCCGCGGCCAAGAAACCTAATCAAGGGCAGAATTCCAATCAGAGTAACCAGAACAAGGGCAAGAGGTCGATGATGCAAGTCCGGCAAGGGCGAATTAACTTCACCACCCTTGCAGAACTTTCGGACGGAGCCCCCGTCATGTCGGGTACATTCTCTATTCACCACAAACCAGTTGTTACATTATTCGATTCAGGAGCAACACATAGTTTTATTAGTAACAACCGTGGTACCTAAATAGGACTTGATCTTTGTCCTACCCAGGGATCATATATGATTTCCACCCCTGGAGGAAAGATTACCTGTAATCAAATGGTTAAAAGTATGCCAATTCAGTTAGGTAGCCAAGTAATTAAAACTGATTTGGTGTTGCTAAACTTAGAGGGTATTGATGTTATACTTGGGACAAATTGGATGACTGAACATAGAGTACTGCTAGACATCTCCTCCCGAGTTATCGAGATTAACTCACCATATCAAGGAGTCATTACCCTCTATCTGCCTCAGCAGAAATACCTACACTCTTGCACATATGCCATCACAGATATCCAAGTACAAGATATACCTGTAGTGTGTGAGTATCCCGATGTCTTTCCAGATGACTTGCTTGGAATGCCACTAGATAGAGACATCGAGTTCATCATGGAACTTCAACCTGGCACTGCTCCTATTTCAAAGAGGCCGTATCGCATGCCTCCAAATGAATTGGCTGAACTAAAAATCCAACTTCAAGATCTTCTTGACAAAGGTTTTATACGCCTAAGTGCTTCACCTTGGGGTTGTCCTGCTCTCTTCGTCAAAAAGAAGGACAATAGCATAAGGTTATGTGTTGATTATCATCCACTCAATGCGGTTACTATCAAGAATAAGTACCCTCTTCCCCGTATTGACATTTTGTTCAATCAACTAGCTAGAGCTAAGGTCTTTTCTAAGATTGACTTACGCTCTGGCTATCATCAGATTAAAATCAAACCTTGTGACATTCCAAAAACAGCTTTCTCGACCAGATATGGATTATATGAATATCTGGTTATGTCATTTGGACTTACTAACGCACAGGCATATTTTATGTATCTCATGAATTCAGTCTTTATGCCGGAACTCGATATTTCATCGTGGTCTTCATTGATGATATTTTGATATATTCCAAGACTAATGAAGACCATGCTAATCATATACGTGTCGTTCTTCAACGACTACGTGATCATCGCCTTTACGCCAAATTCTCGAAATGTGAATTTTGGCTGGATAGTGTGAAATTTTTGGGACATACTATCTCTAGTGAAGGCATATCCGTTGATCCAACTAAAGTCCAGGAGGTTATGGATTGGAAGCCTCCAACTTCAGTCCATCAAATCCGAAGTTTCCTTGGATTGGCGGGATACTATCACCGATTCTTTCCAGACTTCTCCAAGATAGCCAAACCTATGACTGAGCTACTTAAGAAAGAAGTTAAATTTCGATGGGACGATAAGTGTGACGAAGCGTTCCACACCTTGAGAAAACTTCTAAGAACCGCTCCAGTACTAGCTCAGCCAAATAATACTCAGCCTTTTGATGTCTATTGCGATGCCTCTGGGACTGGCCTTGGTTGCGTTCTAATGCAGAATAACCGGGTCATTGCTTATGCATCCTGAGCACTCCGAAATCACGAACAAAACTACCCAACCCACGATCTTGAATTGGCAGTAGTTATTCATGCTCTCAAGATCTGGAGACATCATCTTATGGGCGCCAAGTGTAATATTTACACTGACCATAAGAGCCTCAAATATATCTTCACCCAAGCTGACCTGAATATGAGGCAAAGGCGTTGGTTAGAATTGATCAAAGACTACCATCTTGAGGTACACTACCATCCTGGCAAAGCCAATGTGGTTGCGGATGCACTTAGCCGCAAGGCACATTGTCATTGCTCATCTATAACAACTTTCAATGACACTCTCTGCAATCAGATGAGAAAACTCAATCTAGAGATCATCCCTCAAGGTAGTCTAAATTTATTATCTATCGAGTCTACTCTTCAAGATAGAATCATCATGTCGCAATTACATGGTGAAGGTATCAAAATTATCAAATCAAAACTATCTCAGGGAGAAGCCAAATATAAGTGTTTCCACACAGATCATCAGAGAGTTCTATGGTTCAACAATCGTATTGTTGTACTTAAAGATCATCAACTTCGTAAACAAATCCTTGATGAAGCACATCTATCTAAATTCTCTATTCATCCTGGTAGTACCAAAATGTATCAAGATCTTCGACAGAAATTTTGGTGGATCAGAATGAAAAGAGAAATTGCTAAATATGTATCCGAGTGTGATACGTGCAAGAGAGTCAAAGCCAGTCATCTAAAAGCATCTGGTACACTCCAACCATTACCCATTCCATCGTGGAAATGGGAGGATATTAGTATGGATTTCATTGTTGGTCTTCCCAACACATCCCAAAAACATGATTCCATATGGGTAATCATTGATACACTTACTAAAACCGCTCATTTTCTTCCTATGCATACCACTTATACTGCTAAGAAGTATGCCGAAGTCTATCTTGATCAAATTGTTCGGTTGCATGGTATCCCTAAGACCATCATTTCTGATCGAGGGGCCCAATTCATTGCACGTTTCTGGGAACAATTACAGTATGCTCTTGGAACCAAACTAATTCGGAGCTCTGCGTATCATCCCCAAACTGATGGGGAGACTGAGCGAGTCAACCAAATAGTTGAAGACATGCTCCGAGCTTGTATTATTCATTATGGTGCAAGCTGGGACAAGTGTCTTGCCTTGGCTGAGTTTTCTTACAATAATAGCTATCAGTCTAGTCTTCGGATGACTCCATTTGAAGCGTTATACGGTCGAAAATGTCGAACTCCTTTGAGTTGGTCTGAGATCGGCGAACGCAAAATCTTTGGGCCCGATCTAGTCATTGAAGCCGAAGATAAGGTCAAGATTATTCAAACCAATCTTAAAATAGCTCAGTCCAGACAAAAGAGTTATGCAGACCAAAGAAGGAAACCTCTACAATTCCAAGTAGGAGATTTTGTCTATCTCCGAGTGTCTCCTACCAAAGGTGTTCATCGTTTCGGCATAAAAGGGAAGTTAGCACCCCGATATGTCGGACCCTTCGAAATCCTCAAAGTCTATGGCTCAATGGCCTACAAAATTCACCTTCCATCTTAATTGGCTGCCATTCACGATGTTTTCCATATTTCTCAACTTAAGAAGTGTATCAAAGTACCCACGAAAATCATTGAAACCCGTGCCATTGAGATCGAACCCGATCTATCTTATACCGAACAACCTATCCAAATCTTGGATACCAAGGAGAGAATCACTAGGAGGAAGAAAATTAAAATGTATAAGATCTTATGGGATCATCACACTGAAGAAGAAGCAACTTGGGAAACAGAATCCTATCTTCAACGAAATTTCACAACCTTCCTTCCAACCAAATCCCAAATTTAAACATTCGGTTCTATTCTGCTTCGGAATCTCGGGATGAGATTCTTTTTAGGGGGGAAGGCTGTGACATTCAGGTAATTAGAAATATAGACACTAGATTCTAGTGTGAAATATGTATGTTTGCTATGGTGAATGAGAGTAGTATAAAAGACTAGGGGTATATTTGTAATTTCTATAAAATATAGGCCCTTGAGTGTAAATTGGGTGAAATGGAAGATAGCATTAAAACCTCGGAAAAATGTGACACTAGGTGTAAAATTTGTATCACCATAGGAGAGACATTGTAGAATATAGGTTAAATTATAGGAATAATGGGTCCTTATGTAAAAAAAGAGGGACCTAAATGTGATTAGAATTAAGGCATAGGTTCTTTTATGCAAAATAATTGAAGTACAAAAGTAACTTCTAAAGTTTACTTAGGGCCAAAATGTAAGAATGTAAGTCATCATGACCTTCCATGAAAATTTGCAAACATGTTCAAAACTACAAGAAATATACTTCGGTAAGAACAAAAGTAATTCAAATTCAACCTTTGTTCAAAATTTAACATGTAAAGATATAAGCTTTAGGTTTTTGAATGACACTCTCTGCAAGGCACATTGTCATTGCTTATCTATAACAACTTTCAATGACACTCTCTGCAATCAGATGAGAAAACTCAATCTAGAGATCATCCCTCAAGGTAGTCTAAATCTATTATCTATCGAGTCTACTCTTCAAGATAGAATCATCATGTCGCAATTACATGATGAAGGTATCAAAATTATCAAATCAAAACTATCTCAGGGAGAAGCCAAATATAAGTGTTTCCACACAGATCATCAGGGAGTTCTATGGTTCAACAATCGTATTGTTGTACCTAAAGATCGTAAACTTCGTAAACAAATCCTTGATGAAGCACATCTATCTAAATTCTCTATTCATCCTGGTAGTACCAAAATGTATCAAGATCTTCGACAGAATTTTTGGTGGACCAGAATGAAAAGAGAAATTGCTAAATATGTATCCGAGTGTGATACGTGCCAAAGAGTCAAAGCCAGTCATCTAAAAGCATCTGGTACACTCCAACCATTACCCATTCCATCGTGGAAATGGGAGGATATTAGTATGGATTTCATTGTTGGTCTTCCCAACACATCCCAAAAACATGATTCCATATGGATAATCATTGATAGACTTACTAAAACCGCTCATTTTCTTCCTGTGCATACCACTTATACTGCTAAGAAGTATGCCAAAGTCTATCTTGATCAAATTGTTCGGTTGCATGGTATCCCTAAGACCATCATTTCTAATCGAGGGGCCCAATTCATTGCACGTTTCTGGGAACAATTACAGTATGCTCTTGGAACCAAACTAATTCGGAGCTCTGCGTATCATCCCCAGACTGATAGGCAGACTGAGCGAGTCAACCAAATAGTTGGAGACATGCTCCGAGCTTGTATTATTCATTATGGTGCAAGCTGGGACAAGTGTCTTGCCTTGGCTGAGTTTTCTTACAATAATAGCTATCAGTCTAGTCTTCGGATGACTCCATTTGAAGCGTTATACGGTTGAAAATGTCGAACTCCTTTGAGTTAGTCTGAGACCGGTGAACGCAAAATCTTTGGGCCGGATCTAGTCATTGAAGCCGAAGATAAGGTCAAGATTATTCAAACCAATCTTAAAACAGCTCAGTCCAGACAAAAGAATTATGCAGACCAAAGAAGGAAACCTCTACAATTCCAAGTAGGAGATTTTGTCTATCTCCGAGTGTCTCCTACCAAAGGTGTTCATCGTTTCGGCATAAAAGGGAAGTTAGCACCCCGATATGTCGGACCCTTCGAAATCCTCAAAGTCTTTGGCCCAGTGGCCTACAAAATTCACCTTCCATCTTAATTGGCTGCCATTCACGATGTTTTCCATATTTCTCAACTTAAGAAGTGTATCAAAGTACCCACGAAAATCATTGAAACCCGTACCATTGAGATAGAACCCGATCTATCTTATACCGAACAACCTATCCAGATCTTGGATACCAAGGAGAGAATCACCAGGAGGAAGAAAATTAAAATGTATAAGATCTTATGGGATCATCACACTGAAAAAGAAGCAACTTGGGAAACAGAATCCTATCTTCAACGAAATTTCCCAACCTTCCTTCCAACCAAATCCCAAATTTAAACATCCGGTTCTATTCTGCTTCGGAATCTCGGGATGAGATTCTTTTTAGGGGGGAAGGCTATGACATTCAGGTAATTAGAAATATAGACACTAGATTCTAGTGTGAAATATGTATGTTTGCTATGGTGAATGAGAGTAGTATAAAAGACTAGGGGTATATTTGTAATTTCTATAAAATATAGGCCCTTGAGTGTAAATTGGGTGAAATGGAAGATAGCATTAAAACCCTCAGAAAAATGTGACACTAGGTGTAAAATTTGTATCACCATAGGAGAGACATTGTAGAATATAGGTTAAATTATAGGAATAATGGGTCCTTATGTAAAAAAAAGAGGGACCCAAATGTGATTAGAATTAAGGCATAGGTTCTTTTATGCAAAATAATTGAAGTACAAAAGTAACTTCTAAAGTTTACTTAGGACCAAAATGTAAGAATATAAGTCATCATGACCTTCCATGAAAATTTGCAAACATGTTCAAAACTACAAGAAATATACTTCGGTAAGGACAAAAGTAATTCAAATTCAACCTTTGTTCAAAATTTAACATGTAAAGATATAAGCTTTAGGTTTTTGAACTTGAGCCCTACAGAAATATTGTAGAGTTTGAAAAACTCTCCAACTTTCATTTTGGGCATTTCTTCATTAGATCTTTAGATTAGTGGGAAATTTTATTTTCCCGAGAAGACCTTGGAGTTTCTGGAATTTCCAAACAGACCCCCAGACCCCCTCGCCTCCTTCTTCCTCCTCTGGCGCTTCCCTGCACCTCTGCTGCCCCCTGCCGCCGGTGCAGAGCACCTCGCCGTCGCTGCTGCACAGGCCACCGCCGATCCACCTCCTGCTGCCACCCTCCCCACGCGTCGTCCAGAACTTGCCCGCCGCTCTAGCCCTCCCTCGCTGTCCTGTCTTGCGCGCGCCACGGCCTCCCCAAGCCCCCGCCGGCTGCCACCTCGCCGCCGCAGTAATTCGCGCGTGTGCTTGCCTTATCTCCCTCTCCCTTCTGCTTAGCAACATCGGCAACTCATGCTCGCTCCAATTGCACTCCTAACTCCCCTGCCGTAAGCATCCCGAGCTCTAGTCGCCTCCGCCGCCCAATCCCCTTCTCCGATGAACCCTGGGCCGCCGTGGGCAGCCGCCACCAAGCCGCCATTGCTCTCCCTGACACCCTAGAAAGTTCCCCCGGTCCTTGCTTTTGCTTCCCAGCCCCCAGCCGCCCTCCAACCCCGACCAGAGCACCATTGCCGACCAGCGCCGCCCACCGCCGCCTCCAGCTCACCGTGGGCCGGCCGCCTCGGTTATCCCCACACCACCAAGACCCCACAGCTAGACTCCTTGTGACCCAGTGAAGCTCTACGATCCCTTAATTGCTCCCCTAGCACATCACATCGGTCTCTCGATGGTCGCCGTCGATCTACACCCGCTGCCGCCACTGCCCATCGTGAAACACCTGCTCTCGACCCTTCTTGACCCCATTTGAGCTCACCTCCAGCTTCTCCACGTCGCCTTGAAGATCCCGGGCCCCCTCCTTGCCACCCCCGACCACTGGACCGCCGCCCTCGCTTTTCACCTCCACCACCGGCCGCCTGTCTCTGTCGCACCGCTGCTACAGGTTGCCCCGCACGAATCCCAAGCGTCTCCAGGTGCGCAAAGGCTCACTGATGCCTCCCCATCCCTTTCCCCTCGCCGCCGGCGATCGCCGTCGCCGGACTTGGCCGGTCAATCCTCGAGTTCCCCCTCTGACCACGGTTAGGGACCCCAGGTTAGAAGGTGCAAAAGCCCAGGGGGCTATCTATTAGGCCCAAGACTCTGTGAAATAGTGCCAATAGGGACCTCTGTGTAAACGTCCTTGTTATTTTCTGTGAGCCAGGCAGTTAGCTTGTAAAATCGATAGAAAATCCTAGAAAATTCCAAAAATTGTCAAACCAGTTTTTTTAGAAACTAGAAATCAAAATCTACAACTTTTATTAATAGAGTTGGGTATGAAACTAAATACTTTGGAATCTATTTTAAATCCAAGTAAAAGGAGTATTTTCTATGTAACTCTTACATACAAGCTTAGACTCTTAAGATTTTTGGTATGTAGCTTTTATAGGTCATGTGTAAGCTTGTGTAAAAGTTTCAAACTTAGCACTGTTTTGTAGTTTAAGTTCTTTTGAATTTGGGTAATTCAAATTTGAGATGAGTTGAAATTAATTAAGCATGTTCCTTAGACTTAATTAATTAGATCTTTTTGTCATAATCTAATATGTTGATATTTAGTCTATGATTAAATTTCAAGACTTTATAATTCTATATACCTAAGATTTGAATTTAAACTTGAAATTTGAATTCAAATTTAAATGTTTTAATTCCTATTTTCAGTAAATCCAATACTATAATCATAACTTAAATATAAATGATAATTCAAGACTAAAACCCCCTTATTTCATGAATTCATGTGTGTTAACTATTTGGATTGCAACTTTATTGTGAAATAAAATCTTAAACTCAAACAACATCTCACTTAAATTATTGCATATCATGAAGACCCGATAAACGTCGCCGAGGATCTAACTGAAGCTCCGAACCAAAGTTCGAAAAACCTTGACACTACTGCCCCTAACCCCACACAAGAAGGCAAGCCCCGGACATAACCCCTACTTTATTACACTGCAATCTATATTATTTATAACTATCTATGCATTACGTTCTTAGGAATTGTATGAGAAACCCTAGTTACATTTTTCCTAGGAACCAATGTATTGACTACTAGCACTTGAGTCCGAATAGCCACTCTGCTAATAGAACCGATAGAAGTCGGGTGATTTCCTGTTACTCGCGCGATATAGGAGTTGTAATGTTTACCTTCCTGTAATCACTATAAGGATGATGGACAGGATTTATGTGAGGTATCATGGTTGAGAGGATACCCCATCTGTATTGTTGAATTTGATAAGGTTGCAGTGTGTGGTAGCGGTGGTTAAGCGTTCGAAAGTACTAGCCACATACCACGAAATATGGTAAGCGGTAAGCCTAGTAACCAATTGGCCCGAGGGGTGGACATACCTTCCACCACTCGTAATTTGGTTTTTCCTGTTACTCGATTCGACGTGTGGGAATACGTGTTGCCGGGCAACCAGGAGTATGGCCGTGAAGTCGCTCTACAGGCATACGTCCTGCACATTGGATGTGCGTATGGTCCTGCAGTCACTTGTGGTGGATCTGATCCACGAGTCGGAATGAAAGGCAAACGGTTGCTTTGGAACAATCGTTGGATGTTCCAAGCGTGTGAGTTAGGTTTACCCTTGCAAGGCTGAAATTTGATTCAGGAATCGTCCGTTTCTCGCGAAGATTGAGACTCTTGATCCCTTTACCACATAGAGTAACAAGAGCAACTTTGGGATTATCGAAGATGATGATTGGCTAAGGATTCTACCATGCTTGATTAGCTATAGGTGCTTATCTAGAATGGATAATCACATAGAACTTGAAAGCTAAAAGTTGAAATTAAGGACCTACTCTTTATTGTTTTTCAGCTGAAAACCCTACCCAAAACCTGAAAGGCCTTCATAAGTCTAGTTACATGGCTATGTATACCATGAACGGGTAAGCCTTGCTGAGTATTAGAATACTCAGTCTTGCCTTGTAATAATTTTGTTCAGGTAATTTCCCTGACGACTCAGCTCTGCCTGTACCGTGGCCCTACCCTCTGCCTGAAGGTTGGTCTGTGGAGTGGGACCCGTCCCCGACCAACGCAGACCCCTCCGAATGATATCATGCCAGAGTTAGCATGATATCTGAACTGACAACGTGTACAGTTGCCCGTGCTTTAAACTCCGCTGCAAGACTTGAAACCTTAAACGGTTTTGTAATAATTTCCATCAATTGGTAACTTATGTTACTTTTGAACACTCATGTAATATAACTGCCTGTGATGTAAAATGTGATGGCTTTTGTATCTCTGGACTCGCCTTCGTGCGAGGTACCTTGTTTGATCCTGCAATCGGTGGTTTATCACGACGTTACCCAACAGGCCAAGGGATTATACCGTTTGAAGCACATGGGAGCCCTCAAGAGTGGACTCGCGTACTTGAGCCGGTGTAATTCAGGTTGGTTCTACCACAGACTTCCGCTGTCAAGATGCCGAACGAGAACCCGATTACCTATGAAGAGCTGTCTGATGAGCACAAGCAGAAGTATAATGATATAAAGGCTCTCTTTGAAGCCGATCTCATCAGCTCATTCGAAAGGACCCGTCACCACGGCATCAGATGGAAGGGATTTTCATCTGAAGGTGCACTCGACGAGGTGGATCTGTCTACTCCTACAGAAGAACGCATGCGAGCTCTCCGCAGAAAGTCAACTACATGGTGGATCATTCGTTACATCGACATTCTGAGAGTTTGGTAAACACCCTTGAGCGCGTCGCGGTACGTGTAGTGCAAGAGATTATGAAATACCTATACTCTCCAACAGGACCTGCTTTAGGGAGTCACAAAGGGGAGTTGCCTTCTCAAACCAGGCCGCCAGTGCCTTACGCATTTGCAGCTCCAGAGCACCATAGTTCTCCAGCATACATCATATACAAGGTAGGAGGTGACCCTGCTGATCACCAATTCTTCAGTGAACCCCCCAAGGAGGTACCGCATCGGTATGTTTGTGCGTACATATCAGATGGCGGTAACCCGGCGCAACCCATGCAGAGGACAACCGGGGGAACATCTGTAGTCGATGCTAACAAACAGGCATGGCTGGCTACTTACACAACAGGGCCAAGTCACGAAGGTACGCACTCGGCCCAGGAGTTCATACAGTGGATTAGATTAGTGCCATTTTGAAAGATCAATTTGGCATTCTTCCGAGAAGGCGAGCGATCGGCTACACCAAGCCGTATCCAAGCGAGTACGACTTGATTCCCCTGCCACCCAAGTATCGGCTGCCTGAGTTCACCAAGTTCAGCGGAGCGGAAGGGTCCATCTCTATAGAGCACATGAGCCGATATCTGGCGCAGCTAGGGATGATCTCGATGTCGGATCCATTGCAAGTGAGGTTTTTCTCGCAGTCTCTCACAGGGCCAGCTTTTGGATGGTACACATCATTGGGTCCTGATTCAATCCGCACCTGGAAGCGGATAGAGGAACAATTCCATATACAATATCATTCAGAAGCTGCTGAGGCGGGGATTGCCGATTTGGCACAGGTCCGCCAGAAGCGGGGAGAAATGGTGGCAGAATACATCCAGCGTTTCAGAGAAGTTAAGAACAGGTGCTATTCGACTTGGATTTCAGAAAAAGAGGCAGTTGAATTGGCGTCTTTAGGATTGGTAAAACCGATCAGAAATCTGGTTTTCCTGCTGCAGTTCAACTCTTTGGCATCTGGTGTAGAAAATGACAGTATACGAGCAACGCCACCCAGAATTATACCAAGACAAGTTCAAACGTCAAGTAGTAATGGTTGAAGATGTAGATTCCGAAGATTCTGGAGATGACCAAGAGATAGCAGTTGCAGAGTGGGCACGGGGGGCAAAACCCGTGTCCTACAAGTAGGTGAAACAACAAGGACCTTCGAAAGGATTTGATTTTGATGTAAGCAAGGTCGAACAAATATTTGACTTGCTCTTGAAAGAGAAGCAGTTGAAATTCCCTGAAGGTTGCAAGATCCCAACAGCTCAGGAGCTCCAGGGGAGATCATATTGCAAGTGGCATAACTCTTTCACTCATAGTACCGGTGACTGCAAGGAACTCCGGCAACAGATACAATCGGCTATTGAGCAAGGCCAATTAATCTTGGGGCAGTACGCCATGAAGGTTGATACTCAACCATTCCCGAATGTAAACATGGTGGAAGGGTACGATCAGTCAACACATCGTCAGCTAGATTTTACGTTTGATATTAACATGGCAGGACACACATCATGTCAGTATGCAAGGAAGCAGGAGGCCGATTCCCGCGATCGGTCCCAAAAAGAAGAAAGGAACTATATCACCGAAGAGCAAGTGAGAAACGTCAGGAATCAACGACCAAATTCCTCTCATCTTCTGAGAAAGTATGAGTATCAATATCAACAGCGTCTCCAACGCGAGAATAAAGAAGAAGAGTACGAGCGGCGCACTGGGAAACGCCTCAGGAAGCAAGATTATACGCGAGATCATTGGCATTGCCCGTTCTTCAAGTACTGTTGGGATTCTGGCATGAAACGATTACCCACTCTTGAAGATTGCCAGAGTGCAAGTCTCAGAAAGAAGATGCAAGAAGTGCCTCAGTTTTTCAGCGTTTAGGACAGTGCAGCCCCGCCATGGACAAGCCGAGTCATCACGCATGAGGGGGAACTCAGAAGATGAGGAAGACAAATGTCACCGACCACGCTGATGCCCTGACAGGCTTAACCGGTCCCAGAAGCGGAGGGTGCAGCGGTTGCGCAGCTTGGAAGAAGCCGAGGCCCGATATTTGGAAACATTGAGGAAGGCACGACCAGATTTGGCGAAGAAAGTTCACCGCGCTCAAAAAGCAGAGACGAGTTCTTCTAAGAAGGTGTGGCTTCCCAACAAGTCGAAAGCCGATGTAAAGACATCGGCTGATGCACACATGGTGTTTGTTCTTCCTGCAGAGTTTCATGCACGAGGCCGTGAGGAGATACCAGTAGCTCAGCTCGACTTGGGGCCACGGCCAGTCATATTTGAAAAGCCCCGAGAGAGGAATTACAGGCACCTGAAGGCTTTATACCTCAAGGGTTACATAAATGGCCAGCCTGTCAACAGGATGTTAGTCGACACAGGAGCAGCAGTTAACACAATGCCGTACTCAGTGCTCGTACACCGTCCTGCTTGGGAGAGATTGGATCCATGCCAATTGCTGTGTCCCTTCCACAATGCACCAATGTCTGATTCAATGGGATGGGGATGAAGTAGAAGTGGTCCATGCGGATGATTCCGTTAAGTTTCACATGCCACCATGAGTGTCTAGGATGCGTAAGACCAGGAGCCGATCTCAGGGATTAGCTTGGAAGGCTGCGACTGCGTGGAAGCTACAAAAAATAGGGTGAGGCTGGTCTTATCCACTGGCCTTACGGAGTAGATGGGGTGCCAAAGTTAGATTGTACCAAGGTACCAGGAGAGGCCGATCCCTGTGATCGGCCCTAAAAAATAAGAAGTGAATTGCTTTTTCAACCATGTTACATCATTATAACAATCACAAAGAAGCCCGCTCGAACAGCCGGCCATCTGTTGATTGTAAAGTGGCGCAAATTAATGAAAAGAACAAGTTGGCCGGTCCCTACGATCAGCCGAATCCTTTTACATCATATTTGTTGTTTATTTGTAGTGTTGACTTAATGGATGAAGGAAAACTAGGATATGGATTTACATCTGCAGACGAATTGGAAGAAATCGACATTGGTCCTTGGGATAAGCCACGGCCAACATTTATCAGCAAGAAGTTGAGTCTAGAGTTGCGAGAGCCGATGATAATGCTGCTGAAAGAATATGCGGACTGTTTTGCTTGGGATTACACAGAGATGCCCAGGTTGGATAGAAGTATTGTTGAGCATCGACTTCCTCTTAAGCCAGGATTTCGGCCGTTCTAGCAACGAGCGTGGCAAATGAAGGCCGAAGTCCTAGAAGAAGACAAGAAAGAAGTTGAAAAGATGTTAGAAGCAGGTTTCATCAGGACATGCAGGTACGCTGAATGGATTTGCAGTGTTGTGCCCATACAGAAGAAGGATGGCTGGTGGTGAGTCTGCGTGGACTTCAGAGATCTCAACAGAGCTACACCAAAGGATGAGTACCCAATGCCAGTTGCGGAGACGTTGATTAATGCAGCTGCTGGTCATAAGATGTTAAGTTTCATGGATGGCAACGCTGGTTATAACCAAATTTTTATGGCTCCAGAGGATATCCATAAGACCGCATTCAGAGTACCAGGTGCAGTGGGATTATTCGAGTATGTGGTCATGACTTTTGGGCTGAAAAATGCCGGTGCTACATACCAACGGGCCATGAATTATATGTTTCATGACTTAATTAGTAAGCTAGTGGAAATATACATTGATGACGTGGTGGTGAAATCTGCGTCGGCTGAGGGGCATTTGGGAGATCTACGGCGAGTTTTGGAATGAACCAGGGAGTTCGGGCTTAGAATGAATCCAAAGAAGTGCGCTTTTAATGTATCGGCCGGTCAGTTCCTGGGGTTTCTGGTTCATGAACAAGGAATTGAGATCGGCCTAAAAAGTTAAGAAGCTGTAAGAACAATGGTGCCACCTACTACAAAGAAGGAACTCCAACAACTCATTGGCAAGATCAATTTTGTCAGGAGATTTATTTCCAATCTGTCAGGAAGAATCAAGCCATTCATGGAGTTGGTAAATATTAAAGCCAACGACGAGTTCCGCTGGGGGGCAGAGCAACAACAGGTGTTTGAAAATATCAAAGAGTATTTGTCCAAACCACCCGTGTTAGTCCCAGCCCAGCAGGGTAAGCCATTCCATATTTATCTGTCAGTAGGTGACACTTCTATTGCTTCGGTCATAGTACAAGTGCATGATGGCAAGGAGAGAGTTGTTTTTTACCTCAACAGAAGGATGTTAGATGCAGAGACCAGGTACCCCGAAATTAAGAAATTATGCCTTTGTCTATTCTTTACCTGTACGAAACTCTGCCACATCCTGCTTTCCGCCGAAACGATTGTCATCTGCAAATCAGATTTTATCAAGCATATGTTGTCGGCCCCGGTATTGAAAGGCCGACTCGGTAAGTGGATGTTTGCTTTGTCAGAGTTTTATATCCGGTACCAACCTGCGAAGGCAGTCAAAGGGCAGGCGCTGGCCGACCTCATTGCAGAAAGAACCAGCTCAGACATAGCAGCGCTTTCCATCCGCGCATGGGCATTGTATTTTGATGGG
Source organism: Panicum hallii (assembly GCF_002211085.1). NCBI lineage: Eukaryota > Viridiplantae > Streptophyta > Magnoliopsida > Poales > Poaceae > Panicum > Panicum hallii. The sequence continues at coordinate 33,625,016 of NC_038050.1, forward strand.
TCGGTCTGTGGAGATGGTTCTGGCATAGGTATCCTGCTCGTTTTGCCTTGAGGGGCAACATATTCCTTTTCAATCAGATTGCCAACACCTTGCACCAATAATCTAGCCAAGTATGAAGCGGTGCACAAAGGTATGGAATTACTTCTTGAGGCTGGAGCAGAAGCAGTAGAAGTTTTTGGGGATTCAAAACTGGTTATCTCTCAGCTCACGAAAGAGTACCGATGCGAGAGTGAGTTGTTGTTTCCCTTGTGGAGACAATGCCAGGAGCTAATGGCCCGGTTCAGATATATAAATTTCTATTGGATACCAAGAGTACAAAATTTGGAGGCCAATAATCTTGCCCAGATGGCTTCAGGTTATAAGGATACGGCGGATGGAGCTGATTTCCCAATAAACCTGCTGGATCAGGGGGATTGGAGAGCTAATATCTTCAATTACTTGAAGGATCTGGCTTGGGGGGCACCTAAGAAGACACGTTACAAAGCCATGAAGTACGTCCTGATAGGGGACGACTTGTTCTACAGGACTCTGGAAGGGCTACTGCTTAAGTGCTTGGGGCCGATTGAATCCAATCGGCTCTTACATGAAGTCCATGAAGGTACATGTGGTACTCATCAATCAGCCCACAAGATGAAGTGGTTGATTAGACGCTCGGGATATTATTGGCCTGCTATGCTGGAAGATTGCTTCAAGTATTATAAAGGATGCCAGGCCTGTCAAAGGTTTGGGAAAATACAAATAGTACCAGCGTCAGCAATGAATCCTATCATCAAACCTTGGTCATTCAGAGGCTAGGGCATGGACATGATCGGTAAGATTAATCCTCCATCGAGTAAAGGCCATCAGTTTATTTTGACCGTCACAGATTATTTCACCAAGTGGGTAGAGGCTGTTCCTATGAAGTCAGTAACATCGAGGGATGTCATCAGTTTCGTCAAAGAACACGTTATTCATAGGTTCGGGATTCCTCAGACGATTACAACAGATGGAGGGTCGGTGTTTATATCTGATGAATTCAAAAAGTTTGCTGCCGACATGGGGATTAAATTGATCAGGTCATCTCCGTACTACGCTCAAGCAAACGGACAAGCCGAAGCATCCAATTAGAGCTTGATCAAGCTGATCAAAAGGAAGATCGATGAATACCCACGGCGTTGGCATGAAGTATTTTCAGAAGTGTTATGAGCTTATTGTGTTTCACGCTACGGGGCAACAAGAACCTCACCATATCATTTGGTGTACGGGCAGGAGGCCGTATTACCGTGGGAAATTACGGCCGGTTCGAGACGGATAGAGTTTCAGAATGATTTGAGTGCTGAAGAATATGCCACTTTGATGACCGACAATGTGGAAGATATTATGGAACTCAGGTTTTGGTCACTGGAAAAGATCAAGGAAAATAAGGCCAAGGTAGCCTGCGCGTACAATAAGAAGGTTAAACCGAAGGAATTCCAAGTTGGAGATTTAGTATGGGAAGCGGTGCTACCATTGGGGACTAAGGATGCGACATATGGTAAATGGTCTCCAAATTGGCATGGGCCTTATAGAGTTGATCAAGTTCTACCAGGGAATGCGTACATGCTTGAAGAATTGGATGGAGTCAAATTTCCGGTAGCTATCAATGGCCAACATCTTAAGAAATATTTCCCGAGCATGTGGGAAGACGAGTGATGAAACTGATGTAATGCGTCAGGCTATGGGCCAACACATTCAGGGTATTTGTGAGGAAAACGGATGTGATACATCGGGCTGCAAGTCGACATGATCGGGTACTTTGTGATACATCAGGCTGCAAGTCGACATGATTGGGTACTTTAAGAGCCGGTGCAGTACATCAGGCTGTAAGGTAGAACGAGATGAACAAGTCGATCCTATAAAGAAAAAACACATGCAGGCCCGTGCACAGAATTAAAGATTGAATAGCCGATGCTAAGCCATCGACTTTAGAAGCAATAATTGGAACATGCAAGTCCCGGGCTTCGATAAGAAGCAAGGAAGTCGATTATAGGTGTCCTATCAGGGTCGACAGAATGGATTCCACAGCGCGACTCAAACCAGGCAAACTATAGGGGTTTTTTGATCTGGAAAGAAAAGGTTCGACTTCTTTGCGGGTTTTCTTGATAATCATATTTCTCGACTTGATTTGGGCTCGGGGGGAGACAGTAACAACAGGAGTACGTCTGTTTCATTAAAGAGCTTGGGGTTGAGTCAGAAAATTCAAGCAGGTAGACCGATGCTATGCCATCGGACTTTAGAAGATTGGATTTTCAAACATTGGATTACTGAAATAAAAGAGTTTATCTACAAGAAATCATTACAAGAGAAGAAGCCGATCTACCGGCTCTGTACATAATGGCTGATGACCCTACGAACTACCCCACCAGTAAGTCCCTAAGGACTTGCGATGCTTGTATGGGGGAGTCGCGCTGGCGTCACCGTCGCTGCTGCCATCGCCGCCGCCGCCGTTGCTACTACTGTTGCCGCCGTCATTGCTGCTATGACCGGCGTTGTCGCTGGCGTCCTCGTCATCTTCTGAAGTCGAAGATCCGCCACGCAGGAACCCTCCTGCTGCTGAGTCGTCATCGGTTGAAGTGTTCTTGATGTCTTCTTCTGAGGAAAAGAAGAAATCGTCATCCCAGGAATCATCGTCGCCTTCATCCAGATCCCCATTATGGAGAATCTAGAGGTCCTCGTCGTCGGTCAGGGATTCATCGTCCTCTGACCAAACGTTGATGTCCCACTCCTCTGCATCCCAATGCAGAGGAGCGAGAGGCTTGTATGAAGCTACCAAATCAAACTCCAGCGTCACCTCCCGGGAGGTTTCGGAGTCAGGAGAGGTAATGGAGATTATGGAAGAAGTAGAAGAGGAAGAGAAATCGGAGGAGGCAGAGGAAAAGGAAGCCATCACCGGAGGATGCAAAATACGTTGGTGCGGGTGATGCACGGAGGAAGGAGATAAATAAAAGTAAATCCGCTGATGCCAGTTTATAACGGCGGAGATGAAGGCGAAGCGGCGCTATGATGATTTCCGAGGGAGAAGTCGAAGAGTCGCATCCAGTGGCTTTGAAGGTAGCGAGCGCGTACAGGCCTTGGAAGCCGAGGGGTCGCGTCTGATGGCATTGGGAGTGGCATGTGCGCGTACAGGCCTTGGAAGCCGAGGGGTCGTGTCTGATGGCATTGGGAGCGACATGTGTGTGTACAAGTCTTGGAAGTCGAAAAGGTAATGGTTTTGGAATTATCATTGCCAAAACCAGGGGGGCATATGTTATCGCCATAATTTGACTAGGCGAGAGGATGGGCCGAGAGCAATATGGGCTGAAGGAGATAATCATGGCGGTTTGCGACTCGGCTTCTGTGTGAGCGTATTAAGGGCCGGGATGGCCGTGTGTCTAAGTAAGGATAGTTTAAATATTGTAAGTTAGAGATTGTATCGTAATCAGCTAGGGTTAGTTAAAAAGATCAAGTCTCCGGACTATAAATATGAATCATGAGATTCAATAATCAATCATCCAACATTCACAACAAACTCTCGGCGCATCGCCACCCCTTTCCAAGGGTTTCTCCAGGTACTTGACATGCTGCCCCGATCATGCTCTGCATGGTCGGGGCAGCGTCGTGTCTATCTGCTTATCTTTGTGTTTCTCCTGCTGAAGCATTGTTGATGGCCAGTAACACTAGTTATCTTAAATGATTATGATGCTGCATTAGGTTTTGATTTTCGCTTGCTGTTCGTAATCATTTAGCTGCCTTTATGCATGATCCCAGGTGTAAGGGCAACGCCTTGCTCTATTCTCTGCTAGTAGATCTAATCTATTATGGTAATTCTTTGTACTACAAAAATTCAGTTTAATATCCGTATGATTAGGCCCTTCAAACGGTTTGAATGTTCCGGCTGCATGTTTGGTGCTTTATGGTGATCTAAGAAGGGATTGTTCCGGGAATCGGCTTATTAGTTAGTTTTTAGGCCTCTTTCTAGGTTAGCGTCTTGTTATCTTTCATGTTCATTAGGCTTAACCGCGCGTAGGACGTTCCGGTTGCACGATGAAGACTTTTACTATCGTAGATTGGATTAGATTGGTGATTACAGAGCAGGCTTCTATCTTTTCCATCGGATTCATACAGACATTCAAATATTGGTAGATCTGATCTGTTAAAACGGGCACAAATCAGCTTCTTTCAGCAGACTTTGAGGGCTACCCGGATGTCCGACCTAGTACAAGGACAGGTCCGACCCAGTGCGGATGCACCATCGACCGATCTTGGGAGTCATTTTAAGAGCCGATCGCGGCTCGGACTAAGGTTTGGCGTGGTTGTGCATGCAAGGAAATAACTGATAACGACTTCTTCACCTCCCTGATCAGGTATAGGTTAGGTGGCATGCCTAGCATTTCACCAAGCCAGGGCGTGTGCTGGACTTCTGGGCCGTTGACCGAGGGACCGAGACCCACCAGCCGTCTCGGAAGCCTCCCGGCTCCTCGTGTTGCCTGTCGCCACTCGCCGATGGGTTTGGACCGACAACACCTTGTTACTATACCTTGTGCGGACTCGAGTAAAGCTCACTTTGCCACCCATCAACTTCGTGGTGCTGCCCACATTTGGTGGGATAATTTTTGTGCCATGCAGCCCGCTGGACATGTTATTTCCTGGGAGGAATTTCGGACTGCATTCAGGGCACATTATATTCCTGAAGGACTGATGGAGCGGAAGTTGAATGAATTCTTGGCACTCACCCAAGGCACCCGTACGGTACTGCAGTATGCACAGACTTTCAATCATCTGTGCCAATATGCAGGCTATCACGCTGACAATGATGCCAAGAAACATGATCGTTTCTGTCGTGGCCTCAGTACCAAGCTTGAGGAATGCCTGAACCTTGTTAAGGCTAATACTTTTAGTGAGCTGGTTAATATGGCCCTAACCTAGGAGGATTGCATCACGGCACATCGTGCCGAGAAGAAATGGAAGACCCCCACTGGACCCTTGAGTGCTTAGTCACCGAGGTATCATGTTGTTCCCAATGCGCAATTCAGAGCACCGCAGCGGAATGCTCCACCTGGCAGATTGGTTTTCCGCCCGCCTCAACAGCAAGGAGGGTATAGACCTTCAGTGCCTCCGCAACAGCGGCCACAGTTTGGCCCAAGGCCAAACAATCAACAATTTCAGCAGAGGAGCAGCACTAATTGTTGTTTCAACTACGGAAGTGCGGATCACTTTATCAAGGATTGTCCTCGGCCTAGGAAGCCTAATCAAGGGCAGAGTTCTAATCAGAACAATCAGGGCAAGGGCAAGAAGCGAGTAATGCAAGTCCGGCAAGGGCGAGTCAACTTCACCACACTTGCAGAACTTCCAGAAGGAGCCCCCATAATGACGGGTACATTTTCTATCGACTATAAACCCGTTATTATCCTATTTGATTCCGGTGCAACCCATAGCTTTATTAGCAACACGTGTGGTGCCCGAGTGGGACTTGATTCTTGTCAAGCTAAGGGGTCGTACATGATCTCTACCCCTGGGGAAAAGATTGGTTCCAATCAACTGATTAGATATGTGCCAATACAGTTGGGTAATATGGTCATAAAAACTGATTTGGTTTTACTCCCTTTAGAGGGTATGGATATCATACTTGGGATGGATTGGATGACAAAATATAAAGTGATGTTAGATATCTTCTCCCGAGTTATTGAGATTGACTCACCATATGAAGGAGCTACTACCCTCTATCTACCCCAACAAGAGTACTTCCACTCTTGTGTTTATGCAACCACAGACATCAAATTAGAAGATATTCTTATAGTCTGTGAGTATCTCGATGTCTTTCCAGACGATTTGCCTGGAATGCCACCAGATCGGGACATCGAGTTCATTATTGAGCTCCAACCTAGCACGGCTCCTATTTCCAAGAGGCCGTATCGTATGCCGCCTAATGAACTGGCCGAGCTAAAAATCCAACTTCAAGATCTTCTTGACAAGGGTTTCATACGCCCAAGTGCTTCACCTTGGGGATGCCCTGCCCTATTTGTAAAGAAAAAGGATAATAGCTTAAGGCTGTGTGTCGATTATCGTCCACTCAATGCGGTCACTATCAAAAATAAGTACCCTCTTCCCCGCATTGATATTTTATTTGATCAACTAGCTGGAGCCAAAGTCTTCTCTAAGATTGATCTACGCTCTAGTTACCATCAAATCAAAATCAAGCCAAGTGATGTTCCAAAAATGGCTTTCTCGACCAGATATGGACTTTATGAATATCTGGTTATGTCTTTTGGACTCACTAATGCATTGGCATACTTCATGTATCTTATGAATTCAGTCTTTATGCCGGAGCTTGATAAATTCGTTGTAGTTTTCATCGACGATATCCTGATATATTCTAAGACTGAAGAAGATCATGCTGATCATTTACGTGTCGTTCTTCAATGACTATGGGATCATCGTCTATATGCCAAATTCTCTAAATGCGAGTTCTGGCTTGATAGTGTGAAATTTCTAGGACATACTATCTCCAGTGAAGGCATATCGGTTGATCTAACTAAAATTCAGGAAGTTATGGATTGGAAGCCTCCAACTTCAGTCCATCAAAATCCGTAGCTTCCTTGGATTGGCATGATATTATTGATGATTCATTCCAGACTTCTCCAAGATAGCCAAGCCTATGACTGAACTACTCAAGAAGGAGGTTAAATTCCATTGGAATGATAAGTGCGAAGAAGCATTTCATACACTGAGAAAGCTTCTAACCACTGCTCCAGTATTAGCTCAGCCAGATAGTACCAAGCCTTTTGATGTCTATTGCGATGCTTCCGGAACCGAACTTGGTTGTGTGCTTATGCAAAACAACAGGGTTATTGCTTATGTTTCCAGAGCACTCTGGAATCATGAACAACATTATCCAACTCATGATCTTGAGTTAGCAGCTGTTATTCATGCTCTCAAGATATGGAGACATCATCTTATGGGAATTAAGTGTAACATTTACACTGACAATAAGAGTCTCAAATACATCTTTACTCAAGCTGACCTAAATATGAGACAAAGGCGATGGTTAGAATTGATCAAGGATTACGATCTTGAGATACACTACCATCCCGGCAAGGCTAATGTGGTTGCGGATGCACTTAGCCGCAAGGCACATTGTCATTGCTTATCCATCGAAATCTTCAGTGAAACTCTTTGCTATCAGATAAGGAAACTCAATCTGGAGATTATTCCTCAAGGTAGCTTGAATCTCATATCTATCAAATCTACTCTTCAAGATAATATCATCATGTCGCAATTGCATGATGAAGGTATCAAAATTATCAAATAGAAACTATCTCAGGGAGATGCAAAATATAGATGTTTCCACACGGATCATCAAGGAGTTCAATGGTTCAACAATCATATTGTTGTACCTAAGAATCATCAGCTTCGTAAACAAATCCTTGATGAAGCACATCTGTCCAAGTTTTCTATTCATCCTGGTAGTACTAAAATGTACCAAGACCTTAGGTGGAACTTTTGGTGGACCAAGATGAAAAGGGAAATTGCTAAATATGTGTCTGAATGTGATACCTGTCAGAGAGTTAAAGCCAGTCATCTGAAGGTATCAGGTACACAACACCCACTGCCTATTCCATCTTGGAAGTGGGAAGACATCAGTATGGATTTCATCGTTGGTCTTCCCAACACATCTTAGAAACATGATTCCATTTGGGTAATCATTGATAGACTCACCAAAGTAGCACACTTTCTTCCTATGCATACAACTTATACTGCTAAGAAGTATGCCGAAATCTATCTGGAGCAAATTATTCGACTGCATGGTGTCCCTAAGACAATCATTTCTAATCGAGGGGCACAGTTTGTTGCACGCTTCTGGGAGCAATTACAGTCTTCTCTCGGAACCAAGCTGATTCGAAGCTCTGCATACCATCCACAAACTGATGGACAGACTGAGCGAGTTAATCAGATTCTTGAAGACATACTCCGAGCTTGTATCATTCACTATGGTACGAACTGGGACAAGTGTCTAGCCTTGGCTGAGTTTTCTTATAACAACAGCTATCAGTCCAGTCTTCAAATAGCCCCCTTTGAGGCGTTGTACGGTCAAAGATGTCGAACACCTTTGAGTTGGTCTGAGACCAGTGAACGCAAAATCTTCGGACCAGACTTAGTTACCGAAGCTGAAAATAAAGTCAAGCTTATCCATGCCAACCTTAAGGCAGCCCAGTCTAGACAGAAAAGTTATGCAGACCAAAGGAGAAAACCATTACAATTCCAAGTAGGAGATTATGTCTATCTTCGAGTATCTCCTACTAAGGGTGTTCAACGTTTCGGCATAAAGGGAAAGTTAGCACCCCGATATGTCGGACCTTTTGAGATCACTGAAGCCTATGGCCCAGTGGCTACAGAGTTTGTCTTCCTTCTCAGTTGGCCGCCATTTATGATGTCTTTCATATATCCCAACTCAAGAAATGCATCAAAGTGCCTACTGAGATCATTGAACAACAAGCCATCGAGATCGAGCCTGATCTATCTTATGCCGAACGGCCCATTCAAATTCTAGATACCAAGGAGAGAGTCACTAGAAGAAAGAAGCTTAAGATGTATAAGATCTTATGGGACCACCATACCATTAATGAAGCCACCTGGGAAACTGAAGGTTATCTTCAAAAAAACTTTCCCGAGTTCCTTAAGAATCCTTAGGTAACTATCTTCCAATGTATCATTCCTGTAATCTCGGGACAAGATTCCTATTAGGGGGGAAGGTTGTGACATCCTAGGTGTCAAAATTGTAAAACATTAGAAAAGAATGTGTAATGTATGTATTGAATTGAGTGAAATTGAGTGAATGTGTGGAAATAAGGACTTATGTGTAATTTTTCAAAAGTATGAGTCCTTTTAGCAAAATATTTGAATTACAAATGTAACTTCCAATTTTGACTAGGTGTCAAAGTGTAAGAGTGTTAATCATCATTACATTACGTAAAACTTGCAATTCAGTCCAAAAATACATGAAATTCACCTTAATAAGGACAAAAACTTTATAAAGTTTGAATTAAGGCCAAGGTTTTAAAATAAAGCTCTATCCTTTGAGTTTTTGAATTAGAACCCTAAATAAAAGTTGTAGGTTTTGAAAAGTTCTACAATTCTTAATTTGACCATTTTCTCATTTGAGATATAAAACAGTGAGAAAATATGGTTTTACATCGAGGTCCCTGGAGTTTTTGCAACTTCACTTCAGCCCCTGGCGCCCCCCCCCCCTTTCTTCTTCCTCTGCTCCCCCTCTGCCGTGCAGCAGCGCCGCCGCTTGCCGTCGCAAGCCGCCACCGCTCACTGCCGCTGCAACTCTGCCGGCGCCACCTCCTGCCTCTGGCAGCTCCCACGCGTTGCCCCTAGGCCAGCCGCCGCCCTAGCTCTTCTCCTCTGGCCTACTTCCGCGCATGCCACGCGGCCCCGTCTCTGCCCGAGCATCGCCCGCGGCCGCCACGCACGCCGTCGGCCGCCAGCAGCTGCTATTGCTCGCCATGCCCTCTCCTGGTCCTGAAGCATGCTCCAGGACGCTCCTCGACTTCTTTTACCCCTCACGCGCCCGCTGTTGCCTTCTTCTTCCTCTGTTCGACTTCTTTCACCAGACCTCCGCCGTAGCCCCTGTCCACCGTCGTCAGCTCGCCCCGCCCCTTCTCGAGCCACACCATCACCTCTAGCAGCTTCGCGTGATCCCGTGAAGCTTGCTAGCCCCTCCATCGCCGCCCTTCAACACCGCATCCACCTCACCGACGAGCTTCCCCCTCACCGCCGTCCCGGGTTGCCATAGGGACCCATCCTTCCGGCCGTCCTAGCTCCCGCCAAGTAGCTTGGGAGAACCGCCTTGATCCCCTGAGGCTATTCCCGCACCTCCGATCCACCGCCGGTGAGCCCCCACGCCGGAACACTGCCGCCGTAGTCGAGCTCCATCGCCGCCACCTCAGTCATCGTCGTTCTACCACCTCCGATCAACCCCGACCTTCACATCACCCCCAGCAAGGTTCCCTCTCGCCCCCTGATCCTTCCTGGCCGGTTTCCCCTCGCCGCCGGCGACCACCGTCGCCGGAATTTAGCCGGCGAGTCTCGGCTCTCTTCCCCGATGAGCCAAGGACTTGATTGCATTGGTTTAAATCTTTCTGAGAGCCTGGCTGCAAGATTCCAGCTCCTCCCTTCAATTCATATCAGTGATCTTTAGAAATTTGTAAGAATTTGTAGGAAATTCAGAAAAATGTCAAACCAGTTTTGTTTGAATCCTTGAAGTAAACTCTACAACTTTTGTGTTATAACTTTGAGCTGAATGAGTGAATATTTTGAATTAAAATAAATACTAAGAAATGGGTGTGCTAATTAGATCTCTTGATCCATAGCTATGCTGTTGTTGAAATTTGAAACCTAGGATGTGTGTCTCATGTATAGCTTTAAGTAAAATTTGTAGACTCAGAACTGTTCCCTACCTATGATGTTTAAGTGTCTTTGTTTTATATTGATGAAAGATTTAGGATTTATTCAAGGGTGAATCTGTTAGTGTTTGTAGCTGAAAGTTTTATTCTAACTTTCTTGCAGCATATGTAATTTATGATAAAATTTTGAATATCAGTAGCATAGAGTAGCTTGAGTTATGAATTTAGGCTTAGATTCAAAGATAATTCATGAATAAAGGTTCTGGTTTATGAAAATTTATGAAATTAAATTAGAATGTTACTTTTGAATAACATAATATGCTCACAAAATTTCAGCACAGGATCTTGTGTAGAACTTCTGATATAAATAGATCTTAATATCACAATGCTATTTTTGTTCATTTTATAGCATAATTGCTATAAAGATAAAAATCTTGATAAAATCACAGTAGCTTAGATTCAGATTAACCTTTCTCCAGTAAAATTTTAATCCTTAGGTTTGCAGTAGATCAAACTAGAAAAATAGTTCATGATCTAAACATTGTTTGATTAATGAAATAGTACATGATCTAAATAGTACAGATCACATGTCATTTAATGCAATTAGGTAATTATGTTTATACTCGACAAATGATTGCCCAGTATGAGAATAGATGATATGTTTGCTAAATAGAATGTTTCTTTATTAGATTGCAACTTTATCGTGAAATAAAAGAAAAGTGTATGCATTTCCTCAACTGTGATGTTTGCATATCATATAGACTCGACAACTCTCGCTGACGCAGACTACCAGCTGATCCCGAAACCAGAAGGGGATATTTCTGAAGACCCTGGGAACGTCGTTGGAGATTTAACAGAAGCCCGGAACACCGGTTCGGAAACTTTTAGTATTGACATCTCTGACCCCAGCCCCACCAGCGAAGGCAAGCCCCGGACATACACCGCCATTTTTACTACACTGCAATTTATATATTCATGTATATCTACTTGTGCATTTAAGTTTCTAGGAATTGTATTGAAACCTTAGTTGCATATTCATTGGAACCTATGTATTGAATACTAGAACCTGAGTCCGACTAGCTTCTAAGCTAATAGGACCGGTAGAAGTCGAGTGATTCCCTATCACTCGCGAGCTTTATAGGAGTTGCAATGTTTACATTCCTGCAACAACTATAAGGATGACGGATGGGGTTGTGATTATGATTCATGACCTTGGCAAAAACCCTGTCTGTGTTGATAAAAATTTGATAAGATCGTAGTGTGTGGTAGCGGTGGTTAAGCGTTTGAAAGTATTAGCCACATGCCATGAAATATGGTAAGTGGTAAGCCTAGTAACCGATCGGCCCGAGGAGTGGACATACCCCACACCACTCGTAATTTGGTTTTTCGCACATGCACCGACGTGTGGGAGTATGGTCCGCAGCAGATGAGAGTACGTCCTACAGTCACGCACACTATAGGAGTACGTTTCGCACAGTGGACAGGAGTACGGTCATGTAGTCACGCTACAGGCGTACGTCCTGCACATTGGATGTGCGTCTGGTCCTACAGTCGCTTGTGGTGGCACCGATCCATGGGCCAGAATGAAAGGCAAACGGTTGCTTCGGAACAATTGTTGGATGTTCCAAGCGTGTGAGTTAGGTTTACCCTTGCAAGGTTTTGAAATTCGATTCAGAATTGTCCATTTCTCGCGGAGATTGAGACTGCTTGATCCCTTTGCCACATAGAGTAATAAGAGCAACCTGATGATGATCAAAGATGATGATTGTTCAAAAAGTTCTACCAACTAGAACCTGAAAGCTAAAAGTTAAAATTAAGGATCTACTCTTTGTTGCTTTTCAGCTGAAACTATACCCAGAACTATTACAAGCCTTCATAGTCCAGCTACATGGCTAAGCATACCATGAAACGGGTAAGCCTTGCTGAGTATTAGAATACTCAGCCTTGCAATGTGACTTTTGTTCCAGGTAATCCCCCTGAGGACTCTGCTCTGTCTGTACCCTGGCCCTATGCCATTTCTAATGGTTGGTCCGTGGAGTGGGATCCGTCCCCGGCCAACACAGGTCCCTCCGAGTGATGTTGAGCTTGGGCTTAGCTCAATATCCGTTCCACGATGTCTGGTAGTGTTGTGTTTTATTTTCCGCTACAGATACCCTAACTTTGAACAGTTTTGTATAAATTCGTACTAGTTAGGTCTTGCTACCATATATGTTTGAATACTAATGTAATATTATGCCTGTGATGTAAAATTTTCGGTGATTGTATCTCTGGACTCGCCTTCATGCGAGGTACCTTGTTTGATCCTGAGTTAGGTGGTTTTATCGGGACTTTCCCGGACAGACCACGGGGTTACACCGTTTGAAGTGCAGTTGAGTCCTTACTGCCTTCCGAGAAAGGATCAGCGCACTTGAGCCGGTGTAATTCAGGTTGGTTCTGCCACACTTATTTCATGTATCTGATGAATAAAGAGTTCATGGAGTATCTTGACAAGTTCGTTGTGGTGTTCATCGATGATATTTTGGTATATTCTAGGAATGAGGAGGAACACGAGGAACATTTGAGGCTTAATCTGCAAAAACTCAGAGAAAATTAGTTGTACGCCAAGTTCAGCAAGTGTGAATTCTGGTTGAGGAAGGTCTCATTCCTTGGTCATGTTATCACAAGCGGAGGTATTGCAGTGGATCCAGGGAAGGTCAGATATGTGTTGAATTGGGAACCGCCAACAATAGTGTTAGAGATCCGGAGTTTCCTAGGACTCGCAGGATATTACAGGAGGTTTATAGAAGGCTTATCTAAGATAGTGAAACCCCTTACATCACTACTAGAGAAAGACAAGAAATTTATATGGTAAGAGGCATGTCAGAACAGCTTTGATGAGTTGAGAAAAAGGTTGACTACCGCACCAGTATCAGTTATGCCTGATATTCACAAGAGTTTCGACATCTACTGTGACACTTCTAAACAAGGTCTTGGTTATGTATTAATGCAAAAGGGACACATGATTGGATATGCTTCTCGTCAGTTAAGGAAACATGAGTAGAACTATCCCACACATGATCTGGAGTTAGCAACAATGGTACATGCTCTGAAGATATGGAGGCACTATTTGTTGGGTCACAGATGTCAAATATACACCGATCACAAGAGTCTAAAGTACATTTTTCACTCAGAATGACCTCAACCTAAGACAGCGAAGATGGTTAGAGCTCATAAAGGATTATGATCTGGAGATACACTATCATCCAGGGAAGGCAAATGTGGTTGCCGATGCATTGATTCGCAAGAGCTATGTGAATGCAGTTAGCCGGATGCCTCGAGAATTTTATAAAGAGTTTGAACAACTCAACCTTGGGTTCATTGCTCATACGGAAGAAATCACTATGGAAGTAGAGCTGACTCGCAAGCAAGAGATACGGAAGGGTCAGCTTGAGGATCCTAAGATTCAGGAGATAAAGGAGATGATAGAATCAGGCAAGGCACTGACTTCATAGAAGATGAACATGGAATTGTGTGGTTCCGAAAGAGGATATGTGTGCCTGATGTGGATCGTCTTCGTGAGAAAATTTTGCAGGAAGCTCATGACTCAGCTTATTCTATCCATCCGGGCAGTACCAAGATGTATCGGGATTTGGAGAGACATTGGTGGTATGGCATGAAGTGTGATGTTGCAGCTCATGTGGCACTGTGCGATGTGTGTCAGAGAGTCAAGGCAGAACATCATAGACCAGCCGATTTGTTACAGCCATTGAAGGTGCCAGAATGGAAATGGGAAGAAATTTGTATGGATTTCATCATGGGATTGCCACGCACACGAGATGGTTACGATTCCATATGGGTCATAGTGGATCATTTGACCAAAGTAGCTCACTTTATACCGGTAAAGACTACCTACATAGGGGCACAATTAGCAGAGTTATATATCTCTCGAATTGTGTGTTTGCATGGGGTACCAAAGAAGATAGTGTCAGACAGAGGTACTCAGTTCACATCTTGATTTTGACAGAAGTTACATGAGTCAATGGACACGAAGTTGAATTTCAGCTCCGCTTATCATCCGCAGACTGATGGGCAGATGGAAAGGACAAACCAGGTATTGGAGGATATGCTTAGGGCTTGTGCCCTAAAACACGAAGGCAGTTGGGATAAGAGTTTGCCGTTTGTAGAATTCTCTTACAACAACAGTTATTAGGCCAGTTTGAAAATGGCACCGTTTGAGGCATTGTATGGCAGGAAGTGCAGAACTTTGTTGTATTGGAGTGAGAGAGGTGAAAATCAGTTGTTCGGGCCTGAGCTCATTAAAGAGGCCGAACGACAAGTACAGGTTGTTCGTGAGAATCTGAAAGTGGCTCAGTCGAGGCAGAAAATGATGAGGACATCTCTCCTTTGCATACAATGCAAGGACCGATTACTAGAGCACGTGCGCGACAGTTGGATCTCCAGGTACGTTCTAACCTTGTCAATTGTTTTTAGAACTTACGCTTGGTTCCATGCATGTGTAATTGATTAGGAACCAATGGAGAGGACCAGCAAGGACTTGGAGAAGGCCAAGGACTCAAGGAGGAGGAGCTAGGACGTCCACACCAAGGAGGAGTCCACGTCCAACTCGACTTTGACTCCACTTCGGATTCCAGAACCTTACTTCACCAAAACTGAAGCCCTGGCCACATACGGAGTCAGATTTGGATGTTCTATATGGTTGGAACCAGAATTTCATAGAGCTTCCAATGGCACTGGTCCCACCTCAAAATTCCTTCTGAGTCGACCGGAATCGTCGACACAAGTGGGCGTCCAGAATCTGACAGGGTGTTGGGTCACCGTCTTTTGGGCCGTTGGCCCGTGTACCGTGTTGAAGCCCGTTAGGGTTGCGTCTAGGGGATTTGCACGCCCCTAACTCTCTTTTATTCAGTAGCCATCACCACCTTAGGGTTTGGGTTTTACTTAGATTCATTCTTTCATCAAACAGGGTCGCCGTTCATCGGTTTGTGAGACCCCATCTCGTAATCAAGTCTGCTTGATTGCATCTCCTGTTCTTGCTTGTGTTCTTGATTGCGCTTGTAGGGATAAGCCTTCATGGCCAGGTCATTCATGTGACATGGGTGATATCCAACGGAGCAGTGGTGTAGTGATTGCGGGGTTCTGTTCGTTCGGAGCCTTGGATCATCAACGTCGAGTTCTCTACCGATCAAGTTTACCGTACCTCTCGGAAAATCGGGACTCAACCTCCTATCAAGTGGTATCCTATAGTCCACAAAAAGCCAAAAAGATTGTTACTCGTGCCGACCTACAACCCTCGCTCGGCCTTTTGCACAATTTAGTTTCGGAGTCCGTAGTTCTGAGTTAGTGTCCTAGGTTGAGTTTGGTTGCTGGTTTAGATTTGTTTTAGTTCAGTTTTGTTTATTCCATCTGCTGCCATCCACACAAAAGAAAATCAATCTACAGAAACTTTTCCATCCACCACCGATCCATCTATTCGTATCCAAATCAGTTTCCACTGCCACAAACCCTAATTCGGAGAGTCCTCCTTAAATCGGGCATAACTTTTCGCTCGGAACTCCGATTGAGGTGAATTTTTTTTTCCAGAAAGCTCTTGAAAAGTTGCACATATGATTCCCCGGCTATGCTAGGTTCCACATTCTCAAAAAAATTAAAAAAATGAGGAAGGCACTTGATTTGGGCTACGAAGTTCCAGCACCAGTTTTCCAAACGCTCCTGAAATTGTACCGATCATATCTTTCATTGGTTTGAGCTGATATTTGGTGCTGTTCACTCTCTTGTGCCCCTGGTTGAGCAAAAATATCAAAAAAACAAAAGCAAAAAAACACAAATTTGATTCCTACTAGTGCTAAAAGACAAAACAGGGGGAATTTGCTGTTTTCTATGTGCATTGTTGGATACCTGCTGGTACTGTCTTTGTAGCTCATCATCTTTGATCCTTGTTCCTTGCTTTTTGCCACAACTATTCTAATACATTTTTAGGCTAGCAACTAGGTTAGGTTCTTTGGACACTTATTCAACATTGCTATCTGTTACTAACTTGTGTGCCACATATATATACTGCACTTTAGCCTTCCCAAGCTCCACCTTCTCCCGAGCAGAACACGTACCCTATGCAATCACACCCACTCTCTTTGTGTTGTCATACTGGTCACCGTTTGCCACCTGCAGTGCTGGTAGGACACTGGTAAGAGCGGGGTAAGACGCATCTTACTACTTGTTTTTCCACTTCCACTTCAGAGAGTGTAGTCTAGGGTTCACAACCTTTTGCCTTCCATTTCTATTTTGTTCTAACTATGACAGGAAAGGCGCCGATGGACGAGACCTCTCCTTCTACACTTCGGGACGATACTGAGTGCGTGTCACATGTGGAACTAAAAGACATGATTGTGACAGTTCATGTATTTGTAAACTAGGCATATAATTTGTTAGTGTGAAGTATGTGTTTGTTTGTGTAAAGCTTGTGTGTGTTTGCGTGAAGCTTTTGAAAATTTAAAGTGCAAGTAAAAGGGTATTTTTGTAATTATAGAAAAACCTAGGGTTGTTTTTGCAAAATGTATTTGGATAAGGGTATCTTCAAAATATATGAAGGATGGTTTTGCAAACAAGTTTTTTCTTACTCTATGCCCTGTAAAAATATATATTTAGCCCAAAAGTTTCATTTGAAATGTATGTGTGAAGTGTGTAAAAATTTTGGGTAAGGTCGTGAAAATAAGGGTATTTATGTAATTTTATAAAAGTATAAGTCCTTTTGTGCAAGTAGTTGATTTACAAAAGTAATTTTCAAAGTTACTCAGGACTAAAGTGTAAAAGTGCAAGTCATCATGACATGTCTATCCAACCATTATGACGAGTCTGTCCCGTCATCATGACGTGTCATAAATGCTTGCATTTAGGTCCTGAATTTTAAAAGTTTCATTCTTTAGGACAAAAGCAATTCAAATCCAATTTTTGTTCAAAATTTCGCGTGTAAAGATGCAAGTTTTGAGTTTTTGAACTTGAGCCCTAAAGCAATGTTGTAGAGTTTGAAAAACTCTCCAACTTTCGTTTTGGGCATTTCTTAATTAGGGTTCTAGATTGAAGGGAAATTTTGCTTTACAATCAGGTCCTTGCAGTTTTCTGAAATTGCGTATACGCCCTTGGAGAATCCCAATTGTCCTTCTTCTCTGCTCTCCCTTATCCTGGCGCTCTTCCTTTTCTTATCACCGGCCGCCCCCCCTCTCTCTTCCTGCTTCATTCTCTCCTGCCTCCAATCCTTATCCACCCAGTTCTGGCGGTGCTGGCGGCGTACAGGAGGCTGGAAGCGCGTGGCACAGGCGCGGCCGGCGCGCAGCAGGTGAGCCGGCGCGGGGCGGCTCGGCTTGGGCGCGATCCAGGTGCTGGCGGCGCGCAGCACGGAGCGCAGAGGTGGAGCAACAGCACTGGGCTGGTGCGGCGTGCGGGAGCTGGACTTGGCGCAGGCGACTGGTGTGGCATCAGGCGTTGGAGCGACGGCTCGGGGCACGTGGTTGGAGGCAGCGGCTGGCGTTGGAGAGCTGGACTGGCGGCTGCGGCGAGCGAAGCGATGCAGAAGCGGTTGAGGGCGCCGTTCCATGGCTAGAGTGGCCAGAACGCGGCCCTTGCCGCGGTTGTCGCCGCAGACACGAGATGTGGCAATGGGGAACCCAGCTCCAGTAGGTTCTGGTCGAGGGAAAAGTTTTGGAACGGGTTTGGAACCGGTGGAGCGTGCAGGGCTGGGGCGTACAGGTGGAGCTCCGGCGCGGCAGTTTGGCATGGACTAGCATGAGAACAACAAGACCTTGCGCGTGGAGAACCTGGTGGTGGTCTGGCGTAGGCGACCGCAGCAGGTGTGGCACAGGCCAAGAACGCGCGCGGTTCGGGCATGCGCGGATAAAGCTGAGGCGTGGCGGCTCGGGGCAGACCCGCACGGAGGGCAACGAGGCCGCGCACGGCGATAACTTGGCAAGGACGGCCGCGGAGAGACCTGTGACGCGGCAAGGCCGAGGCGAGTGCGGGCCCGGCAACAGGAGGAAGAAGAGTAACCATGCAGAGCGATGAGGTGCGGGGTGGCAACCGGATGCGACGAACTCGGAGGAGCCACGCACGGCGAGCTCCTTTCATCCTTGCGGAGGCGGAGGGGCGGTTATGGCACGGCGAGCCAGAGGAAAGGCGGCGAAGCAAAGGCAAAGGTCCGAACGGAGTTGGACTAGCACGTCCGCGGATGCGAGCGAGAGTGTTCTACCGGTGGCCGGCTCGACTCGTCTCCGCAGGCGAGTGCGCGTGCAAGGCAACAGACCATGCGCGTGAGCAGTGGAAGCTTAGCCGTGAGCACGAAAACCCTGAGGTTCGCGAAGGAGTCGGCATAGCGAACCAATCCGGCCCTATCGGCTTTTTCCTTGAGTCTACGCCATCCAGCAGCTCTTACCCTTCACCGATCATCCGAGCAAGACCACGACACCTCGAGGAAGCTCGTGAACCCTCTTATCGAGCCTCTTCGGATCCCTTCGCTGAAAAATCGTCGCCACGGATCACCGTGAGGAATACCTCTCCGGTTATCCTCCACCCACTACAATCCCCTGGCGAGCTTCTTCGTCACCCATGGAACCTCGTCACCGTCGAGCACTTCTCATCGTCGATCCTATTCACCGCAGAAATTCACTTTCCGCCAGTTCTCCTCCACAACCAAGTCTACCTCAAGGTTTGCCCTGACCCACTGAATCTTCCTAGCACCGGCAAACCCCTTTGCCGGAACATCATCGTTTTCTTTCTATTCTTTGTTTTCCCCGGCCAGGGACTTAATTGCTTCGATTTAGAAAGTTCTAGGGTGTTTTCCAAAGCCTTCTTTATTTCAAATAAGTGAATTTCTACATTTCATAGAAATTCGTAAGAAGTTCATAAAAATACAAAATCAGTTTTGTTTGAACCTTTAGGTCAAAATCTATAAGTTTTGTGTTGTGCTCTTGAGTTGGAAGTCCTTGATTTGTGGTTTAGGTTAAATATTAGAAAATGAATGCTTTATTTGTACCTTGAGTTATATGCATGTGTTATAGCTGAAAGGTAAATCATAGGATGTATGTCTTAAGTAGAGATGTGTGATATTTAGTTAATCCTTTCCCACGAGTGCTCATGTCCCTGCCAACAAGACTTTATTTTTGTTTTGATTGCAGTTTACTTAAGGCACTATCATATAGGAATCCTTGTTTGTCCGTGTGTATATGCTGCTTAGCTAATACATCTCGGCAGCTATGCTTTAGCGTCGGCTATCAGCTCAGCCACTAAGCATCCGTTTCCTTTGAGTCTATGATGTTTCTGTGTAACAACTGTCAACCGATGCATTTCTTTTGATATGTTTCTACCATCGGTTGGTTAGCTGATACGGTTATTATCTTTCTAATATCGGCTACCGCCGATACAACTCTTTTGTTCTGTCCTACATCGGCTGCACATAGTCGATGTATCGGAGATGCACACACAATCTTAGGACTCTTGCTATCGGCCGATCCAAGCCGATTCTAGTTGTTGTCCATATCGGTTATGGCCGATCAATCCTTAGTTTTCCCATCCTTATCCACACACTTCTATCAGCCGATTTATCGACTGAGAAATCGGCTATATATCTATCGGTCACACACCCTTAACCACACTCCAATCGGCTGTACGTCACTCAATAGTTGTGCTGACGTAATCGAGTCGATACAACCACACCTAGTTACCTAGAATAACACTTAAGCACATCTCAGTTAAGACAACTTCTTTAGGAATCATCCTTTTGCCAAAGTAATCGATGCTTTCATCAATCAATTAGGAACCTGGTGCACCTATCAATCGGCTACACAGACCAAAGTACACAACCCTAGATCAATAAGCTAACACAATAGACACGCCTCTGTTAGGCACGACCTAAGCACATCAATCAGCTAAACCCTCGTTGTTTCCAATTGGCTCTGTTGTAACCCTCAACAAGTAGCTGATTCTAATTAGTTGTTCCCCTATAGCTCTGTCTAGGTTTAGTTCAGATCTTTCCGGTTGTTATATGAGTGGTATGTTAAATAAGTGTTGGATTGCAACTTTATTATGAAGTAAGATAGTTTCGTGTGCACACTTTGACTGTAATGTTGCATTGCATGTAGATACATCTACTTCCGCAGACGGTACCTACAAGATGTCCCAGGAGTCTGCAGAGGATGTTCCTGAAGACCAAATGAATGTCACCAAGGGATTATCGGAAGTCCCGAACCAAAGTTCGGGAGATAATGATGCTAACATCTCTGACTTCAGCCCCACCAGTAAAGGCAAGCCCCGGACATAACCCACTATTTTAATTACACTGCAATCTATATCTATTTACGTATTCTATGCATTAAGTTCTTAGGAATTGCTTGAAACCCTAGTTGCATTTTCCCTAGGAACCAATGTATTGAATAGTAGCACTTGAGTCCGACTAGCTGCTATGCTAATAGGACCGGTAAAAGTCGGGTGATTTCCAGTCACTCGCGCGATATAGGAGTTGTAATGTTTATATTCCTGCAATCACTATAAGGATGACAGATGGGGTTATGTGCAGTATCATGGAAAGGAATGATACCCCGTCTGTGTTGATAAATTGGTTAAGGTCGCGGTGTGTGCCGATCGGGGTTAAGCGTTTGAAAGTACTAACCACATGCCGTGAGTTTTGGGTAAGCGGTAAGCCTAGTAGCCAATCGGCCCGAGGAGTGGACATACCTCCCACCACTCGTCTTGCTTCTTCTGGTTACTTATGTTCGACGTGCGGGAATACGTGTTGCAAGGGCAACCAGGAATACGGATTTTGTAGTCGCGCTACAGACGTATGTCCTGCACTTTGGGAGTGCGTATGGTCCTGCAGTCGCTTGTGGTGGACCTGTCCACGAGTCGGAATGAAAGGCAAATGGTTGCTTCGGAACTATCGTTGGATGTTCCAAGCGTGTGAGTTAGGTTTACCTTGCAAGGTTAAATTCGATTCAGAATCATCCGCTTCTCACGAAGATTGAGACTGCTTGATCCCTTTATCACACAGAGTAACAAGAGCAACTATATGATGAGTAATGCTGATGGTTGATGTAAAGAGCTCTACCTTGCTTGAGTAGCTATAGGCGCTTATCTAGAATGGATAATCACATAGAACTTGAAAGCTAAAAGTTGACATTAAGGATCTACTCTTCGTTGCTTTTCAGCTGAAAACTCTACCCAAAGCTAAAAGCCTTCATAAGTCTAGTTACATGGCTAAGTATACCATGAGACGGGTAAGCCTTGCTGAGTATTAGTATACTCAGTCTTGCTAGTTACATGTTTTTCAGGTATAGTCCTTGAAGACCTACTCTTCCCCTGCCTTGGCCCTGTGCTCTTCCAGAAGGTTGGTCCGTGGAATGGGATCCGTCCCCGACCAACATTGGTGATACCGAGTGATGTCGTGCCTGGGCTTAGCATGACATCCGTCTTGACGACGTGCTGTAAATCATCGCGTATGTTTTTTCCGCTGCCAAAAACCATAGTCTTAACAGTTTGTAGCAACTTTTCTAAATTTAGAACTTCGTACTGTTTTAAGAAACTCATGTATTGTAATTTCTTGTGATGTAAGATATGATGGTGACTATATCTCTGGACTCACCTTCGTGTGAGGTAACCTTATTTGATCCTGTGTATCGGTGGTTTATCGGGACGTTACCCGACAGGCCAAGGGATTATACCGTTTGAAGCACGTTGGAGCCCTCAGGATTGGACTCGCGTACTTGAGCCAGTATAATTCAGGTTGGTTCTGCCACAATGATGCGGGCGATGACTGACGCTTTCAATAAGTACCAGACCACTAAAACAGCCACCTTTCAGAGGATTCATACAAGTGTTGATGGTCTTGCCGCACGGCTGGATGCGGTGGAGGCTCATTTTCCACACCATGATCCACCCCCCATCGTCCCTGCTGCCGGCGGCCTTGCCCACAACAACACAGAGGACGAGTTCGACGATGACGAGGTTGATGCACAGCAGCGCCGTCACCTTCTGCGTAATCATCAAGGTATGGGAGGTAATGGTAGACGTCGTCCTCATGCTCCTGACCAAGATAATGATCCTTATGCTAAGATTAAGTTTTCTATTCCACCATTTTATGGATCTTATGATGCTGAGACTTACTTGGATTGGAGATGATGGTAGAACAGAAATTTAGTTCCCATCTAGTTCCTGAGCATCATAGAGTTAGACAAGCCACTAGTGAGTTTAAAGATTTTGCTATCATTTGGTGGAATGAACTTGCCACTGCACGTAATGCCCCACAGACATGGACAGCATTCAAAGAAGAGATGCGCGCTAGGTTTGTTCCTCCATCATATAGACGTGATCTTCGTAAGAAATTACAACGCTTTGATCAAGGTAACATGTCTGTCTAAGAGTACTACCAAGAGTTGCAGAAGGGTATGCTTCATTGTGGGGTAGTTGAGGATCAGGAAGACCAGATTGTTAGGTTTTATGGGGGCTTGCGGCGTGAGATCCAGGACATAGTTGATTATAAGGAATATCATTCTATACAACGTTTGTTTCATCTTGCTATGTTGGCAGAAAAAGAACTGCAGGGTCATCAACAGCGGCGGAACAACACCTTCACGCCACGGCAGTTTCCGGCACCAGCCAAAGCGGCGCCCTCTGCGGCCACACCTCCCTCCACCGGTGTTGTACGCGGCACCACACCTCCAACTTCAAAGGGACAAGATAGCAGCAAGTCCTAGATGCCTCCTGGTGTTGCAGCAAAGGCTCACACTTCCACTGGTCACACATCCGACATCAAGTGCCACCGCTGCTAGGGATTTGGCCATATGCAGCAAGATTTCCCTAGCAAAAGGACCATCATTGCTACTGCCGACGGTGGGTATGCTAGTGCTTCTGATATTGAAGATGAACATATTATTGCAGCTAACATTTCAGGTTCCGATGATGGTGCTGAGGAGGTTCTTGGTACATCTGCAAACAACAACTACAGGACCTTAATTGTGCATCGAGCTTTGAGCGCCACGGTGGGAGAGGACAACCAACGCCAACGTCAAAAGCTTTTCAACATGTTTCTTGTCATCAAGGACTGTCATGTGCATACAATCATTGATGGAGGTAGCTGCAACAATTTGGTGAATGTTGAGGTGGTCAAGAAGCTTGGCTTGACCACGCAGGAGCATCCACATCCTTATCACATTCAATGGTTCAACAACAACGGTAAGGTAAAGGTAACAAAAACAGCAAGGATACATTTTTCAATTGGGTCTTACCATGACTTTGCTGATTTTGATGTGGTGCCTATGGATGCTTGCTCTCTTTTGTTGGGACGTCCTTGGGAGTTTGATACTGATGCTATTCACTATGGTAGATCTAATAAGTATACTCTCATGCATAAGGGCAAGAAAATTGTGTTGCTGCCAATGACACCCATTGAAATTGTGCAATTTGAGACTGAGAAAAAGAATAATGCTAAACAAAAGGGTGTTTTCAATTCAGAAAATCAGCAGCCTATTAAGTTAAACAATCCTATTTTGTTGGCAACTAAATCCGATCTTGATGAGTTATCTGCCTCTACTGGACCTTGCTATGCTTTAGTGTGCAAACATGCTTTATATTCCATTGAGGTCGCATCCATTGCTTTGCCACCTGCTGTTGCTAACCTTTTGCAGGAGTATATGGATGTCTTTCCATCAGAGCTACCCCCCGGATTACCACCTGTGCGAGGCATTAAGCACAAGATTGATTTGATTCCAGGGGCGAGCTTGCCAAACCGTGCCGCCTACAGGACCAACCCCGACGAGACTAAGGAAATTCAGCGGCAAGTCCAGGCCCTTCTGGACCGTGGGTACATTCGTGAGAGCCTTAGTCCTTGTTCTATTCCTGTTCTTTTGGTTCCTAAGAAAGATGGCACTTGGTGCATGTGTGTTGATTGTCGAGCCATCAATAACATTACCATTCGATATCGCTATCCTATTCCTCGTTTGGATGACATGCTTGATGAGCTGAGTGGTTCTGTTGTTTTCTCCAAGATTGATTTACGTAGTGGATATCATCAGATTCGTATGGCTTTAGGAGATGAATGGAAAACTGCCTTTAAAACCAAGTTCGGTCTTTATGAATGGTTAGTCATGCCTTTTGGTTTAACTAATGCGCCCAGCACTTTTATGAGATTGATGAACGAAGTTTTACGTGCTTTCATTGGCAAATTTGTGGTGGTTTATTTTGATGATATCCTTGTTTACAGCAAGTCATATGAGGCACATCTTGAACATTTGCGTGCTGTTTTTAATGTTTTGCGCGATGCACGTTTATTTGGTAATATTGAGAAGTGCACCTTTTGCACCGATCATGTGTCTTTTCTTGGTTATGTTGTTACATCGCAGGGCATTGAGGTGGATGAGGCAAAGATTGTTGCCAGCACAAGCTGGCCACTTCCGACTACGGTCACGCAGGTTCGAAGTTTGCTTGGTCTTGCAGGTTTTTACCGGCGTTTCGTACGGGATTTCAGCACCATTGCAGCACCTCTCCACGGGTTGACAAAGCATGGAGTGCTGTTTCAATGGGGACCAGCACAACAACAAGCTCTTGAGGCTCTCAAATCGAAGCTCACACAAGCACCATTGCTGCAACTTCCTGATTTTGAGAAGACCTTCGAGCTTGAGTGTGATGCAAGCGGGATTAGCATTGGAGGAGTGCTCATACAAGGAGGTAAACCTGTTGCTTTCTTTAGTGAAAAATTGCATGGTCCTTCGCTGAATTATTCTACATATGACAAAGAACTTTATGCTTTAGTGCGAGTTTTACAAACTTGGCAACATTATCTGTGGTCTAAAGAATTTGTCATACATTCGGATCATGAATCTTTGAAGTACCTTAAAGGGCAAGCTAATTTGAACAAATGTCATGCTAAATGGATTGAGTTCATAGAGTCATTTCCTTACATCATTAAACATAAGAAAGGGAAAGACAATGTGATTGCCGATGCTTTATCTAGACATTATACCATGCTGTCCCAACTTTCTCATAAAATCTTTGGCTTAGAGACCATAAAGGGATTATATGCTACTGATTTAGACTTCAAAGATGCTTTTGCAAATTGTAGAGAGGGAAGAACATGGCAAAAATTTCTGCTGCGTGAAGGCCTTCTCTACCGTGCTAACAAGCTGTGTGTTCCAGCTAGCTCCGTTCGTCTTTTGCTGTTGCAGGAGGCGCATGGCGGTGGTTTGATGGGACATTTTGTTGATCGTTTCTCAAAAATAGCACATTTTATACCCTGTCACAAGACCGACAATGCTTCACATGTTGCTGATTTGTTCTTTAATGAGGTTGTGCGTTTGCATGGTGTACCAAATACTATTGTTTCTGATAGGGATGCTAATGTGACATTCAGGTATTAGGACTATAAATACACTAAATTCTAGTATAAAGTGTGCATGTTTGATCTTATGTATGTGTGCTCAAATTTGAATGCAAAAGGGAAAAGGACATTTGTGTAATTCTGAAAAATATAGATCCTTTAGTGTTAAATAGGAGAGAATGGGAGGTAAAATCAAAACATATGAAGGTTGTTTTGTAAAAGTCAAGAACTTGCTTTTAAACCGCAAATATAAGTGAAACTACCCCTAGGATGTAAGTGTAGTGTAGTTTTTAAATAGGATTTAATTAAAGTTTAAAACTTTGCCAAGTTTTATGTTAGTTTCAAATCCTTAGCTCTTTTGTAACTGAACCTTAAAGCAAAGTTGTAGACCTTGCTAAACCCTACACTTTTGCTTTTGGGCACTTTTTCATTTGAGCTATAGTTTGAAAGTTATCTAGTCTTTACAGTGGAGTCCCTACACTTTTGGGAAATTGCAAACAGGTCCCCTTCGTCTACCTCCAGCCCCCTCCTCCTCTGTTTCTCTGCCCAACGCACCGCCGCCGCTTCGCCGGCCATGTGCCGCGCACCCGCCACCCCCGCGCCGCTCTGAGCTGTGCCACGTGCCCTCCTACGCCTTGCCCGCCGCTTCCCCGGCCCCCGCTGGCTCTCTCCTCGCCTCTCCACGTCGCGCCGCCGCCGCCCGAGCCACCACGCGTGCCGCCGGCGTCGCCCGCTCCTGCTCGTGCACGCTGTGCCTCTGCTAGCCTTAAAACATGCTCAGCGGCCACTCTGTGATCTTCGTTAATCACCCAAGCACCTCTATTCCACGGCATTTCCTCTCCCCGAGCGCAGCTCCTTGCCGGACCTCCGCCACACCCTCTAGCCGCCGTCGACAGCCAACCACGCCGCTTCCCATCCCCAGTCCAGCACTCCTAGAGCACCACCATCCAATTTTGCTTTCCCGCACCCGAGCATCATCCCCCGTAATGCCGGTGAGCTCAAGCTCTGCCGCCGCTCGGCCTCACCGTCGACTCGACGCTACAGAGCCCCTCAACCCCAACCAAGAGCACCAGCAGCACCACATCATCTCGTAGAAGCTTTCTAGCTACTCCTCCACCGCCCTCCGGCACCCCAACCACCGGAACGCCATCGACCTCCTTCGGAGCTCCGCCACCCGCTCGGCTTCGCCGTCGATACGCCGCCCCAGCCCCTCTTTTCCTCGACACCGGCCACCCCCGAGACCGCCGTGAGCCCCTAAGCATTTCCCCTCACTTGCCCCTTGCCTGTGGCAGAACCGTCTGAATTATTCCGGTTCAAGTGCACTAATCATCATTTACAAAGACAAGATGATCTTAAATGCACTTCAAACGGAACAACCCATGGGTCTGTTGGGTCACCGCCCGATGCAACCACGGTTACACAGGATCGGAGTAGGTTATACTCATACAAGAAGAACTCCAGGTACATAACAACGCAAGCCTTTATAACAGAGTAAGCAGTATTATTACAAACCAGTTTTCTCCAGCCCTGACTGGAGCAAAATAAACAAAGGGTTATTTAAAAACAACGGGTAAACACCCGTTGACCAAAGTTATAGCGAAAAGACAACGCGACTAACAACGTCGCTATCAGCAGCACCATGCGTAGCCCGGTCGATGGTGTCACTCCGAGGGGTCAATGCTGGCCGGGGATGGATCCCATTCCACGGACCAACCAGGCGGAACAGCAAAGGGGCAGGACGCACTATCAACCTGGTTCTCAACCGGTATACCTGAAAGCAGTTTTAGCAAGCTGAGTATACTAATACTCAGCAAGACTTACCCGGGTTTGGGTATACTTTAGCCCTTAACTAGACTCATGAAGGTATGGTAAGATTCTGGGTTTATTTTTTAGCTGAAAAGCAACAAAGAGTATAATCTATTTCAAGTTTTAGCTTTCAGATTCTAGCTTGATTAACCATTCTAGGTAAGCACCTATACTAAACAAGCAAGATAGAGATTATCAATCAACAAGATTCTTCCGTCATCATTTACACTTTTTACTCTATGTGGTAAAAGGGATAAGCAATCTCAATTCTCGTGAGAGGCGGACGATCCGGACCGAATTTCAACCTTGCAAGGTAAACCTAACACACACGCTTGGAACATCCAACGATGATTCCGAAGCAACCGTTTGCCTTTCATTCCGGGTCGTGGATCAGGGCCACCACAAGCGACTGCAGGACTATACGCACACCCAATGTGTGCAGGACGTACGGCTGTAGCGCGACTACAAACCCGTACTCCTGGTTGCCCTTGCAACACGTATTCCCACACGTCGAATCGAGTAACAAGAAAAACCAAAATACGAGTGGTGGGAGGTATGTCCACTTGCCGGGCCGATCGGTTACTAGGCTTACCGCTTACCATATTTCACGGCATGTGGCTAGTACTTTCAAATGCTTAGCCACCACTACCACACATTTCGACCTTAAAGCTTTTATCAAAACAGATAGGGTAAACTTCTAGGTCATGATACAACACATGACCCTGTCCGTCATCCTTATAGTGGTTGCAGAATTGTAAACAAGCAACTCCTATATCGCGCGAGTGACAGGAAATCACTCGACTTTTACCGGTCCTATTTACCAGAGCACCTAAGCGATAAGGACTCGGTACAATCCATTGGTTTCCTAAGATATCATGCAACTAGGGTCTCATCTCAACTCCTAGACGTAATGTAAAATATATAATATATTAATAAATTTGTAATAACTTGAAATATTGGGATGTGCACCGGGGCTTGCCTTCGGAAGTGAAGTTAGGGTCAGACGAGTTAAAAACTTCCGAACGTCGGTTCGGGGTTTCAGTCACTTCTTCAGTAACTTGGACGGAGTCTTCAGATAGCCTGGGTTCGGGTTCCAAGATCAACTCGTAGTCTCCGTCTTCAAGCGTCGACGAGTCTACATGAGAAGCAAGGATTGATTTTTAGTAACAAACATGTTAAGTCTTTCATTCACGATAAAGTTGTAATTTAACAGATCAATACACACTCAACATCAACAATACAATGACAAAATCATCAAACAACTAATATCACGAAACTAAAGCAAATTATTCCTAATCATAGGTTCAAACACATTTAGTAGTAATTATACTTAAATCTTAATTGTTTGAACTCATTTTGACAAATTTTAAAAATTATTCAATTCACAAAGTTGTATTGGTCTGGAAAATTTCACACAAAGCTAAACACTACTTAAACTAACTAGTAACCAAGAATTGCAGGAAACAAACTTAAATCACATAAGTTATACACAAAAGATCCCTTTTTGAAAACATTTAAATAACTGCAAAACTAACTGATTTCAAGCTACACTTTAGTAACCAAAGTTGTAGATATCAATTTTATGAACACAACAGAACTGGTTTTGCCATTTTTGGATTTTTCTACACTTTCCTATGAATTTTCAAAACTGGCTGGAAGGGAAAATGAAAAAGGCACTGATTCTTCACAAAGAGACCCCTGGAAAGTTTTGAAACTAAGCAATCAGGTCCCTGGCCGGTTTTCCTCTCGGGGACAGATCAACGGCGAGCGATTCCGGCGAGATAGCTCGTCGGCGGTGAGGGGAAAGGGAGGGGAAATGCTCAGGGGCTTACTGCGGACTCAAGGATGACCGGAGTTGGGCCGGAGAGGAGCTGTAGCGGCGGCGCGGCGGTGGACAAGGCGGCGGCGGCGGCTGGAAGCTTGGCGGCGGCGTTCCAGTGACTGGAGGGTCGGGGGGTGGACGACAAGTGCCTGGAGAGCTTCGTGAGGTTGATGTGGTGCTGTTGCTCCACTTAGCAGGGGCTGGGGGACGGCGGAGCAGTGGGACGGCGACGAGGCCGAGCTGTGGCGGCAGAGGAGCGGCGGCGTGCTCGTGGGCAGGCGTCTCCGGTGGGGGAAATGGAAAACGGCCGGTGCAATGAGCTTCAGGAGGGTGAGGTGGTGCTGGTGGAGGTCTGGATCGTGGGTGGGGGGCTCTGGAGGAGGCTGCCGACGGCGAGGCCGAACGGCGGCGAAGCTTGGACGGCGGCGATGCGAGGAAGAAGACGACCGGGGGTGATGTGAGCTCGGGAAAAAGGCGAAAGGGGTTGCTCACGAGGTGCTGAAGAGCTTTATATGCTCGGAGAAGCACTGGGGCGCGGCAAGGAGGAGCTGGACGCCGGCGACGTCGTGGCGGCCGGGGAGAGCAGGGGAGCGGCGTGGCGGCTCGGGAAATGGCCACCAGGGCCTGACAAGCGGCGGGGGTGATGCGCTGGAGGTGGAGGTGGCACTGGCGAGCGGCGCGGGGGCAGGTGGCGGCCGGGGCAGCTCGCCGGAGTTAAGCGGCGGTGGCAGCAGCTCTCGGGCAGAGCATAGCAGAGCAGCTGGAGGTGGACGACGAGGACCTAGTTGCAAATACTAAAAAACCCAGGGACTCCACTGTAAAGCCTGAGTAACTTTCAAACTAGAGCTCAAATGAAAATGCTCCAAAAACTTTTCTTTAGGGTTCGACTTCATGAGAGTTGAAGATTCAAAGTTATTTTAAAAACCATACAACTAGTCAAATTTCTTTTAAAACCTTTTTAAATTTTACATTTCAAACAACTCCCTGATTTGTTTTCACTTTTTACAGTGGTTTAAAGGTAAAACATTATTGCAAATCAGCCCTTTCTATATTTCAAAATTATCCACCCTCACACACATTTTGCACATTAAGCCTTATATTTTTCTAAAATTACAGAAAACACGCTAAAATCTTGTCCTTAAACAACACACAAGAGTGCATCCTACACGCAATGCACTAAGTCTGGCTCCCATATACCTGAGGTGTCACATTGCCGCCGGTGAGCTCTCTCGCCAAAATTCGATCGGCATCGATCGGACTTCCTGTGTAGTCCGACCAGGGACTCAATTGCGAAGATTCAAATATTTCCAGGGGCCTAGCTGTGAGAAAGCAGCACACCTCTCTAAAAACAAATCAGCCAACTTGTAAAATCCATAGGAATTCGTAGAAAAATTCAAAAATTATCAAACCAGTTTTGTTGTACTCTAGAAGTTGAACTCGACTACTCTAGAAAAATCCATAGGAACCCTCTTGCTTTATGAGTTTGAGTGTATTAACCTGTTGGATTACAACTTTATTGTGAAATAAAACTCCTAACTCGAGAACCATCTAATCAAATCATTGCATATCATGTAGAGTCAACGACACTCGATGATGGAGACTACGAGCTAGCTAGTCCCGGAAACTGAACCAGGGTTTTCTGAAGACCCAGTAAACATCGTCGAGACTCTAACTGAAGCTCCAAACCAAAGTTCAGAAATCTTTCACCCTCCTGCCCCCAACCCCGCTCAAGAAGGCAAGCCCCAGTGCATAACCCAGTATTTCAAATTACTACATTATGCAATCTTATACTTATATATTATATGTTGCATTAAGTCTAGGAGTTGAAATGAAACCTTAAATGCATGAATCCTAGCAACCTATGTATTGTGCTTGAGTCCTTATCGCATAGATGCTCTGCTAATAGGATCGGTAGAAGTCGGGTGATTTTCTGTCACTCGCGCGATATAGGAGTTGAATGCTTACTATTCTGCAATCACTATAAGGATGATGGATGGGGTCATGTGTAGTATCATGACTCGGAAGGTTACCCCGTCTGTGTTGATAAAAGTTATTATGGTCGCAGTGTGTGGTAGTGGTGGCTAAGCATTTGAAAGTACTAGCCACATGCCGTGAAATATGGTAAAGCGGTAAACCTAGTACCTGATTGGCCTGGCAAATGGACATGTCTCCACCACTCGATTATTTGGTTTCTGTTGTACACATGCACCGACGTGTGGGAGTCCGCTTGTAACACCCTGAGGTAAATTCTTTAATTTTTAATGAATTTATTTTGGGCTTAAATAAATTTCCCAGGCTTTTCTTTAATTTTTGGTGGCATTTAAAGTAATTTATAACGCAAGAAAATAAAATTTATCATAGGATTAAAATGTTTGTGCATTCATGCTGCAGCATTGTTTTATTTGTGTTGAGTTTATAGAGTTTGAATTCAAATTTATTTGAATTCAAAAGGAATTGTTTGAATGCTTAGAGGATAGAAAAAGAAAAGAAAAGAAGAAGTAAAGGAAATAAAGCCCAGCAGCCCAACTCCCTTTCCCTCTCGGGCTCCTTTCCCTCTCCTTCTCCCGCATGGGCCACGGTGGCCCAGCTCCTCTTTCCCCCGCGGGCCCTCTCTCCCTCTCTTTCTTTCCCCAGCCCGAGGCCCAGCTCCCCCGATCTCTTTTCCTCCCCCGCGTGGGCCGCACGCCGGCCCATTCCTTTTCCCCAGCCTGAGCCCGCCGCGTCTCCCCTCTCTTTCCCACTGCCAGGCCGGGCCCGCCTGTCATCCCCCTCCTCCCCTTCTTCTTCTCCGGCGCAACCTCCCTCCCCGAGATCTTCGGCGACCCCCCCTGCTCCGGGCCCGCGCGCCAGGGTGCCGCAGCCGCCCTACAAAGCCCGCCGCCTCTCTAGGGTTTCCCTTAAGCCGCCGTCGTGCCCCGTCCGCGCAAACCCTAGCTCCGAGCACCGCCACCGCCGCAAGCTTCGGATCGCCGCCGCGCCGTCTCCTCGCCGCCTTCCGCCGCCGCCCAAGCACCGCGGGTTTACCCCGGTGGGGTAAGGATCCTCCCCCGCCTCTTTTTCCCCTCGGTCTCGCTTCTCCGCGGCCGCGCGCGCTCGCCGGCGTCCCCGAGCCGCACGTCGCCGTCGCCCCGCCGCTACGGCCGATCTAGCCGCCTCCTTTTCCCCCAAACGAGTTCCCTGTGTCCTTCTCTCTCTCCCCGACCGGATCCCGTCGTCTCTCGCCCACGGAGTCGCCCCATCGCGTAGCGCCGGCGAGCTCTCCGCCGCGTCCGCAGTTCCGCCGCCGCCGGAGCCGCCGGAGTTGGCTCCACCGTTCGATCCGAGGGTAACGGTCTGGATTAGATCCAGACCGGTACTCAACCCGCGCCGCACGATGTCAAACCAACGGATCGGATTCGATCCCGATCAGCATTAGATCTCAGCCACTCATTTTGAATCCGGTGGACCTCGTGAGTTTCAGCCGCAGATCTTACCTTGACCATCCGTTCTTGATCCGAAGGCCGACGATCGCGCGTACCCCTTCGCGTTATAGTGTCTAATCTGGGCCGTATAACCAGATCCAACGGCTCAGAATAAAACGTACCGGTTCGGCCCAGTCTTTTTGCTAAAGAGCCCTCGCCTTTTCGGGAAATCAACCCGCCGTCCAACCCCAGCTCAAAAATATTTACAGATAGGCCCTTTTTCTTCCCTTTTGATCCCTGAGCTCTCTGGATTTAGTTTTTCTAGTCCTTGTTTAGAGTTTTTGCGGGCTAGCCCCTGTGTCTAACCTTTAATTAGGTTTTAGCCCTCAGTTTTTGCACAGAAACCCCTGTAAGTCATGTTTTTCTTACAAATAAGTCCCTGGACCCTGTTTTAAGCGTAGTTTTCGCGTTTTAGCTCTGTTTTAGGTGTTCTTTATATCCACGCGATCGTTATAACGCGTAGAGTAGTTCTAGGCTAGTTTCATGTGCTGTTCTATTATATTGGTGTACTGTTTTCTTATAGTTGCTATGGTTTGCATGTGTGTGCATGTGTGGCCCATGTGTTGCTGTTACGATCGTGAGTAGACGTCGAGCCACCGGAGCAGTACCAGGAGCAGCCATCTTCCGAGCAGTTCGAGCAGCAGCCGGGAGAGTACGAGGAAGGCAAGTATAACATGAACCTCCTATCACTTTTAAATACAATTTCATACTGCATTTTAATACTGTATGCCTATAAGGATTTCCTAGCCACCTTTATATCCTTTATATATGTCCTTGGGTTGCATTTTGGTTAGTTGTGCTAGGTTGCTGCGCTATAACATATCTGGATCCTTTTTAATTAATTTGATTAATGGTCTTATGCAACTTAATTCTGGAGCCGACCCTCTGTGCTGTGTGCTTGAGTGGTTTGTGCGTCCTTAAAAGATGTTTTTGTTAGAAACATGGTTTAGGGGGCCAGCACGGTGCTTAGTGCTTGGTTGGCCACTCTCCATAAGGACCGGTTCATAGAGCGACAACCTGGGACAACCGCGCAACCACAAGACTGGAATGGGACGGTCTTGACTTACTAATTAGGTCATTTTGGTTCGAGAGTAACTTACCTGCGTGGGCAAGAGGGGTGGTAAGCTTCAATGGTCCCTGCTCCTCCGGCTTGGTCTGTGCTGTGTGTCTTGTACCCCCGGAGGTGGGCCCCATCGTCGCTGATCCAGAATCCTTAGCGGTTACACCTTACCAACGTGATCCTTTGTAACGGTCTCGTAGTGTGCTTGCTAGCCATCTCACCTAAGGAAGTGTGATGAACCGCTACTGTAGCTCACGACTTGTGGGTAAAGTTGTGCAACCTCTCGAGAGTGTAAAACTGATATATCAGCTGTGCTCACAGTCATGAGCGGCCCAGATCCTCCGTCTGATTAGTGGGGTTATCCACCTTTGGTTAGGGAGATTCCCCGGGTGGTTTTGGTCTGGATGGTTCTCAGTAGTTCTTAATTAATATTGATTAATTCTTATGCAATTTGGGTTATGGTAACTCATCCACTTGTAGTAATTAGCTTTAATAAAATTTGCCAAGATTAAAAGCTAATGCAGTTGAGTCAGCCAACCTTAGAGCCTCATGCTCGTGTTATACTTGTTGAGTACGAGTTTGTACTCACACTTGCCTCTCTACTCTTCTGTTCTATTTTGGATATCTTCGACTGCTGCTCAGTGCCCGGCAACGTGGAGGATTACGTCAGCGGCTTCGACGACTTCTAGGCGTTTGTCTCCCAGTCGACGTCCCTGTGGCGCCCAGCTCTTCATGTATCTCTTTTACGCTTCCGCAACTCTTGAACCGATTCTTGATTCGGTTGTAATAAAATAATTCATTTATGATTCGTTTACAATTTATATTAATGTTATTCCTGACATGTGTTGTGATATCTTGATAATCTGTTGTATATATGCGTGACTTGATCCTGGCGCATATATGATTGCTCGATTTATGTTCCTATAAATCGGGTGTGACAGATTGGTATCAGAGCCGTGTTGACTGTAGGACGAAGCTTAGATAGAAATGGGTCGAGTTTAGGGATTTCTTTTCGCTTGCTCTGCTTCCGCAAAACCCAAACATTCATTTTTGCTTCTATTCCTTGAGTCTTAAGCCCTTGATTTGCTATCTCACCTATCTTTTTGAGAAATAGCTTGAGTTTTCCGTAGACGTTGACCTGAGTCACCTAATCCTGTAATTTATAAGTTTAGGTTGTCCCGATAAAAATACGCTAGAACGAGTGTGTTAGTCGAGTAGTGTGGAAAACTCGACTAAGTTGTGAATATTGAATGTTTGTTATTGTGCAAATGTTTGATTTGGATTTTTGGTTGATTGCATAGTCTAGTAGTTAAACTTGTTCATGCAAATCGACCCTAACCCAACTTGAACTAAATAATAAAATTTGAGTTAGAACATTGGGGGTAAAACCTATATTCCTTTCTTTCTGTCATATCCTCCCGAAGTTTCATTTCCGCAGCTGCACGATATTCTTTTCTCATAAATTTCGTTTGTTGCAATCAGATGGTGAACATCAGGCGCACCGGTTCCAGTTCTGACCAGCAGGAGCAGAACAACCAGAGTACCGGTCAGCCGCTACCGATGCCGCCACCACTGACCCCGGAGCAGTTCTTCCAGCTCCAGATGCAGATGATGGCGACCTTGAACAACACCGTTCAGGCTCTGCAGCAGATCCATGCTCAGCCACCGCCTCCTCCGCCGCCTCAGCCCCGTGACAGGCGTGCGGATTTCCTGAGAGGTCATCCTCCGACCTTCTCTCACGCCACGGACCCACTCCAGGCTGACGACTGGCTTCGTTCGGTGGAGCGCCAGTTGGTTGTTGCGCAGTGCGACGACCGAGAGCGGGTTCTGTACGCAGCCGGGCAGCTGCGAGGCTCCGCTCTTGACTGGTGGGAGTCCTACCCAGCTCGGGATCATGAGGCTCTCACGTGGGACCAGTTCCGTGAGCGTTTCAGGAACCATCACATTCCTGAGGGCATCATGAAGATGAAGCAGAAGGAGTTCCGTGCCCTTAAGCAGGTAAAAAAATTTAACGGAATTCCCT
Organism: Panicum hallii; assembly: GCF_002211085.1. NCBI lineage: Eukaryota > Viridiplantae > Streptophyta > Magnoliopsida > Poales > Poaceae > Panicum > Panicum hallii. The sequence continues at coordinate 33,660,943 of NC_038050.1, forward strand.
ACCATTCCTTTTGAGCTTGATCCATCCTTGATTTCTTTCGTAAACCTGACCAATTGAGCGATTTCTATCCTTGTTATCTGTGTTCGTTATTTCAGGGATCGATGACGGTGACGGAGTACCGTGACCGTTTCCTTCAGCTTGCCCGCTACGCCCCTGCTGACGTCGCTCGTGATAGCGACAAGCAGGAGTATTTCAAGGAGGGACTGGATGATCACATCCAGTATGCGCTGCTGAACCACCGCTTTGACAACTTCAACCAGCTGGTTGATGCGGCCCTCAACACTGAGCGCAAGCGCCGGGAGATTGAGGATAAGAAGAGGAAGATGGCTCCATCCTCTTCTGGCAGCAACACCCGTCCCCGCTACCAGTATCCTCCACAGCAGCAGCAGCAGCAGAGGCCGCCCCAGCAGTACCAGTAGCGGCAGCAGTTTCCGCCTCGTCCTCCGCAGCAGCAGCAGGCGGGACAGGGTCAGAGGCTTCCGGCGCCTCCGGCTCCACCAGCTCAGAGGCAGGGAGTGCCCACTCCTCCTCCTGGGCAGCAGGCCGCTGCACTTCCACGAGTGTGCTTCCACTGCGGCGAGCCAGGGCACTACGCCAACGTCTGCCCTCGGAAGGCGCAGGCAGGACAGCAGGGGCGTGCAGCACCGCCCAAGGCCCCAGCTCAGGGCAGGGTGAACCACGTGACGGCCGAGACAGCGGCCGAGGCTCCTAACGTGGTTATTGGTACGTTCATGGTTAATGCCCATCCTGCTACAGTGCTTTTTGACACTGGTGCTACACATTCTTTCATCACCCAGTCTTTTGTTGAGCATCATGGCATTCCTACTAGCACATTAAAGAGGTGCATGTTAGTATCTTCACCGGGAGGGCAGTTGAGGTCTCATGTCTTCTGTCCCCGAGTCAGTGTGGTTATAAGGGGGGTAGATTTCAGTGCAAATCTGATGGTGCTAGACTCCAAAGGCATTGATGTGATCCTCGGAATGGAGACTCTTGCTAAGTGGGGAGTCCAGATAGATTGTGATCAGAGGACGGTTCTTTTGTCGGCACCGGATGGTCAGGAGGTCACTGTTGGTGCCACAGAGCCCTCTGGATTTCTTCATCAGATGGAGGCTAGACCCACGGATGGTATTCGCGTGGTGTCTGAATTCCCGGATGTCTTTCCGGATGATTTGCCAGGTATGCCGCCTGACCACGACATTGAGTTTTCTATTGATCTCTTGCCTGGCACAGCTCCTATTGCTAAGAGGCCCTATCGTATGGCTCCTGTTGAGCATGAGGAGGTTAAGAAGACTATTGACGAGTTGCTAGCCAAGGGCTATATCCGTCGGAGTTTCTCTCCTTGGGCTTTTCCTGTATTGCTCGTAGAGAAGAAGGATGGTGCGAAGAGGATGTGCGTCGATTATAGGGATCTGAATGCAGTCACCATCAAGAACAAGCATCCATTGCCCCGTATTGAGGATCTTTTTGATCAGCTTCAGGGTGCTTGTGTATTCTCGAAGATCGATCTGCGTTCGGGTTACCATCAGCTGCAGATTCGTTCCGAGGATATCCCGAAGACGGCATTCACTTGCAAGTATGGGCTATACGAGTATACGGTCATGTCCTTTGGCTTGACCAACGCTCCAGCTTTCTTCATGCATCTGATGAACAAGGTTTTCATGGATTATCTGGACACTTTTGTGGTGATATTCATTGACGATATCCTGATATATTCCAAGTCAGAAGCAGAGCATGAGAAGCATCTGAGGCTTGTGTTGCAGAGGCTCAGAGAGCACAAGCTGTATGCCAAGCTCAGTAAGTGTGAATTTTGGATTGACGAGGTCCCATTCCTCGGTCATGTGATCTCCAAGGGATATTGCTGTGGACCCCGGAAAGGTGAAGGATGTGCTTGACTGGGTTGTACCGCAGACGGTGAAGGAAGTCCGCTCTTTTCTGGGCTTAGCAGGTTATTATCGGAGGTTCATTGAGAATTTCTCCAAGATTGCGAAGCCTTTGACTTCCTTGCTAGAGAAGGGTGTGGATTTCTCTTGGACTGATGAGCGTCAAAAGGCCTTCGAGGAGCTGAAGAAGAGGTTAACTACGTCACCAGTCCTTACTCTGCCAGACCAGAGCAAGAGGTTCACAGTGTATTGTGATGCTTCGAGGGATGGTCTTGGTTGCGTCCTGATGCAGGAGGGCAGAGTGATAGCTTATGCTTCGCGGCAGTTGCGCCGGCACGAGCTAAATTATCCCACTCATGATCTGGAGTTGGCCGCAGTTGTGCATGCTCTGAAGATATGGAGGCATTACTTGTTTGGGCAGAGGTGTGATATTTACACCGATCACAAGAGCCTCAAGTATATTTTCACCCAGAGTGAGCTGAACATGCGGCAGCGAAGATGGCTAGAGCTGGTCAAGGATTATGACCTGGAGATTCACTATCATCCGGGTAAGGCCAATGTTGTAGCGGATGCTCTGAGCAGGAAGAGCTATGTTAACATGGCCGTGGCTTTTCAGATGCCTCAGGAGTTATGCGAGGAGTTTGAGCAGTTGAGTCTGGGTTTCTTGTGTCATACCTCGGGTACATCATTCGAGGCAGAGCCCACTCTAGAGGCAGAGATCAGGCAGCATCAGAAGGATGATAAGAAGCTGCAGGAGATCCGTGACCTGGTCAAAATTGGCAAAGCACCTCATTTCAGAGAGGATGATCAGGGTACCTTGTGGTACAAGGGTCGTATATGTGTGCCGGATGTGAATGACCTCAGGAAGTTGATCCTGAGTGAGGCTCATGATACAGCATATTCTATCCATCCTGGCAGCACAAAGATGTATTACGACCTGAAGGAACGATTCTGGTGGTATGGAATGAAGCGTTCCGTTGCGGAGTACGTGGCTATCTGCGACACTTGTCAGCGTGTCAAGGTAGAGCATCAGAGGCCAGCAGGGTTATTGCAGCCGTTGAAGATTCCAGAGTGGAAATGGGAGGAGATCACGATGGACTTCATTGTTGGCTTGCCTCGTACTCAGAAGGGGTACAACTCCATATGGGTAGTAGTGGATCGGTTGACGAAGGTTGCTCACTTCATTCCGGTGAACACTACTTACTCCGGTGCTAGACTCGCAGAGTTGTATATCTCCCGGATTGTCTGTCTGCATGGGGTTCCAAAGAAGATTATATCTGATCGAGGATCTCAGTTCACTTCGCGGTTCTGGGAGCAGTTGCATGATTCGTTGGATACGAAGCTGCGCTTCAGTACTGCTTATCATCCTCAGACAGATGGGCAGACAGAGAGAACCAACCAAGTGTTGGAGGATATGCTTCGAGCCTGTGCTATTCAGTATGGTACCAGCTGGGATAAATGCCTGCCGTATGCAGAGTTTTCTTATAACAACAGTTATCAGGCCAGTCTGAAGAAATCCCCATTTGAGGCTCTGTATGGTCGGAAATGCAGGACTCCGCTGTATTGGGATCAGATTGGTGAGAGGCAGGTATTTGGTCCAGATATTGTTGAGGAGGCCGAACAGCTGGTACAGCAGGTGCGAGAGAATCTGAGGGTCGCTCAGACTCGTCAGAAGAGCTATGCGGATGTTCGTCGCCGAGATTTGACCTTTGCAGTGGGTGATCATGTATATCTGAAGGTCTCGCCGATGAGAGGAATTCGCAGGTTTAATGTACGAGGGAAGCTAGCTCCTCGATACATTGGTCCGTTCAAGGTGTTGGAACGGAAAGGTGAGGTGGCATATCGTTTGGAGTTGCCACTCAATCTCTCGGGAGTGCACGATGTGTTCCACGTGTCCCAGCTGAAGAAGTGCTTGAGAGTGCCAGAAGAGCAAGCACCGATAGAAGGGTTAAATGTGCAGGAGGATCTGACCTATGTCGAGCATCCGGTGAAGATTCTGGAGGCGTCTGAGAGAGTTACTAGAAACAAGAAGATCAAGATGTGCCGTGTTCAGTGGAGTCATCACACGGAGGATGAGGCTACTTGGGAGCGAGAAGACGAGCTGAGGAAGACATATCCCGATCTCTTTGCTAGCTAGCCTATCCGAAATCTCGGGACGAGATTCCTGTAAGGGGGGTAGGTTTGTAACACCCTGAGGTAAATTCTTTAATTTTTAATGAATTTATTTTGGGCTTAAATAAATTTCCCAGGCTTTTCTTTAATTTTTGGTGGCATTTAAAGTAATTTATAACGCAAGAAAATAAAATTTATCATAGGATTAAAATGTTTGTGCATTCATGCTGCAGCATTGTTTTATTTGTGTTGAGTTTATAGAGTTTGAATTCAAATTTATTTGAATTCAAAAGGAATTGTTTGAATGCTTAGAGGATAGAAAAAGAAAAGAAAAGAAGAAGTAAAGGAAATAAAGCCCAGCAGCCCAACTCCCTTTCCCTCTCGGGCTCCTTTCCCTCTCCTTCTCCCGCATGGGCCACGGTGGCCCAGCTCCTCTTTCCCCCGCGGGCCCTCTCTCCCTCTCTTTCTTCCCCCAGCCCGAGGCCCAGCTCCCCCGATCTCTTTTCCTCCCCCGCGTGGGCCGCACGCCGGCCCATTCCTTTTCCCCAGCCTGAGCCCGCCGCGTCTCCCCTCTCTTTCCCACTGCCAGGCCGGGCCCGCCTGTCATCCCCCTCCTCCCCTTCTTCTTCTCCGGCGCAACCTCCCTCCCCGAGATCTTCGGCGACCTCCCCTGCTCCGGGCCCGCGCGCCAGGGTGCCGCAGCCGCCCTACAAAGCCCGCCGCCTCTCTAGGGTTTCCCTTAAGCCGCCGTCGTGCCCCGTCCGCGCAAACCCTAGCTCCGAGCACCGCCACCGCCGCAAGCTTCGGATCGCCGCCGCGCCGTCTCCTCGCCGCCTTCCGCCGCCGCCCAAGCACCGCGGGTTTACCCCGGTGGGGTAAGGATCCTCCCCCGCCTCTTTTTCCCCTCGGTCTCGCTTCACCGCGGCCGCGCGCGCTCGCCGGTGTCCCCGAGCCGCACGTCGCCGTCGCCTCGCCGCTACGGCCGATCTAGCCGCCTCCTTTTCCCCCAAACGAGTTCCCTGTGTCCTTCTCTCTCTCCCCGACCGGATCCCGTCGTCTCTCGCCCACGGAGTCGCCCCATCGCGTAGCGCCGGCGAGCTCTCCGCCGCGTCCGCAGTTCCGCCGCCGCCGGAGCCGCCGGAGTTGGCTCCACCGTTCGATCCGAGGGTAACGGTCTGGATTAGATCCAGACCGGTACTCAACCCGCGCCGCACGATGTCAAACCAACGGATCGGATTCGATCCCGATCAGCATTAGATCTCAGCCACTCATTTTGAATCCGGTGGACCTCGTGAGTTTCAGCCGCAGATCTTACCTTGACCATCCGATCTTGATCCGAAGGCCGACGATCGCGCGTACCCCTTCGCGTTATAGTGTCTAATCTGGGCCGTATAACCAGATCCAACGGCTCAGAATAAAACATACCGGTTCGGCCCAGTCTTTTTGCTAAAGAGCCCTCGCCTTTTCGGGAAATCAACCCGCCGTCCAACCCCAGCTCAAAAATATTTACAGATAGGCCCTTTTTCTTCCCTTTTGATCCCTGAGCTCTCTGGATTTAGTTTTTCTAGTCCTTGTTTAGAGTTTTTGCGGGCTAGCCCCTGTGTCTAACCTTTAATTAGGTTTTAGCCCTCAGTTTTTGCACAGAAACCCCTGTAAGTCATGTTTTTCTTACAAATAAGTCCCTGGACCCTGTTTTAAGCGTAGTTTTCGCGTTTTAGCTCCGTTTTAGGTGTTCTTTATATCCACGCGATCGTTATAATGCGTAGAGTAGTTCTAGGCTAGTTTCATGTGCTGTTCTATTATATTGGTGTACTGTTTTCTTATAGTTGCTATGGTTTGCATGTGTGTGCATGTGTGGCCCATGTGTTGCTGTTACGAGCAGTACCAGGAGCAGCCATCTTCCGAGCAGTTCGAGCAGCAGCCGAGAGAGTACGAGGAAGGCAAGTATAACATATATCCTTTATATATGTCCTTGGGTTGCATTTTGGTTAGTTGTGCTAGGTTGCTGCGCTATAACATATCTGGATCCTTTTTAATTAATTTGATTAATGGTCTTATGCAACTTAATTCTGGAGCCGACCCTCTGTGCTGTGTGCTTGAGTGGTTTGTGCGTCCTTAAAAGATGTTTTTGTTAGAAACATGGTTTAGGGGGCCAGCACGGTGCTTAGTGCTTGGTTGGCCACTCTCCATAAGGACCGGTTCATAGAGCGACAACCTGGGACAACCGCGCAACCACAAGACTGGAATGGGACGGTCTTGACTTACTAATTAGGTCATTTTGGTTCAGGAGTAACTTACCTGCGTGGGCAAGAGGGGTGGTAAGCTTCAATGGTCCCTGCTCCTCCGGCTTGGTCTGTGCTGTGTGTCTTGTACCCCCGGAGGTGGGCCCCATCGTCGCTGATCCAGAATCCTTAGCGGTTACACCTTACCAACGTGATCCTTTGTAACGGTCTCGTAGTGTGCTTGCTAGCCATCTCACCTAAGGAAGTGTGATGAACCGCTACTGTAGCTCACGACTTGTGGGTAAAGTTGTGCAACCTCTCGAGAGTGTAAAACTGATATATCAGCTGTGCTCACAGTCATGAGCGGCCCAGATCCTCCGTCTGATTAGTGGGGTTATCCACCTTTGGTTAGGGAGATTCCCCGGGTGGTTTTGGTCTGGATGGTTCTCAGTAGTTCTTAATTAATATTGATTAATTCTTATGCAATTTGGGTTATGGTAACTCATCCACTTGTAGTAATTAGCTTTAATAAAATTTGCCAAGATTAAAAGCTAATGCAGTTGAGTCAGCCAACCTTAGAGCCTCATGCTCGTGTTATACTTGTTGAGTACGAGTTTGTACTCACACTTGCCTCTCTACTCTTCTGTTCTATTTTGGATATCTTCGACTGCTGCTCAGTGCCCGGCAACGTGGAGGATTACGTCAGCGGCTTCGACGACTTCTAGGCGTTTGTCTCCCAGTCGACGTCCCTGTGGCGCCCAGCTCTTCATGTATCTCTTTTACGCTTCCGCAACTCTTGAACAGATTCTTGATTCGGTTGTAATAAAATAATTCATTTATGATTCGTTTACGATTTATATTAATGTTATTCCTGACATGTGTTGTGATATCTTGATAATCTGTTGTATATATGCGTGACTTGATCCTGGCGCATATATGATTGCTCGATTTATGTTCCTATAAATCGGGTGTGACACCGCTCTATGTAGCAGATAGGAGTACGATCATGTAGTCGTGCTACAGACGTATGTCCTGCACAATTGGTGTGCGTACGGTCTTGCAGTCGCTTGTGGTGGCCGTGATCCATAACCCGAAATATGAGGGAAACGGTTGCTTCGGAATGATCTTTGGATGTTCCAAGCGTGTGAGTTAGGTTTACCCATGCAAGGTCTGGAAATTCGATTCAGAATCGTCCGTTTCCCGCGGAGATTGAGACTGCTTATTCCTTCTACCACATAGAGTAAGAACAGTAACCATTATGGAATAATCTGGATGGATGTTAATCTCTACCTTGTTTGTCTAGAATAGGTGCTTACCTAGAATGGTTAATGAGACTAAAATCTGAAAGCTAAAATATGAAAGTAGATTATACTCTTTGTTGCTTTTCAGCTCAAATTAAACTCAGAACCATTACAAGCCAGCATAAGTCTAGCTACATGGCTAAGTATACCATGACCCGGTTAAGTCTTGCTGAGTATTAGCATACTCAGTCTTGCTAGTCTATTTTTCAGGTATGACCTTTGAAAACCCCACGGATAGTCCTGCATGGCCAACCTCTGTTCCATTTGGCTGGTCCGTGGAGTGGGATCCGTACCCGGATGGCAGTGACTCCCCTGAATGACGCCATGCTTCGGGCTGAGTGTGGTGTCAACCTCCGCGATGAGTGTAGTCGTGCGTTAATTTTTCTTCCGCTGTGAATCTGGACAGACTGTTTAGCTTGTCATTTTAAACAATGTTTGTATAAGTTTACCTTAAGTTTAAAATGGTTTGTAATAATGTTTAATATGTTGTGGATTAAAAGTTGGTGAGCTGTTGTATGATTAAACTCGCCTTCATGCAAGGTAAGCCTGCTTCGATCCTGTTGAACCGTGGTTGCATCGGGCGGAGACCAATGGGTTGTTCCGTTTGAAGTGCGTTGAGTTAGTATCGGCTGTATAGCGATGACTAGCGCACTTGAGCTGGAATGATTCAAGCGGTTCTGCCGCAGCTGGTATCAGAGCTGTAGGTTTATTTTTACAACTACAGCAGCTCTTAAAAATGTTTTAGGATAAATTTGCTTAACAAAAGAGTTTACAAAATTGAGTTGGATTCGTTAAGGTTGGTGCTTAGAACATAAAGCCCTAGGGAATTATATGGGAGTAACCAGGTGGCTATTAGTACCTATATGTGTATAGTTATTCTAACTTGCAGCACTACTTTCGGTCAAAACTTAAATTTATGCATAACCCAACTTTATATTTTGTAACGACACCTTCGATGGTGAGGTAAGGAGGTAAGGATCCTCAGCCAACTGAGGGAGCTTGGCCTTCCCGTCGGTGATGCGAACCGAACGCTGTTTCTCAAGTAGTGGCCTACTTGAGATGCTGCCAATATATCAACTTAAGTTGAGTATATTGGGAGTATATGGTTCGGCGCAGGGTATGGCAATCGCTGTTCATACCCCTGCATTATACGGTACCTCCGTGAATAGGTTGTTTCGATAACGTATGTTAACGTTGTCTGTACGACGGTAAAGGTACAGATGCTGTTTCTATAGTGAACAGTACTGTTTGGGAACGCTTTCATGTCGTGCTGCCATGAATGGTTCAGATTATATAATTGTGGCCTTCTGCAGATACACTAACCACGATTAGAAGGTTAAGATGCATAGGACTTATCGACTAAATATTGGTGAGAGACGTATGTGATATGCCACCGAAATTAACCCCGTAAGTCCGAAGGTATTCGGCAGTTGTTTTGGTTGTGAGGTCAAATAGTACGTGCATGCATAATCCATTAATAAACAAAATGAATGCTTGAATATGTTGTTCTTTTAAGGACAAGTAGAGTGTTGTTTACCTCTAGTATGGTTTTAATAGGATTCTTGTGACAGCCTTAATTGGATTTTCAGTATTCTTCCAAATCTCACCATCTGAATTCTTGTTTCAGATGGCGGCTCCATCAAACCTCTTTATGGATCATGCAGGGCACCTCCATACCGATGCCTTGCACTTGGAGGGTTTTCCCCGACTTTTATGGGAATCACTTAGTCTATTCTTCTACACCGAGCCTCCCCAGTATGATGGAGTGGAGTATAGAGAGAAAGGTGTTCCCCGGTGCAGAGTCAAGATGACTATTCCTCAGCACCCTTTTCGTTCTCAGTGGCAGCCCATCAAGGTCGATGTGGTTGGTTATCATCTCGTCGACACCATCGAGACTGCAGCTCTGGAGGCCATCCACATCTTCTGCAACCAGCATCCCATGGAAGTTGCAAGGCATCCTATCGGTTTATTCCCTGCAATAGATTCCAGTGATCCTGAGTGGAATTTCAGGATAGCTCATTATGGTCATATATGCTGGGAGATTCAGCCGAAGAAACACTCCGTGGCACCATCAGGTTCATGAATGTCCAGCACCATTATCAGATCCTGCTACGCCGCGGTATGGGTCAGTTGATTGGCATAGCTCAAGGTTATTATCGCAATACTGATCGACAGGTCACTTAGATAGTAGAGCTTCAAGCCTTGGTCACGGAGAAGGAGGAGATTATCGCCGCACGTGAGGAGACTATTCTTCACCGGGAGGATCAGATCAATGAGAGTGATGCAATAATCACTCAACACAACACGATCATTGAGTTCCTCCAAGAGCAAATTCATGACCTTATCCTTGAGGTCGATGACGCCCCTGCTCACATCGACGAACTCCAGCAGCAGCTGGTACCTTCTTCTGTACCTGTAGTACCTGAAGGTGGAGAAGAAGACCCAGAGGAAATCAAGGGAGTTTCCAATCTCGACTCCGAGCATGGAGACCCAGAACCTAATCCTCAGCCAGATCACTCCTCTTCCAGCAGAAAGGCCTCCGTAGGCAACCTCGATGGTTTTTAGTCCATCTAAATCGTCGATCTTTCAGATGTACTTAGTGTAGAATACTGTGACATAGGTAGTGAGTAGCTTACTTAGACTTAGAGCCACTTGTTGTAGTATATGTGGCATGTGTACATATAGCTTAACCCGTGGCAGTCGAACCACCCTGATGTACGATGGGAAGAACAACCAGTATCTGTGTTGTAATCTAAGCCTTGTGTTCTGCTATTTTGTTCAATATCTTTGCATCTGAAATGAGTTGGTTGAATGGAACATGTGAACTACATATCTGTTCAGCAACGGTATATCATCTGAAAATAGGAGTAAGAATATGGTTTATAATGGATATCTCCTTTGTTTCAGATGGTTGGAGCTACTCGTGGAACCCCGGAGGGTTTCCAGCCAGACCAAGCTAGCGGTTCCCAGCAACCGCCACCAGTCCCACCAAATTTAGCAGAGGTCATGGCCCGACAGACAGAACTCCTCAACCAGCTAGTGCAGGCTCAGAAGGGCCAATTTCATCACCGGTCCCGAGGTCGTGATGAAACCCATCGGCTAATTATCAAGACTTTCTCAGCACCCAGCCCCCACTGTTTCATAAAGCAGACGAGCCCCTTGACGATGACGCTTGGCTCCGTACTGTAGAGTCTAGGTTCGCATTGTTGTCTGCACCATGCTCAGATGATAACAAGGCACTCTTTGCAGCACAACAACTTCGCGGCACTGCCCGCATATGGTTGACCATTACCATGCCATGCAGTCGGCTGGTCATGTCATCACATAGGACGAATTCCGGACCGCTTTCAGAGCACACCACATTCCAGAAGGACTCATTGAGCGAAAGCTCAATGAATTTCTGAATTTGACTCAGGGAACCCGCACTGTCATGCAATATGCACAGGTCTTCAACCACTTGTGCCAGTATGCGGGTTATCATGCAGACACTAACGCCCGCAAACGAGATCGCTTCCGTCGAGGCCTGAACACCAAACTTAAGGAACGATTGAATTTGGTAAAGGCCGACAACTTCAATGAATTGGTCAATATGGCCATTACCTAGGAGGATTGCATCTCAGCCCACCGGGCTGAGAAGAAATGGAAGACACCCACGGGACCCTCAACGGCGCAACCGCCAAGGTATCGGTTGGTCCAGAACACTGCTATCCGAGCCCCGCCTTGAAACAATATACCAGCCAGATGGGTAGCCAGGCCACCCCAGCAGGCTCGATTCAATCGGCCACCGACACCACAGCCCCAGCAGCAACAGCAGCAAGGCCCGTGGCCGAGCTTTCCACCATCCAACCAAGGAAACAACAACTATCATTGTTTCAACTGCGGCAGCCCGTCCCATTTCATTAAGGATTGCCCCCAACCCTGAAGATCTTTCCAAGGGAAAACATCCAACCCGAACAACAAGGGCAACGGCAAGAAGCAGATGGTACAAGTCCGCCAGGGAAGGGTGAACTTCACCACTCTCTCCGAACTCCCCGAGGGTGCGCCAATAATGACGGGTACTTTCTCTATCAACCATCAACCCGTGATTATACTTTTTGATTCTGGTGCCACCCATAGTTTTATTAGTTCAAAATGTGGGACAAAAATAGGCTTGAATCTTTATCCTACTAGTGGGGCCTATACGATAGCGACTCCTGGCGGTAAAATTTCCTCAAATCAAGTTTGTAGAAGTGTGCCAATTCAGATGGGTAGAAATCTGGTGAGAACAGATTTACTGTTATTGGACCTAGAAGGAATGGATGTCCTCCTAGGCATGGATTGGATGATTAGGCACCGAGTGTCATTGGATATCCCTTCCCGAGCCGTGGAGATAGATTCACCTAGCCATGAGCCTACTATTCTCTATCTTCCACAACGGGAGTGCAATAACTCCTATGCCTATGCTATAGAAGGGATCAAATTTGTGACAGAACCAACCTGAATTATACCGGCTCAAGTACGCGAGTCCACTCCAGAGGGCTCCAACGTGCTTCAAACGGTATAATCCCTTGGCCTGTCGGGTAACGTCCCGATAAACCACCGATACACAGGATCAAATAAGGTTATCTCACATGAAGGTGAGTCCAGAGATACAATCACCATCACATTTTACATCACAGAGAATTATATTACAAGAGTTTTCAAAAGAAGTACGAAGTTCAAATTTAGAGAAAAGATTACAAACTGTAAAGCTATGGTTTTTGACAGCGGAAAACATATGCGATGATTTACAGTACGTCGTCATGACGGATGTCATGCTAAGCCCGAGCACGACATCACTCGATATCACCAGTGCTGGCCGGGGACGGATCCCATTCCATGGACCAACCTTCTGAAAGAGCATAGGGCCAAGGCAAGGGAAGAGTAGGGTCTTCAAGACATGACCTGCAAAACATATAACTAGCAAGGCTGAGTATACTAATACTCAGCAAGGCTCACCCGGTTATGGTATACTTAGCCATGTAACTAGACTTATGAAGGCTTATAATGGTTCTGGGTTTAGTTTCAGCTGAAAAGCAACTAAGAGTGGATCCTTAACGTCAACTTTTAGCTTTCAGATTCTAAGTGATTATTCATTCTAGATGAGCACCTATAGCTATTCAATCATGGTAGAATCTTTGGTCAAACATCATCTTTGATAATCATATGATTGCTCTTATTACTCAATGTGGAAAGGGGATAAGTAGTCTCATTCATCGTGAGAGGCGGACGATTCCTGAATCGAGATTCAACCTTGCAAGGTAAACCTAACTCACACGCTTGGAACACCACAGGATCGTTCCGAAGCAACCGTTTACCTTTCATTCCGACTCGTGGACAGGTCCACCACAAGCGACTGCAGGACCATACGCACTTCCAAAGTGCAGGACATACGTCTGTAGCGCGACTACAAAATCCGTATTCCTGGTTGCCCTTGCAACACGTATTCCCACACATCGAACATAAGTAACCAGAAGAAGCAAGACGAGTGGTGGGAGGTATATCCACTCCTCGGGCCGATTGGCTACTAGGCTTACCGCTTACCATATTTCGCGGCATGTGGTTAGTACTTTCAAACACTTAACCCGCACTTCCACACGCTGCGACCTTAACAGATTCAACAACACAGACGGGGTATCACCTCAACCGTGATACCTTACAAGACTCCCGTCCGGTATCCTTATAGTGATCACAGGAATGTAAACATTACAACTCCTATATCGCGCGAGTGACAGGAAATCACCCGACTTCTACCGGCCCTATTAGCATAGCAGCTAGTCGGACTCAAGAGCTGGTATCTATCACATTGGTTCCTAGGAGAATGCAACTAGGGTTTCAAGCAATTCCTAAGAACTTAATGCGTAGAATACGTAAATAGATATAGATTGCAGTGTAATAAAATAGTAGGTTATGTCCGGGGCTTGCCTTTACTGGTGGGGCTGAAGTTAGAAATGTCAACATCTTCCGAACTTTGGTTCGGGGCTTCAGATAATCCTTTGGTGACGTTCATTTGGTCTTCAGGAACATCCGTAGTAGACTTCTGGGAGATCTCGTAGGTACCATTTGCAGAAGTAATCGTATCTACATGTAATGCAACATCACATTCAAGTGTGCACACAAAACCATTTTACTTCACAACAAAGTTGCAATTCAACACTCATTTAACATACTATTCACATAACAACCAAAAAGATCTGAACTAACCTAGACAGAGCTTTAGGGGGACAACTAACTAGAATCGGCTACTCGTTGAAGATTACAACAGAGCCGATTGGAAGCAACAGAGGTTTAGCCGATTGATGAGTACATTGGGTTCCTAGATGATCGATGAAAGCATCGATTACTTTGGCAGAAGGATGATTCCTAAAGCAGTTGTCTTAACTGAGATGTGCTTAAGCGTTATTCTAGGTAACTAAGTGTGGTTATATCGACTCGATTACGTCAGCACAACAATTGAGTGACGTATAGCCGAATGGAGTGTGGTTAAGGGTATATGACCAATACATATATATCCGATCTCTCAGTCGATAAATCGGCTGATAGAAGTGTGTGGATAAGGATGGGGAAACTAAGGATCGATCGGCCGTGTTTGACCGATATGGAAAAGCAACCAAAATTCAGCTTGGATCGGCCGATAGCAAGAACCGTAAGATTGTGGGTGCATCTTCGATGCATCGACTATGTGCAACCGAGGTAGGACAGAACAAAAGAGTGATATCGGCGGTAGCCGATACTAGAAAGGTAACCATCATGTCAGCTAACCAACCGATGGTAGGAACAGATCAAAAGAAAAGCATCGGTTGACCGTGGTTACACAGAAACATCATAGACTTAAAGGAAACAGATGCTTAGCGGCTGAACTGATAGCCGACGTTGAAGCATAGCCGCAGAGATATATAAGCTAAGCAACAGATGCACATGAACTAACAAGGATCTTTATACGAAGAGAATCTTAAGGAAATTGCAATCAAGACGAGAACAATGTCTTGATGGTAGGGATATGAGCGTTCGTGTGATGGATTAAATAATTATCACACTTCTCCACTTGAAGCATATATCCTATAATCTATACTCAGTTACAACACATGCATATCACAAAAGATACAAATAAAGCATTCATTTCCTAAGATTTAACCTAGACCACAATTCAAGACTTTCAATCCAAGAGCACAACATAAAACTTGTAAACGTTCACTGATTTGAAATAAAGAAAACTTTGGAAATTTTACAAAGAACACCCTAGAACTTTTTAAAACATAGCAATCAGGTCCCTGGTCCGGGAAAACAAATAACAGAAAGATAACGATGATATTCCGGCAAAGGAATCGCCGGCACTAAGAAGATCTAGTAAAACAGGACAAACCTTGGGTAGCTTTGGTTATGAAGGAGAATACGCGGAAAGTGAATTCCCGCGGTGAACCAAATTGGCGACGAGAAGAGCTCGACGATGACGAGATTCCATGAGTGACGAAGAAGCTTGCGGGGAAAGGTTGCCGTGGGTGGAAGATGGCCGGAGGGATAACCCCCGCGGTGATGTGTGGTCTTGCTTGGCGATTGACGAGGAATAGGAGCTGCTGGGTGTCGTGGACTCCTGGGATGAGACGACAGAGCCGGATTGGTTCGCTATGGCAAATCCTCCGCGAACTTCAAGGTCCTCCCGCTCACGGGTTAAGCCTTCACTGCCCATGCGCGTGTGCCACTGAGACACGGTCGGCACACCCGCGCAGTTGCTCCTTTCGAAATCGCCGCGCTATAACCGCTGCCTTCGTTTCGCTGCTTCTCCTTCCGACTTGTCGCGCTGTAACCGTCACTTTCAATTTGCCTCCTCTCCTTCCAGCTTGCTGCCCCTCGTGCATCTCACCCGCGAGCGAGCTCGCGTCCTCGACATGGCCACTCTTGCGTCATCAGAGATTTTCGTGGCGTAGTTAGGGCCGACGTCACCGTGTTCCCGCATCTCACGCAGAAACCCTCCACCGTAACTCCTCCTGCGCATGCCGTTGCTCGGCACGTCGTACTCCAACATCACCTGCTCATGCCCATAGGCCTACTCTGCTCCGGCCGCTCAACAGCTGCCCACACCGCCAATGCCCGCACGCCACCGCGCGCACGCTCACGCCACTCGCTCGGTGCTGCCCACATTCCTGTCGCTCCAGCACCTGCACCAGCTCTCCAGCACGTGAGCTCCTGCACCGTCTAACGCCCGTGAGCCAGCGCCGTCTATTTGCCTGAAGCCATTCGCACGCTCCGCCCTGGCTTTTGCGTCAACACCGCCACTGCTCGCTCCAACACCTGTTCCTGCCCGCGCTACTTCCGAGCCGACGTGCTGCTTCCACTGCGCTGCGTTCCAGCTCCCGCTCCTGCGCTCGGTTCACGCGCGTCTCCGCTCGCCCGGCCTGCCTCCATACCCGAGCCAGCGCGCTCCCGCACCACGCTTCGCACGCCACCAGTACCCGCCGTGCGCCCGCACTACTGGCCTCACGCCTGCTGCGTGCTGCAACCGCCGAGCGCCCGCTACCGCTCCGAGCTACAGCCGTCCGCGCGCCATGTCTGCTCTGGCACCGCACGCGCGCTCCGCACACCAGCCTGAGCCGCCCCCCGCGCTCCTGGGCTGCGCTCGCGCCCCGCCTGCCGTGCCAGCTCGCGCAGCGCCGCCTGGGGCCGCGTTCGCCCCGAGCCGTCGCCTGCCCGCGCCGCGCAGCGCCCGCACCAGAGCGCTCCGCCCAGCCACCGGCGCCCGAGCCGCTGCCGCAAGCCACACGCCGCTCCGCTCGCCCCGCTCGCGAGCCACCGCGCCCAGCGCGCTCTGCTCGGCCTCCGCCCGCCACGAGCCTCCGCTCCCGCGCGCTGCAACCGCCTGCCGCGCGCCCGCCTAAGCCGCTGTCGCCCGCTTGCGTGCGCCGCGAGCCGCCGCTCCTCCCGCGGCCGGCCGCCCGAGCCGCGCGTCCGCTCGCCAGCCGCCGCGCCGGCCCGCGCGCTGCTGCGCCGTGCAGCGCCCGCCGCTGCTTGCTTGGGAGGAAAAACAGCAGCCCGTGAACCAAGGGAAGAACAGCAGGGAGTGGAGGAGGAAAAGAGGAATTTTGATAGTGCTGCTGCCGGTGGGAACGGATAAGACAGAGACGCCAGGGGAGAAAAGAAATAGAGGAGAAGGATAAACAGATTTCCCCAAGGACCTTTGCATAAATACAGAAAACTGCAGGGATCTTTTTGTAAAACATAAATTTCCCATTACTCTGAAACCCAAATGAAGAAGTGCCCAAAATGAAAGTTGGAGAGTTTTTTAAACTCTACAACATTGCTTTAGGGCTTAAGTTCAAAAACTCAAAATTTATATTTTTATGCGTGAAGTTTAGAGCAAAAGTTGGATTTGAATTGCTTTTGTCCTAGAAATGTAATTCATAAAATTTCAGGACCTAAATGCAAACATTTATGACACGTCATAATGATGGGATAGACTCGTCATAATGAGTGGATAGACATGTCATGATGACTTGCACTTTTACACTTTAGCCCTAAGTAAATTTTAAAGTTACTTTTGTAAATCAAACATTTGCATAAAAGGACTTGTACTTTTATAAAATCACATAAATACCCTTATTTTTACCACTTTACCCAAAATTTTTACACAATTCAACACTTGCATTTCCAATGCAACTTTTGGATAAATATATATTTTTTTTACAAGGAATAAAATAAGAAAAACATGTTTACCAAAACCACCTTTCACTTATTTTTAAATTACCCTTATCTAGTTACATTTTGCAAAAACAACCCTAGGTTTTTCTGTAATTACAAAAATACCCCTTTTCAAAAGTTTCACATAAACATACACAAGCTTTACACTTGACAAACATATATTTCACACTAACAAAATATATGCCTAGCATTACAAATACACGAACTGTCACAAAATTCAAGGACATCCCTATGGTCTGTGAGTATCCAGACGTCTTTCCAGATAATTTGCCTAGAATGCCCCCGGACCGGGATATTGAATTTTTTATAGAACTCCAACTTGGCACAACCCCCATATCTAAGAGGCCCTATCGTATGCCACCCAATGAACTAGCCGAGTTAAAAATCAAACTCCAGGACCTCCTTGATAAGGGTTACATCCATCCAAGTGCTTCACCATGGGGTTGTCCAGCCCTATTCATGAAGAAAAAGGACAACAGCTTAAGGCTATGTGTAGATTATCGCCCCTCAATGCGGTGACCATAAAAAATAAGTATCCTCTGCCCCGCATTGACATTCTCTTCGATCAGTTAACCGGAGCCAAGGTATTCTCTAAGATTGATCTTCGTTCTGGCTATCATCAAATCAAAATCAGGTCAAGTGACATCCCAAAAACAGACTTTTCTACCAGATATGGACTCTACGAATATCTGGTTATGTCATTTGGTCTTACCAATGCTCCAGCATATTTCATATATCTCATGAACTCTGTCTTCATGCAAGAACTCGACAAATTTGTTGTGGTCTTCATTGATGATATTCTGATCTACTCCAAGAATTCGGAAGATCATGCGAAACATCTCCATGTTGTTCTTCAAAAATTGAGAGACCACCACTTGTACGCCAAATTCTCTAAATGTGAGTTTAGGCTGGATACCGTGAAATTTCTGGGACATACCACCTCCAGTGACGGTATGTCCGTTGATCCGGGTAAAATACAAGAAGTGATGGATTGGAAACCTCCAACATCAGTCCACCAGATCCGCAGTTTTCTTGGTCTAGCTGGCTATTATCGTCGTTTCATTCCTGACTTCTCAAGAATAGCCAAGCCTATGACTGAATGATTAAAGAAGGGAGTTAAATTCTCCTGGGATCAGAAATGCGAAGATACATTCCATACTCTCAGAGCACATCTTACCACTGCTCCAGTTTTAGCTCAACCCGATGTCTCAAAACCTTTCGACATCTATTGTGATGCTTCGGGAATCGGACTTGGTTGTGTGCTTATGCAGGACAACCGGGTGATTGCTTATGCATCACGAGCGCTCAGGACTCATGAACAGAACTACCCTACCCATGATCTTGAACTCACAGCTGTCATCCATGCACTTAAAATTTGGAGACATCATTTGGTGGGTACAAAGTGCCATATCTATACTGACCACAAAAGCCTCAAGTACATCTTCACGCAAGCAGATCTAAATATGAGATAAAGACACTGGCTTGAGCTTATCAAAGACTATAATCTGGAAGTACACTATCATTCAGGCAAAGCCAACGTCGTTGCGGATGAACTTAGTCGCAAGGCACATTGCTCTTGCTTATCAGTAGAGGTTTTCAATGAGACACTTTGTTGGGAGATGAGAAAGCTCAATCTTGAGATCATTCCTCAAGGCAGCCTGAATCATCTCTCAACTAAAGTTATACTTTGGGATAACATTATTCTAGCACAACAGCGTAACAAAGGGGTCAGAATCATCAAACAGAAGTTGGCACAAGGAGAAGGAAAGTATAAATGCTTCCAAATAGATCACGAAGGGATTCTATGGTTCAACGAACGTGTCATTGTACCCAAGGACCATAAGCTTCGTAAGCAAATATTGGATGAGGCCCACTTGTCCAAATTCTCCATGCACCCTGGCAGTACTTAGATGTACCAGGATTTGAAATAGAACTTTTGGTGGACTCGTATAAAACGATAAATTGCAAAGTATGTCTCCGAATGTGATATTTGCCAAAGAGTTAAAGCCAGTCATCTCAAAACTGCTGGTATTCTTCAACCTCTACACATTCCCTCTTGGGAGTGGGAGGATATCAGTATGGACTTTATCGTTGGCTTGACTAACACCTCTCAAAGACATGACTCCATTTGGGTAATCGTTGATCGATTAACCAAAATTGCCCATTTCCTTCCCGTGCATACTACATATAATGCCAAAAAGTATGCGGAGATTTACATAGATCAAATCATTCGTCTTCATGGAGTGCCCAAGATGATCATTTCTGATCGTGGAGCACAATTCATCGCTCAGTTCTGGGAGCAACTTCAATATGCTCTTGGAACTAAGTTAATCCGAAGCTCCGCATATCACCCTCAGACAGACGAACAAACTGAAAGGGTAAATCAGATTCTGGAATATATGCTTAGAGCCTGTGTACTTCAGTATGACAAGAATTGGGATAAATGCTTATGTCACACCTGGTTTTTAAAGACAAAACCGAATGCATAACTATATGTATGCCAGGATCAAGTTCCATACATATAGAGACTTCATCAGTGAATAATCAGCAACAGTATCACGAAAAGAGAATTAAAAGACTATAAAGATTATCAGAGTTATACAGCTTATCCTGGAAACGAAGACTCCAAACTTCACAGGCAATCGACCGGGGGTTGCGCAGGCCTAGAACTCAGCATCATCTTCAAAAGACTTCACATCACTTTCTCCTCTGAGCAGCAATTATAACAAGCGTGAGTACACTTATGGTTGGTACTCAGTAAGTGTTGGGAATTATATGACATGAAGGCCAAAATCAAGGAAAGGCTCACTGGCTTACTGCGATAAGCAATTTTAGTTGGTCAAATTTTATTAGCACCTAATTACTAAGGTATAAGTTCATACCAAAACCCACATTAAAAGAGAGAGAAGAGATATAGCACAAGCATAACCACAACCATAAACATGGTCCACAATAACCATAACCATAGCCATGGTCCACAATTTAATTCATCTTCAAGTTCAATTATCATGTGAGGGTCCAAGCCGCTCTTAACCGTGAGCACGGCTGATATATCAGTTTTCACTCTGCAGAGGCTGTACACTTTACCCACAATTCGTGTCTCCCGATTTGCCCGAGGTAGCTAGCCTCTTAAACACTTCCGAGGTGAGTGGCAAGGGATTCACTACGAGGCCTTTACAAAGATTCCCCAACTTATGATAATCCGCTAAGGTTTCAGGCCGCAGTGGTCATAACCCTCCCTAATGAGGAAATGCCTTAGCCAAGGACCACATATATCAATATGCCTCAAGAGGACCGGGCTATACCCCATCAACGCACTCCCCTCTTGCCCTTTCGGTAAGATCATCACAAGCTAGAGTTTCTAATTAATTAGCCAAGACCAGAGCCATATAGTATTGTGGTTGCACTGTTTTCCTGGGTGGTTCTCCATGTTCCGATTAAAACATATAATCTTGTGATTAACATCACCAAGAGCATGAACATGGATAAAATAGGTGAAACATCATCATTGTTGCCATCATGATTATATACTATTCCCAAACCATAACCAGTTGAAGCAACTAAGCAATAGCTACCCAACAATAAAGATAAAACCCAGGTTGACAAGGAATGATCATAAAGACTAGGCATATCCTTAATTAGGATCCATTCAAAATTAGGACACATGCATGCATATAAAGAAAATGTTATATTTATTGTGATTATTAGGACAAAAGCATGATCAAGGAAACACTTGCCTTTCTTTTAGAGAATAGCTGCTCAGAGTCTTCAATTCTTGTTCTTGAATCTCTAAATCTTCAAAGCTGTTGGATCACGCTCCTTCTAACGTCACACAAGCAACGGGCCCAAAACATACAAGCAAGCAAACAAACAAGAATGACTAAGAACAGATACTGCAAACAAAAGAAAAGCTTTAAAAGAGCGAACTAAAGGATAAGGCTCGCTGCTACGGTCACGAGAGCGCAAGAAACGCGGAAAATGGAGCTAGGGTTGAAAAGAAACAGCTATCGGGAGATTTATGTTACAAAAGAATAAAAGAACGATAGGCTTTCATTTATTTTAATCCAGAAAACTAATGTAAAAGATACTCAAAAGAGAATATCCCTAATTATAATTAACTCATATTATATTTGCATTTATAAAGATGAAGTATAACTTAGTCAAATTTTATATACAATTCTCTGTGTACAAATTACACTAATTAAATAATTAATTAGAAAAGAAAACTTGTGAGAGCATCTAAACATCGAACTTTATGATTCGTGTTGAACTAAACAAATTAAATTACAAACACATTTAAGTTGATATTAATCAAATTAACATTAGTTATGAATTGGATTTTATTTCGGAAAACTAGATGAGAGGATATTATTCAAATTAAATTGATATATAATTTTAAAAACAGGAATCACGGCACAACAATGCTACTAAACGATAGCTTAGGGTTTTAGAAGACTAACGCAAAAAGAACGGATCGAAACGGATCTAAAACGCGAAAACTACGCATAAAACAAGGCTGCAAGGACCTATACGCAATTAACTATAGACTTTAAGGGTTAGCTGAAAAGAAATACAAGACACAGAAAATAGTGCTTGCAAAACACGAAAATATTAGGGTTAGATCTGAAAAAATTCCATGGTGGGGCTGGATTGAAAAGATGGAAAAGATCTAGGGGTTTTCTGCAATTTTTGCTAGACACAGCAATTTACACGGTAATTACAGATTTCTTCCAGGGACTAAATCGTAAAAGCTTCAAATCAGGCAGCAATGGTGGCGGCGGGTACTGTAGCTCAGATTCCCGTCGATTTAGGGCACGAGAGGTCGCGGGAAGCGGGGCAAAAGAAAGAGGACGACGAGGGGATTCCGTTCCATACCTAACTTACCCCGGGGATGCATCGTAGAGATCGAATTTCGCGGAGAAAGATGAAGGGCGGGTCTGTTCATCCGTTCCAAGCGGTTCTGCTCCTCTGCTGGTTCTGGCGACGGCCTGTAGCAGAGAGGCAGGCAGGGGGCGGCAGGGCCGGCCTGCAGGGGGGCGCGACGCAGGGGCGAGGGCGGCGCGCAGGAGGTGCGGGGCGCGTCGACCTGGCGGCGGCGATGCAGGGGGCGTGCAGGATGAGGCGCGGGGGAAGAAAACGGCTGCAGCAGCCAGCTGCTGGCGGCGCCCAGGGGCAGGGGCGGCGCGGCAAGCACGACCTGCAGGGGGAAGATGGCGCTGCGCAGGGGAAACGGGCAGGGGCTCACGCGAGGAGGCTGGGCGCGCAGGGGTGGCGCACAGACACGCATGGCGGCGCTGGGACTCAGGCCGGGCAGGGGCGCACGGTGCTGCACTTTCTGATGGTCGTGTGCAGCACGGGAACAGCGCGCGCAGCAAGGGGCTGGGCAGAGCGACGACGAGGCCGGCAGGGGGTGGCAGTGCTGCGGCAGGAGATGCACAGAAGGGCGATGACACTCCTGGTGGCCGGCGGCAGCACCTGTTCGTGGATGCGCAGGAGGAGGGAGAGCAGGGGCACGAGGAAAAGCTAGGGCCGGCTACGTGGGCAGCAGAGATGCGATGCAGAGGGTAGGGTTACGCGAGAATTTATAGGGCACGCAGGAGCCGACGTAGGGGAGAAAAATTAGGGCCGGCTACTGCAGAAACAGGTAGTGCAAGACATGTTTAAATAAGCCTGCAGATATCATGCTGGACTCCAACTCGAACGAGGGTAAGGACATGGCAGCGCATCGGGCTGGGACTCGTTCTTGAGTCCGGATTGCTCACGGGAGACGGGATTGGACCGACCAGCGGGTCCCACAATTTAGCGAGCAACGAGAGGATAGAAGAGGTAACAGAAAGAGGAAACGAGAAGGGCCAAGTGAGTTCGTTTATGAGCCGAAACATGATCGGGTGAGTGGTGAATACGAAAACGAGCTGACTGAGCTGATTGAACATGAACGAGTTATTCGAGAGCGCGGAAAAGAGAAGGAAAGGATCAGGCCGAGTCGTTGGAGCTGACGGTGATCGAACATCATTGGAAAAATACTGAAGACGAGCCACGAGGCGTCGTTTTCAAGCATGACTTGATCGGGGGAAACGGTTAGAGGATCGGGAGCTCGATGGGACATCTCAAAGATTCGGAGAGGACAAGGTTAAAAGGACGTATAACAAGATACGGTTCGGTCCGACTGCGATGAAAATCAAAATAGAAATATTTTCCAGAACACATTTTCAAGTTTAAAATAAATCAAGAAAAGTCCAGATAAATATTTCAAACCAAGAAAAATATATCCGGAAGAATCCCAAAAATTTCCGAGAAAACTCAGAAGGTAATTTGGGTCACGAGGATTCCAAATAAAATATTTAGGACTCATGAAAAAGAATTTTAGAGCTTTCCAAGTATTAAAATAAATGGTTCTAGCTCTAGGATAAATAGAATAATTGCCAGAAAAATCTTTAAAATTCTCGGAAAATCCTATTGATAGATGAACACATTGTAAAAGATAGTCACATCCTAAAATTGAATATTTTAGGGTGTGACAGCTTATCATTGGCGAGCGCCAGCGGTGAGAACAGAGGGGCGGGGGAGCACCAAGGGCTTCTTGCGCACCTGTGCTAGCTTGGAATCGAGGAGGGATGGCTCGTAGTGGTGGCGTGACAGGAGCTTGCGGCCGGCGGCGAGGTAGAACGATGGGGATGGTACTCCGGTGATCGGAGAGGGCGGGGAAGTGGTCGATTAGCTTCTGGGCGAGGTGGAGATGCTCGGGATGGGGACAATCGAGGTCGGGGAGAGCTGGAGACTAGAGTTCCACGATGAGGTCGAAACGGCGGCGGGCGGCGCTCGTCGGTAAGGAGCTCTGGCCGGAATTGGGGAACAATTGGGAATCGGTGAGCACGGGTAGGGGTCAGGGAAGCTTGCAAGGGGAGTGCTAGGGGTGAGGAACGCTTGCTGGTGGCTGCCCACTGCGACCCGTGTTTCGCCGGAGGGGAGGAATGGGCGGCGGAGGCAATAGAGCTGGGAGCTTGTACGGTGAAGGGAAAAGAGTGCAAATGAGGTCTCCGTGTTCTCCTGGACAGGTTGAGTAGAAGAAGAGAGACGGGAGGGTAAGCGTGGGCACGGAAATGGCAGCGACGACGTGGCGGCCGGCGAGCAGCTCGGATCACCGTGGCACGCACGCAAGGATGCAGCAGAGGGAGGGGAACAGGGCTAGGATGGGAGGACGACGACGCGTGGATGCGAGCCCAGCATGAGGTGGACGGCGGCGGTTTGAAGAGCGGCGGCCAGGGGAGTGGTACTGACGGCGGCGCAGAGAAGGCAAGGTGAAGCAGAGCAGAGCAGGTGCTCGGGGAAGAAGAAGAGAGGGAAGGGGATCCAGGGACCCATTTGCAAAACTCAAAAATTACAGGGACTCTATGGTAATCTAATTTTTCCCACTGATCCAGGGGTTTTTCGAGAAAAAGCCCAACATGAAAGTTGTAGAGGTTTTCAAGCTCTACATTTTTGCTTTAAAGCTCAACTTCAAAAACGCAAAGTTTGCAACCTTATAAGTTGAATTTTAAGCAAGGTAAAATTTAAATCACCCCTGTCCTTACCAAACGAGATTTTGACCAAATTTTTGATATGTCTGCAAATATTCATGAAGTGTCATGATGACAAGTAATTTTACAAGTAAACCCTCAAGTAAACATAAAAGTTACTTTTATTTCCTAATTATTTATATAAAAGACCCTATAGCTTATATTTATTTACACATAGGCCCTTATCCTTACTTAAGGGCTTATTTTTCCTTATGATCACATCAATTTAACACTTAATATTATATTCCCCTAGATTTCAAAGCTACCATCCAAAACACACACCTTGCACTTAAAGACCTATATTGCATGGAAATTTACAAATACACCCCTTGTGACAATCAGGTAATTAGAAAGTTAGACACTAGATTTAGTGTAAAGAGTGTGTGCTTGTTACGTATGTATAGTACAAAGGATTAAGGGTATATTTGTAATTTCTATAAGATATAGGTCCTTGAATGTAAATAGGGTGAAGTCGAAGATAGCAATAGCATCTAGGGGTGTATTTGTAAATTTTTATGCACTATAGGTTTTTAAGTGCAAAGTGTGTGCTTTGGATATGATCATATAAGCCCTTAAGTAAGGATAAGGGCCTATGTGTAAAAAAATACAAGATATAGGGTCTTTTGTGTAAAAAGTTGAGGAGTAAAAGTAACTTTCATGCTTACTTGAGAACTTCTTTGTAAAATTGTTTGTCATCATGACATTTCATGAATATTTGCAAACATATCAAAATTTTGGTTAAAATCTCATTTGGTAAGGACAGGGGTGATTTAAATTTTACCTTGCTTAAAATTCAATTTATACGGTTGCAAACTTTGAGTTTTTGAATTCAAACCCTAAAGCAATGTTGTAGAGTTTGAAAAGTTACACATTTTCTATTTTGGTCATTTTTCCATTAGAACCCTGTAACAGTGGAAATTTAACTTTACTTTCGGGCCCTTGAAGTTTTTGTAATTAGCAAACGGGTCCTTGGCGCTCTCCCACCTTTCTTCTTCCTCTGGCAGGTCCTCTGCTCCTCTGTTTTCCTGTTCCCCGCCGCCGCCGCCGTACCTCGGATTCCGGTCGCTGCAGTGCCGCCCCCCTTGCCCTCTCACCCTCCTGCGCCGCCCCTAGTCCTGCCCGCCGCCTTAGCCCGCCTCCGTGGCCCCTTCCTGCTCTGCCACGCGCGCGCCACCGGCCGCCTGAGCGCCGCCCGTACTGCCCCCTCCACGCCGCCGTGGTCCTCGGCCTTGCGCCCCTCCCTTATCTTCTCCTCCCTATAAGTAGCTGCCCCGAGACCTCCTGAAGCTAATCCCCACTCCCTTGCGCCTCTCCCTCGCCGGAGCGCTGCTCCCAGTACCACCCCGCCGCCGCCCCTCGGCCTCACGCCAGCGACCCCCTCCCCGGACTCCCCAAGCCCAGCCAAGCCTTCAAACGGGTGTGTCTCGATGTCCTCTCACTCCCCACCCCCTTTCCCCTACTACCCGAGCCCTCCCATCGCCGGATTTGAGCTCAACCGAGCTTGCTCTGGCCGGCCATGGCAGAAGGGCCTATCTGCGAGGTTTCAATTCTTTCCAAGGGTTTAAATGAAAGTTTTCATTCTTTCTCCTTTCCAATGTGCTGAACTTTGAAAATTCCTAGGAAATCATAGAAAATTCAAAAAAATGTAAAACCAGTTGGATCTGAATCCTTATTTCAAACTCTATCACTCTTGTTTTGTGACCATGTTATGAAAGCATATGGTTTGTGCTGTGTTTAAAATAGAAGTAAATGAATGCTTGTTATTTCATGTGAGTGGTATTGCTGACTTGTAAATTCAATAGAAAATTGTAGGAAATTCCAAAAATTGCAAAGTTAGTTTTGTTAGAAACTAGATTTCAAGTACTACAACTTTTGTTTATGAAGTTTGATATGAAACCCAATACTCTTGTACTTATTTTAAATCTAAGGGTAAAAGGTATTTGATATATAGCTTCCATATTTTAACTTTGCTTCTCATAATTTTTGGCATGTATATTCTGTGAGCTATATGTAACCTTGTGTTGAAATTTCAAACCTAGATTTGTTTTATAACTTAACTTCTTTTGAATTAAGCTTTTCAAATTTGAAATGCTAGCTAAGCATGTTCTACAAGCCCAACTAATTAAGATCTTTTGTCATACTCTAATGTGTTGATGATTAGTGTGCAATAGAGTTCCAAAACTTTATGATCCTTCTTACCTAAGTTTTGAATTTAGAACTTAGGATTTAAAATTCAAATACGAATGTTCTAGTTTCTGTTGGCTATAAATTCAGTGCTATAGTTATAACTCAATTAGGAGTGATAGTTGAAATCTAAACCCCATGTTAGTTCATGATTTTATGTATGTAACTGTTTGGATTGCAACTTTATTGTGAATTAAGATTGCTTTATGTACACCTTTTTGAATGTGCTACTGCATTGCATGTAGATACGACTACTTCCGCGTACGATCTCTACGAGATCTCCCAGAAGTCTATAAAGGATATTTCTGAAGACCAAGAGAACGTCACCAAGGGATTATTTGAAGCCCCAAACCAAAGTTCGGAAGATAATAATACTAACATCTCTAACTCCAGCCCCACCAGTAAAGGCAAGCCCCGGTGCACATCCCAATATTTCAAGTTATTACAATTTCATTATTATATTATATATCTTGCATTACGTCTAGGAGTTGAGATGAAACCCTAGCTGCATAAGATCTTAAGAAACCAATGTATTGTAACCGAGTCCATACCGTTTAGATGCTCTGCTAAATAGGACCGGTAGAAGTCGGGTGATTTCCTGTCACTCGCGCGATATAGGAGTTGTAATGTTTACATTCCTATAATCACTATAAGGATAACGGACGGGAGATTTGTGAGGTATCATGGTTGAGATGATACCCCATCTGTGTTGTTGAATTGGATAAGGCCGCAAGGTGTGGTAGCGGTGGTTAAGCGTTTGAAAGTACTAGCCACATGCCGCGAAATATGGTAAGCGGTAAGCCTAGTAGCCAATCGGCCCGAGGAGTGGACATACCTCCCACCACATGTATTTGGTTCTTCTGGTTACTTGGTTCGACTGGGGAATACGTGTTGCAAGGGCAACCAGGAGTACGGGTTTTGTAGTCGCGCTACAGACGTACGTCCTGCACATATAGGGTGTGTGTATGGTCCTGCAGTCGCTTGTGGTGGCTCTGATCCACGAGTCGGAATGAAAGGCAAATGGTTGCTTCGGAACGACCCTTTGGTGTTCCAAGCGTGTGAGTTAGGTTTACCTTGCAAGGTTGAAAATTCGATTCAGAATCGTTCGCTTCTCATGAAGATTGAGACTGCTTGATCCCTTTACCACATAGAGTAACAAGAGCAATATTATGGTTATCAAAGATGATGCTTGACCAAAGATTATACCATGCTTGCTTAGTTATAGATGCTTATCTAGAATGGATAATCAACTAGAACCTGAAAGCTAAAAGTTGAAATTAAGGATCTACTCTTTGTTGCTTTTCAGCTAAAATTAAACCCAGAACCATTAAAAGCTTTCATAAGTCTAGTTATGGGCTAAGTATACCCAATCCCGGGTAAGCCTTGTTGAGTATTAGTATACTCAGCCTTGCTAGTTGTATGTTTTTCAGGTGATATCTGTGAAGACCCTACTCTTCCCTTGCCTTGGCCCTGTGCTCTTCAAGATGATTGGTCCGTGGAATGGGATCCGTCCCCGGCCAGCACTGGTGATATCGAGTGATGTCGTGTCCGGGCTTAGCATGGCATCCGTCTGGACGACGTGTTAGGAATCGTCGCGTATGTTTTCCGCTGCTAAGAACCTTAACTTTAACAGTTTGTAATGTTTTCTCTAGATTTGAAACTTCATACTGCTTTTAGAACTCTTGTAATGTAATTCCTTGTGCTGTAAAATATGATGGTGACTGTATCTCTAGACTCACCTTCGTGTGAGGTAACCTTATTTGATCCTGTGTATCGGTGGTTTATCGGGACGATACCCGACAGGCCAAGGGATTATACCGTTTGAAGCACGTTAGAGCCCTCGAGAGTGGACTCGCGTACTTGAGCCGGTATAATTCAGGTTAGTTCTGCCACACCCCTAGCCCTTATTACAACCTTTAACAACCGTATCTATTTCACCCAAAGCTTAACACTTATATCTCTTCTTACCTGGGTGTCACAGCCTTCCCCCCTAAAAAGAATCTCGTCCCGAGATTCGGAGGCAGAAGATGATTGAATGATCAGATTTGGGAATCGGCTGCGAGAAAAGTTGGGAAATTCTGTTGAAGATAAGATTCCGTTTCCCAAGTTGCTTCCTCTTCGGTATGGTGATCCCATAAGATCTTATACATTTTGATCCTTTTCCTTCTGGTGACTCTTTCTTTGGTATCCAGGATTTGGATAGGTTGCTCAACATAAGATAGATCGGGTTCGATCTTAATAGCTGGGGTTTCAATAATCTCCGTAGGTACCTTAATACACCTTTTGAGTTGGGAGATATGAAAAACATCATGGATAGCAGCCATTTGAGATGGAAGACGAAGTTTGTAGGCCACTGGGCCACATACTTGGAGAATCTCAAAGGGTCTGATATATCTAGGTGCTAGTTTTCCTTTTATACCAAAACGTTGAACACCTTTGATAGGAGATACTCGGAGATATATGAAATCTCCTACTTGAAACTGCAGAGGTTTCCTTCTTTGATCTGCATAACTCTTTTGCCTGGACTGGGCTGTCTTAAGATTGGCTTGAATAATTCTGACCTTATCCTCGGCTTCGACAATTAGATCTGGTCCTAAAATCTTACGCTCACCAGTCTCAGACCAACTCAAAGGAGTTCGGCATCTGCGACCGTATAATGCTTCAAATGGGGACATCTGAAGACTGGTTTGGTAACTGTTGTTGTAAGAGAATTCGGCCAAGGCGAGACATTTGTCCCAACTCATACCATAATGAATGATACAAGCTCGGAGCATGTCTTCAAGAATTTGGTTAACCCGCTCAGTTTGCCCATCCGTCTGAGGATGATATGCGGAGCTTCGGATCAATTTAGTTCCAAGAGCGGACTACAATTGCTCCCAGAAGCGTGCAATAAATGGTGCCCCTCGATCAGAAATAATGGTCTTGGGAATACCACGCAATCGGACAATTTGATCAAGATAGATTTCGGCATATTTATTAGCTAAGTAAGTGGTATGCACAGGAAGAAAATGAGCGGTTTTAGTAAGTCTATCAATTATTACCCATATAGAGTCATGCTTTTGAGAGGTATTGGGAAGACCAACAATGAAATCCATGCTAATGTCTTCCCATTTCCATGACGGAATGGGTAATGGTTGAAGCGTGCCGGATGCCTTAAGATGACTAGCTTTGACTCTCTGGCACGTATCACACTTAGATACATACTTAGCAATTTCTCTTTTCATCCTGGTCCACCAAAAATGTTGTCGTAGATCTTGATACATCTTGGTGCTACTGGGATGAATAGAGAATTTGGATAAATGAGCTTCATCAAGGATTTGCTTTCGAAGTTGATGATCTTTTGGTACAACAAGGCGTTCGTTGAACCACAAGACTCCTTGAGGATCAGTATGGAAACATTTGTATTTAGCTTCTTCTTGAGAGAGTTTCGATTTGATAATTTTGATGCCCTCATTATGTAGCTGTGATATGATGATTCTATCTCGAAGAGTATTCTCCATGGATAAAAGATTTAGACTGCCTTGAGGGATGATTTCTAGGTTGAGTTTTTCCATCTGATTACACAGAGTGTCACTGATAGCAGCTATAGATAAGCAGTGACAATATGTCTTGCGGCTAAGTGCATCCGCAACCACATTGGCTTTACCAGGATGGTAATATACCTCAAGGTCATAGTCTTTGATTAATTCTAGCCATCATATTTGCCTCATGTTTAAATCTGCTTGGGTAAAGATATATTTGAGGCTCTTATGATCAGTGTAAATGTTACATTTAGCACCCATAAGATGATGTCTCAAGATTTTAAGAGCATGAACAACTGCTGCCAACTCCAGGTCATGAGTTGGATAGTTTTGCTCATGATTCCGGAGCGCTCTGGATGCATAGGCAATGACTCGGTCGTTTTGCATTAGAACACAACCAAGACCAGTTCCAGAAGCATCACAGTAGACATCAAAAGGTTGGGTATTATCTGGCTGAGCTAACACGGGAGCAGTTGTTAGAAGCTTCCTCAAGGTATGGAATGCTTCGTCACACTTATCGTCCCACTGATATTTAACTTCTTTCTTAAGTAGCTCAGTCATAGGCTTGGCTATCTTGGAGAAATCTGGGATGAATCAATGATAATACCCTGCCAATCCTAGGAAACTTCGAACTTGATGGACTGAAGTTGGAGGCTTCCAATCCATAACTTCCTGGACTTTGGTTGGATCAACCGATATGCCTTTGCTAGAGATAGTGTGTCCCAGTAATTTTACACTATCCAGCCAAAATTCACACTTTGAGAATTTGGCATAAAGGTGATGATCACGTAGTCGTTGAAGAACGATACGCAAGTGATCGGCATGGTCTTCATTGTTCTTGGAATATATTAGAATATCGTCGATAAAGACCACGACAAACTTATCAAGTTTCGGCATAAAAACTGAATTCATAAGATACATGAAATATGCCGGTGCATTAGTAAGTCCAAACGACGTAACCAGATATTCATATAACCCATATCTGGTCGAGAAAGCCGTCTTTGGAATGTCACAAGGCTTAATCTTGATCTGATGGTAGCCAGAGCGTAAGTCAATTTTTGAGAAGACCTTAGCTCCAGCCAATTGATCGAACAAAATATCAATGCGGGGAAGTGGGTACTTATTTTTGATAGTGACCGCATTGAGTGGACGATAATCAACACACAATCTTTGGCTATTGTCCTTCTTCTTAACGAAGAGAGCGGGACAACCCCAAGGTGAAGCACTTGGGCGTATAAAACCTTTATCAAGAAGATCTTGAAGTTGGATTTTAAGCTCGGCCAATTCGTTTGGGGGCATACGATATGGCCTCTTTGAAATAGGAGCGGTGCCCGGTTGGAGTTCAATAATGAACTCAATGTCTCTGTCCGGTGGCATCCCAGGCAAATCGTCTGGAAAGACATCGGGGTACTCACATACTATTTGAATATCTTTTACTTTAATGTCTGTGACAACATAAGTACAAGGATACAGATATTCCTGCTTGGGCAGATAGAGGGTAATGGCTCTATAATATGGTGAATTAATTTCAATAACTCTGGAAGAAATATCCAATAGCACTCTATGTTCAGTCATCCAATTCGTCCCGAGTATAACGTCAATACCCTCTAGGTTTAGCAAGACCAAATCAGTTTTAATCACTTGGCTGCCTAGTCGAATTGGCGCACTTCTAACCATTTGATTAGAGGTAATCTTGCCTCCAGGGGTGGAAATCATATATGATCCTTGGGTGGGGCAAGGATCAAGTCTTATTCGGGTACTACAGGTGTTACTAATAAAACTATGAGTTGCTCCAGAATCAAATAATGTAACAACTGGCTGGTGATGGATAGAGAACATACCCGACATGACAGGGGCTCCGTCCGGAAGTTCCGCATGGGTGGTGAAGTTAATTTGCCCCTGCCGGACTTGCATCAGCTGCCTTTTACCCTTGTTCTAATTACCTTGGTTAGAGCTTTGCCCTTGGTTAGGTTTCTTAGGCCGTGGACAATCCCTGATGAAATGATCTGCACTCCCGCAATTAAAACAGCGATAGTTGCTGCCTTTTGGTGAAGCTTGTCGCACATTTGGCCTTGGGCCATATTGCTGTTGTTGCTGTGGAGGTGCAGGAGGTCTATATCTTCCTTGTTGTTGGGGCGGCCTAAAATGGGGCGTTCCTCTGTGGTGCTCTTATCTGGGTGTTAGGAACAACCCGATATCTTGGTGATTGAGCACTCGAGGGTCCCGTAGGGATCTTTCTTTTCTTGGCAGCACGATGTGCCATGATACAATCCTCGTGGGTTAAGGCCATGTTAACCAGCTCGCTAAAATTATTAGCCCTAACAAGATTCAGGCGCTCCTTGAGCTTGGTATTAAGGCCACGACGAAAACGGTCTTGTTTCTTGGCATCATTATCAGCATGATAACCAGCATATTGGCACAGATGATTAAATGTCTGTGCATACTGCAATACCGTATTGGAACCCTGGGTAAGTGCTAAGAACTCATTCAACTTCCGCTCCAATAATCCTTCGGGAATATAATGTGCCCTGAAGGCAGTCCGAAACTCATCCCAGGAGATAACATGTCCCGCGGGATGCATGGCGTAAAAATTATCCCACCATATACGAGCAGCACCGCGTAGCTGCTGAGCAGCAAAAGAAGCCTTACTTGAGTCCGCACAAGGTATAGTCAAGAGGGCGAACTTGGACTCAATGATATGAAGCCAGGCATCAGCGTCCAAAGGTTCTTCAGCTTTACTGAAGAACGGAGGTTGAGTACTAAGGAAGTCCTGATAGTTGGCCACTGGAGGGGGAATGTCATCACGACCTCCGCGGAACTGTTGACGCTGCTGGTTTTGTTGTGCTTGTACCAGCAGATTAAGAAGCTCCGTTTGCCGTGCCATCACCTCAGCTAGGTTGGGAGGTGGCGGGGGCG
Organism: Panicum hallii; assembly: GCF_002211085.1. Taxonomy (NCBI): domain Eukaryota; kingdom Viridiplantae; phylum Streptophyta; class Magnoliopsida; order Poales; family Poaceae; genus Panicum; species Panicum hallii. The sequence goes on from NC_038050.1 coordinate 33,694,346, forward strand.
GCTGTTGAGAACCACTGGCTCGTTCTGCCCGGAAGCCTTCCGGGGTTCCACGCGTGGCTCCCACAATCTGAAATAAAGGAGACGTCCGTTATTAATCACATAACCTCACTCCCAATTTCAGAATATGCAATGCTCATATACATCATGCACACATTCCATTCAATTTTCTCATTTCAGAACATCAAGATAAAGATCAGGGAGATAAAACATGAAGCTTATATTACATCGTGGATATTGAGGGTTCCTCTCATTACACAATTATAAGATCCATACACCGGCCATCTATATTACATCAAATGGCACTAGGTCTAAGCAAACTATACCTTATCTAAAGCATCTCACTCTTCACAGATTACAACTAAAAGGAAGTCGACGATTCGACAACTAGAAATCATCGAGGTTGACTACGGAAGACTGACTACCAGAAGAAGAATGGTGAGGACTAAGAACAGGGTCACCATGCTCAGAATCAAGTTCTGAGACTCCTTCAATCTCCTCTGGATCTTCTTCTTCGGCCTCAGGTACGGCAGGTGCGACGGGAGGGATCGGTGGCTGCTGCAGTTCTTCAAGTTGAGCCTGAACATCATCAACCGCAAGTATCAGATCATGGATTTGTGCCTGTAGAAATTCAATAACAGTATCACGCTGAGTGATTATGTGATCACTCTCATTGATCTGATCTTCTCGGTGATGGATGGTTTCATCCCGTGCTACAATAATCTCATCCTTCTGAGTCACTAAAGCTCGAAGTTGATCCACTTGAGTATTTTGTCTATCAGCCTCTCTGTAGTGACTTTGGGCGACATAAATCACCCGACCCAATTCACAACGTAGAAGTAGATGATAATGGTATTGTACATTCATAAATCGCATCATTCCTTGGAGTGCTTCTTCCGATGGACCATCCAATCTATGACTTTCAGGGATGATTCTGAGATTCCATTCGTGCTCATCGTGACTTGTCGTTGAAAATAACCCGATGGGCTTTCCAGGAACTTCTTTCGGATGCTGAGTGCAAAAACGATAGATTGCTTCTAATGCCGCTCCTTCAATGGTATCCACTATTCGATAACCTGTCACGTTAATTTCAATGGGTGGCCATTGCGAGCAAAAAGGATGATGTGGAATAGTCATTCTGACATGAGCTCTGTTGTCACACCCGATTTATAAGAACATAAATCGAGCAATCATATATGCGCCAGGATCAAGTCACGCATATATACAATAGATTATTAGGATATCACAACACATGTCACGAATAAAAGCGTATAAATTATAAAATGAATATCTTTATTACAACTGACTCAAGAATCAGTTCAAGGAATGCATGAAGAGCTGGGCGCCACAGGGACGTCGACTGGGAGACAAACGCCTAAAAGTCGTCGAAGCCGCTGACGTAGTCCTCAACGTGGCCGGGCACTGAGCAGCAGTCGAAGATATCCAAAATAGAACAGAAGAGTGGAGAGGCAAGTGTGAGTACAAACTAGTACTCAACAAGTATAACACAAACTATGAGGCTCTAGGCTAGCTGACTCAACTGCATTAGCTTTTAGTCTTGGCAAATTTTATTAAAGCTAATTACTACAAGTGGATGAATTACCATAACCCAATTGCATAAGAAATTAAGCAGTATTAATTAAGAACTACTGAGAACCATCCCAACCAAAACCACCCGGGGAATCTCCCTAATCAAAGGTTGATAACCCCACTAATCAAAAGGAGGATCTGGGCCGCTCATGACTGTGAGCACAGCTGATATATCAGTTTTACACTCTCGGGAGGTTGCACAACTTTACCCACAAGTCGTGAGCTACGCTAGTTGTTCATCACACTTTCTTAGGTGAGATGGCTAGCAAGCACACTACGAGACCGTTACAAAGGATCACATTGGTAAGGTGTAATCGCTAAGGATTCTGGATCAGCGACGATGGGGCCCACCTCCGGGGGTACAAGACACACAGCACAGACCAAGCCGGAGGAGCAGGGACCATTGAGGCTTACCACCCCTCTTGCCCACGCAGGTAAGTTACTCCCGAACCAACACGACCTAATTAGTAAGTCAAGACCGTCCCATTACAGTCTTGTGGTTGCGCGGTTGTCCCAGGTTGTCGCTCTATGAACCGGTCCTTATGGAGAGTGGCCAACCAAGCACTAAGCACCGTGCTGGCCCCCTAAACCAAGTTTCTAACAAAAACATCTTTTAAGGAGACGTGAACCACTCAAGCACACAGCACAGAGGGCCACTCTCAGGATTAAGTTGCATATAACCATTAATCAAATCAATTTAGAAAGACCAAGTGTGTTATAGCGCAACAACCTAGCACAACTAACCAAAATGCAGCCCAAAGGATATATATATAGGATATAAAGTGGCTAGGAAAGTCCTTATAGGCATACAGTATTAAAATGCAGTATGAAATTGTATTAAAAAGTGATAGGAGGTTCATGTTATACTTGCCTTCCTCGTACTCTCTCAGCTGCTGCTCGAACTGCTCGGAAGATGGCTGCTCCTGGTACTGGTCCAAAGGCTCCGCGTCTACTCATGATCGTAACGCCAAAACATAGTCCAGCACATACACATACTTGCAAACAAGGACAAAATATAAGAAATAGTACAACATTACATAGAAATAGCACACAAAACTATGCTAGAACTATTCTACGCGTTACAACGATCGCGTGGACATAAAGAACACCTAAAACGGAGCTAAGACGTGAAAACTACGCTTAAAACAAGATCCAGGGACCTATTTGTAAGAAAACTGGAAGTTCTAAGGGGTTCTGCGCAAAAAACCGAGGACCTAAACGTAATTAAACCCTAGACTCAGGGTCTAACACGCTAAAACCTTAAGGCTGGACGGCGGGTTCAAAATCCAAAGAGCTCAGGGGCCTGAACGAATAAAACAGGGCTTTTCCGTAATTACTTTTGAACTACAGATGGACTGCGGGTTGATTCCAGAAAAACCCGAGGGCTCTTTAGCAAAAAGACTGGCTGAAGCGATACGTTTTAATCTGGATCGTTGGATCATGATCTGGCGGCTCAGATTAGATCCATCTCGCGAAGGGGTACGCGCGCACGGTGACCGTCGGATCTGGATCCAACGCTCCTGACTCTCACTTAACTCGGATCTAATACCCCCCGCTGGATCTGAGATGGACGGCCCAGATTTAAAACCCCGAGCGAACCGGTATCCTCTGATCCGGACTCTTGGATCTTGATCTGGCGGTCCTGATCTAACGCGGCCCGTTCTAATCTCGGCCGTTCGGCCTGGAATCCCACGGCTCGGAACTACTGGGCTCACGGGCGGTGGAGAAGGTCACCGGAGCACGTCTCCGCGGCGGCGCCTCGTCGGCGTTTCGTCGGAGCAGGCGTTCTGGGCCGTCAGCAGGTCTTTTGGCCTGCGGTTTGGCCGTAGAGCACGAGCGTGGAATGGGTAATCCACTGGTGGGCTCAGGAAGGGGCGACATCGGTCGGAGGGAATGGCTCACGGAAAAAGGCGGCTCGGGTTCACCGGCGTACCGTGCGGTGCGGTTCTAGCTCGGGTTTGGGCTGCGCTTCACACGGTTCCGCACCAGCGCGACACTAGAAAACTTCCGAGGCTCTGGTCACGGGCATCGGGCATAGGGCGGAGCGGCCGGCGGAGAGGAACTATTCCTCGCGGCCGTGCACTGGCAAGCGGCGGTCCGGCTGCTGCAGGAAGCTAGGGGCTCCAAGGATTAGCGCAAAACGATCCTGGGGATGAGGGAATGCTCACCGGGGCTGGGATTGGCCGGAGGCGCGGCAGGGGGGGGGGCGGTGGTCGACGACGGCGGCGGCGGACCGACCTCGCCTGCGTCAATGTCGGGTCAAATCCTGCGTAGAGGCTCGGGCTCGGGTGGGCTGGAGGTTTGTGGCGGCTTAGGGTGGCCCGAGGGTAGCTGCAGATAAGAAGAGGGGGGGGGGGATGGCCGCCTCGGCGTGGGAATCAACCGAGCAACGGAGCTCCCGATCCTCACGGGATCGTTGCGGCCCGTCCTGATCCGAGCGCGGCGCGCTTCTAGAAGAACCCAGGCGGGGGATGGAACCGACGCGCGGCTCGGACTGGATGTGGCGCGGAGAAGAGGGCCCGGCGTGCGGTGGCGCGAGGCCACGGTCAGCGGTAGGGCGGCCGGACCGGCGGAGGGGAAAAACAGAGGAGGGGGCGATGGGGAAGAGATGCCTGACCGGTGGGACCGGCCTGGCAGAGAGAGAAAGGGAGAAGGGGAGAGCGGGCCGTGTGCGGGGAACGGGGGGAGAGCTGGGAAATGATGGCGCACGGGCTGGGCCGAGGGAAAAGGGAGAAGAGAGAGATGCGAGACTGAGGTGGAACTGGGCCGGGGCTCGGCCCACGGGGGGGAAAGGAGGGGAAAATAGGCCCGAGGGGAAGAGAGGGGGTTTGGGCTGCTGGGCTCTCCTTCCTTTGCTTCTTCTTTTCTTTTCCTTTACTCAATCTATTCAAACAAACTATTTGAACTCAAATAAATTTGAATTCAAAACTAGCAAACTCCACACAAATAAAACAATGCTCCAGCATGAATGCACAAGCAAGTTGATCCTATAATAAATTTTAATTACTTGTGTTATAAAATTACTTTAAATGCAAGATAAATTAGGAAAAACGCTGGAAATTTCATTTGAGCCAAAATAAATTCATTATAATTTAAGGAAATTACCTTAGGGTGTTACAAACCTACCCCCCTTACAGGAATCTCGTCCCGAGATTCGAATAAGCTAGCTAGCAAAGAGATCAGGATATGTCTTTCTCAACTCATCTTCTCGCTCCCAAGTAGCCTCATCCTCCGTATGATGACTCCACTGAACCCGACACATCTTGTTCTTCTTAGTTCTGGTAACTCTCTCGGACGTCTCCAGAATCTTCACCGGATGCTCGATATAAGTCAGATCTTCCTGTACATCCAACCCTTCTATCGGTGCTTGCTCTTCTTGCACCCTCAAACACTTCTTTAGCTGAGACACGTGAAACACATCATGCACTCCTGAGAGACTGAGAGGCAACTCCAAACGATATGCCACCTCACCTTTCCGTTCCAACACCTTGAACGGACCAATGTATCGAGGTGCTAGCTTCCCTCTTACATTAAACCTGCGGATTCCTCTCATCGGCGAGACCTTCAGGTACACATGGTCACTCACTGCAAAGGTCAAATCTCGACGACGAACATCCGCATAGCTCTTCTGACGAGTCTGGGCGACCCTCAGATTCTCTCGCACCTGCTGCACCAGCTGTTCGGCCTCCTCAACAATATCCGGACCGAATACCTGCCTCTCGCCAATCTGATCCCAATACAGCGGAGTCCTGCACTTCCGACCATATAGGGCCTCAAAAGGAGACTTCTTCAGACTGGCCTGATAACTGTTGTTATACGAAAACTCCGCATAAGGCAGGCACTTATCCCAGCTGGTACCATACTGAATAGCACAGGCTCGAAGCATATCCTCCAACACTTGGTTGGTCCTTTCTGTCTGAGGATGATAAGCAGTGCTGAAACGTAGCTTCGTATCCAACGAATCATGCAATTGCTCCCAGAACCGTGAAGTGAACTGAGATCCTCGGTCAGATATGATCTTCTTTGGAACACCATGCAGACAGACGATCCTGGAGATGTACAACTCTGCGAGTCTAGCACCGGAGTAGGTAGTGTTCACCGAAATGAAGTGAGCAACCTTCGTCAACCGATCCACTACTACCCATATGGAGTTGTACCCTTTCTGAGTACGAGGCAAACCAACAATGAAATCCATAGTGATTTCCTCCCATTTCCACTCTGGAATCTTCAACGGCTGCAATAACCCTGCCGGCCTCTGATGCTCTGCCTTGACACGCTGACAAGTGTCGCAGATAGCCACGTACTCCGCAACGGAACGCTTCATTCCATACCACCAGAATCGTTCCTTCAGGTCGTAATACATCTTTGTGCTGCCAGGATGGATAGAATATGCTGTATCATGAGCCTCACTCAGGATCAACTTCCTGAGGTCATTCACATCCGGCACACATATACGACCCTTGTACCACAAGGTACCCTGATCATCCTCTCTGAAATGAGGTGCTTTGCCAATTTTGACCAGGTCACGGATCTCCTGCAGCTTCTTATCATCCTTCTGATGCTGCCTGATCTCTGCCTCTAGAGTGGGCTCTGCCTCGAATGATGTACCCGAGGTATGACACAAGAAACCCAGACGCAACTGCTCAAACTCCTCGCATAACTCCTGAGGCATCTGAAAAGCCACGGCCATGTTAACATAGCTCTTCCTGCTCAGAGCATCCGCTACAACATTGGCCTTACCCGGATGATAGTGAATCTCCAGGTCATAATCCTTGACCAGCTCTAGCCATCTTCGCTGCCGCATGTTCAGCTCACTCTGGGTGAAAATATACTTGAGGCTCTTGTGATCGGTGTAAATATCACACCTCTGCCCAAACAAGTAATGCCTCCATATCTTCAGAGCATGCACAACTGCGGCCAACTCCAGATCATGAGTGGGATAATTTAGCTCGTGCCGGCGCAACTGCCGCGAAGCATAAGCTATCACTCTGCCCTCCTGCATCAGGACGCAACCAAGACCATCCCTCGAAGCATCACAATACACTGTGAACCTCTTGCTCTGGTCTGGCAGAGTAAGGACTGGCGACGTAGTTAACCTCTTCTTCAGCTCCTCGAAGGCCTTTTGACGCTCATCAGTCCAAGAGAAATCCACACCCTTCTCTAGCAAGGAAGTCAAAGGCTTCGCAATCTTGGAGAAATTCTCAATGAACCTCCGATAATAACCTGCTAAGCCCAGAAAAGAGCAGACTTCCTTCACCGTCTGCGGTACAACCCAGTCAAGCACATCCTTCACCTTTCCGGGGTCCACAGCAATATCCCTTGGAGATCACATGACCGAGGAATGGGACCTCGTCAATCCAAAATTCACACTTACTGAGCTTGGCATACAGCTTGTGCTCTCTGAGCCTCTGCAACACAAGCCTCAGATGCTTCTCATGCTCTGCTTCTGACTTGGAATATATCAGGATATCGTCAATGAATATCACCACAAAAGTGTCCAGATAATCCATGAAAACCTTGTTCATCAGATGCATGAAGAAAGCTGGAGCGTTGGTCAAGCCAAAGGACATGACCGTATACTCGTATAGCCCATACTTGCAAGTGAATGCCGTCTTCTGGATATCCTCAGGACGAATCTTCAGCTGATGATAACCCGAACGCAGATCAATCTTCGAGAATACACAAGCACCCTGGAGCTGATAAAAAAGATCCTCAATACGGGGCAATGGATGCTTGTTCTTGATGGTGACTGCATTCAGATCCCAATAATCGACGCACATCCTCTTCGCGCCATCCTTCTTCTCTACAAGCAATACAGGAAAAGCCCAAGGAGAGAAACTGCGACGGATATAACCCTTAGCTAGCAACTCGTCGACAGTCTTCTTAACCTCCTCATGCTCGACGGGAGCCATACGATAGGGCCTCTTAGCAATAGGAGCTGTGCCAGGCAAGAGATCAATAGAAAACTCAATGTCGCGATCAGGCGGCATACCTGGCAAATCATCCGGAAAGACATCCGGGAATTCAGACACCACGCGAATACCATCCGTGGGTCTAGCCTCCATCTGATGAAGAAATCCAGAAGGCTCTGTAGCTCCAACAGTAACCTCCTGACCATCCGGTGCTGACAGAAGAACAGTCCTCTGAGCACAATCTATCCGGACTCCCCACTTTGCAAGAGTCTCCATTCCAAGGATCACATCAATGCCCCTGGTGTCTAGCACCATCAAATTTGCACTGAAATCTACCCCCCTTATGGCCACACTGACTCTGGGACAGAAGACATGAGACCTCAACTGCCCTCCCGGTGAAGATACTAACATGCACCTCTTTAATGTGCTAGTAGGAATGCCATGATGCTCAACAAAAGACTGGGTGATGAAAGAATATGTAGCACCAGTATCAAAAAGCACTGTAGCAGGATGGGTGTTGACCATGAACATACCAATGACCACGTTAGGAGCCTCGGCCGCTGACTCGGCCGTCACGTGGTTCACCCTGCCCTGAGCTGGGGCCTTGGGCTGAGCTGCACGCCCTTGCTGTCCTGCCTGCGCCTTTCGGGGGCAGACGTTGGCGTAGTGCCCCGGCTCGCCGCAGTGGAAGCACACTCGCGGAAATGCAGCGGCCTGCTGCCCAGCAGGAGGAGTGGGCACTCCCTGCCTCTGAGCTGGTGGAGCCGGAGGCGCTGGAAGCCTCTGACCCTGTCCCGCCTGCTGCTGCTGCTGAGAACGAGGCGAAAACTGCTGCCGCCGCTGGTACTGCTGGGGCGGCCTCTGCTGCTGCTGCTGCGGTGGATGCTGATAGCGGGGACGAGTGTTGCTGCCCGAAGAGGATGGAGCCATCTTCCTCTTCTTATCCTCAATCTCCCGACGCTTACGCTCGGTGTTGAGGGCCGCGTCAACCAGTTGGTTGAAGTTGTTGAAGCGGTGGTTCAGCAGCGCATACTGGATGTGATCATCCAGTCCCTCCTTGAAGTACTCCTGCTTGTCACTATCACGAGCGACGTCAGCAGGGGCATAGCGGGCCAGCTGAAGAAAACGGTCACGGTACTCCGTCACCGTCATAGATCCCTGAAATAACGAACACAGATGACAAGGGTAGAAATCGCCCAATATGTCAAGCTTACGAAAGAGGTCAAGGATAGATCGAAGCTCAAAAGAAACTGCAGAGGTTTTCATTCGAATTTACCTGCTTAAGGGCACGGAACTCCTTCTGCTTCATCTTCATTATGCCCTCAGGAATATGATGGTTCCGGAAATGCTCACGGAACTGGTTCCACGTGAGAGCATCACGGTCCCGAGCCGGGTAAGACTCCCACCAGTCAAGAGCGGAGCCTCGCAGCTGCCCTGCTGCGTACAGAACTCGCTCACGGTCGTCGCACTGCTCAACAACCAACTGGCGCTCCACCGAACGAAGCCAGTCGTCCGCCTGGAGTGGGTCCGTGGCGTGAGAGAAGGTCGGAGGATGCCCTCTCAGGAAATCCGCACGCCGATCATGGGGCTGAGGCGGCGGTGGAGGCAGTGGCTGGGCATGGATCTGCTGTAAAGCCTGAACGGTATTGTTCAAGGTCGCCATCATCTGCATCTGGAGCTGGAAGAACTGCTCCGGGGTTAGTGGGGGCGGCATCGGTAGCGGCTGACTAGTACTCTGGTTGTTCTGCTCCTGCTGGTCAGAACCGGAACCGGTGCGCCTGGTGTTCACCATCTGATTGCAACAAACGAAATTTATAAGAAGGAGATATTGTGCAGCTGCGGAAATGAAACTTCGGAAGGATATGGCAGAAAGAAAGGAATACCGGTTTTACCCCCAACGATCTAACTCAAATTTTATTATTTAGTTCAAGTTGGGTTAGGGTCGATTTGCATGAACAAATTTAACTACTAAACTATGCAATCAACCAAAGATCCAAATCATACATTTGCACAATAACAACCATTCAATGTTCACAACTTAGTCGAGTTTATCACACCACTCGACTAACACACTCGTTCTAGCGTGTTTTCATCGGGACAGCCTAGACTTATAAATTACAGGACTAAGCGACTCAGGCCAACGTCTACGGAAAGCTCAAACTATATCTCAGAAAAGATAGGAGAGATAGCAAATCAAGGGCATAAGACTCAAGGAATAGAAGAAAAAATGAATGTTTGGGTTTTGCGGAAGCAGAGCAAGCGAAAAGAAATCCCTAAACTCGACCCATTTCTATCTAGGCTTCATCCTACAGTCGACACGGCTCTGATACCAATCTGTCACACCCAATTTATAAGAACATAAATCGAGCAATCATATATGCGCCAGGATCAAGTCACGCATATATACAACAGATTATCAGGATATCACAACACATGTCACGAATAAAAGCGTATAAATTATAAAATGAATATCTTTATTACAACTGACTCAAGAATCAGTTCAAGGAATGCGGAAGCGTAAAATGAATACATGAAGAGCTGGGCGCCACAGGGACGTCGACTGGGAGACAAACGCCTAAAAGTCGTCGAAGCCGCTGACGTAGTCCTCAACGTGGCCGGACACTGAGCAGCAGTCAAAGATATCCAAAATAGAACAGAAGAGTGGAGAGGCAAGTGTGAGTACAAACTAGTACTCAACAAGTATAACACAAACTATGAGGCTCTAGGCTAGCTGACTCAACTACATTAGCTTTTAGTCTTGACAATTTTTATTAAAACTATTTACTATAAGTGGATGAATTACCATAACCCAAGTTGCATAAGAAATTAATCAGTATTAATTAAGAACTACTGAGAACCATCCAAACCAAAACCACCCGGGGAATCTCCCTAATCAAAGGTTGATAACCCCACTAATCAGACGGAGGATCTGGGCCGCTCATGACTGTGAGCACAGCTGATATATCAGTTTTACACTCTGGATCAGCGACGATGGGGCCCACCTCCGGGGGTACAAGACACACAGCACAGACCAAGCCGGAGGAGCAGGGACCATTGAGGCTTACCACCCCTCTTGCCCACGCAGGTAAGTTACTCCCGAACCAACACGACCTAATTAGTAAGTCAAAACCGTCCCATTCCAGTCTTGTGGTTGCGCGGTTGTCCCAGGTTGTCGCTCTATGAACCGGTCCTTATGGAGAGTGGCCAACCAAGCACTAAGCACCGTGCTGGCCCCCTAAACCAAGTTTCTAACAAAAACATCTTTTAAGGAGACGTGAACCACTCAAGCACACAGCACAGAGGGCCACTCTCAGGATTAAGTTGCATATAACCATTAATCAAATCAATTTAGAAAGACCAAGTGTGTTATAGCGCAGCAACCTAGCACAACTAACCAAAATGCAGCCCAAAGGATATATATATAGGATATAAAGTGGCTAGGAAAGTCCTTATAGGCATACAGTATTAAAATGCAGTATGAAATTGTATTAAAAAGTGATAGGAGGTTCATGTTATACTTGCCTTCCTCGTACTCTCCCGGCTGCTGCCCGAACTGCTCGGAAGATGGCTGCTCCTGGTACTGGTCCAAAGGCTCCGCGTCTACTCATGATCGTAACGCCAAAACATAGTCCAGCACATACACATACATGCAAACAAGGACAAAATATAAGAAACAGTACAACATTACATAGAAATAGCACACAAAACTATGCTAGAACTATTCTACACGTTACAACGATCGCGTGGACATAAAGAACACCTAAAACGGAGCTAAGACGTGAAAACTACGCTTAAAACAAGATCCAGGGACCTATTTGTAAGAAAACTGGAAGTTGTAAGGGGTTCTGCGCAAAAAACCGAGGACCTAAACGTAATTAAACCCTAGACTCAGGGTCTAACACGCTAAAACCTTAAGGCTGGACGGCGGGTTCAAAATCCAAAGAGCTCAGGGGCCTGAACGAATAAAACAGGGCTTTTCCGTAATTACTTTTGAACTACAGATGGACTGCGGGTTGATTCCAGAAAAACCCGAGGGCTCTTTAGCAAAAAGACTGGCTGAAGCGATACATTTTAATCTGGATCGTTGGATCATGATCTGGCGGCTCGGATTAGATCCATCTCGCGAAGGGGTACGCGCGCACGGTGACCGTCGGATCTGGATCCAACGCTCCTGACTCTCACTTAACTCGGATCTAATACCCCCCGCTGGATCTGAGATGGACGGCCTAGATTTAAAACCCCGAGCGAACCGGTATCCTCTGATCCGGACTCTTGGATCTTGATCTGGCGATCCTGATCTAACGCGGCCCGTTCTAATCTCGGCCGTTCGGCCTGGAATCCCACGGCTCGGAACTACTGGGCTCACGGGCGGTGGAGAAGGTCACCGGAGCACGTCTCCGCGGCGGCGCCTCGTGTGGCAGAACCAACCTGAATTATACTGGCTCAAGTACGCTAGTCCTCCCTGGAGGGCTAACTCGTACTTCAAACAGTATAATACTATTGGTCTGTCGGGTAACGTCCCGATAAACCACCGAACTCAGGATCCAACAAGGTACCTCACACGAAGGTGAGTCCAGAGATATAATACCAAAATAACTTACACCACAGGCAGTTTATATTACAAAAATGTACAAAATAACATTTGTCCTCACTAAGGAGAATTTATTATAACACAAGTTCAAGTTTCTAGTTAAAGCAGCGGAATTTGAAAAGTAGAGTCGATATACACGGCGTCATTACAGATATTATGCTAGCCCTGGCATAATATCACTCGACGGGGTCTGCATTGGCCGGGGACGGATCCCATTCCACGGACCAACCATCAGGCAAAGGGTAAGGCCATGGTGTAATGAACGCTGGCTCATCAGAGGGGTTACCTGAAGTAAATCAACAAAGCAAGGCTGAGTATACTAATACTCAGCAAGACTTACCCGGAATTGGGTATATCTTAGCCCATAACTAGACTCATGCTGGCTTTTAGCTTTGGGTAGGGTTTTCAGCTGAAAAGCAACAAAGAGTAGATCCTTATTTTCAACTTTTAGCTTTCGGGTTCTAGTTGAATTAACCATTCTAGGTAAGCACCTATAACTATCCAATCAAGGTAGAATCTTTACTCAAACATCATCTTTGATAATCACATGATTGCTCTTGTTACTCTATGTGATAAAGGGGATAAGCAGTCTCATACATCGTGAGAGGCGGACGATTCTGAATCGAAATTCAACCCTTGCAAGGTAAACCTAACGCACACGCTTGGAATACCACAGGGTAATTCCGAAGCAACCGTTTGCCTTTCATTCCGACTCGTGGATCAGGGCCACCACAAGCGACTGCAGGTCATATGCACTACAAAAGTGCAGGACGTACGTCTGTAGCGCGACTACAAAACCCGTACTCCTGGTTGCCCAGCAACACATACGCCTACACGTCGAACAAAGTAACCAAAAGAAGCAAATACATGTGGTGGGAGGTATGTCCACTCCTCGGGCCGATCGGTTACTAGGCTTACCGCTTACCATATTTCACGGCATGTGGCTAGTACTTTCAAACGCTTAACCACCGCTACCACACACTGCGACCTTAACAAATTCATCAACACAGACGGGGTATCATCTTGACCATGATACCTCATAAAACTCCCGTCCGGCATCCTTATAGTGATAACAGGAATGTAATTCATTACAATTCCTAAGTCGCGCGAGTGACAGGAAATCACTCGACTTCTACCGGTCCTATAAACAGAGCAGCTAGTCGAACTCAAGTTCTAGTGTTCAATACATTGGTTTCTAGAACAATGCAACTAAGGTTTCCAAACAACTCCTAAGAACCTAATGCATAAAGGGATATATATATAAATAATATAAGTTGCAGTGTAATAAGGTAGGGGTTATGTCCGGGGCTTGCCTTCGCTAGCAGGGTTGGGGTTAGTCAAAATATTTTCTTCCGAACCTTGGTTCGGGGCTTCTGAGAAATCTGCAACGATATTTCCGGGGTCTTCAGAATATCCTCCTTCTTGTTCCGGAATCAGTTGGTAATCTCCGTCCGCGAGAGTGGTTGATTCTACATGATGTGCAAGGTTATAACTTATGTAATGCATATACTTTTATTTCAATTCACGATAAAGTTGCAATCCGATAATCAGAGTATTACATTATCACAATTATTCTAACTACCCGGTACTGGGCAGTCATTTATCGAGTACTAATTAAACTAACTAGTCTCATTAGGCAACAGGGTGGTTTACCCTAAACATCCAATTTAACTATATTAGGTAGTGTATCTAATTACCTTAAGTAACACTACACACACTTAGCAATTCCCATTTATTAATTAAACATTGTAATTAACTTTAGGTTATTACTTAATTATGGGTAACTTGAATTAATTAACCGAATCTTAAATTAAGATAAATAATTAATATTTATGAAAATTATCATGGGTGGGGTTTTATTGTAATTTTACTCTAAAGGTTCTAAGCCACAAAACTAATTAAGGTTAACATTAAAATTTCAAGACATAATTGTAATTGGAATTTTATACTAAAACTAGGGTTTTTATACAACAATTAGGGTTCACAATTTAAGAACATCATCAACTACTTATGTCTAGTATTCTAGAAAAGTTTCATAAATTTTCATGCATTCCGATTATTATTTATGACTTATCTTGCAATCTAAGTTTAAAACTTATAACTTAAGTTATATTAGGTTTCTGCTTCTCAAATTTTTATGTTATATCACACTCATAAAGACCAGACTATAGTAAAAATTTCATCCTTAAATATGTATAGATACTTCTGAAATTAAATTGTCAAGCTTTTACTAGCTTATAACAAAAGTAATCAATTACTTTAGCTAGAGAGCTGATTTAGGCCTCAAAAATTTACACAGAGCTACTTACATTACCTACAATACATGCTCCAAAAACCAACAGCAACAGGGCTAAGGATCACAAGATTCAATTAATGCATCCTTTTACTAGCATTTAAAATACAGAACAAACTATGTACTTTCATGGTATGGTGATAAAATAAAAGTTGTAGAGCTTATCATAAGGTTTCTAACCCAACCAATTTCACATTTTTCTGATTTTTCTACTATTTTCTATGCATTTTCAAAGTTCACAGCAAAGATCTCAAATAAGATTTACAAAACAGCCCTTAGCTTTAGCACAAAACCCCCTGAAACTTTACTGTCTTCTCCATTGGAGTCCCTGGCCGCAGTCAAAGAGGGGCGGCGGCATTTGACCGGCCCAATCCGTGATGCTCGGGTCGCAATAGTGGGGGAGAAGAGGGGGATTAGTGAGAGGAGATCGGGGGCTACCTCGGGAGGGGCTCGATTAGGCTTCTAGGGGCGTGTAGAGGTTTGCCCGCGGAGAACAGATGGCCGGCGGCGGGGAAAAGCTCGACGGCGGCGCTCCGGGCAAGTGGGGCGGCACGGGTTTGGTCCAATAGCTTCAGGGGACTAAGGGGCAGCTTCTCGGAGTGGTGGTTCGGGCGGAGGAGGGTTGCAGGAGCGGGCCCGCGGTGGCGCCGAGCTCGCCGGGATTGGGGAAGAACGGCGACGGTGTACCGGTGTCTAGGAGCAAGGAAACAACTAACTAAGGGAAGGAATGGGTTGCGGAGATTCTTGCGGTACTAATGCGCCCACAAGATAGAGCTCCGGGGGTCTCTATTGCTCCCTCCACGCGGCGGGGCGGCGAGCAGGGAAATGCCGGCGCCCAGGTGGTGCTGGCAGTACCAACACGCCGTGGCACACGGTAGAAGTGCCAGCGCCGGGGATTAGGAACGGTGGTAGAGCTGTAAAGCGACGCGTGGGAGCAAATTTAGCAGGAGGTGGTGCTCGGGCTGTTGTGCCGGCGAGGAGCGGCGGGAGCAGAGGCAGAACAGAGAGAAACAGAGAGGAAGCATGCGTGACAGAGGAGGAAGAAGGCTGCCAGGGTCAGAAGGACTGATTTGCGAATCTGGAAACTTCCAGGGACTCCTCTGTAAAGGAAAAATTCCCGTTGATACAAAAGCCTAATGAGAAAAGTGCCTAAAGCAAAGTTGTAGAGAATCTCAAATCCTACCAGATTGCTTTAAGGTTCAAGTTCAAAATCTCAATGATTATAGTTTTATTTTAAACTTTACAACACAATTCAAATTATAAACTTTGCCTTGTAATTTAAACAAATTGCTTTAATGCTTAGGGTCTTTTTGCAAGTTTTCCTGCAGTCATCATTACTAGTTCTTTTTGCATTTTAGTCCTTAAGTAAAACTGAGTTTTACTTTTACCTTTTAACCATTTCACATGTAAGTCTTAATGTTTGTATTAATTACACAAAGGTCCTTAATTTCATATAAAGTCTATTTTCTTTAGTGTTTATTTAACTTTTGCTCTTTTCTTTTCTATAGCCATCTGAAATTTAACATTTAAGAATATTTTCACACATTTGCACATGAGAAATTATAAAACTTATAATTCACAAATATACCCTTATTGCTTGGTACAACTTGTATACACTATCCTGCTTACATATAATTTATCCAAACTTAGTATCTAGTTGTCTGACTACCTGGATATCACACCTCGTCGGCGTTTCGCCGGAGCAGGCGTTCTGGGCCGTCAGCAGGTCTTTTGGCCTGCGGTTTGGCCGTAGAGCACGAGCGCGGAATGGGTAATCCACTGGTGGGCTCAGGAAGGGGCGACATCGGTCGGAGGGAATGGCTCGCGGAAAAAGGCGGCTCGGGTTCGCCGGCGTACCGTGCGGTGCGGTTCTGGCTCAGGTTTGGGCTTCGCTTCACACAGTTCCGCACCAGCGCGACACTAGAAAACTTCTGAGGCTCTGGTCACGAGCATCGGGCATAGGGCGGAGCGGCCGGCGGAGAGGAACTATTCCTCGCGGCCGTGCACTGGCAAGCGGCGGTCCGGCTGCTGCAGGAAGCTAGGGGCTCCAAGGATTAGCGCAAAACGATCCTGGGGATGAGGGAATGCTCATCGGGGCTGGGATTGGCCGGAGGCGCGGTGGGGGGGGGGCGGTGGTCGACGACGGCGGCGGCGGACCGACCTCGCCTGCGTCAATGTCGGGTCAAATCCGGCGTAGAGGCTCGGGCTCGGGTGGGCTGGAGGTTTGCGGCGGCTTAGGGTGGCCCGAGGGTAGCTGCAGATAAGAAGAGGGGGGGATGGCCGCCTCGGCGTGGGAATCAACCGAGCAACGGAGCTCCCGATCCTCACGGGATCGTTGCGGCCCGTCCTGATCCGAGCGCGGCGCGCTTCTAGAAGAACCCAGGCGGGGGATGGAACCGACGCGCGGCTCGGACTGGATGTGGCGCGAAGAAGAGGGCCCGGCGTGCGGTGGCGCGGGGCCACGGTCAGCGGCAGGGCGGCCGGACCGGCGTAGGGGAAAAACATAGGAGGGGGCGAGGGGGAAGAGACGCCTGACCGGTGGGACCGGCCTGGCAGAGAGAGAAAGGGAGAAGGGGAGAGCGGGCCGTGTGCGGGGAACAGGGGGAGAGCTGGGAAATGATGGCGCACGGGCTGGGCCGAGGGAAAAGGGAGAAGAGAGAGATGCGAGACTGAGGTGGAACTGGGCCGGGGCTCGGCCCACGGGGGGAAAGGAGGGGAAAATAGGCCCGAGGGGAAGAGAGGGGGTTTGGGCTGCTGGGCTCTCCTTCCTTTGCTTCTTCTTTTCTTTTCCTCTACTCAATCTATTCAAACAAACTATTTGAACTCAAATAAATTTGAATTCAAAACTAACAAACTCTACACAAATAAAACAATGCTCCAGCATGAATGCACAAGTAAGTTGATCCTATAATAAATTTTAATTACTTGCATTATAAAATTACTTTAAATGCAAGATAAATTAGGAAAAACGCTGGAAATTTCATTTGAGCCAAAATAAATTCATTATAATTTAAGGAAATTACCTTAGGGTGTTACATCTGTGAACTCCATCCTCCAAAAACTCAACAGCATCATATTGGGGAGGTTCCGTATAGTGGAAAGACTGTAAGGATTCCCAAAGTAAACGAGGGAAACCTTCCCAATGAAGGGCATTAGTATGAAGATGCCCTTCCGGATCCCAGAAAACATTAGAAGGAGCTGCCATCTGCAATTAAGAATGCAAATGGTAAGATGTGCTTACCTCGTTAGAAAGTCACAAGGTAAATGGAAGAAACGATTGGTACTAACAACCACAAGATCTATAACCTGGATAAAACTTATGATTTTTGACCAACACTACTACAAGGACCCCATTACCTATATTAAAGATAAACACATACTTATTACCCCCTGCAAACTTAAACATACATTACATCCTTTTATTTATCAAAGAAATATGCATGCACGCACTACTCGTCCTCTCAACCCAAAAACAACTGCCGAATACCTTCGGACTTACGCAATTAGGTTCGGTGGCATAACACATACATCTCTCCTTAATAACCAGTCGATAGATCCTATTCGCCCTAACCTCTTAATCGTGGTTATTATACCTGCAAAAGATCACAATATATATATCCAATGAACCTTTCATGCTAGCATGTCATGAAAGCGTCCCCAATCATTACTGTTCACTATAGAAATAGCATTTGTACCATTACCGCCGTACAGACAACGTTAACATACGTCATCGGAACAACGTATTCACGGGGGTACCGCAAAATGCGGGGGTATGAACAGCGATCGCCATACCCTGCGCCGAACCTTATACTCCCAATTAGTCAACCTAAGTTGGTACATTGGCAGCATCTCAAGTAGGCCACTGCTTGAGAAACAGCATTCAGTTCGCATCACCGACAAGAAGGCCAAGCTCCCTCAGTTGGCTGAGGATCCTTACCTTCTTACCTCACCGTCGAAGGTGTCGTTACAGAAAGTAACATTAAATTGTGCATAAACTTAAGTTTTGACGGAATAGTAATGCTGGAAGTTAGCTTTATATACATATATAGTACAGCCACCTCTATTTTCCCTTAACATCACCCTAGGGCTTTACGTACTAAGCACAACCTTAACGAATCCAACGTACTTTTACAAAATACTTTGTTGGTCAAATTTTATACCAAAAGTATTTTCAAGGCACCTCACATCTCCAGTGTACACTTGTTAGCTCTGATACCAGCTGTGGCAGAACCAACCCGAATTACACCGGCTCAAGCACGCGGGTCCACTCTTGAGGGCTCCAATGTGCTTCAAACGGTATAATCCTTGGTCTGTCGGGTAACGTCCCTATAAACCACCGAATTCAGGATCAAACAAAGTACCCCGCACGAAGGCGAGTCCAGAGATACAAAGGCCATCACATTTTACATCACAGGCAGATATAACACATGAGTATTTAAAAGTAACATAACTTTCCCAACCAGGGGAATTATTACAAAACAGACATAAGTTTTAGGTCATGCAGCGGAGTTTTTAAAGTATGGCATTGTACACGTCATCAGTGTAGATGTCATGCTTGCCCTTACATGACATCACTCGGAGGGGTCTGCGTTGGCCGGGGATGGGTCCCACTCTACGGACCAACCATCAGGCAGAGGATAGGGCCACGGTACAGGCAGAGCTGAGTCATCAGGAGAATTACCTGAACAAAAATTACAAGGCAAGGCTGAGTATTCTAATACTCAGCAAGGCTTACCCGGTGATGGTATACATAGCCATATAACTAGACTCATGATAACTTGTAATGGATATGGGTTCATTTCTCAGCGGAAAAGCAACTAAGAGTAGATCCTTATTTTCAACTTTTAGCTTTCAAGTTCTAGTTGGATATCCATTCGAAGTAAGCACCTAAATCTATACAAGCATGGTATAATCTCTGATCAATCATCATTTTTGATAATAATATGATTGCTCTTGTTACTCAATGTGGCAAAGGGATTAAGCAGTCTCAGTCATCGTGAGAGGCGGATGATTCCTGAATCGAAATTCAACCTTGCAAGGTAAACCTAACTCACACGCTTGGAACATCAAAGGGTCGTTCCGAAGCAACCGTTTACCTTTCATTCCGACTCGTGGATCAGAGCCACCACAAGCGACTGCAGGACCATACGCACTTCCAAAGTGCAGGACGTACGTCTGTAGCGCGACTACAAAACCCGTACTCCTGGTTGCCCTTGCAACACGTATTCCCACACGTCGAACTTAAGTAACCAGAAGAAGCAAGACGAGTGGTGGGAGGTATGTCCACTCCTCGGGCCGATTGGTTACTAGGCTTACCGCTTACCATATTTCGCGGCATGTGGTTAGTACTTTCAAACGCTTAACCCGCACTACCACACGCTGCGACCTTATCAAGTTCAACAACACAGACGGGGTATCATCACAATCATGATACCTCATATAACTCCCGTCCGTCATCCTTATAGTGATAACAGGAATGCAAACATTACAACTCCTATATCGGGCGAGTGACAGGCAATCACCCGACTTCTACCGGTCCTATTAGCATAGCAGCTAGTCGGACTCAAGTGCTACTACTCAATACATTGGTTCCTAGGGAAATGCAACTAGGGTTTCAAGCAATTTCCTAAGAACTTAATGCATAGAATACGTAAATAGATATAGATTGCAGTGTAATTAAAATAGTGGGTTATATCCGGGGCTTGCCTTCTTGTGTAGGGTTGGGGGCAGTAGGATCAAGGTTTTCCGAACTTTGGTCCGGAGCTTCAGTTAGGTTTTCGACGGTGTCTCCGGGATCTGCAGGAGTTTCCTCGGCCTGGTCCGCGATCAGCTCGTAATCACCGTCGGCAAGAGTAAACGGTTCTACATGATATGCAACAATATAAGGTTAAGAAATGCATATTCTTTTTATTTTATTTCATAATGAGGTTGCAACCTAAACAGCTAACATATATAAATATCATGAACTTATGATACAGAAGGGGTTTAGTTTTGGGTTAGTACTCAAAATTAAGTCATAATTACAGTATTAAATTTATTAAAACAGGAACTGAAATCTTTGAATTTGAATATTAACTTCAAATTTAAGTTCAAATTTTGGACAGAAGAATTATAAAGTCTTGAAAATTTAGCTATAAATTGGTTATACATATTAGATCATGGTAAAAAGATCTAGTTATAAAAAAGCCTAAGGAATACACTTAATTAAATTCATAGCATTTCAAATTTGAAATGCCCAAGTCTAAAAGAATTTAGACTACAAAATATTGCTGGGTTTGAAACTTTCACCTAAGCCCACACATAACCTAAGGAAGCTACAAACCAAAAATTACAAGAAACAAAAGCCATCATGTGAAAGTTATGCATCCTTTACCCTTTTACTTTGAATTTAAAATAGATCCAAAACTATTTAGTTTCACACCAAACTTTATTAACAAAAGCTGTAGGATTTGAAATCTAGTTTCCAGCAAAATTAATTTGACATTTTTTTGGTATTTCCTACGAATTTCTATGGATTTTACAAGACAGAAACACTACTCACATGAAATGATAGACATGTTTACACAGAGGTCCCTAAGCAGAATTGTTCCTATGAGTCTAAACCTTTGCAAAAAGCCCCTCAAGTTTCTTTCTCTTCTAACCCGCAGTCCCCCCTGGGTCAAGGCAGAGGTCGCGGGGGTTGACTGGCTTGCCCCAGCGACGGCGAGCGCCGGCTGTGAGAACAGAGGGGCGGGGGAGCACCAAGGGCTTCTTGCGCACCAAGGGGCGACAGGAGCTTGCGGCCGGCGGCGAGGTAGAATGATGGGGATGGTACTCCAGTGGTCGGAGAGGGCGGGGAAGTGGTCGATTAGCTTCTGGGCGAGGTGGAGATGCTCGGGATGGGGACAATCGAGGTCGGGGAGAGCTGGAGACTAGAGTTCCACGATGAGGCCGAGACGGCGGCGGGCGGCGCTCGTCGGTAAGGAGCTCTGGCCGGAATTGGGGAACAATTGGGAATCGGTGAGCACGGGTAGGGGTCAGGGAAGCTCGCAAGGGGAGTGCTAGGGGTGAGGAACGCTTGCTGGTGGCTGCCCACTGCGACCCGTGTTTCGCCGGAGGGGAGGAATGGGCGGCGGAGGCAATAGAGCTGGGAGCTTGTACGGTGAAGGGAAAAGAGTGCAAATGAGGTCTCCGTGTTCTTCTGGACAGGTTGAGTAGAAGAAGAGAGACGGGAGGGTAAGCGTGGGCACGGAAATGGCGGCGACGACGAGGCGGCCGGCGAGCAGCTCGGATCATCGTGGCACGCGCGCAAGGATGCAGCAGAGGGAGGGGAACAGGGCTAGGATGGTAGGACGACGACGCGTGGATGCGAGCCCAGCATGAGGTGGACGGCGGTGGTCTGAAGAGCGGCGGCCAGGGGAGTGGTACTGACGGCGGCGCAGAGAAGGCAGGGCGAAGCAGAGCAGAGCAGGTGCTCGGGGAAGAAGAAGAGAGGGAAGGGGATCCAGGGACCCGTTTGCAAAACTCAAAAATTACAGGGACTCTGTGGTAGTCTAATTTTTCCCACTGATCCAGGGGTTTTTCGAGAAAAAGCCCAACATGAAAGTTGTAGAGTTTTTCAAGCTCTACATTTTTGCTTTAAAGCTCAACTTAAAAAACTCAAAGTTTGCAACCTTATAAGTTGAATTTTAAGCAAGGTAAAATTTAAATCACCCCTGTCCTTACCAAACGAGATTTTGACCAAATTTTTGATATGTCGGCAAATACTCATGAAGTGTCATGATGACAAGTAATTTTACAAGTAAACCCTCAAGTAAACATAAAAGTTACTTTTATTTCCTAATTATTTATATAAAAGACCCTATAGATTATATTTATTTACACACAGGCCCTTATCCTTACTTAAGGGCTTATTTTTCCTTATGATCACATCAATTTAACACTTAATATTATATTCCCCCTAGATTTCAAAGCTACCATCCAAAACACACACCTTGCACTTAAAGACCTATATTGCATGGAAATTTACAAATACACCCCTAGCTCTTATTACAACCTTTAACAACCATATCTATTTCACCCAAAGCTTAACACACACCTTGTCACAATGCATCTACAGGGACTTTGGGCGGAACAGGCCGAAGACCATTGCGGGCCTTCGTGATATGATGCACGATTGGTCCGAACAGGAGGAGAAGATGTGGGAGCGGTTCCCGCGGTGCCAGGATAGCAATCTGAGGCACCCAAACGACAACCGCAACGACAAATGCCAGCGGGACTATTCGGGTCCACCCCGAAAACGCAAGCCAGATGATCTCATCGCGACTGTGGATCGTCCCTCGTGGGGCAAGAAGTCGACGATGAAGGAGGAGTTCGAGAAGCTCCTGCAGAAGAAGTGCCCATGGCATCCAGGTGCCAATCACGCGGCCATCAATTGCTACCACCTCCGGAGGATATTCAGCAACTCCGGTGGTGGTAGGAAGAACAAGAAGCCTGCGGACAAAGAACCCGAGGATGACGACCAAGAGGACCAAGGGCGCAACCCGAAGTTCCAGGACGCTTCAAAGAACATCAACGTCATCTTCGGGGGAGATGGGGATTTTAACTCCAGGCGGGACCAGAAGCTGCTTCTCCGGGAGATCATGTCCGTCGAGCCGGCGGTACCACGACCACTCCGTTGGTCGGAGGTCCCCATCTCGTTCTTCTGCGATGATCAGTGGACGAGTTTCTCGGAGCTCGGCAAGTTTCCTCTTGTTCTGGATCCTGTGGTGGCTGAGCTCAGGCTTACCAAGGTGCTCATTGATGGTGGGAGCGTTCTCAACCTCATCTTCGCCACCACTCTGAGGAAGATGGGTTTGGACTTAAGGACATGCTGGTTCCGAGCAAGTCTCCCTTCTACGGCATCATCCCAGGTAATGCGGCGCATCCACTTGGTATGGTAGTTCTCCCAGTCACCTTCGGCACGAGGGAGAACTACGGCACTGAGATCATCAAATTCGAAGTGGCCAGCTTCGAATCTTCTTACCATGCAATATTGGGTCGTCCGGCACTCGCCAAGTTTATGGCAGTGCCACATTATGTTTATCTACTTCTCAAGATGCCAGGACTAAGTGGAGTACTTACTCTCCGAGGTGACTTGAAGAAGTCGTATGACTGCAATTAGGAGGCAATCCAGTACGCTTCGACTACTCGTGTGCCAGATGCTTCAGGAGAAGTACTCGCGGCCGCGCAGCAACTCTCCCAGTCCGGGCTGGAAATCCCCTCAAGAAAGGCCAGCAAGTCGAGCATCCAGTCAACTGACAATGTGGCCCTCAAGATGATCCAGCTCCAGGAGGGTGATTCATCTAAGACCGCTATCATCAGCGTGGGCTTAGGTGAGAAATAGGAAATCACGCTCGTCAGCTTCCTTCAGGCTAACCGAGATATATTCGTGTGGAAACCTGCAGATATGCCAGGGGTGCCCAGGGAGTTGATCGAGCATAGTCTGAATGTACATCCAAAGGTGGTGCCTAAAAAGCAACGCCTGCGAAGGTTTGCCCATGGTAAGCGTGAGGCCATCAAACGGGAGATAGCTAAACTCCTCATGGCTGGATTCATTAAAGAAGTGATCCATCCTGAGTGGGTAGCTAATCCCGTTCTTGTACGAAAAAAGAATAATGAATGGAGAATGTGTGTTGACTACACTGATCTCAACAAGCACTGCCCAAAAGATCACTTTGGGCTACCACGCATTGATCAAGTCGTCGACTCGACGGCTGGTTGTGTCCTTCTTTGCTTCCTTGATTGTTATTCAGGATATCATCAGATTGCGCTCAAGGAGGAGGACCAGATCAAGACCGCGTTCATCACCCCGTATGGGACATACGCTTACAAAACTATGTCCTTCGAGTTGAAAAATGTAGGAGCAACCTACCAGCGTGCGATCCAGATATACTTCGCGGATCAGCTGCATTGGAACATTGAGGCCTATGTAAATGATGTGGTCATCAAGACTAGGGATTCCA
The DNA here is from genome assembly GCF_002211085.1 of Panicum hallii. Classification (NCBI taxonomy): domain Eukaryota; kingdom Viridiplantae; phylum Streptophyta; class Magnoliopsida; order Poales; family Poaceae; genus Panicum; species Panicum hallii. The sequence continues at coordinate 33,718,712 of NC_038050.1, forward strand.
GCGATTTGATTACAGATTTGGAAGAAACGCTCAGCAGTTTGCGCAAATTTCGGTGGAAGCTCAACCCAACCAAGTGCATTTTTGGAGTACCTTCAGGGAAATTGCTCGGGTTCATCGTCAGCAACCGGGTCATTAAGGCCAACCCTATCAAGATTTCGGCCATTACTGACATGGGGGCTCCGGCCACAATCAAGGATGTGCAGAAATTAACGGGTTGCATGGCAGCACTGAACAGGTTCATCTCCCGACTCGGGGAGAGAGGACTACCCTTCTTCAAGCTCTTGAAATGCCAAGATAAGTTCCAATGGACGGAGGAGGCCGAGCGAACTCTACAAGATCTGAAACATCACCTTCAATCTCCTCCGATCCTTACAGCACCATTGCCGGGGGAAGATCTACTGCTTTATATTTGCGGCAACAACTCATGTTGTCAGCAGTGCTATTGTAGTCGAGCGGGGCGAGGAAGGCCATGCATTTGGAGTACAGAGGCCTGTCTACTTCGTCAGCGAGGTACTCTCCGAATCCAAGGTACGGTACCCGGCTGTCCAGAAGCTTTTATATGCAATCCTAATCGCATCAAGAAAGCTACGCCATTATTTCGATGAATACAAGATCACTGTGATTACGGATTTTCTGTTGGCGGATATTCTTCATAATCAAGATGCCACGGGGCGTATATCAAAGTGGGCAGTGGAACTGGGGGATTTGTCGATCGACTTCAAGCCACGCACTGCAATCAAGTCTCAAGCCTTAGTCGATTTTATGGCTGAATGGAGGGAGAATCAAGTTCCAACGCCGGTCGACATGCCAGAGCACTGGATCATGTACTTTGATGGGTCCCTCAAGCTCGATGGCGGTGGTGCCGGGGTTCTGCTTATTTCTCCACGGGGCGAGCAACTGAAGTATGTCCTTCAGATCCTGTGGGAGGTATCCAACATTGAAGCTGAGTATGAAGCCTTGCTTCACGGGCTCCGTTTGGCAATATCACTAGGGATCAAGCGACTGCTTGTGTACGGCGACGCTCTTCTTGTCGTTCAGCAAGTCAACAAAGAGTGGGACTGCAATAAGGAGATGATGGACGCCTATGTACAGGAAGTGCGCAAGTTGGAAAATAAATTTTCCGGCCTGGAGGTTCATCATGTGCTTCGGGAGCACAATGTTGGTGCAGATACTTTGTCCAAGCTAGGGTCAACTCGTGCTCAGGTTCCACCGGGAGTTTTTGTTCAGGAGCTCAAGCAGCCATCCATCAAGTCTTCTCCGCAGGTAACCATCGACGCGGGTCCCTAACAACCCGATCGAGAGGTTATGGTGCTGGGGGAGGACTGGCAAGAGGCTTTTATCGACTTCATCCGAGATCAAAGGCTACCAGCGGGAATTGACACCAGGAGCACAGAGGCGGCACGCATCATGTGCTAAAGCAAGGGTTTTGTTCTAGTCGACAGCAAGCTGTATCGACGCGGCGCTCGGTCAGGAGTCCTCATGAAGTGCGTCACAAAGGAAGATGGATACAACATACTGCGGGAGATCCACGAGGGTGTCTGCGGAAACCACGCAGCTTCAAGAACGCTGGTGAGGAAAACATACAGGGCCGGTTTCTGGTGGCCCACCGCGGTATCCAATGCGGAGGATCTCGTGCGCAGGTTCCAAAATTGTCAATTCTTCGGCAAGCAGTCTCATGTTCCAGCCCACAGCCTCATCACCATACCGCCATCTTGGCCCTTTGCTTGCTGGAGCCTTGATATGATTGGGCCCTTCACAACGACGCCAGGCAGTTTCACCCATGTGTTGGTGGCTATCGACAAGTTTACCAAGTGGATCGAGTACAAGCCGATAGCCAAGCTCACACCAGATCAGGTTGTTGATTTCATCTCTGATATCTTGTACCGTTTCGGCTTCCCGAATACCATCATCACAGACTTGGGATCAAATATTGCGGCCAACCAGTTCTAGGAGTTCTGTGAGAATGCATGCATTGAGGTTAAATATGTTTCTGTTGCACACCCAAGGGCCAATGGACAAGTCGAAAGGGCGAACGGTATGATAATCGATGGCCTCAAGAAGAGACTCTAAGATGAAAATAGCAAGAAGGGAGGCAAATGGATACATGAGCTACCACATGTTGTTTGGGGGCTTCGGACTCAGTCGTCCAAAGCCACAGGACAAACGCCTTTCTTTCTCGTGTATGGATCTAAAGCTATATTGCCGGCCGACATCATGTGGAGATCCCCAAGGATTGAAATGTACAACGAAGGCGAGGCGGACAAGGCGAGGCACTTAGAGCTTGATTCTGTCGAAGAGGCCCGTTGCACTGCTCTTGTTCAGTCAGCCCGGTACCTGCAGGGGATCCGGCGATATCACGATCGCAACATGAAGGAACGGTCATTCAGCATAGGCGACTTGGTCCTACGTCGCATCCAAGACGAGTCCGGCCTACACAAGCTCAACTTAAGGTGGGAAGGTCCATTCGTCGTCAAGCAGGTTACAAGACCAGGGTCATATCGACTACAATATCCCGAGGGTCAAGATGTTCCGAACTCTTGGAACATCCAGAACCTGCACAAGTTTTACCCATGGGAAGATGTCCGAAGATAGCTGAATCTTCGGGGGCTTAGGCGGTCACTTTTTGTCGAATCAATTCGGAGGATGTGTGCCACAAAATTCAGGTTGAAAATTTCTTTATGAACTTACGGAGGCCACGCCCACGTGCAGTATTTATATAAATCAACTTCTTGTCATGGATTTTACGGAGGCTACGGCCACGTTTATATCTTATCGACTTCATGTTTCGACGAAGGCCTCGGCTCCGTTCCTACCTTCTACGAATCGACTTCCACCGCGACCTTGGATGGTCGCTCGCTACTGCATTTATTCCAACAAAGTCGATCCGTTCGATTGTTTTATACCCAGTTTGTTGGATGGGCTCGCGTGAAGAGCTACCTCGACTACATCCTGAGTCGTTGCACTCAGGGTAGTTTTGTTTTTTTGCCTTAAACACGGCAGACCCGCGGCGATGCCCGCGTTTGCTCCCAACGGGTTCGATCCGCTTGTCGGGTTCCTACGTAACTCGTTGAGCGCGCCCATATGAGGAGCAACCTTGACTACATCCAGAGTCGATGCACTCGGGGTAGTTTCATTTTTCTGCCTTAAGCACGGCAATCTCGCGACGACGCTCGCGTTCTTTTCTAGCAGTTTACACCCGCTCCTTCGGGTTGTGGTTGACTTGTTGATGAGTTCCTACTTGGAGCTATGGCTGCCTTCAGGGTTGCTGCACCCAAGGCAGTGTCTACTACTTAGCCTTTTAAGCCTGGATGCCAATTCAGCCAAGGCACACAAAAAGTAGAGACGTCAAATACAATATTTATACAAGGGAATGAGTATTTGTTTCTTACACCCTAATCCTGCAGAACACTTTGCACCCTTTGTTCTGCTACAGGTTGGGCTTCTCGGAGGTACTCGTCGAATTGTTCCTCAGTACAGTCCGCTGCCATTCCCTGAGCAAATATCTCTAGCTGTGCGTCTGGCAAGAAGGACTTCACAAACGCGTGGGTGTTGCTGACGCATGCGACCGGAGCTTCTGAGAGGAATTTGAGCACCTTTTTTGGGGCTTCGTGAAGTTGCTCTAGCAAGGGCCGCTGGCTTGCGTCGCCTTCTTCTGGTGGACCCACCATGTCCATCAGCTCCTGGGCGGCCCCCCTGAGGTCCTCCAGCTCCTTCTGTCGCTGCTCATCCTTTTTGCACAGCGTCTTGACTTGCTGAAGGCAGTCAGCGAATTGTCGTTCAGTATCACCGATCACCTTCTGCAGCCTCTCGACGTCATCTGTACGGTGATAGAGCAGGTTCTTCACGTCAGTAAGCAGCTCTTCTTTACACATTAAGATTTTCCTAAGTTCTGTGGTGAAAAGTTTTTCAGAATCCAGGATAACTTGATGAATGCAAGTACTCAAGGGAAGCAATGGCTTACCTTGGTGCGCTTTCTTTTGCTCTTTGAGCTGCTCCTGGTATACAAGTTCTTCGTCTTCTCATCGTCGACGCGCTTTTCCAGAGCAGCGAGTTCTTGGTGACCACTCACAACTGCCCGCAGCTTTTCTGATTTCTTCTGCGAGTGAGTGATCACATCCTGCACAAACGAGAAGATCGAGTCAAAACTATTCAACAAAGCATACAAGTAGACAAGTTCTCGGGACTTACCATGGCAAAGTCATACAGTTCCTTGTAAGCTTTCCTGAAGCCCCTTATGTTCTCGGCTATCAGCATTGGGTCATCCACCAGGTCGGTGTTGATGACGTTCTTGTATCCGGGCCCAGCCTTCAGTATTTCACCAGGACCCTTTGATGTCCCGGCGGTCCCTTCTGGCGGTGTTCGCTGGGCTTCTTCAGGTGGTGTCTGCTGGGCACCTGCAAGTGCAAATGTTTTTCAGTATATTGCGCTTGGGTCTCGGTAGTTATCCGTGGGCGGTCAGATGCTTACCTGTGCCATCTGTACGAGCGGCGTCAAGGGCCTCGACTTGTTCCTCGCCACCAGCTCCGGCTTCGCCTTGTTGGAGCTCGGGAGGCGGCAAGTCAGGCAGCGTCATGTCTTCCTCGGGGGCTGGCTCTGCGGACGTCGACCCTTCGGGGGCTGACGGCTCAAGGGCTCGAGCAGCTGTGACTGGCCCCGCGCTTGTTGACTCTTCTCGGGTTGATGACCCGGGGGCTGGAGTAGTCGTGGCTGGCTTCAGTTGGAGCTTCAGGGCTCTTGTAGCCCTAGTGAAGTCGAGTCTATTATCACACAAGTCGAAAAAGAGCAGAATCTTTATTGTGCAACCAGATGCAAACTTACAATGTGGATTTCTTTTTGACGGCCCTCTTCACCCGCAAGGCCTGGCGCGGGGTTTCTGTCACTGGTGGCGGGGTTTCACCAGCCGGTGATGCGGTCCCCGCCACGGCGGTGGGGACGGCAGTGGTGGCGGATGGAGCCACTCCCACTTCTTCGGGCTCGGTCCTGGGAGAGGAGGTGGAAGGACTACAAATGGATTCTGTTAGCATGCAACCATGTCAATGTTCATCAATACAACAAAGCAGCAAACCAGTACCCGGAAGATTTGATTTCCTGCGCCTTTCGCTTGCGCACCACCTGACGACCCTACGGCACCAAGGGCAGAGCTTCGGTCAACTCCACGGCTAGCCTGGGGGAGTTGTCCCTTCTCGCCTCCCCTTCGGTTTCCTTCTCCACTAGGGGGCTCTCGTCTTCCGTGGACTCGCTGCTGCGATGAGCTGCAGCTACTCGAGCCATTTTTACTTCGGCAGCGGCGCTGGGGAGAAGGTGGTCTGGCCGAGGGATGTCGGGCTGTGGCGGGTAGCTACGATGCAACTCTGTGTGTCCCTGCAGAAGATCCTTGGTTAGTAACGGCACAACAGAGGCTATTCCCAACAAAAAGTAGTCGAATACTCACCGGTTTGGGCGGATTTTGCGCGGAAAACAACTCAGGCACGTAAGGCACGGCGTCCACGTCCAGTAACACCCACTTGACAAGGAGGAGCGCGGTGTCATCTGATAATTCCTTTGCGCACATGCGAGACGAATCTTCAGCGCCTGTGTACTCGTATCCAAGTTTGTGGCGTTGTTGAATCGGCTGGACGCGGCGTTTGAAAAATGAGAACATGGCAGATACACCGGTCACCCCCGTCATCTTATGCGCCTCTATGATGTCTAACAGTTCCTCGACTTGATCCATGTCTCCCCTAGAAAGTTCAAGATTCCACTCCGGTCTCACTACAGGAGGATTGTTTAATTTTGCTGGGAGTTGGGGAGCATGGTTTTCGATATAGAACCAGTGATTTTTCCACCCGGGAAGGTTGGAGGGGAATTTGTATGTCAGGTACTTGTCGCCGGCCTGCTGACGCAGTTGGATGCCGGCGCCCCCTGCAACGGAAAGATGTTTCGATGTGGGTTGCGGTTTGACACGGAAGAGGAAGCGGAAAAGATCCCAGTGGGGTTCGATTCTGAGGAAACCTTTGCAGGAATGGATAAAAATCGAAATGTGGCAGATGGAGTTCGGGTTGAGGTGATGGAGTTCAAGCCCGTAATAATACAGAAGGCCGCGGAAGCAAGAACAAGAGGGGAGGGCCAATCCCCGTTTGGCAAAATGGTAAAATGTGACGATTTTGTCAACATTTTTGTGGCAGAACCGATTGAATTATTCCGGTTCAAGTGTGTTAGTCATCGCTATACAGCCGATAATAACTCAATGCACTTCAAACAGAACAACCCATTGGTCTGTCGGGTCTCCGCCCGATACAACCACGGTTCAACAGGATCGAAGTAGGTTTACCTCGCACGAAGGCGAGTTTACAAACACAGTACAGCTCATCAATTTTTAATTTACAGATATGCAAACATTATTACAAACCTTGTTCAAACTTAAAGTAAAATTGATACAAACAGTGTTTAAACCGACAAGCTAAACAGCTTGTCCATGCTCACAGCGGAAGGAAAAAATAAACACGAGACTACACACGTCGCAAAGGTTGGCACCATGCTCAGCCCAAGGCCTGGTGTCACTCAGGAGGGTCACTGTCAGCCGGGGATGGATCCCACTCCATGGACCAGCCATGTGGAACAGAAGTTGGCCACGCAGAACTATCCATGGGGTTCTCGAAGGTTATACCTGAAAATGATACTAGCAAGACTGAGTATTCTAATACTCAGCAAGGCTTACCCGGAATTGGGTATTCTTTAGCTTGTAACTAGACTCATGAAGGCATTATAAAGGTTCTGGGTTTATTTTCAACTGAAAAGCAACAAAGAGTATGATCTACTTTCAAATTTTAGCTTTCATAATCTAGTTGATTATTTATTCTAGGTTAGCACCTACACTAAGCAGAGCGTCTACGCGATAAGGACTCGGGTACAATACATTGGATTCCTAAGATTTTATGCAACTAAGGTTTCATTTCAACTCCTAGACGTAATGCAAGATATATAATAGAATAATGAAATTGTAATAATTGAAATACTGGGATATGCATCGGGGCTTGCCTTCTTGAGTGGGGTTGGAGGCAGGAGTGTCAGAGACTTCCGAACTTTGGTTCGGGGCTTCAGTTAGATTCTCGGTGACGTTTGTCGGGTCTTCAGAAAACCCTTGATCTTGTCCCAAGACTAGCTCGTAGACTCCGTCATCGAGCGTCGTTGATTCTATATGACATGCAATAATTTAAATGAGATGGTGCTTAGGTTTTAAAACTTTTATTTCACAATAAAGTTGCTATCCAACAATTAACACATAAGACTTCATGAAATAAGAGGGTTTTATTTTTTAAATTAGCATTTATACTTAAGCTATGGTGGCAGTACTGGAATTACTGAAAACAGAAACTAAAACAACTGAATTTGAATTCAAACTTCAAGTTTAAATTCAAATCTTAGGTAAATAGAATTATAAAGTCTTGAAAATTTAATTTTAAACTAATTATCTACATGTTAGATTATGACAAAAAGATCTACTTAATTAAGCCTAAAGGACATGCTTAATTAATTTCAAAACATCTCAAATTTGAATTGCCCAAATTCAAAAGAACTTAAACTACAAAACAGTGCTGAGTTTGAAACTTTTACACAAGCTCACACATGACCTATAGAAGCTACATACCAAAAATCACAAGAAACAAAGTGAGTATGTAAAAGTTATGCACACTATACCCTTTTATCTTAAGTTTAAAATAGATTCAAAAATATTTAGTTTCAAACCAAACTTCTTTCATAAAAGTTGTAGGGTTTGAAATCTAGTTTCCAACAAAATTAGTTTGACAATTTTTTGAATTTCCTACAATTTCCTATTGATTTTACAAGCCAGCAGTCTTGCTCACATAAAATAACACATGGGTTTACATTGGGGTCCTCGGATTCTTGCCCTCAGGCCCTCAGAACTGAAAAAGACATTACAGATATGCCCTTGCCGGCTCTCGACGTTGTTGGGCGTCTCTGTCTCCAGCGTTGTCGCTGGTGGCGAGGTCCTGGCCAGAGATGATCTAGTCCAGCATGACCTACAAGTCCTACAGTGTCCATCAGTGGGTGATGTGCATCAAGATTAGCGACGGAGCACAGCCGGCGGCGAGGGGTGGCGGCGCCCGTGTCGGGGTATCATCGTTCCCGGCGAGGGGCCGGCGAACATGGGAGAACAAGGCACGCGTGAGCACCGGGGGAGTGCGGGGATGCTTTCCTCCAACTCAATTTGGACAAAAGCAGGCTGGAGAGTGGTGATCGACGGCGGGGTGGAGCTCGGGTTCTCACCGGCGGCAATAGTGGTCGGCGTTCTGCAGGCTAGGGCGACAGAGGATGGTGAAGGAGGGGTGGGATCGCTTCAGGAGGATGATGTGGTGCTGATGGTGCTGTTGATCGGGGCGGAGTGGGTCTGTATCGGTGGGTCGACGGGAGGACGAACGACGACGGAGGAAGAGGGCTCGCCGGCGCTGCGGTCCGGTGATTTTGGTGGAAGAACTTGCAATTGGTTTGCTCAGTGAGCTTCAGTGGCTTGTGGGGATGCTGTTCGTGCTTCGGATTGGAAGGGGGAAGCAGTGGTGGAGGCTGACGACGGTGAGCCGGGGCCGCGGAGGAGGTCCGGTGATCAATGGTGGCTGGAGCAGGGAGAATTGAGGGGAAAAGCGATGTGCAAAAGCCAGGGCGTGTATTAGGGAAGCTAAAGGAAGAGCTCGGGGTCCAGAAGAGGAGGTGCCCATACGCAAGCAGGAGCTGGCGTCTCAGCGGCGCGCGTGGCAGCCGCGGCGGAGCTCGGGTAGGAGCACTGCGACGTGGAGGACGCAAGGGCAGGCCAGCACGGGGTAGGAAGGGCGGCGGCACGGCAAAGGAGTGACGTGTGGAACGTCGAAAGGCAGGAGGTGGCATGGGTGATGCTGCGACGGCGAGTGGCGGCGAAGCACAGCTCGGGCAGGCAGTCGGGCGGCGTGTCGCGGCGGGGGCAAGCCAGCGCGAGGGCGGGAAGCGGCGGGGTAGAGGCCAGGGTGGCACGTGGCGAGGTCCTGAGCAGTGTAGAGATGGCAGGGGCGGCGCACATGGCCGGGAGAACGGTGGCGGCGCGCGGTAGAGGAGAACACAGGAGAGGGAGAGAGAGGTAGACGAAGAGGGACTCAAATGCAATATCACAGAAATGCAGGGGCCCTACTGTAATGCATCAATAACTTTTAAACCAGTGCTCAAAAGAAAGAAGATGGGCCCAAAAGCAAAAGTGTATGGTTTTTCAAGATCTACAACTTTGTTTTAAGGCTCATTTGCAGAAGAGCTAAGGATTTGCAATTAATTTGAAACTTTTCAAGATTTCCAAACTTTGCATAAATCCTATTTTAAAATTACACTACATATATATCCAATGTGTAGTTTCATCTAAATTTGCGATTTAAACACAAGTTTTTGACTTTTGCAAAACAACCCTCATACATTTAAAATCTACCCTCCATGCTTACCCATTTAGCACTAAAGGACCTTTATTAAAATATAATTATATAAATAACCCTTTTCCCTTAGCATTTAAATTTTTAAACACACTTTTACCACATTTTGCACATAACTTCACACTTAAATTTAGGGTGTGACAATACTATTTACCTGAGTGTCACAGCCTTCCCCCCCTAAAAAGAATCTCATCCTGAGATTCCGGAATAGGATAGATTGGAATGATCAGGTCTGGAGGTTGGCTTGAAGGAAGTCAGGGAAGTAATGATGAAGATAAGATTCGGTTTCCCATGTTGCTTCTTCTTCCGTATGATGGTTCCACTGAATCTTGAACATCCTAATGGTTTCTGTTCTAGTGCTTCTCTCTTTAGTGTCTAGCACTCTAAGTGGTTGTTCTGTATAGGTTAGATCAGGTTCGATTTCGATGACTTGGGAATCGATGATCTCGGTAGGAATCTTAACACACTTCCTAAGTTGGGATATATGGAAGATGTTATGGATGGCCGCTAATTGAGAAGGAAGTTGAAGACAGTAAGCTACGGGTCCACAGATTTCAAGGATTTCAAAGGGTCCGATGTATCGAGGAGCAAGTTTCCCTTTTACGCTGAACCTTTGAATACCTCGAGTAGGAGATTCTCGAAGATATACGAAGTCTCTGACTTGAAACTGTAATGGCCTTCTTCGTATATCAGTGTAGCTTTTCTGCCGAGATTGGGCTGCCTTTAGATTGTTCTGTATAATCTTTACCTTATCATCTGCTTCAATGACTAGGTCGGGTCCAAAGATTTTACGCTCGACGGTTTGTGACCAACTCAAAGGAGTTCAGCATCGGCAACCGTACAATGCTTCGAACAGGGCCATTTTGAGACTAGTTTGATAGCTGTTATTGTAAGAGAATTCTGCCAGTGACAAGCATTTATCCCAATTTTTATCATACTAAAGGACGCAGGCTCTAAGCATATCTTCCAAAATCTGGTTTACTCTTTCAGTCTGTCCATCTGTTTGAGGATGATATGCGGAGCTTTGAATTAACTTAGTTCCAAGAGCATCTTGAAGTTGCTCCCAGAACGAGCGACGAATTGTGCTCCACGATCAGAAATTATCATCTTAGGTATCCCATGAAGACGAACAATTTGATCCAGGTAAATCTCAGCATACTTCTTGACATTATATGTAGTATGCACAGGAAGGAAATGTGCAGTCTTGGTTAATCGATCAATGATTATCCAAATGGAGTCATGCCTCATAGAAGTATTGGGCAAACCAATAATAAAGTCCATACTGATATCCTCCCATTTCCAAGAGGGAATAGGTAGAGGTTGAAGAATACCAGCAGTTTTCAAATGACTGGCTTTGACTCTTTGACAGATGTCACATTCTGAGACATACTTGGCAATTTTCCGTTTCATACGAGTCCACCAGAAGTTTTGTTTCAGATCTTGGTACATCTTCGTACTGCCAGGGTGCATAGAGAATTTGGACAGGTGGGCCTCGTTCAATACCTGTTTACGGAGTTTATGGTTCTTAGGTACAACTATACGTTTGTTGAACCAGAAAACTCCTTCTGGATCTACTCGGAAGCATTTATGCTTCCCTTCTCCTTGTGTTATCTTCTGCTTAATAATTCTGACTCCTTTATTGCGCTGTTGACCTAGAACAATGCTATCTCTAAGCGTGGCTTCAACTGAGAGATGGTTTAAGTCACCTTGGGGAACGATTTCTAGATTAAGCAGGAACACGTCTGGTTGAGCTAAGACTGGAGCAGTAGTAAGATGATCTCTGAAAGTATGGAATGCATCATCGCATTTTTGATCCCAAGAGAATTTAACACCTTTCTTTAGTAGTTCTGTCATAGGTTTGGCTATTCTGGAGAAATCCGGGATGAAGCGACGATAATAGCCCGCTAGACCAAAAAACTACGGATCTGATGGACTGATGTTGGAGGTTTCCAATCCATCACTTCTTGTACTTTGCTGGGGTCAATGGATATACCGTCACCAGAGATGGTGTGACCCAGAAATTTCACAGTATCCAACCAAAACTCGCACTTGGAGAATTTGGCATATAAGTGATGGTCTCTTAATCACTGAAGAATGACTTGAAGATGTTTCGCATGATCTTCTAGGGTTTTTGAGTAGATCAGAATGTCATCAATGAAGACCACAACAAATTGGTCAAGTTCTTGCATAAAGACAGAATTCATGAGATACATGAAATATGCTGGAGCATTGGTAAGACCAAACGACATGACTAGGTATTCATATAGACCATATCGACTGGAGAAGGCCATTTTTGGAATGTCACTTGGCCGGATCTTAATTTGATGATAACCGGATCAGAGATCAATCTTAGAGAATACCTTAGCTCCGGCTAACTGATCGAAAAGAATATCAATGAGGGGTAGGGGATACTTATTTTTGATAGTCACCGCATTGACAGGACGGTAATCAACACATAGTCTTAAGCTATTATGTTTCTTTTTCACAAATAAGGCCGGACAACCCCATGGTGATGCACTCGGATGAATGAAAACCCTTGTCAAGGAGGTCTTGGAGTTGGATTTTCAACTCAGCCAACTCGTTAGGAGGCATACGATAAGATCTCTTAGAGATAGGGGCTGTGCCAGGTTGGAGTTCGATGATAAACTCGATATCTCTATTTGGGGGCATTCCAGGCAAATCGTCTGGAAAGACATCTGGGTATTCACAGACGATAGGGATATCCTTTAGCTTGATCCCTATTGTAGCATAAGTGCACGGGTTAAGGTACTTCTGTTGTGGAAGATAGAGAATGGTAGGGTCATACCCAGGTGAACTTATCTCCACAATTCGGGAAGAGATATCTAATGACACTTGATGCTGGGTCATCCAATTCATCCTAAGAGGACATCCATTCCTTCTAGGTCTAGTAGAAGCAAGTCCGTTTTTATCAATTGACTACCCAGTTGAAGTGGTACCTTCCTACAGATTTGATTTGATAAAATTTTTCCACCAGGAGTTGTTATCTTATAATCTCCATTAGTAGGATAGATATCCAAGCCTATTTTAGTCCCATACTTTGCACTGACAAAGCTATGGGTGGCACCAGAGTCAAAAAGAACAATTACTGGGTGATGGTTGATAGAGAATGTACCCGTCATTATTGGTGTCCCTTCGGGGAGTTCGGAGAGAGTGGTGAGGTCCACCCTTCCTTGGCGGACCTGGACCACTTGCCTCTTGCCTTTGCCCTTGCTGGTTGGACCGGAGGTTTGCCCTTGGAAGGATTTCCTAGGTTGAGGGCAATCCTTGATGAAATGGGACGGGCTTCCGCAGTTGAAACAATGATAGTTGCCTTGATTGACGAGCGGAAAGCTCGACCGCGGACCTTGTTGTTGTTGCTGCTGAGGTTGAGGTGTGGGTGGTCGGTTGAATCGTGCCTGTTGGGGTGATCTAGCTACCCATCTGCCAGGCAAGTTGCCTCGAGACGGAGCTCGAGGGATAGTACTTGGGACCAACCGATATCTTGATGGTTGCGTAGTTGTAGGCCCTGTGGGTGTCTTCCTTTTCTTTTCTGCTCTGTGGGCTGAGATGCAGTCTTCCTGAGTGATGGCCATGTTGACCAGCTCATTGAAAGTATCGGCCCTTACCAAATTCAGTCGTTCTTTAAGTTTGGTGTTCAGGCCTCGGCGAAAATGATTTCTTTTGCGGGCATCACTATCCACATGGTATCCCGCGTACTGGCACAAGTGGTTAAAAACTTGTGCGTATTGCATGACGGTGCGGGTCCCCTGAGTCAGGTTCAGAAATTCATTGAGCTTTCGCTCAATGAGTCTTCGAGGATATGGTGCGCTCGAAACGCAGTCCGAAACTCATCCCAGGTGACGACATGATCGGCAGGCTGCATGGCGTGAAAATGATCCCACCATAGGCGAGCTATGCCATGGAGTTGCTAGGCTGCAAAAAGCGCCTTATTCACATCCGAGCATGGGGCAGGCAATAAGGCGAACTTGGACTTGATGGTACGGAGCCAAGCGTCAGCGTCAAGAGGCTCGTCCGCCTTATGGAATAGTGGAGGCTGGGTACTAAGGAAGTCTTGATAACTGGCAGATAAGGGTTCATCTCGGCCTCGGGATTGCTGATGGAAGTGGCCCATCTGAGCCTGCACAAGCTGGTTGAGGAGTTCGGTTTGTCAGGCCATGACCTCGGCCAAGTTTGGAGGTGGCGGTGGCGGTTGCTGAGAACCGCTAGCCTGATCTGCCCTAAATCCTTCCGGGGTTCCGCGAGTAGCTCCGACCATCTGAAATAAAGGAGATATCCATTATCAACCATATTCTTACTCCAATTTCAGATGATATACAATTACCAAATGGAAATGTAATTCATATGCTCCATTAAATCCACTTAGATTAGATGCAAGGATATTGAACAAGATGGTAAAACACGAGATTTGGATTACTACTCAAACACTGGTAGTCCTTACATCTTACATCAACGTACTTTAACTACCATAAGCCATTCCATAAGTACACATGCCACATATAACACAACAAGTGGCTCTAGATCTAGGTAGACTACACACTACCTATGTCACACTTTTCTACACTAACTACAACTAGGATGTCACCAACTCAAACTAAACTAAAAGTCATCAAAATTGCCCACTGATGACTGACTGCCTGAAGAAGAATGATGGGGACTAATAACAGGATCTCCGTGCTCAGAATTGATCTCGGAGACTCCTTTGATTTCTTCAGGATCTTCTTCCTCTTCAGGAGCTGGTACAGCAGGAGGTGCTGGCTGCTGTTGGAGTTCATTAATCTGTTCTTGGGCATCATCAACCTCAAGAATGAGGTCGTGGATCTGTTCTTGGAGAAACTCAATGATCATGTTGCGTTGGGTGATTATCTATTATCGCCATAATTTGACTAGACCAAAGGATGGGCCGAGAGCAACATGGGCGGAAGGAAATCATCGTAATGGTCTGCGAATCGGCCTCTGTGCAAACGTGTCAAGGGCCAGGATGGCCGTAAGGATAGTTTAAATATAGTAAGTTAGAGATTGAATTGTAACCAGCTAGGGTTAGTTAATATCAAAGTCTCCGGACTATAAATATGTATCGTGAGAATCAATAAAGACAATCAATCATCCACAACAAACTCTCGGCGCATCGCCACCCCTGTCCAAGGGCTTTTTCCAGGTAATCGGCATGCTGCATGGTCGGAGCAGTGTCGTGTTTATCTGTTTATCCTTGTGTTGCTCGTACTGAAGCATTTTTGATGGCGAGTAGCACTAGTTATCTTAAACGATTATGATGTTGCAATGATTCTGAGTAATAAATCTATGCTTTGCTTGTTGCTTGTAATCGTTTAGCTGTCCGTGTGTTCGATCTCGGGCGCAGGGGCAGCGCCTTGCTCTGTTATTACTTAGTAGATCTAATCTGTTATGGTAGTTCTTAATCTTATGAAGAATTGGTTTAATATCTGTATGATTAGGCCCTTCAAACGGGTTAAATATTCTTGCTGCATGTTTGGTGCTTTATGATAACCTAACGAGGGATTGTTCCGGGAATCGACTTGTTAGTTGGTTTTTAGGCCTCTTTTTGGGTTAGCGTATGGTAATCTTTCATGTACGTTAGGCTTAACCACACGTAGGATGTTCCGGTTATACAGTGAAAGCTTTTACCGTCATAGATTGAATTAGCTTGGTAATTGCAGAGCGTGTTTCTATTTTTTCCATCGGATTCGTGCAAATGATCTTATGTTTAGTAGATCCAATCTGTTAAACGTGGCAATCGGCTTTTTCTAGCCGATTCTGATAAGTACCCGGAGGTTCGACTTGTTGTCGAAATAGGTCCGACCTAGTACAATAACTCCATCGGCTTCTTTAGCTGATCCTCGGAGTCGTTGTAAGAGCCGATCACGGCTCGGACTAATGTTTAACGTGTCTGTGCATGCAGAAAGATAGCTGATAAATGACTTCTACACCTTCCTGATCAGGTATAGGTCAGGTGGCACGCCTAGCACTTCACCAAGCCAGGGCGTGTGCTGGACTCTTGGGCCGTTGACCGAGGGACCGGTGCCCACCAGCAGTCCTAGAAGCCTCCCGGCTCCTCGTGTTGCCTGTCGCTGCTCGCCGGTGGGTTTTGACCGACAACACATTCTGGCACGCCCGGTGGGACACATCGACAACTGCGTTGACATATCGACGACATCGACTACTACGTTGACGCATCAACCACATCGACTACTGCGTCGACTACATCGACTACTGCGTCAACTTCATCGGCTACTTCATTGACTACTTCGACTACAACTGCAGTCGGCTACATCATCTTCTTCGGTTTCATCAACTTCCATTGACAAGATGCCGAACGAGAACCCGATCACTTATGAGGAGTTGTCTGAAGAACATAAGCAGAAGTATGATGAAATAAAGGCTGCTTTTGAGGCCGATCTCCTCGGCTCGTTTGAGAGGACTCATCACCATGGCATCAGATGGAAGGGGTTTTCATCTGAAGGGGCACTCGATGAAGTGGATCTATCTACCCCTACAGAAGAACGTACTCGGGCTCTCCATCAAGGGGTCAATTACATGGTGGCTCACTCATTGCATTGACATTCTAAGAGTCTGGTGAATACACTTGAGCGCATTGCGCTCCGTGTGGTGCAGGAAGTTATGAAGCACCAGTACTCTCCAACAGGACCTGCTTTAGGGAGTCACAGAGGGGAGTTGCCTTCTCAAATCAGGCCACCAGTGTCTTATGCATTTGCTGCCCAGGAGCGACAAAATTCTCCGGCATATGTCATATACAAGGAGGGAGGTGACCCTGCTGATCACCAATTCTTCAGTGAACCCCCAAAGGAGGTGCCGCACGGATATGTTGGTGCTTATATTCCAGATGGCGGTCACCCGGCGCAACCCCCGCAGAGAGCAACTGGAGGAGCACCTGTAGTCGATGCCGACAAACAGGTATGGCTGGATGCTTATGCGACGAGGCCGAGTCATGAAGGTACGCCCTCGGCCCTAGGAATTCATTCTGTAGATCAAATCAGTGCCATTTTGAGGGATCAGTTTGGCATTCTCCCAAGAAGGCGAGCGATCGGCTACACCAAGCCGTATCCAAGTGACTTCGACTTGATTCCTCTACCGCCCAAGTATCGGCTAACTGAGTTCACCAAATTCAGCAGAGCAGAAGGATCTAGCTCCATAGAACATGTAAGCCGATATCTAGCGCAATTGGGGATGATTTCGGTGTCAGATCCATTGCGAGTAAGGTTCTTCTCGCAGTCTCTCACAGGGCCAGCTTTTGGATGGTATACGTCATTGGGTCCTGATTCTATCCGCACCTGGAAGCAGCTAGAGGAACAATTCCATATCCAATATCATTCAGAAGCTGCAGAAGCTGGGATTGCTGATTTGGCACAGGTCCGCCAAAAATGAGGTGAAGCAGTGGCGGAGTACATCCAGCGTTTCAAGGAAGTCAAGAATCGATGCTACTCGATTCGAATTTTAGAGAAAGAAGCTGTTGAATTAGCAATCTTGGGATTGGTAAAACGAGTCAAGGATTTGGTTTTCCAGCTAGAGTTCAACTCTGGCACATCTGGTATAAAAGATGACAATATACGAGCAACGACATCCAGAGTTGTACCAAGACAAGTTCAAGCGTCAGGTGGTAATGGTTGACGCTGAAGACTCCGAAGACTCTGGAGATGACCCAGATATTGCAGTCGTGGAGTGGACACGGGGGGCAAAGCCTGTGTCCTGCAAGTGGGTAAAACAACAGGGTCCTTTAAAAGGATTTGACTTTGATATAAGCAAAGTCGAACAGATATTCGACTTGCTTTTGAAGGAAAAGCAGCTGAAGTTCCCTGAAGGTTTCAAGATCCCAACAGCCCAGGAGCTTCAGGGGAGATTATACTGCAAATGGCATAATTCCTTCACCCACAGTACCGGCGACTACAAAGAACTCCGGCGACAGATACAATCGGCCATTGAGCAAGGCCAATTAATTTTGGGACAATATGCCATGAAGGTTGATACTCAGCCGTTCCCAAACATAAATATGGTGGAATGGTACGACCGATCAACGTGTCGGCAGCTTGATTTTACGCTTGGTATTAACATGGCAGGACGTACATCCCGTCAACAATCAAGGAGGCAAGAGGCCGATTCCCGCGATGAGCCCCAAAAAGAGGAAAGGGATTATATCACCGAAGAGCAGGTGAGGCATGTCAGGAACCAGCGGCCAGTTTCTTCTCATCTTCTGAGGAAGTACCAATATCAGTATCAGCAGCATCTCCAACATGAAACAGAAGAAGAAGAATACGAGCGACGCACTGGGAAACGCTTCAGAAGGCGAGAGGATACACGGGATCATTGGCATTGCCCGTTCTTCATGTACTGCTGGGATTCTGGTATGAAAAGACTACCTACCCTTGAAGATTGCCCAGAGTGCAATTCTCCGAAAAAAGATACAAGAAGCGCCTCAGTTTTTCAGCGCTTGGGGCCAGGGCAGTCTCACCGTGAACAAAACAAGTCGACATGTACGGTGGGAAATCCAGAAGATGGAGAAGATAGGTGTCACCAACCACGCTGGTGCCCTGATGGGCTCAACCGGTCTAAGAAGCGGAGGGTGCAACGGCTGCGCAGCCTGGAAGAAGCCGAGGCCCAGTACTTGGAAACATTAAGGAAGGCGCGGCCAGATTTGGCAGAGAAGGTCCACAATCCTCGACAAGTAGAGAGTTCTTCCAAGAAAGTATGGCGGCCCAAGAAGTCGAAAGCCAATGTGAACACATCAGCTGACGCACATATGGTGTTTGTTCTCCCTGCAGAGTTCAATGCACCAGGCCGTGAGGAAGTACCAGTGGCTCAGCTCGACTTGGGGCCACGACCAGTTATATTCGAGAAGCCTCGAGAAAAGAATTATAGGCATCTGAAAGCTTTATATCTCAAAGGGTACATCAACGGCCAACCCATCAGCAGGATGCTAGTCGATACAGGAATAGCAGTCAATATAATGCCGTACTCAGTGCTGTGCAAGTTGGGGCATTTTGTCGGGGACTTAATCAAGACCAACATCACGCTAAGTGACTTCAATGGACAAACATCAAAAGCACAGGGAGTCCTCAGCGTGGATCTGACGGTGGGAGGTAAAACTGTTCCTACATCCTTTTTTGTGGTCAACAGCAAGGGCTCATACACTGTCCTGCTTGGGAGAGATTGGATTCATGCCAATTGCTGTATCCCTTCTATGATGCATCAATGTCTAATTCAATGGGATGGAGATGATGTAGAAGTAGTCCACGCGGATGATTCTGCCGAAGTTTCGCATGCTGCCATGAGTGTTTGGGATGCAGAAGACCAGGAACCAATCTCAGGGATCAGCTTGGAGGGCTGCAACCGTGTGGAGGCTACAAAAAACGGGGTGAGGCTGGTCCTATCCACTGGCCTTACAGAGTAGATGGGGTGCCAAAGTCGCTTTGCACTGGAGAAACAGGAGAGGCCGATCCCCGCGATCGGCCCCAAAAAATAGAATTCGAGTTGTTTTTTTCATCCATGCTACATTATTATTTAGTTCACAGGGAGGCCCGCTCGAGCAGCCGGCCATGTGTTAATTGTAAAAAAGCACAAGTTAATGAAAAGAACAAGTCGGCCGATTCCTGCGATCGGCCAAATCCTTTTACATCACATCCATTATCTATTTGCAGTGTCGACTTGATGGATGAAGGGAAGCTAGGATACTGGTTTACATCTGCTGACGAACTGGAAGAAGTCGATATTGGTCCTGGGGATAAGCCACGACCAACATTTATCAGCAAGAAGTTAAATCCAGAGTTGCGAGAGGCGATGATAATACTACTGAGAAAATATACGGATTGTTTTGCTTGGGAGTACACAGAGATGCCCGGGTTGGATAGAAGTATTGTTGAGCATCGACTCCCTCTCAAGCTAGGATTTCGGCCGTTCCAGCAACGAACACGACAAATGAAGTCCTGGAAGAAGTCAAGAAAGAAGTCGAAAAGATGATAGAAGCCGGCTTCATTAGGGCTTGCAGGTATGCTGAATGGATTTCCAATGTTGTACCTGTACAGAAGAAGGATGGCCGGTGGAGAGTCTGCATAGACTTCAAAGATCTTAACAGGGCTACACCAAAAGATGAGTACCCTATGCTGGTTGCGGAAACCTTGATTAATGCAGCTGCTGGTCACAAGATGTTGAGCTTCATGGATGGTAATGCTGGTTATAACCAGATTTTTATGGCTCCAGAAGATATTCATAAGACCGCATTCAGAGTACCGGGTGCAGTGGGGTTATTCGAGTACGTAGTCATGATCTTTGGGCTCAAAAATGCTGGTGCTACATATCAACGGGCCATGAACTACATGTTTCATGATCTGATTGGCAAGCTGGTGGAGATTTATATTGATGATGTGGTGGTGAAATCTGCATCGGCTGAGGGGCATTTAGGAGATCTACAACGAGTTTTGGAACGAACTAGGAAGTTTGGGCTTAGAATGAATCCTAAGAAGTGTGCATTTGGTGTATCAGCCGGTCAGTTCCTGGGTTTTCTGGTTCATAAATAGGAAATTGAGATCGGCCTAAAAAGTCAAGAAGCTGTAAAAACAATGGTGCCACCTACCACAAAGAAGAAACTCCAACAACTCATCGGCAAGATCAATTTTGTTAGGAGGTTCATTTCCAATCTGTCAGGAAGAATTGAGCCATTCATGGAGTTGGTAAAAATTAAAGCCAATGATGAGTTCTGCTGGGGGCAGAGCAGCAACAAGCATTTGAAGATATAAAAGAATATTTATCCAAACCGCCTGTGTTAGTCCCACCCCAGCAGGGTAAGCCGTTTTATGTTTACCTGTCAGTAGGTACCACTTCCATTGCTTCGGTCGTCGTACAAGTGCAGGATGGCAAGGAGAGAGTTGTTTTTTATCTCAGCAGAAGGATGCTAGATGCGGAGACAAGGTACCCTAAAATTGAGAAATTATACCTTTGTCTATTCTTTACCTGTACAAAGCTCCGCCACATCCTGCTTTCTGCCGAGACAGTTGTCATCTGCAAATCAGATGTGATCAGGCATATGCTGTCGGCCCCGGTGTTAAAAGGCTGACTCGGCAAATGGATGTTTGCTCTATCAGAATTTGATATCCGGTACCAACCTGCGAAAGCAGTCAAAGGGCAGGCGCTGGCTGACCTCGTTGCAGAGAGAACCAGCACAGACATAGCAGCGCTTTCCATCCGCGCATGGGTGATGTATTTTGACGGGTCAGTCTGTGGAGATGGTTCCGGTATAGGTATCTTGCTCGTCTCACCTCGGGGGGCAACATATTCCTTTTCAATCAGATTGCCAGCACCTTGCACCAATAATCTAGCCAAGTATGAAGCGGTGCATAAAGGTATGGAGTTACTCATCGAAGCTGGAGCAGAAGCAGTAGAAGTTTTTGGTGATTCTAAATTGGTCATCTCTCAGCTTACGGAGACATACCGATGTGAGAGCGAGTTGTTGTTTCCCTTGTGGAGACAATGCCAGGAGTTAATGGCCCAGTTCAGATATATAAACTTCTACTGGATACCAAGGGCGCAAAATTCTGAGGCCAACGATCTTGCCCAAATGGTCTCCGGTTACAAGGACATAACGGATGGAGCTGATTTTCCAATAAACCTGTTGGATCAGGGAGATTGGAGAGCCGATATCTTCAATTACTTGAAGGATCCGGCTCGGGGGGCACCTAAGAAGATACGCTACAGAGCCATGAAGTACGCCTTGATAGGGGACGACTTGTTCTACAGGACTCTGGAAGGATTATTGCTTAAGTGCTTGGGGCCGATTGAATCCAATCGGCTTTTACATGAAGTCCATGAAGGTACGTGTGGGACTCATCAATCAGCTCACAAGATGAAGTGGTTGATCAGGCGCTCGGGATATTATTGGCCTGATATGTTGGAAGATTGTTTCAAGTACTACAAAGGATGCCAGGCCTATCAGAGGTTTGGAAGAATACAAATAGTACCAGCATTGGCCATGAATCCCATCATCAAGCCTTGGCCATTCAGGGGCTGGGGCATGGACATGATTGGTAAGATCAATCCTCCATCTAGTAAAGGCCATCAGTTTATTTTGGCCATCATAGATTATTTTACCAAATGGGTAGAGGCTGTTCCTATGAAGACAGTAACATCGAGGGACGTCATCGATTTCGTCAGGGAACACGTTATTCATAGGTTTGGGATTCCTCATACCATTACAACAGATGGAGGGTCAGTATTTATATCTGATGAATTCAAAAAGTTCGCTGTCGACATGGGGATTAAATTAATCAGGTCATCTCTGTACTATGCTCAAGCAAACGGACAAGCCGAAGCGTCCAATCAGAGCTTAATCAAGCTGATCAAAAGGAAGATTGATGAACACCCACGGCGCTGGCATGAAGTGTTGTCAGAAGCATTATGGGCTTATCGTGTTTCTTGCCATGGGGCAACAAGAACTTCACCATACCATCTGGTATATGGACAGGAGGCCGTATTGCCATGGGAGATTATGGCCGATTCAAGACGAATAGAGTTTTAGAATGAGCTGACTGCCGAAGAGTATGCAGCGCTGATGAACGACAATATGGAAGACATTATAGAACTCAGGCTCTGGTCGCTGGAAAAGATCAAAGAAAATAAGGCCAAGGTAGCCCGTGCGTACAACAAGAAGGTTAAACCGAAAGAATTCCGAGCTGGGGATTTAGTATGGGAGGCGGTGCTACCATTGGGGACTAAGGATGCGGCATATGGTAAATGGTCTCCGAATTGGAATGGGCCTTATAGAGTTGATCAAGTTCTGCCGGGGAACGCATACATGCTTGTAGAATTAGATGGCATCAAATTTCCAGTGGCCGTCAACGGTCAGCATCTCAAGAAGTATTTCCCGAGCATGTGGGAAGATGAGTGATGAAGCCGATGTAATGCATCAGGCTATGGTCTAATATAATCAGGGTATTTCGCGAGGACATGATCGAGTACTTTGCAGTACATCGAGTTGATCTAGTCGGGTACTTTGTAGGTTGCAAGATAGCATTTATCGAGTACTTAGGAAGCTAGTGCAATGCATCAGGCTGCAGGATGGAATAAGATGAGCAAGTAGAAGAAAGCAGTGCCGGTCCATACACATAATGGAAGGTTGAATAGCCGTTGTT
Organism: Panicum hallii; assembly: GCF_002211085.1. Lineage (NCBI taxonomy): Eukaryota > Viridiplantae > Streptophyta > Magnoliopsida > Poales > Poaceae > Panicum > Panicum hallii. The sequence continues at coordinate 33,741,324 of NC_038050.1, forward strand.
AAACCATCGACTTCAGAAGTAGTAATTGGGTCTTGCCAATTTTTGGCCTTGATAAAAACAGAGAGGACGATTGCAGGAGTCCCTTGATCTTAAAAGAATAAGTTCAACTTCTTCGCGAGGTTTTCCTGGTACTCGTGTTGTTTGACCCAATTGGGGAATGGGATCCAATAATAAGGAAAGAAGCCGACTATATAGTACTCTTGTTAGCAGGAATATTTCAAAAGGTACTCGAGTTCTTGAAATTTTTTCAACCTGGGATAAAAGAGAAAACTCGGGATTAGAATCGGATAATCCAATGGGAAAGACCGGTGCGATGCCATCAGACTTTAAGATTAAAAGTCAGAGGTTGGCTTGCCGAAACAAAGGATTTATTTACAAAAGATGATTACAAAAGAAGCCGATCTACCGGCTCTGCGCGCTATGGCGGAAGACCCTATGAACTACCACCAGTAAGACCCTAGGGTCTTGCGGCCCTTATACGGGGGAGGAATGCTGGTGTCGTCATTGCTGTTGCCATCGCCGCCACCAGTGCTGCTACTGTCGTCGCCATCATCGCTGCTATGGCTGGCGTCGTCCCTGGAATCCTCGCCGTCCTCTGAAGACGACGATCCGCAATGAAGGTATCCTCCTGTTGCCGAATCGTCATCTAAAGAAGTAATCTGGGTATCTTTTTCTGAGGAAGAAAAGAAGTCGCCATCCCAGGAGTCATCGTCATCTTCGTCCAGAGCCCCATGAAGAAAGATCTGGAGGTCTTCATTGTCGGTCAGGGGCTCATCGTCCTCTGACCAGGTGCTATAGTCCCACTCCTCTACGTCCCAATGCAGAGGGGCGAGATCTTCATATGAAGCTATTGGATCGAACTCCGGCGTTGCCTCCTTGGAGGTTTCAGAGTCAGGAGAAGTAACGGAGATGGTTTCAGATTCAGGAGAAGTGATGGAGATGATGAAAGAAGACGAAGGGGAGTTGGAAGAGACGGAGGAAGAGGAAGCCATTATCGGGGGATGCAAAGTGAGCTAGCACGGCTAACGCACGGGGAAAGAAGATGGGTGGAAGTAAATCCACTGATACCGGTTTATAAAAGCAGAGATGGAAGGCGAAGCGGCGTTATCGCGTTTCCCGAGGGAGAAGACGAAGGGTCGCGCCCAATAAGATTGGAAGGTGGTGCGTGTGTATAGGCCTTGGAAGTCGAAGGGCCACGTTTGACGGCATTGGGAGCAGTACGCGCGTGCACAAGTCCGAGAAGTCGAAGAAACAATGGTTTTGGAATTATCATTGCCAAAACCAGGGGGGCATGTGTTATCGCCATAATTTGACTAGACCAAAGGATGGGCCGAGAGCAACATGGGCGGAAGGAAATCATCGTAATGGTCTGCGAATCGGCCTCTGTGCAAACGTGTCAAGGGCCAGGATGGCCGTAAGGATAGTTTAAATATAGTAAGTTAGAGATTGAATCGTAACCAGCTAGGGTTAGTTAATATCAAAGTCTCCGGACTATAAATATGTATCGTGAGAATCAATAAAGACAATCAATCATCCACAACAAACTCTCGGTGCATCACCACCCCTGTCCGAGGGCTTTTTCCAGGTAATCGGCATGCTGCATGGTCGGAGCAGCGTCGTGTTTATCTGTTTATCCTTGTGTTGCTCGTACTGAAGCATTTTTGATGGCGAGTAGCAGTAGTTATCTTAAACGATTATGATGTTGCAATGATTCTGAGTAATAAATCTATGCTTTGCTTGTAATCTAGCGCCTTGCTCTGTTATTACTTAGTAGATCTAATCTGTTATAGTAGTTCTTTGTCTTATGAAGAATTGGTTTAATATCTGTATGATTAGGCCCTTCAAACGGGTTAAATGTTCTGGCTGCATGTTTGGTGCTTTATGACAACCTAACGAGGGATTGTTCCAGGAATCGACTTGTTAGTTGGTTTTTAGGCCTCTTTTTGGGTTAGCGTATGGTAATCTTTCATGTACGTTAGGCTTAACCACACGTAGGATGTTCCGGTTATACAGTGAAAGCTTTTACCATCGTAGATTCAATTAGCTTGGTAATTGTAGAGCGTGTTTCTATTTTTTCCATCGGATTTGTGCAAATGATCTTATGTTTAGTAGATCCGATCTGTTAAACGTGGCAATCGGCTTTTTCTAGCCGATTCTGATAAGTACCCGGAGGTTCGACTTGTTGTCGAAATAGGTCTGACCTAGTACAATGACTCCATCGGCTTCTTTAGCTGATCCTGGGAGTCGTTGTAAGAGCCGATCACGGCTCGGACTAATGTTTAACGTGTCTGTGCATGCAGAAAGATAGCTGATAAACGACTTCTACACCTTCCTGATCAGGTATAGGTCAGGTGGCACGCCTAGCACTTCACCAAGCCAGGGCGTGTGCCGGACTCTTGGGCCGTTGACCGAGGGACCGGGGCCCACCAGTTGTCCCAGAAGCCTCCCGGCTCCTCGTGTTGCCTGTCGCTGCTCGCCGGTGGGTTTTGACCGACAACATTATCGCATCACTTTCATTGATCTGGTCTTCTCGGTGATGAATAGTCTCCTCCCGGGCAGCGATGATTTCTTCCTTCTCTGTCACGAAAGCTTGAAGCTGCTGTATTTGGATGACTTGTCGGTCAGCATTCCTGAAATGACCTTGCGCGATACTGATCAATTGACCCATACCGCGACGTAGCAGAAGCTGATAGTGATGCTGAACATTCATAAACCGCATAGTACCCTGAAGCGCTTCTTCGGTTGAGCCTTCCAATCTGTGACCTTCAGGGACTACCCTGAGATTCCACTTAGGATTGTTAGGATCTGTGGTAGAAAATAGTCCAATAGGCTGTCCTGCAACTTCCCTTGGGTGCTGGTTGCAGAACAGATAGATAGGTTCCAAGGCTGCTCCCTCAATCGTATCGACTATCCGATGACCCACCACATTAACTTTGATGGGTTGCCATTGGGAGCAGAAGGGATGTTGAGGAATGGTCATCCTAACTCGACATCGGTGAACACCCTCCTCCTAATATTCTACTGCATCATATTGTGGAGGCTCGGTATAATTGAGCGAACGCAGTGACTCCCAGAGAAGACGAGGGAAACCCTCCCAGTGCAAGGCATTTGTGTGGAGATGCCCTGCCGGATTCCAAAAGATGTTGGAAGGGGCTGCCATCTGCATCAAGAATGCAAATGGTGAGACTTTTTACCTTGCGGAGGAATCACAAGATAAATGGAATAAGATAATCAATTCTGATAACAGCAAAGACTGAAAATCAGATGGATACTTAAGATACTTCACTTAGAACTACCACAAAAATCATACTAACCCATTCTAAAAACAAGCAACACACTATTCGTCCTTAACAGAATTAAACATATATTGCATTCGTTTGTTCGATAGTGGATTATGCATGCACGTACTATTCGTCCTCACAACCAAAAATAACTGCCAAATATGTTCGGACTTACGCGGTTAGCTTCGGTGGCAAAACACATACGACACTCCTTAATAACTAGTCGATAAATCCTATTCATCTTAACCTCTTAATCGTGGTTAGTGTACCTGCAAAAGACCACATATATATAACACGAACCTTTCATGGCAGCACGACATGAAAGCGTCCCCAAACAGTACTTTTAACTATAAAAACAGCATCTGTACAATTACCGCCGTACAGACAACGTTAACATACGTCGTTAAACAACGTATTCACGGGGGTATCGCAAAATGCGGGGCTATGGACAGCGATCGCCATACCCTACGCCGAACCATATACTCCCAATATAATCAACCTAAGTTGATATATTGGCAGCATCTCAAGTAGGCCACTGCTTGAGAAACAGTGTTCGGTTCGCATCACTGACGGGAAGGCTAACTCCCCAGTTAGCTGAGGATCCTTACCTTCTTACCTCACGATCGCAGGTGTCGTTACAGGAAGTGAGGTCGGGTTGTGCATGAATTCAAGTTTGGACAGAAAGTAGTGCTGCAAGTCAGAGCTATCTATACATATATATATATTCTAGCAGCCACCTGATATTTCCCATATACATCCCTAACATCAACCTTAACGAATTCAACGCACGTTGTAAATTCATTTGCTGGCCAATTTTATCCTGAAAACACTTTTTAAGAGTTACTGCAGTTGTAAAAGTAAACTTACAGCTCTGATACCAGCTGTGACAGAACCGCCTGAATTATTCCAGTTCAAGTGCGTTAGTCATCGCTATACAGCCGATAATAACTCAATGCACTTCAAACAGAACAACCCATTGGTCTGTCGGGTCTCCGCCCGATACAACCACGGTTCAACAGGATCGAAGCAGGTTTACCTCGCACGAAGGCGAGTTTACAAACACAGTACAGCTCATCAATTTTTAATTTACAGATATGCAAACATTATTACAAACCTTGTTCAAACTTAAAGTAAAATTTATACAAACAGTGTTTAAACCGACAAGGTAAACAGCTTGTCCATGCTCACAGCGGAAGGAAAAATAAACACGCGACTACACACGTCGCAAAGGTTGGCACCATGCTCAGCCTAAGGCCTGGTGTCACTCAGGAGGGTCACTGCCAGCCGGGGACGGATCCCACTCCACGGACCAGCCATGTGGAAAAGAAGTTGGCCACGCAGAACTATCTGTGGGGTTCTTGAAGGTTATACCTGAAAATGATACTAGCAAGACTGAGTATTCTAATACTCAGCAAGGCTTACCCGAAATTGGGTATTCTTTAGCCCGTAACTAGACTCATGAAGGCATTATAAAGGTTCTGAGTTTATTTTCAGCTGAAAAGCAACAAAGAGTATGATCTACTTTCAAATTTTAGCTTTCATAATCTAGTTGATTATTCATTCTAGGTTAGCAACTACACTAAGCAAGCAAGGTAGATATTATAATTCATCACGATTATTCCATCAATAGTTACACTTCCTACTCTATGTGGCAGAAGGAATAAGCAGTCTCAATTTCCGCGAGAGACGGATGATTCTGAATCGAATTTCAACCCTTGCAAGGTAAACCTAACTCACACGCTTGGAACACCGATAGGTTGTTCCGAAGCAACCGTTTGCCTTTCATTCCGGGTCGTGGAACAGGGCCACCACAAGCGACTGTAGGATCGTACGCACACCAATTGTGCAGGACATACGTCTGTAGCGCGACTACATGACCGTACTCCTGTTCGCTGCGCGGAACGTACTCCCGCACATCGGTGCGTGAGAAAAACCAAATTACGAGTGGTGGGAGGTATGTCCACTTGCCGGGCCGATTGGTTACTAGGCTTACCGCTTTACCATATTTCGCGGCATGTGGCTAGTACTTTCAAACGCTTAGCCACCACTAACACACGCTGCGACCTTAACAACTTTTATCAAAATAGACGGGGTAAAACTCCAGGTCATGACACCGTACATGACCCTGTCCATCATCCTTATAGTGATTGCAGAATAGTAATCACGCAGCTCCTATGTCGCGCGAGTGACAGGAAATCACTCGTCTTTTACTGGTCCTATAAGCAGAGCGTCTACGCGATAAGGACTCGGGTACAATACATTGGATTCCTAAGATTTTATGCAACTAAGGTTTCATTTCAACTCCTAGACGTAATGCAAGATATATAATAGAATAATGAAATTGTAATAATTGAAATACTGGGATATGCATCGGGGCTTGCCTTCTTGAGTGGGGTTGGAGGCAGAAGTGTCAGAGACTTCCGAACTTTGGTTCGGGGCTTCAGTTAGATTCTCAGTGACGTTTGTCGGGTCTTCAGAAAACCCTTGATCTTGTCCCAAGACTAGCTCGTAGTCTCCGTCATCGAGCGTCGTTGATTCTATATGACATGCAATAATTTAAATGAGATGGTGCTTAGGTTTTAAAACTTTTATTTCACAATAAAGTTGCAATCCAACAATTAACACATAAGAATTCATGAAATAAGAGGGTTTTATTTTTAAAATAGCATTTATACTTAAGCTATGGTGGCAGTACTAGAATTACTGAAAACAGAAACTAAAACAACTGAATTTGAATTCAAACTTCAAGTTTAAATTCAAATCTTAGGTAAATAGAATTATAAAGTCTTGAAAATTTAATTTTAAACTAATTATCTACATGTTAGATTATGACAAAAAGATCTACTTAATTAAGCCTAAAGGACATGCTTAATTAATTTCAAAACATCTCAAATTTGAATTGCCCAAATTCAAAAGAACTTAAACTACAAAACAGTGCTGAGTTTGAAACTTTTACACAAGCTCACACATGACCTATAGAAGCTACATACCAAAAATCACAAGAAACAAAGTGAGTATGTAAAAGTTATTCACACTATACCCTTTTATCTTAAGTTTAAAATAGATTCAAAAACATTTAGTTTCAAACCAAACTTCTTTCATAAAAGTTGTAGGGTTTGAAATCTAGTTTCCAATAAAATTAGTTTGACAATTTTTGGAATTTCCTACAATTTCCTATTGATTTTACAATCCAGCAGTCTTGCTCACATAAAATAACACATGGGTTTACATTGGGGTCTTCGGATTCATGCACTCAGGCCCTCAGAACCGAAAAAGACATTACAAATATGCCCTTGCCGGCTCTCGATGGCGTCGGGCGTCTCTGTCTCCGGCGTTCTCGCCGGCGGCGAGGTCCTGGACGGAGATGATCTAGTCCAGCATGACCTACAAGTCCTACAGTGTCCATCAGTGGGTGATGTGCATCAAGATTAGTGACGGAGCACGACCGGCGGCGAGGGGTGGCGGCGGCCGTGTCGGGGTATCGTCGTTCCCGGTGAGAGGCCAGCGAACATGGGAGAACAAGGCACACGTGAGCACCGAGGGAGCGCGGGGATGCTTTCCCCCAACTCAATTTGGACAAAAGCAGGCCGGAGAGTGGTGATCGACTGCGGGGTGGAGCTCGGGTTCTCACCGGCGGCAATGGTGGTTGGCGTTCTGCAGGCTAGGGCGACGGAGGACGGTGAAGGAGGGGCGGGATCACTTCAGGAGGATGATGTGGTGCTGATGGTGCTATTGATCAGGGCGGAGAGGGTCTGTATCGGTGGGTCGACGGGAGGCCGAGCGACGGCGGAGGAAGAGGGCTCGCCGGCGCTGCGGTCCGGTGATTCTAGTGGAAGAACTTGCAATTGGTTTGCTCAGTGAGCTTTAGTGGCTTGTGGGGATGCTGTTCGTGCTTCGGATTGGAAGGGGGAAGCAGTGGTGGAGGCTGACGACGGTGAGCCAGGGTCGCGGAGGAGGTCTGGTGATCAATGGTGGCCGGAGCACGGAGAATTGAGGGGAAAAGCGATGTGCAAAAGCCAGGGCGTGTATTAGGGAAGCTAAAGGAAGAGCTCGGGGTCTAGAAGAGGAGGTGCCCATGCGCAAGCAGGAGCTGGCGTCTCGGCGGTGCGCGTGGCAGCCGCGGCGGAGCTCGGGCAGGAGCACTGCGACGTGGAGGACGCAAGGGCAAGCCAGCACGGGGTCGGAAGGGCGGCGGCACAGCAGAGGAGTGACGCGTGGAATGTTGGAAGGCAGGAGGTGGCGCGGGTGATGCTGCGATGGCGAGCGGCGGTGAAGCACAGCTCGGGCAGGCAGTCGGGCGGCGTGTCGCGGCGGGGGCAAGCCAGCGCGAGGGCGGGAAGCGGCGGGGTAGAGGCCGGGGTGGCACGTGGCGAGGTCCTGAGCAGCGCAGAGACGGCAGGGGCGGCGCACATGGCCGGGAGAATGGCGGCGGCGCGCGGCAGAGGAGAACAGAGGAGAGGGAGAGAGAGAGGTAGACGAAGAGGGACTCAAATGCAATATCACAGAAATGCAGGGGCCCTACTGTAATGCATCAATAACTTTTAAACCATTGCTCAAAAGAAGATGGGCCCAAAAGAAAAAGTGTATGGTTTTTCAAGATCTACAACTTTGTTTTAAGGCTCATTTGTAGAAGAGCTAAGGATTTGCAATTAATTTGAAACTTATCAAGATTTCCAAACTTTGCATAAATCCTATTTTAAAATTACACTACATATATATCCAATGTGTAGTTTCATCTATATTTGCGATTTAAACATAAGTTTTTGACTTTTGCAAAACAACCCTCATACATTTAAAATCTACCCTCCATGCTTACACATTTAGCACTAAAGGGACCTTTATTGAAATATAATTATATAAATAACCCTTTTCCCTTAGCATTTAAATTTTTAAACACACTTTTACGACATTTTGCACATAACTTCACACTTAAATTTAGGGTGTGACAATACTATTTACCTGAGTGTCACAATTTTCCATAGGGAAAGGTTCACGAAAAGAGGGGTGCCAATTGACAAGATTCTAGTTCATGGAAAGAGGGGTGCCAATTGACAAGATTCTTGTCTTGCAGCAACCCCTCAGAAACTAGCCTATTCAGATCATTGAGGGAACACTTACTGTATATCCAATCCCCGGTTGACGGCTGCGCCTCCTTCTTTTTCCCTTCGATTTCTGATCTCTTGGGCGCCATCTCCAGATTTGCTCGCCATGAGTTGCTCGGGGGCTGCGGGGAGAGGGGCGGGGAGATCTGGGCGGGAGGATTTCGCCAGGAGGATGGCGGCGGGTGTACAGCTCTGATTGGGGATTTTTCTTGCTTTGGGCAGATTGCAGATTGGAAGCACAGTCCTTTTTCACTGTTGCTGTGGGGTTCAATAACCAGCGATTGGGGAAAAATTTACTGTTCCGAAGTTGAAGAGTCGTTTTTGGGAATATTCCGAAGATGAGGGGTCATTTGGTGGATTGTTTGGATTAAATATTCGATTAATCATTTTTTCAGGGTTGATTGGCCTGAAAAAAGGGGTTTTTCGAATTTATGATCTAGCCTCCATCATTTGTATCATCATATTGGTAATTTACCGTGTAGACATCTTTAACCTGCATGCCATGGTTTTTGGATTCTTATCTCCAAATATGGGGGATTTGGATTCAAGGCTCGGGGGCTGCAGGATACGTGGCATCGACTACTTATTTTTCAAATTTATTTGAAAAGTAAGGAGGATTAACAGACTAATGCGATCCTCAGCCTGATTCTCCGATTCAACCTAAGGCTCGGGGGCTACTCCATACGGAGTGCGATTTTTCAATCGCACACCAAATCAGAAATAAAATTCGGGGCATGAGCACCTCATAGCTTCGATGCAGCCAAGTACTCGGAGAAGGGCTTCAAGATGGAGTTTCAGAAGAAGCCGAAGGCTACTTTGAAAGTACTTGATAAGCCTGCAGTACTCAGCTACGAAGAGCTCGGGGGCTTGTTAGACCCGAGGCCACGGGGTTGTGTACATAACGTAGTTTAAAGAGGTTTAAGGGATTAAGTTCGTCTTATCTCTTATTTGTCTCGTTTATCTCTTATTTATCCCGTTTAAGTAGGAGATAGAGCTAACTGATGCAGAGGGAATCTACTCGAGACATGTTCTGGTACGATTCCTTAGCTGGTGTTGGTTAGTATCTTTGTAACCCTGACCTCCCGGGTATATAAGGGAGGGTAGGGACCCCTCTCAAAACAAGATCTCCAGATCATTCTATACCAAAGGCAATACAAACCACCATACAGGACGTAGGGTATTACACACCTAGCGGCCCGAACCTGTCTAAGCTTTGTGTTCCTTGCACCTTCGAGTTCTTGATCTCGGCATCTCCTCACCCAAAACTTACCACCTTGGGTATATCCCTCGGTGGGCAGCTGGTAAAACACCGACAGTCGGGGTATAGCTCGGTCCTCTTGAGGCTTTATGATACGTGGTCCTTGGCTAAGGCATTACCTAATTAGAGAGGGTTATGACCGCTTTGACTTGAAACCTTAGTGGATTGTCATAAGTTAGGAAATCTTTGTAAAGGCCTCGTAGTGAATACCTGCCACTCACCTTGGAAGTTTTCAATGGGGCCTTGCAAACCCGGGCATCAAAGGAAACATGAATTATGGGTAAAATGTACAACCTCTGCAGAATAAAAATTGATATATCAGTCGTGCTCACAGTTAAGAGCGGCTTGGACCCTCACATGATAATTGAACTTAAAGATGATCTAAATTGAGGTTCTTTGTTCATAATGTTGTTATCTTATCTCTTTTATTTATTTAAGGGTTGGTATATACTTATATTTAGTTAATGCTTGCCAAATAAAACTTGATCAACTAAAAATGCTTATCGCAGTCAAACCATGTTAGCTTTTCCTTGATTTTGGCCTTGCATGTCATATAATTTACTCCACTTGCTGAGTACCAACCATAAGTGTACTCACGCTTACTTTATTAAAACTAATGCTGCTTAGAACAAGATAATTGTCCGGAGTTCCCTGAAGATTTTGAAGAGTACTAGGCGTATGTCTCCCAGTCATCTGCCTGTGAAGTTGAAGTTCACTGCTAGTTATAAATGTTTACTTATTCGTTTAAGATTAAGACTTTCGATCATGTAATAAAGTACTATGATACTCTCTCTCGTTATGACATTGTTTCGGATATACATTTGTATTGTCTATCAAATGTGTGGAACTTGATCCTGTTGCACATATGAGATGCATTCGGTTCCCTTTTCGAAACCGGGTGTGACAGCTACACTAAGAGGAGTATATACAAAAGTACTCCAAAGTCATCGCCTAGTAGTCATCAAGGTTGTTGATAGACGACTCACTGCGCGCAGGGGAGTGAGCTTCCATCTATGCGGGCTGCGCGGCTACAGCATCATAGTCAAGGTCAGAGACACCCTCTATCTCCTTGGGCTCCTCGTCACTGTCAATGTCCATCACATCTGGTGGGACATGAAGGTCTGCCTGTGCGTGATGCATGTCGATATGTCCATTGGCATCCTCCAAATCGATATTCAGGTCATGGATCTGCTCTTCCAAGAACTCAATCATTGCCTCGTGCTCACCCACGGTGGTTTCTAGTGTCTGCACTTGGCCTTCAAGCTGGCCAATCCTAGCATCTCGATCACCAATCTCCTCAACCAAGTCTTGCATCTGCTCGTGCCTCAAATTTACTACCCACTGGAAGGACTGAGCAAGGTCTATCACCTATGCCATTCCCTTACTCTGAAGTGCCTGCAGTCGGTAGAGTGCATTCATGCACCGGGCTAAAAAGAGTATGGTCTGAGCTGGAATCTGGTCAACCAAGTTGTCTAGATGTGCCAACCTATCTAGCCATAGAGGGTCGCTCTCGCTGACTACTGGAAACAACCCAGTTGGAGCCAAGACCACCTCCAATGGGTGCTGCTCACAGAATGTGGTGAGCGCCAAAACAACAGTAACTTAGTTGAACTTTGGGTAGTGATTTAGCTATTTTAGGGGTGGATTTTTGTACAGTTCATCCATAACTCAATTTCTTTATTTGAATTTAAGGATATGCAGCATGCACGACCTTTCCATCCTCACAATTTCACAGTGCCCATTAACTTGGCCTTACGGAGTTAATTCGGTGGCTTAATTTAGTATGTCTCTCCCTATAATAACTAGTCGAGCTCTCTTCATTCTTAACCTAACGTACTCGCGGTAGTTGCGATTAGTGTACCTGCAGGTACTCTCATATATATATATATATATATCCTAATTTATATTACCACCTAGCTATATTTCCATATTCCCATATGGCTTTACGAGCTAGATATAATACTTAACGAGTCCAACGTATTTTTCAAATAGGAGTTTTGTGGTCAAGTTTTAGAAAACTTATTTTTAAGGTTTGTTGCATACTCTGGTGTACATTTTTTGCTCTGATACCAGCTGTGGCAAAACCGCCCAAATTAACCTGGCTCAAGTGCAGTAAACATCACCCATAAAGATGAACCGGCTACCATACACTTCAAACGGAGTAATCCGACAGTCTGTCGGGTAAATCCCGATGCGACCACTTAATATTTCTATCGAAACAAAGTGTACACATAACTTGCATGAAGACATGTCCAGAGATTACAACATTCCATTGCTTTTATCTCACAAGTCTGACATCAATTATTACAAGTTGAGTTCACCAAACGAATACTTTAGAGTTCAACATAAAACATTATTCAGAGTTTAACAGCAGCGGAAAGAAAAACACGATCATCTAACGTGGATTTGGATACCACGATGAAGCCCATAAGTGGCATCACTCGGCAGAGCCATTGTTTGCCGGGGATGGATCCCAATCCACGGACCAACCAGCTGGCAAAGTACTCGGCCAAGCCAAACCAGCTACCATATCTTCAAAAGACACACCTGAAAATATTGCCACAAGCAAGGATGAGTATACTAATACTCACCAAGGCTTACCCGACTAGTGGTATGTAAATACCAACTACTAAGCATGCACGGCTCTAAGGTTCTAGGGTTTTCTTTTTGCTGAAAAGCAACAAAGAGTAACTCCTTAATTTTATATTTTAGCTTTCAATATTCTAGTTCATTTAACCATTCTAAGTGAGCATCTATCTCTAAGCAAACATGGTGGAAAATAATTAATCATCTGACAAGTTTCATCATAGCCATAGTTCCTCTTGTTACTCTATGTGGCAGAAGTATTAAGCAGTCCCAATTACCGCGAGAAACGGACGATTCGAATTGAATTTCTTAACCTTGCAAGGCAAACGTAACACACATGCCTGGAGTACCGAAGGGTCACCCCAAGCAACTTTTCCCCTTTTTTTCCGGGTTGTGGATCAAGGTCACCCTCCCCAACTATAGAGCCATGCTCTGCACTCGCATATGTACACCCATCTGAACTTCATTCAAGTAGGGTGAAAGTAAAGTCCACTTGTCGGGCCAATCAGGTACTCAACTTGTCGAGTACCATATTTTCGACATGTGGTTAGTACGTTCAAATGCTTAACCACCAATACCACATACTGCGGCCTTAGTATTTTTCTCTACTGAGAGGGGGCCTCAACCATGCGTACTTTACCACAGCCCCGCCTGTCAACCTTATAGTTGCAGTATGAGGTAAAACATTTAACTCCTATAATTCTCACGAGTGGCAGGAAACCACTCGACTTTTCCGTACCTATTAGCAGAGCAACTACTTCGAACTTCCTATTCTAGTAGTCATTACATTGGTGCGTAGGATCTTGTAGCTAGGGTTCCAATCAACTTAAATGCATAGGTAAAAAGGAACAGTAGTCACATAAATTGAAATACTGGAATCATGCACCGGGGCTTGCCTTCTTGTGCAAAACTAGTCGAGAGTTCTTCCGATCGTTGGTTTGGGTCTTCAACGACTTTTGTTAGATTAACCTGTGCTTCGCGCTGCTCACTCTCGGACTCGGGCGCCAGATCGTAGATCCTGTCGATGAGAGTAGTCAATTCTATATGAATACACATATATGAGTGGTTCTACTGGTACAAGATATAATTATTTCACTAGAAAGTAGTCAAAACTTAAGTTAAGTAGCCGAGCATTTCATTTTCTTGTCCTTGGGTAGTCATTTATTGAGTACTTATCGGGATTAACTGACTTCATTAAGTGAGCGAGTGGTTTTGCATGTTGTAAATGGTCATTTTTAACAGTAAGCATTGTTTAAGCAAAACTACTCTACAAAAACTTCATAGAGGTAGTTTCTGGTTGAGATTTTTATGCAGAGTTTGTGCAAAACTACTCGTAAAGGTAGTTTCAGGGGTTGATATTTTGATTCAGAGCTCGTTACTTAAGTACAAACTCACTGTAAAAGTTTTAGCCATTTTTATTTAGCAGGTTATTCATGAAAAATATATTAAACGGCTACTGCTAGGATCAAGATCTATTTGTACAGAATAACTCATGCAAGAACTGGTGCTCAACTTTGTATGGAACAAACTTACTTGCTTGATTGGTTTATTGTGAATTTTATAGATTTTTCTTATGCAAGAATCAGAGGCTAACATTCTAGTTTTACTGGATCAAGCATATAACAAAAGTACTCAAAACAACTAGTTGTGCTTGGATTCAATTCATGAAATTTTTATGAGAGACTACACTCTAGTACTGAAGCTACCATCCATATTTCATAAGCAGTTCTTTCTTGAAACTCTTGGAACAATTAAAAGATATTTAAGATTTGTTTAAATCTATAGCTAAAAAAATATGTGAAAATAGTTCAAGATCCTTTTACCAAGTTGTAGATCTTAACTTAAGGAGTCCAGAACATCTTAGCTTGCACTTTTAGGATTTTTCTATGAGTTGTTTTGCATCTTCAAAGTTAATAGATTGGTTTTCAAAGTTCTTGTTCCTGGTTTACAGATGAGTTGTTGAGATTTACATAAAGCTTCTCGAAAGGATTGAAATCGAAGCAAATGGGTCCTTTGTAGAGGGGAATGGCGACTAGCGGCCAAAATCCAGTGACTAGGGTTGCCGGCGGTGAGGGGCAAAGGTGGGAGATGCAAGAGGGGAACAAACCGCACTTTTTTAGGTGGGGAAGGGGTGGACCGAGGCGGCTTGCCGATGGTGGCACAGAGCTGGCGGTGGGTGCGGATGGTGGTGGCGGCGGTCCGGTGAGGAAGATGGCGTGGGGACCGGCTGTGCAGCTTCAGGGTGAGGTGGAGAAGGTGGTGGGAGGGTTGGTTTGGGCAATGTGGGGGCAGAGTGGTGCGCCCATACGCAGGTGACTGCTTGCCAGAGTTGGTGTTGGGGGCAACGAGCTCAGGGGCCTCTGGTGGGGCTTTTATAGGCGCGAGGGGGAGAATGGTGGCTTGGGCTTGAGACACAGGGGAAGGCAAGACCAGAGGGCAAAATTGGGGGTGCATCTGCCTTGCTAGTGCTGGCTGGACTCGCCATGGTGCCAGCAGTGCCCGCGGCAAAGGAATGCCGTCGCATGGAGGCTTCCTGAGGGGGTAGCGTGAGATTTTGTATGTCCGCGGAAGATTTCTAGTGTGCTGGCAGGCCCACTTGGCCGGGCGGCCTCAGCTGCGCTGGTTTGCGCCGGCCAACTGGCCTGCCGGCGATGGAACAGGGTAGGGGGAGGAGAGAGGAGGGAGAAAATGATGGGACTTATGTGGAGGAAACAAAAACAGCGGGGGCCTAGGGGAACATGGAGCCAAAACTCATTTTTCCCATGGTGAAATCGAAAATATTTGAATACCATTTTTGTTCAACTTTTCAAGATATACATTTTCTATTTTATGACTATATTCATTTGATCAATGTATAAAAATTTATTTTGAATTTCTGAAAACAAGTATTTAAATGACACATCATTTCATATGAATTTTTGCACTGTTAGCCTTTGAGTTCAACTAGACTTTTGTTGCTCTTGATATGACAGATGTGCCATTAAATCTTGGAGTCAGTTGTGATCAACTTTGAAAGTTACAAGGATTTGTTTGCAAGAGTTCAAATGGTTATGCATATATAGACATATTCATTTGCCTGAAAGGTAGATTTGATAAGCTGTTTTATATTTTTCTTTCTCTTTATGCCGGATTTAAGGTTATAGAGATTTTTTTAGTCTTTTAGACACCTAGGGTGTCACAATCCTCCATGTTCGGATATAGCATAGAGCCGTTGGCCAGAGTCTCCTGACCATTTCAAGGGTAAGCCGGTGCCTGAAGCGAGTATGTATGCCCGAGAGATCGACCTTTAACTCATCTCTAGTACTACCTCAGGAATCCTCTCCATCCTCGCACTTATCTTGGTGTGTCCTTGGACCGACTAAGTTAGAAGTTAGTGCACACACATTCCCTTGGACTTGATAACCTTTGGAATACTTGAGGTGAAAGCTACAACGGTATCCGTGCGCTTGCGGATTTATTCAGAGTCATTAAAATACCCAACAAGCTTTCTGGAGCCGTTGCTAGGGAACGGTTGCTGTATCTCTCTTCTTACCTAGTCGTCCTCGTATCTTTATCTTTTAAAAAAATCATATCTTTTGTTTTACCTTACCTCTACCTTCACCCTTGCTATCATGGAGCAACCCTCTATCCTAAGCTTCTATGCTCCTAGGGGCGAGTTCTTCGAGCCACCACCATCCGAACATCCAATTCTTACATCCGGCTATGAACTCATCCCCGAACTTATCGCTTTGGTTTGGGAATCTTCCTTCTCTGAGTTAGATAGCGAAAACCCATACTATCATCTATGAGATTTTGAACAAGTGTGTTCATATCGTGCCATCGCAGGTATGTCACATGATACCCTCAGGTGGAAGTTGTTTCCCTTTTCTCTTTTAGAGAAGGCGAGACAATGGTACACGCATACTGTAGGGAGTGTGAACGGAAGCTGGGATGAACTTAGAGACAAGTTTTGTCTCTCATTCTTCCCCCTGTCCCGTGCTGTCGCTCTATGAGGGGATATCCTCTGCTTTACGCAGAATTAGAAGAAATCCATAGGTGCGACTTGGGCCATATTTTCACTTTTAGTAAGGTCCGGCCCTAACCTGTTGATACCCGAACATGTTTTGCTTCAATATTTTTACATGGGACTCGAGACGGAATCCGCCCTTCACCTTGACATGACCGCTGGAGGGTCTTTCACCCATAAGACTCCAACTGAAAGAAAAATCCTAGATCGTATCACCGAAAACAACTCGTAGCCGAGTCCAGACCCTCCCGAGAAGAGCGTTCATCAAACCTTGAGGACATTCTAGCGGCCGAATCCAATCTTTCACCTTCCATGTTCTTAGATTCAGCCCTAGAACCCTCTCCCTAACCACGAGTTCCGGAGGAAGAAGAGATTCAACATTTGGGGGTCCCTTTTGAATTCGAAGACGGTCTTTTTGAAGATTTCGGAAACACCTCGAATTATCTCTGCACGAGGAAGCCATCGGTTCCCGTCCCTTCTGCGGATCCCATAGAAGCGACATTTCTTAGGGAAAACGTTAGGAAACTGGCGGCCATTGTGACCAGTGAGTGGTCGAGAGAGCTGGAGCTATCATTAAAAGTCCTCCGGATCAGCTCCCCTCCTTCAACCATTCCTTGCACCATAAGAGGAACCACGGTGGACATTCTCTATAGTCCCACTGTTGGAGCCAACATTATCTCCAGCGAATGCGCATTTCAACTCTTGGGAGATGAGCCGTTGGTTCAAACCGACAAAACCTTCCAGACTTCCTCTAGGAAAATCCTAGATGGAATTGGGATTTTGCAGAACATGATTGTTAGACATGAAGACGTCGAAGTGATCCTTGATTTTCATATCTTTGATGTCCAAGACATTGATCTCATGATCGGGCACCCCATCGAGAAATTGCTCATGGATGCTACAACTGAAAGCAAGCTCAATGTTCGTTTAGGGAAGGAAACCTTTTCTGTCCAAAACTCTAGAGCCACAAACTCCATGGCAGAACCTTTCCTTGACTCTGAACCCATCGTAGAGATGATAGGAATTCTCCCTGTTGACTCACCAGAATCCCTCCTTGACAAAGACCCTGAAAATTTCATCGAGGAGGAGGATGATCCTGCCAAACCCATAGATATATCCAAGTTCAAGAATCCCCTAGACCTCCAATTGAGTTAAAGCCTTTACCCGCAAGCCTCCATTACGCCTTCCTCCATGGTGATACCGAGTCTCTTGTAATCATTAGAGACAAACTCTTAGAAGAAGAATCTACGAGACTCATCGCTGTCCTAGAGAAACATCGAACCGTTCTGGGATATTCCCTCCAAGATCTCAAGGGAATTAGCCCAACTCTTTGTACCCATCACATCCTCTTGGACTCCACTGTCACACCCTCTAGGGAACCCCAAAGGAGGTTGAACAATGCGATGAGGGATGTCATTAAGAAGAAGGTCCTGAAACTCCTACACGTCGGGATTATCTACCCCATGCCGTATAGTGAGTGGGTTAGTCCCATTCAGGTAGTGCCTAAGAAGGGAGGGTTGACGGTCGTTCCTAACGATAAAAAAAGAGCTGATCGCTCAACGTCTCCCCACCGGGTGGAGGATGTGCATTGACTATAGGAAACTCAATAGGGCTACAAAGAAGGATCATTTCCCGCACCCCTTCATTGATGAAATGTTGGAACGGCTTGCAAACAACTTCTTCTTCTATTTCCCTGATGGGTATTCCGGTTATCATCAAATTCCAATCCATCCTGATGATCATAGTAAGACCACTTTCACATGCCCTTATGGAATGTACGCCTATCATAGGATGTCGTTCGGGTTGTGTAATGCACCCGCTTCATTTCAAAGGTGCATGATGTCTATTTTCTCAGACATGATTGAGGAGATCATGGAAGTTTTCATGGATGACTTCTCCTTCTATGGAAAAACCTTTGATCATTTCCTTGAGAATTTAGATAAAGTCTTACAACAATGCCATGAAAAGGACTTGGTGCTTAATAGGGAAAAGTGCCATTTCATGGTCTGCATTGGCATTGCCTTAGGGCATCTTGTTTCTAAATGAGGGATAGAGGTGGACCGAGCCAAGATTGAAGTTATAGAAAAGCTTCCACCTCCTATTAATGTCAAGGGAATCCGTAGCTTCCTAGGCCACGCTAGGTTCTATCGCCGTTTCATCAAAGACTTTTCTCAAATTGCTAGACCCCTCATGAGCCTCTTAGCTAAGGATGCACCCTTTGACATCACCGATGAGTGCCTAACTGCTTTTCATACCTTCAAAAATACACTCATCTCAGCTCCAATCATCCAACCCCCAGATTGGACACTCCCGTTCAAGATCATGTGTGATGCTAGAGACTATGCTGTAGGAGCCGTTCTTGGCCAAACTAAGGATAAGAAGCATCACGGGATCGCTTACGCTTGCAAGACTTTGTCAGGAGCTCAACTAAAATATGCTACCACTAAAATAGAGCACCTTGCCGTTGTGTTTGCTATGGACAAGTTTAGATCTTACTTAGTAGGAGCCAAGATTGTTGTTTACACCGATCATGCTGCCTTGAAATATTTGCTCACTAAGAAAGATG
This sequence comes from Panicum hallii, assembly GCF_002211085.1. Lineage (NCBI taxonomy): Eukaryota > Viridiplantae > Streptophyta > Magnoliopsida > Poales > Poaceae > Panicum > Panicum hallii. The sequence continues at coordinate 33,760,123 of NC_038050.1, forward strand.
CTAAACCCCGCTTGATACGATGGATCCTTCTACTCCAAGAATTTGACCCCGAAATAAAAGATAAAAAAGTAGTACAAAACTCTATTGCAGATCATTTGTCGCGTATGCATTTTACTAACATGCAGGAGCTACCGATAAATGACTTCCTTCAGGATGAAATGTTTTTGAAGGTAACAGACTCCACTCCTTGGTATGCAAATATTGTGAATTTTATGGTTGCAAGATATGTACCACCAAGAGAAAATAGGAAGAAGTTGATCTACGAAGGTAGATGCCACTTGTGCGATGATCCGTACTTCTACAGAGTTTGTTCTGATGGCCTGCTGAGAAGATGTGTACCCACAACCGAAGGAATAAGGATCATTGAGAAATGTCATGCGGCACCATATGGGGGACACTATGGTGTATTTCGTACTCAAGCAAAGATCTTGCAAAGCAGATTCTTTTGGCCAACCATGTATGAAAACACCAAGGTCTTCATTCGGAAATGCCGAAGATGCCAATAGCATGGAGGAATCACCGCACGAGATGCAATGCCCCTACAGAACAACCTCTAGATAGAAGTATTTGACGTACGGGGCATTGACTACATGGGACCTTTTCCAAAGTCCTATGATAGTGAATACATCCTGGTGGCGATTGATTATGTGTCGAAGCGGGTAGAAGCAGTGCCATGCCGCGCTGCCAACTCCAAGCATGCCCAAAAGATGTTCCAGGAGGTCATCTTTCCTTGTTTTGGGACACCGAGGATGGTGATAAGTGATGGAGGGTCTCACTTTATTGATAAGACCTTGCGAAACTTCCTAAAAGAGCTTGGTGCATAGCACAACATTGCAACTCCATATCATCCCCAAACGAATGGCCAAGCAGAAACATCAAATAAACAAATCAAGAACATTCTACAGAAGATAGTACAAGAGATGGGGAAATAATGGAAGATGAAGCTACCTGATGCACTATGGGCATATTGGACTGGCTACAAAACATCGTTAGGCATGTCACCGTATCAACTAGTGTATGGAAAACATGCCACTTACCAGTTGAGCTAGAACACAGGTCACACTGGGCAATCCGGAAATTCAACATGGACTTTAAGAAAGCCACGATGCACAGAAAGCAACAGCTATTAGAGCTGGAAGAATTGAGGAACAAAGCATACCATAGTGCCAAGATCTACAAAGAGAAGACCAAGAAGTGGCATGACAAAAGGAACAAGCAAAAAGAATTCAAGCCACGAGATAAGGTATTGCTCTTTAATTGCAGGGTCAAGTTATTTGGACATGGGAAGCTTCAGAGCAAATGGGAAGGGCCGCCCACTGTCGTCAACATCACGCCACATGGAGCAATCACACTACAAGATGACGGAGGTAGGACCTTCAAGGTAAACGGTCATCATTTAAAAATCTTCCTAGAACCTGATAATAAAGAGTATGATGTGATCAATTTCATCGAAAAAACATAGCCTTAAAACCAACTTTCAAAGTAAATAGGCTAGACAACCCTTATCTTCCTAAGCTCCTTTTTGTTTTTCTTTGTCCCCTAATAAAATGCAGGCAGAAGAATAAGTGTGTGGGGGGGGGGGGGGAGGGTCACCTAACCCCTAAATCACCTACACGCAGCAAAGGTATGCAACCCCATTCCTCACTCTCCTAGATTCATGAGCTTGAATGAGTTTTAAATCTAATCCTTTAAATCAAGCTCAAATAAAATGAATCAATATGCTCCACCTGCTCTACATACTTTCTATGGTCGGATTGCATATGTTCTATTCCATGCTTATTATCTTAATGCATGTGAACAAATATCTTTAGGACAACATGCTCATCTAAGTAGTTGATGTGTGTGATATGGTTCGATGATCTGATCTTCGCTCTAAATGATAAAGGCTTGGGAGAATTTATTTGAAAAACTTAAAAATCCTTTGCAAGCTCCTCTTTGATATGCCAAAGTCCTATCAAAGCCATATGATGAGTTGCCTTGAAAACCTTTTGCATTTTCTGCTTGGCCTTGCATTGAGCTTTGTCAAAATGTTGTGACCCTTGGAAGAAATCTTTTCATGCTTTCTTGATCAAGATTTATGTGCACACCATATACCCCCTTGCTATGCTTCTATGAGAAGTTAGCATTGTATCATCCATTACATCCCACAAAATAAAAGCTCCACGATATGAGTTGGTCTCTCTCTCCATCTATTGTTACAAAAGAGATATGGGCTATCAAGAAAAAAATATGGACACATGAAGGTCCAAGCATTCAGAAATAAATTGGACACATGAATCTCCAAGAAAAAAAGAAGAAGAGAAAAAAGAAAGAAAAGAAGAAATATAGCCATGTTCTCAAAAGAATTTACAAAGGGAGAGAGATCATATGAAAGGAGTTTCCATCCACCATTTACCATCCACTATATCCATGCACGTGCACATCTTGATCTGATTGTATGGCTTGTTTTCCTCCTTGGATCCGGTTTTTGACTTTGCAATATATGCGATGCAAGTATGCCTTATCCTTCATACCTACCTTAAAGTCCACATATAGCCACCATTAGAAGTAGAATGAAGATAGGGCAAGTCAGATGCCTCGGTGAGGACATTTACACATTGAGTGATCTGAGGGAATCAAATGAGGAGCTAAGCAAGGTTTGTTTGAAAACTCATTAAAAAATATCCCAAGCTACTTGACATAAGGAGTTGAAGTGACGTGATTCAAGACCATTCCATTCCTCAACTACTCAAGATGGCATGATAGATACTTCAAAGTTCACAAGTACAAGATAAGGTTTGGAATATCTCTTATGCTCGCTTCATACCTTTAGAAGTTATGTTTCACCTTAGTCCTTTCTCCTTCACTCGAGGACAAGCAAAGGCTAAGTGTGGGGGTGTTGTTGACAACTCTTAAATACAAAATCTATGCCGTCAACTCCTAAAAGAACATACAAGGAATGAACAATAGCAGTAGCATTAGGAGTTATTACTAACGAATTCCACAAGTGTTGGTGAAACATTAATTTCAGGAAGCATGTCTAGAATCGGAGAAAAACACACATAAGATGTAGCAAAAATGCACATAAGATCATTCGCTGCGCTACACGGATTGAAAGGCCCACAAATCAGACCAAACGGGCCTGCCAAGGCACGAATCACCAAGGATCAACACCAAGGCCCACCTGTCAACTATCCAGAGGAAGGCAGACCCGGGGGAGCACCATCTGGTTTTGGCTGACCCCTAGGTTCATCCGAACTTGGATGGCTTCCCGGCTGCCAAATCTTTGGTGGGAAGATCATCCTAATCTCCTCAACGGCGGTGGCTAAGGTTTCCATACGAAGAGATGGCGGGAACTGCCCTTGGAGGCTATAAAAGGAGGCCTTCCCCCCTTCATTCACACACACACACACCACCCAAGAGAAGGATTAGTGCTCCATTGCAAAGGCGAAGCGCTGCCTAACTAGTGCTTAGAATAGGAGGAGAGGAGGACTAGTTCGGGGAAGCGCTGGGCCTGTAGGTGTTGTTCTCCAAGCTTATATTTGAGTATTTGTGATTTCTATCTTGCATAGTTCTTATATTTGAGTGAGATCAGTATATTCACGAGTTCTCACTTTGTATTTATACAGTGTGCCATAGTTTGCTATAGGATATCAGACATAGTCAGACTGCGGTAGTAATCAATAGCATAGACATGGTGTCTAGTGTCTTACCCGGTTCAGAAAAGAGAACCGAATGCATCTCATATGTGCGCTAGGATCAAGTTCCACACATATGATAGACGTCACAAGTGTATACCCAAAACAATGCAATAACGAAATATATCATTGTACTTTATTACATGACCAACTGTCACACCCGATTTATAAAGAACATAAATCGGGTGTGACAGAATTGGTATCAGAGCCGTGTCGACTGTAGGACGAAGCCTAGATAGAAAAGGTCATGTTTACGGATTTCCGTTCGCCGCCTTGCTTCCGCAAAACCCAAACATCCGTTTCTGCTTCTATTCCTTGAGCTCTAAACCTCAAGTTTGCCAATCCTCTCTGCATTTTCTGAGAATTAGTCTGATAAATTCAGTAGACGTGCCCTATAATTTTCTGTCTGTCCTCATAAGTCTAGGATGCCTTTGCAAAATACGCTAGAGCGCCTGTTTGTTTTAGTCGAGTGGAGTGATAAACTCGGCTAACGTTTGAATATTGAATGTTTGTGATTGTGCAAAATGTTTGATTTGGATTTTTGGTTGATTGCATAGTTTAGAAGTTAAACTTGCTCGTGCAAATCGACTTTAATACAAACCTGAATTAAGTGATCAAAAATTGAGTTAGAACGTTGGGGGTAAAACTGCACACTCTTTTCTCCTTATTTTATCCTGTCAGAGTTTTCCTTCCGGAAGTTGTACAATATCTATCTCTTATGAATTTCGTCCTGCTGCAAACAGATGGTTAACACTAGGAGCACCGGTACCGGTTCTGGCCAGCAGGGGCAGAACAACCAGAGTACCGACCAGCCGCTGCCGATGCCTCCACCTCTGACTCCGGAGCAGTTCTTCCAGCTCCAGATGCAGATGATGGCCACTCTGAACAACACTGTCCAGGCTCTGCAGCAGATCCACGCTCAGCCACCACCTCCTCCACCGCCGCAGCCTCGCGACAGGCGTGCGGACTTTCTGAGAGGACACCTGCCAACGTTCTGTCATGCAGCTGATCCACTCCAGGCTGACGACTGGCTTCGTCAGGTGGAACGCCAGTTGGACGTCGCTCAATGCGACGACAGGGAGCGAGTCATATACGCAGCAGGGTAGCTGCGAGGCTCAGCTCTTGACTGGTGGGAGTCCTACTGTAACACCCTAAGGTATTTTTCTTAAATTTTAAGGAATTTATTTTGACTCAAATAAAATTTTTAGGCTTTTTCTCCAATTTTGTGGCATTTAAAGTAATTTTATAACACAAGAAGATAAAATTTATTATAAGGTCAACATGTTTGTGCATTCATGCTGGGGCATTATTTTTCTTGTGTTGAGTGTATAGGATCGGAATT